>NC_071667.1:8482500-9107500 GCF_028554725.1 Zeugodacus cucurbitae
AGTAAATTTATACACAGACGGTCTCTCTTTAAGCCTGAGTGTGAAAAGTACATAGACAATCTGCAAAATAAATTACTTGGACAAACAGTAGCCGAAGCGCGTCAGCTGCGTCAGACGCGGTTAAATGGCATTGTGGAAGTGAGTAACTATTTTGTATTTGGTATTTGCTACTTTTGCTGCGGCATTGTCAAATGGTTATTAGCATATACACATGCCATATGTACATATGTATGTATGCATATGCTCTTTAGTAAGTGATCATATTAATGTGTGATGTGGATACAGAAATCGTCTACAATTATTTATGTACGACCGCCCAGAAGTCAATTAACACTTCGACTTAAAATAGAATGGGGAAATAGGAGAAACTCTCGCAAACAGCGGATGTGAGAAATATTGTTGGAAAGCTTGGAAGACACTACTAATTGTACGAGTTAAGAAAATGTTACGCTCTATTTTTTTAGGCGCAGAAAGCTGGTGAATTTGTTTGTTGGTAGTTTAAAACTTACTGTTGAGTTTCAGTATTTTGAATTTGGGTTCCCTAGTCCGCAAAACCAAAGTTTGAAGTAGGGTCTTACATAAATGTAAATCACTTAACAGTTATGATAGTTATCGGTTGGTTATTGCATAATAATTGAGGTTAGAGTGGTGGAGAAAAAATTTGTCAACCAAAATATTTCGACAAAATAGCAGTATGAATATGTTATTTGGGTACCCCTGACACATAACTGATTTTAAATATTAATTGCTGCAAAAAATAAAAATTAATAAAAAATTGCTCTAACATGGAAACTGAGGTTTATATATAACAAATATGTATAGAAAGAGACTTGCCACACTTATTGAACTTCCAAATATAGATTTATAGAAAAAATTAAAAAATGTGTATCAAATACATAAATATTATTTGAGAAATTATTATTACAAACATATGGCTCCTTGGTGTTGCCACTTGATAAGAATTATTATTTTTAGTTTTTTTAGTTTACTCTTTTATAGTAATTTTCTTTCTAGAAAAAAAAAAATATTTTTTTTTTAATGCAAAATTTATAAAATTCAATCAAAAATATGAAAACGCTTGAAGTCGCCTCGATTTTCCTTCGCTAAAATACGCAAACACGGATGAACCTCAATAAAAGTGCAAATAGCCATTTGAATATTGCGTTCATTTCGCATGGGAAATAAATAAATAAAAAAATGAAACCGCAACTAAAACAAATTCGCCAAAAGAAAGTCGTGCAAAAATAATCAAATAAATAACAAAAAATTGCGTAAATATCATGCGCATACTCGTATGTATATTTGTAAGTATGTGTGAGCCCGTATAAATTTTGATTAATGCCATGAACTACTTTTTCCGCATGCCACTGGCGTAATGATGATGGCGATGAGCGTTGCGGATGCCGCTGCTAGCTGCTCTGCTGTGCCGCTTGCGATTCAACTCATTTTAGGCGATATGTGTAGATCTAAAGCCGCTTTCACGCCAACAAATGTTAACAGTTACAACCATGCACGAAAAATTGAAATGAATGAAATAATTTTTGGGAAATTTAGGGTTATAGTTTTTGTATTTTCAGAAAACTTCATAAATAGAAACAAGTACAGAAGGGCTCAGGTGCATCCCTGCACAAAGAAACAAAGTAAACTCAAGGATGGAAAATCATTATATTGGGTAGATTCTGGCTAGGGGAAGGTCTCGAAATTTTTTTCCTCAATGTTTTTTTTTTTATTTTGATTTTTTTTATTGGCGTTCAACCGTTTAGCCGGTTATAGCCGAATCGATGAGAGCGCGCCACTCTTCTCTTTCCTTCGCGGTTGGAGATTGCAAGTGTAACCAGCTCGCTCTCCATCTGGTCCCTTCAACGGAGTGGAGGCCTTCTCCTTCCTCGGTTTCCTCCGGCGGGTACTGCATCGAACAATTTCAGGGCTGGAGTGTTTTCGTCCATTCGGACAACATGACTTAGCCAGCGTAGCCGCTGTCTTTTTATTCGCTGAACTATGTCAATGTCGTCGTATAACTCGTACAGCTCATCGTTCCATCGTCTGCGGTATTCGCCGTTGCCAATGTTCTGAGGACCATAAATCTTGCGCAAAATTTTCCTCTCGAAAACTCCTAGTGTCGTCTCATCTGCTGTTGACATCGTCCAAGTTTCTGCACCATAAAGCAGGACGTGAATGATAAGCGACTTGTAGAGTTTGATTTTTGTTCGTCGAGAGAGGACTTTACTGTTCAATTGCCTACTTCTAAGTCTTTCCTCAATTTTACAAAGATATATTTACACATTTACCGTAATAATCGACAAACAAATATGTAAAATAACGAAAATTTTACTTTAGGTAAATGTACCCATTTCCCCAACCACTAACTAAACTAAATCGAATTATCAAAATCTACAACAAAAAACAAAAATCCAAAGAAAATATCAAAATCAATAAAGCGAGAAAGTGTGATTACGAAACAGAGCTAATAAAATTAACAGTTAATTAAAAAAAATGCAGACTTTCAAAAGCAAACCGAACAACAAACAAATGAAAAAAAAACAACAACAACAAAAAACAATGAATGAATTAGTGCAATCGAACGCTTGGCCGCGCAAAGATGCTTCAATGCAGGCAATCTATAGTGGGGGAAAAAACAATTCAAAGAAATAAATGAATTTAAATTTTTTATCCCACGGCATTTTGGCGATAGCATATACATACATATGTATGCACACGCGAACATACTCACTTAAATGCCTTGATATACTGTACATTATGCATCTAGCAAAAACAACAAATCACAGCGAGATCACCAAAATGAGCGCATACGTGACGGCAAATACATATATACATACACACATACAGAGTGGCGACGTCAGTCAGTGCCAACTAGATAACAACAACAACAGCAAATAGCAACAAATGCTGCCAATCAATTGAGCGTTTAGGCCAAGCTAACAAAAGCTGACGCTTATTAGCAATGAGACACTAAGCCAAGTCAGACAAGTCAGCCAAGTCAGACACATGCAGCAAAATCAGCTAGTGGACCAGTCATCAATCGCTCAATAAATGATGACTGCAATGAATGACGAAGCGCAAGAAGAAGCGGCGCAAGAAGCAAAGAGTGAGATACGAAAAAAAGTGGCAATCAAAAAAAAGCAAGCAAACTGAAGGCGGTAGACGTGCTAATAGTTCGAAATATGGCAAAGAAGCGAAACACACAAAGCGCGCGGTTGGCTAATGAAAAAGAATACGCAAAAAAGTGGTGAATAATAAAAGCAAAAACAAACAAGTAAGGAAGGGCTAAGTTCGGTTGTAACCGAACATTTTATACTCTCGCAATTTATTGATGTAATTTTATAAAGATAACACAATCCGACCCATATATTCGGTATGAAGTTCAATAGAATAACGAAAATCATCATAAATAGTATATGGGGACTGAGGTAATTCCTAAACCGATTTCACTCGTTTTCACCACCAAGATACAATGTATCGAAGACTATACGCTCACTTAATTTAATATTACTTATAATTAGGTATATGGGATCTGGGGGAAGTTATGACCCGATTTTTACCATTTCAGGTACAGAGAGAAACTGTTATAAGAAAAAAATTCAGAGGGAATGAATTACATTAAATTAGTTGAGAGATTTACCCATATTTTCGGTTAAAATTTAACCTTAGGCGCTGAGTTCAACATGTTCGATATCTGGGGCCTTGAAAAGTTATAGTCCGTTTTCGACAATTTTTTCACAAGTGATGCCACAGATCATATACTGTATTTGTGTAAAGTTTTATTTCGCTATCATCATTGGTTCCTAATGTATATGTTATAAAGTGAAGGATTCAGATGGAATTTCATTGAAATCTGTCTAGCAGTTCCTGAGATATGGTTTTTGACCCATAAGTGGGCGACGCCACGCCCATTTTCCATTTTGTAAAAAAATCTCAGTGCAGCTTCCTTCTGCCATTTCTTATGTAAAATTTGGTGTTTCTGACGTTTTTCGTTAGTGAGTTAACGCACTTTTAGTAATTTTCAACCTAACCTTTGTATGGGAGGTGAGCGTGGTTATTATCCAATTTCTTTCATTTTTGGACTGTATAAGGAAATGGCTAAAATAAACGACTGCAGAAAGTTTGGTTTATATAGCTTTATTGGTTTGCGAGTTATATACAAAAAACCTATTTGGGGGTGGGGTCACGCCCACTTTTCCAAAAAAAATACATCCAAATATGGCCCTCCCTAATGGGATCCTATGTTCCAAATTTCATTTTCATAACTGTATTTATGGCTTAGTTATGACACTGTATAGGTTTTCGGTTTCCGCCAATTTGTGGGCGTGGCAGTGGACCGATTTTGCCCATTTTCGAAAGCAACCTCCTCAGGGTGCCAAGGAACATATGTTCCAAGTTTTATTACGATATCTTAATTTTTACTCAAGTTATCGCTTGCACGGATACGGACGGACAGACAGACAGACGGACGGACAGACATCCGGATCCACTCGTCATCCTGATCATTTATGTATGTATATATAACCCCATATCTAACTCTTATATTTCTTGGTGACACAAACAACCGTTAGGTGAACAAAACTATTATACTCTGTGCAACAGGTTGCGAGAGTATAAAAAAATGTGTCTATGAATAACTAAGCTGCGCTTTGAGGCCTCTTTGACTTGCTGCCTAAATTGCCTTGGCTTCGAAAATAGCGGTTATTTATTCTAAGGTAAATCAACTTTGCGGTTAGTTTTTATGCTGCTATGCTGTTATTATTGTAGTTGTTGTACGCGTAATGCTCAATGATAGTTCAATGAAATGTTTAAGCGTGAAATAGTTGGAGATTTGCATACGACGAATGAGATAATACAAAAAGAACGAATTAAAAGCAATTTAATTAACGTTAAGTAGAATAAATTAGTATAGATTTAAAAAAATATTAACAAAATAAGTAGCTTAAAAGCATAAAGTGACATACGTGAATAGCGATATACCACTTGAGATAGCTGCTCTCTTGCATTGAAATTAACGGGAGAGCATTGTTTTATTTTCCTTTTGAGCGTAAAACCTACATGTAATAACGAATTATTTAAGAAAAGATCGTTAGACAGCCCTTTTCGAAATTTTTTCTATCGGTAATTCAAGTCCATAAAGTTGTCTACTATCTAATAATCCTATCGGTTGCAGTGATTGAAAAACATGACGGGAAAGAAATTTGTTTTGACTTAGGTCCACTGGCCATTTTTTTGATTCATTAGGAGTTTATTGGTATCACAAAGGAAAGCGCTCAAAACTGTCTAAGAGAGATCTTCCTGCATATGCAGAAATCTGCCCATTAACCTAACCTCATCTATTGTAGGTCCACTGGCCATTTTTTTGATTCATTAGGAGTTTATTGGTATCACAAAGGAAAGCGCTCAAAACTGTGTAAGAGGGGTCTGCCTATTAATCTAACCTAACCTAGGTCCACTGGCTCTTAGATTTTTGGTCGTAAACTAATGTTACTAAAAGTATAAGCAATAACTATACAAATTCTTTAAAGAAAAAATTTAGGTTTAGACTTTTAGAGAACTTTAATGAATTAAAACCCTATTACATCTCAAAGTACCCTCAAATCACTTAGAACACTGCAAAGAAGAACAAATGTATCGAACACCAAAATTTATTATAACAAATGGGAATATTTGAAATCTTGCTTTGTCTTGGTGATATTTTCAAATGTATGCTATGTACAACATTCAAAGACGTTTGACTGTGTCTAACCTAAAAAAGTTTTCGTTAATTTAAGTTAAGGTTTATTTAACTAAATATTTACTAATTAGACGTAAGAGATTACCGCAGAGTGGAGCGGAAACGACGAGTGTATGTTGGTAAGATTTCAGCTTCAGTGTAAATCAACAAAACAGCAAATAATAAATAAATAGTAAATCGGTCAAATGTCAAATGGCATTGAAAGTTAGTGTTTTGCGGCAGACGATGGGCGAGCGGCCGTAGAGGTGCTACAAAACTGGGCCTGGCCCAACAAAGTCAGCGGCTGCGACAACTACGACGACAACGACCTGGTTGCAGTGCTTCGTATATCACTTGCGAAGGCGGCGCCTGCGACCCCGACCAACCGCGCTCGTCCGTCCATTTAAAGCTAATCACTTAAGCAAACATATTTATGTATTGCCATTTGATTTTGAATGGTGAAACTTTTGCGTAGGCTTGAGTTCGATGAAAAAATTGTATTTATTTATATACGAGTATGTATGTGTATATATGTTTTCTTAAAGCTTGTGAAAAAAATATTATACAAAAAATTTTCTATAAATATCATTACAGTGCTGAAAGACAACAAAAAACAAATAAAACAAAACGCGCAGCCGCAGCTACATTGCATTTAACAATGCATGTTACAGCAGCAACAACAATAACAATGCGTTAGCAAAGTTAGCATTTTGTAGTGCCGTCATTTGTGAAAAATTGGGTTATTGTCATCCATAATGTCGTTTGAGCGGCGATTTTGTGAGAAAATTTGTGTCAAGTAAATCGAGTTTACATTGGCGTTAAGCGCAAATATTTAAGCAAATGCTCATGCACACGCGCACACTTACATATTAGCAAACACGTGTTTGGTGTTGTGTGTTGAGCTGGTGGCATTACAAATGTACCCGCACATCGGGTGCAAGTAATAAATCTTTACTGAGCAGCGATTTTTTTCTATAAAAGTAATGATAATTTGTTTCAAATAATTAGTTTATATAACATGTGAACTTGGCTAGATGCAAATGCTAGACAATACTTGAGTAAGACTTTTTAACCCCGATTCAAGACAATTTCTATAACTTATTGACGGCTTTACGGTTAATGCTTTAGACTTTTTTATACTCTATGGCAACTGATCTTAAGTACCAAAGGTGATATATGATTTCAATGTTATAGAACAAACAACTGATCTAATGATCTCTGAAGTTATTGCCTCTAATTAATTAACTCACTAAGTGGCATTCTGATAGTTTATTTCATCAATAAAATTTAAAGGTAAGTATTTATCATCATACAAGCTTAGGTTACCTAGCTCCTCTATCAAGGAATACCTTTATTTTTTTATTTATAGATGAGTTACAATTTAGATCTGGACCAAAAATCTATATACCATGAGTAAAAACAATATGCCTCTTCTTAACTGGCGTAGGAAGCGCTTTCGTGGTTATAGCCGTTTGGCGCCAATTGGAAATCCCAAGTGCTGCCTGGTCCTGGTCTTTCCAAAGGAGTGGAGGGTTTCCTATTTCTCGGCTACCACCAGCGGCTACTGCATCGAACACTTTCAAAACTGGAGCGCTTGCGTCCAATCGGACAACATGACCTAGCCAGGGTAGCCGCTGTCTTATTCGCTGAACTATGTCAATGTCGTCGTATAACTCGTGCAGTTCATCGTTCTATTGTCTGCGGTATTCGCCGTTGCCAATGTTGAAGGGGCCGTAAATCTTGCGCAAAACCTTTCTCTCGAAAACTAACAGTACCTTCTCATCGGATGTTGACATCGTCCACGCTGCACCATAAAGCAGGTCAAAATTATCTACAACTTCAAAGTTATGACGTGGGAGCCAAGACGCGACAAGAGATATTTCGTCTTGTCCTCTCTCTACTATGATATCTACAAACGTATTTTTTAAACACTTTTTAACACTTTTTGGAAATTGCTATTTAATTCGTATAATTCTGACAAATTCTAACCTCAACTATCCTTAATCTCAAAATGTTAAAAACGGTGAGTCTTGTATTCTAATAATGACGGTTTAACATTTCAAAGCACCAATTGTATTAATGAGATGAGACAACTTGCATACACAATTTAGATTCTTACTTGATCCACAATCTGCAGCATAAATAGGATCTTAGTCAGAAACTGTCGATAGTTAATAACATTCTTATAGTGCGATCATCACCGTTCATATGAAATTTTAGGAGTTCCAGTCAAACTTAACTTGATCTAACCTCGGAACCACAATGTCGCAGTGCATTTGCAGAGATTGGTATCTATAGATTCGAATTTTTTTGCATTCTATAACTGCAAGCAGATGTGCAAATCTCGTTAAAAATAGCATTTTTCTAACTATGTTGATTATGCTGAAAATTATCTGTCCAACTTGTCACAACTCATAAATTCTGATTGAAAATTTCTATTTTCTCGAAGACATTCCTTTCAGCAGTTGAAAATTCACTTAAATGGCATTTGTCTCGAGAACAACTAATTCATCCGACACAAATAAGAAAAAAAGACAACTGTTGCGACTTCCTGTGGCTAGTGCGTGTGTGGTCTCAGACTATCCTACCTACTGCCATAACTGTAGACAATATGTCACAGCATGGTCTGGCATTAAAACTGTGCAAATAAAATCAATGCTATGTCAAAACAAACCACCGATTTTAAATTATTGCTTACACTTTGTGTGGTGACTCACAGGCATACACAACGATTGTGCCGAAGTGTCCTTTCGTTATTGTCCTTAATTTTCGTGCAGTGGAAATGTCGTTTATTTTAAGTGACCCACAAAGCTATTATTACCTGTTTGCATTGGTGATTGCGCTGAGCAACAACAACAAAAGCAAGTATAAACAATAAGAAAGGCAGGTGCTACGCTGCAGGTTTTATAGACATCAGGATTTTTATGGGGATCCTTTGCAGCTGCGGCTCGCAGAGAGCTCCCATAGCGTTTGTTTATGCTGGACTAAAACCAATGAACATGCACAATAGCAACTACAAAGCAATTGGCTCTTTGCCTGTGTGTTGGCGACTACCTTCCTTTTCAACAAAGCCATGCATAGGTCCACAATCCGTAGATCTGCTGAAGAGACAAGCTCAATCAACTTTGACAGATTAGTAGAAGCTGAGAAAGCATTGAAAGAAAAGTGCATAGAAAGATGCATTGGATCAGACAAATCTTTCTGCTCACTGAAAGACAACAACACAACAAAGCGGAGGCAATAAGCAGTAATGATTACAATAAGAAAAAGGCAATTACAAATAATTAAACGAGTGCAGTCCATAATTGAATTTCCTTCACTAGACAAAGGCACCAGCAAGCGTCTCGTCGAGACATGTACGTATGAACCCAAGTGCCAGGTAAGTGCTCGAGGCAAAGAAAGCCACACAGCATACAAAAAAGAAACCAATTACAAATACAAAAATATGCAAAAAAAAAATTGTAGAATGGCAAGTGAATAGAACGCTTCGCAGCGTGCTAATCCCATTCTTTGCAAGTGTGAGTTGTGTGGTAAAACGCTTTTAGAAAAAAATAATTGTTAAAAAAATTACAACAACAAGAAAAGATAGAAACCCTAAAGCCAGTCATTGGCTGACTGACTAAGTGTATGCGAGAGCAAATAAAACAAATCAGAAATTAAATGAAAGAACAATTGAAGAAAGAATGGCACCACGGCGGCAGTGGCAGTGTCCATTGAAGTTGGAAGTTCGTCGCAAGTCGTACGCTGAACATTCAGTCAGTGAAGCGATCAGCAAGCGTCAACTCATATGCCTGCATTTATGTACAGTTGGGTTGCGAAAATAAGCAGTGTGTTTTGGTCGCTTTTGGCGTCACTCATTCCAAAATCATTCCTTGAAGAATGACAAAAGGGACGCTACAAAAGTAAACCGATAGAGACAGATAGAAACCACGAGGTCTTTTGACATTTCTCTTTGCCATTTCATCATGGAAAGATACATATACGATCAACAACGAGTCGAAATTATTAAAATTTACTACCGAAATTCGGAGTCAGTAGCCTCAACATTAAGAGCGCTACGTCCAATTTATGGTCGTCATAATCGTTCTGTCCTATGATTTCCGAAATTTTTTTTAAATTTTTTTTTTTAACCACGTTTTGTGAACGGCTCAGTCAATTGGCCTTCTCGGTCCTGCGATTTGACGCCGTTAGACTATTTCCTGTGGGGCTACGTCAATATATGGTCTATGCCAACGAACCAGTGACGATTGATGAACTTCGTACGAATATCGAACGTGAAATTGCGAAAACCATCGAAAATTGGGTTAATCGTCTGGACTTCTGCCAGCGTGCTCGTGGAGGTCATGCATAAGAAATGTGCTGTTACAATAACAAAAAATAACAAAATTGATTACCACTAAATGTCATTCTGCTAATTTTCTGCATGCAACTGTGCAACTGCCGCAGCACAGTATCCGATATGGTACACGCTTGACTTCAGTCAACGTTCTGCTCAAGTGACTATGGAGATTGGTTGCCGTCGCGCGAGGACGAGCGTAAGCCACCGGCGACGACTGACTATTGTGACGCTCAGACGTCATTTTCAATATTCCCGCACGGGATCGGCTGGCATCTACCACTGTCTGGGTTGACTGACGTCGCTGGCGCTGACGAACCGCACACGATGTGTGTGGCATAATGCGTTAGTTTTGTTCGCCAATTACTTATATAAAGGAAGCCAGTGTAGTGCCGATAGTGGCGGTTCTGTGAAATGTGGATAAGTGACCCGATAAGAATGATGCTCTACAAGTAGTGTGGGAAATGCATTAAGCATAATGGGCTTTAAACGAATGTGTGATTGATTGCAAGAAAAAAGAACAAACTGAGATATTCATGTGATAGTAATAAATCAATGTTTTATTGCGTTCTATTCAAAGGAGTGCTGTTGAAGACTATAATTGATTAATTACATGTCATCGTGAGTTGAAAGGTTTTCAAACTCATAAACTCACCTTCACTGGTATTTTCACAAACCAATTACAAAAAGCTTTTAAAAAATGACAGACCTCGCCTTGATCTACATACAAATCTCTGGAAAGTCTTTATAGTTTAGTATATTAGACACTTGTTGTTACGCAGTAGAACTGTGATCTTTTGTTCTTTTCCTTCTACTGCCGTTCTATATGTTCTAAATATACTCTCCATATCAAAATACTTATCTAAAACTCCATCTTTCAAGACCGAGGAAAATCCTTAGCTGGTACGATGAGATTGAAGGTGTAGGTTCCGGAAGACTTAACGAAACATGTCTCATTTAAAAGGAAAACAACTAATCATTGGACTACGTTTTGAGCGAACTCTCAAAATATTTAAAAAGACTTCTCTCAAATTTCATCCGAGGAATACTATTAACTGGTGCGATAAGATTGAAGGTGTAGTTTCGGGAAGTTCTTGACGAAAAATGTCCCATCTAATAGAAAAATCCTTAGCTGGTCCGATGAGATTAAAGGTGTAGGTTCTGGAAGATCTTAACGAAACATATCTCATCTAACAGGAAAACAACTAATCATTGGACTACATTTTGAGCGAACTCTGAAAAATTTCAGAAGACTTCTCTCAAAGTCCATCTCTCACGACCGAGAAATACTATTAACTGGTACGTTGAGATTGAAGGTGTAGTTTCGGGAATATCTTGAAGTGATGGATTAGATGGGAATCTAATAGGAAATTAACTAATCGTTGGACTACGTTTTGAACGAACTCTATGAAAATAAGGTTTGCCAGAAAAAGATAGTGATTGGTCACTAGTGGTGTGGAATGTCTTCGGAATGTATTGTACAGAGCTCAGGTCTCTTTGTTTATAGACAAACAACACAACTTTTCAATACTTTTAGGTCGAGACTAAGAACGAGACTAAATTATAAGTTTCCTATTTCGTTCATGGCTCCAACAACAACAACCATAGAATATACTGAGCTTCATTCATTCCGGAAGCTTATATAACATTTTAGTGTCGCATTTAAACTTCTTGTCCAATAATTTCCTACCGGTTCGAGGCTCTGTGGCAGCAAACACATCATGTCGGAAGGGGAATAGAAAGATCTTTCAGCGCTGAACGCACATATTGGCGACTTTGTGAGCGTATTTGTTGAAGCACTGTTTGCATGCGTGTGTGTGGTCAGGGAAGTTGACAAACAATGCACGCACACACGCTGACACGAACCGCACATCGGGACACACAAGTTGCAGATGCAATACAAATATACAAGAGAGCGGCTGAGAAGAAATATTGTTTCTACTATTGGAATTTATTATTTTTCACGCCGCCAAACATACATATGTACATATTTGAATATCATACATATGTATGTATGTGTGTGTCGACGCAGGACTAAAGTCAAGTATGAAAGTGCTGCACCGACGAAGGATGTGACGCCGCATGCTACCTGGCATCAGTGAGGAACGCCAGTTTGTAGTCGGCGCTAGGCGGTCGCATTAAACATTATAAAGGCACCAATTCCCAGCCAGTAAGAAAGACGACAATTGCGAATGTTAATAAATTTTATATTAAAAATGCCACCAAAGACGAGCGACCACAACTAAGCGCACATATGTATGTCCTCGGTCAGCTACAGATTGCGCTGCTGAAACGCTAAGCGGTCAGCGATCGCTGCTGAGGTTTGGGAGACAAGACGACAGCGGTTTGCTGCGACTGGATTTTTTATGCCCGAGTACAAATGATAAAGGAATGTATCATAACTATGTTGTTTGATGGCACGAAGAACCAGACAGTTGATCCGAAGATATGCTGGTAAGACCTTGTAGATCTGTCAAGTTCGTAAAAAATGGAGACAACCGAACGATTATTGAAATAGTTAGTGGTAGTCACAAAGATAGCATTTCGGTTCCGTTCGTACTCAGCACTATCTTATTAAATTCGGGTATTAAAAAGAAACAAATTTCCACGAGTATTCAAATTCATGTAATCCATCGTGTTTGGTGCGACTCGAAGACTTGATGGAGTAGTTGGTGCTGGTGTGACGAACGACTCGTTCTGAGTGAAGATTCTACCCAAAGTAGCAAAGAGTTTTACATTCATATAAATAATTTTTTCCACTTCTATAAATATCACAGAGATCACTATCGGTTTATAGTGGCTCATGCAAATAAATAGGTAGATGTGTGTGTAACGCAATTTCTTGGTAGGTTTGTGGTTTCCGTATAAACCACCAAATCAGATAGACATCTATACAGAGCTGTTGGTTCATCCGCTTGTCTGGCTGTCTCTCTGTCTGTCTATTTGTCTGTTGATCTGGCTGTCCGAAAAGGTGCTGACTTCCCTTGCGTCGCTGTGCGGATCACGTTTCTTGTGGCAGCGTTGGTGGCATTTTTTATGCGCTCTTCAATGACTGCTACTCCTCTCATTTTACATTTGTTTTCTGTTATTGTATTTTATTTGTGTGGTTGTTGTAGCATTTATTGTTATTGCCGTCATTAGCGCAATCAAAACACGCAGGCCACCAACAATCAACAAGATACACAACCATATACATATAAACATATGCATGTATCTAAGTATGCCTCAGTACCTGGGGATTCCAAAAACAACACCAAAGTATGTTGGTTATAAAAATCGAGACGCTTAAACGACCGCTAAGCACCAATCTTAGACAATGAGCCAATGAGTCAAATTTAATTTGTACCGTTTTTTGATAATTTTATGTTCTGTTTTTATTATTAATTCCTTTTTCAATTTTTTTTTCAACGTCGTTGCCGCCGTCGTCGTCGTTGTTAGGCGTATTTATGTTCATTTGTGACCTTTACAGTGCGCGCATACACTTCGTCGAGCGTAAAGTGAGTTTCTTCGGTGCAAATGGTCCGTTGGCCAAGACCGCGTTTAGTTCACTTCCTCTACAAATACACACACAAACGATCTCTCACATACACCTATATAGTATGTGTGTGCTTTAGTTGTGGACTACGTGAGTGATCGTATAGTGAGAGAAGGTTTTCCGAAGGCTAATATACGACTAAGTATCGCATTTAATGTTCACGTGTGCATGTTTTTTTCTTTTATAATTTTTATGCTTCTTGATGTGGATTTTATTTAACTAATTCTATGCCTACAAAATTTGTATGTGGTTCACCAGAACTGCTATCGTGGTATTGCGTGAGAGAAATACACAAGTATTTACTAAGAAATTAGCTCTTATTAATTATGACCACGCGAAGATAATTATAGAAAGAGAGTGACCCATGTGAGCTAGCAAATAGCATGACCTGAGTGTGTCGTTAGGCCAGCCTAAGCCCTAAGTGCAGAATGCTATAAAGTAGTCCAACGTCATCATTCAAATCTTAGTTTGTTGTCACATGATCTCTTGATATCTTTATACTCTCGCAACAAAAGTTGCTAAAGAGAGTATTATAGTTTTATTCACCTAACGGTTGTTTGTAAGTCATAAAACTAAACGAGTTAGATATAGGGTTATATATATCAAAAAGATCAAGGTGACGAGACGAGTCAAAATCCGAATGTCTGTCCGTCCGTCCGTCTGTCTGTGCAACGGATAACTTGAGTAAAAATTGAGGCAAAATCGGACCACTGCCACGCCCACAAAATAGCGAAAACCGAAAACCTATACAGTGTCATAACTAAGCCATAAATAAAGTTAAAAAAGCAAAATTTGGAATAAAGGATCACACTAGGAAGGGGCATATTTGGATGTAATTTTTTTTGGGAAGTGGGCGTGGTCCCGCCCCCAAATCGGTTATTTGTATATATCTCACAAACCAATAAAGCTATATAAACCAAACTTTCTGCAGTCGGTTTTCTTACGTACCCCACCACACACCAAGAAAATAGTTGAAATCGGATAATAACCACGCCCACCTCCCATACAAAGGTTAGGTTGAAAATTACTAAAACTGGGTAAACTCACGAACGAAAAACGTCGGAAACACTAAATTTCACAGATATAATAGCAGAATGGAGCTGCAATGACATTTTTTTACAAAATGGAAAATGGGCGAGGCATCGCCCACTTATGGGCCAAAAACCATATCTCAGGAACTTCTAGACAGATTTTAATGAAATTCAGTATATAATATTTTCTTGACACCCTGATGACATGTGCGGAAAATGGACGAAATCGGTTCACAACCACGACAACTTCCCATATAACTCATTTTGGAATTCCACCTTATTCCTTAATTTTATAATATATACATAAGGAACCAATGAAGATAGTGGAATAAAACTTCACACAAGTACTGTACATGATCTGTGGCATCACTTGTAAAAAAAATTGTCGAAATCGGACTATAAATTTTCAATGCCCCGGATATCGAATATGAAGAACTCAGTACCCCATGGTAACTTTTCACCGAAAATTTCGGTAAATGTCTTAGGTATATTAATTTAATTCAGAGGAAATATTTTTCTTCTAATAGTGTGTCTCTTTACCAGAAAAAGTTAAAATCGGGTCATAACTTCCCTTATATATGAATATATGGGAATACCTAATTATAGGATTTTCAAAAATGCGATGTGAAATATCATTATGCCGAATATATGGTCAAATTGTGTGTTTTCTTAATAAAAATATAACAATAAATTGCGAGAGTATAAAATGTTCGGTTGCATCCGAACTTAGCCTTTTCTTACTTGTTTATTTAGTTAGTTTTTCTCTTTATTGACTGCAAAATTAGAGAATTCCTTAACTGAAATCTGATCGTTCTCTACTAGCATCAAGTCAGATACTAGCTATGGGGATGATGTACTGAGCTTTAGGCTTACGCACAAATGTGTCTTTCAATATACAAAAACAAAACAAGCTTAAAATTAAATTCAAGCATTGTCCATACAAAATGGGAGGGAGTGGGAAAAAATGTAAAAAGCGTACAATCACATAGTTGACCTATGCAAATTTCGAAATAATAATAGAAATAAACAAAAGCAATCACTATTAAAAATGCTACACATAATTATAGAGGGCACGGTCCAACTCAGCTCAGCTCAATGCACATACGCAGTGTAGTACGCATGTATGAGTATATATGGGAGTGCGTGTGTGCGGTGTACTTGTATGGCTGTTATGTTTGAAGTACTAATTTTCAATGAGAAAGCCGTCGCTATACGTCCGTCCAGCGGCTAAACAATGCCAAAGACCGCCGGTGTGATTTGAAAGTGTATCTTTTTGTTGCTGTTGATAGATTGTGGTGGTACCGCGCACATGCGCACAAGGCGAAATGGGCGTCGCGGAGCGGACAATTTGCCACAATTTGGAATGTAAACTAGTGAGTAAGTGTGCGAGTGTGTGATGCGAAAGTCGCTCACTTTTGAAAAATAAAAAAAATATAATATTGTATTTAAGTGCGAGTTGTTATATCTCGAAAATCAGTGCAGCGACGGTTACACGCTGTACGTACGTCACACCGTTTGCCTTTTTTATTTACACACACACACAACTAACGGTACAGGCGAATTTGCGCTCATTTGAATGAAAGTTTGAAGAAACTCTTACAACGTTTATCCAATATCCAGCAGCTTTCGATGCGTTCACCCAAGCAGCAGCCGGCGGATTAGACATACATGTGAACGTACAGATGGACGGACGGACGTACGGTATGTTAGATTTCTTTTTCAAGTTTCATTTTTTTCCACCTTTTCACAATTCAATTTGATAGATAGATTTTTTGTAACACTGTATGGTAGGCTTTTCACCGTCATCGCCACAACGCGTTCATCAGCGTCAACCAACAGCTTCATTATTAGCATTAGCATAAATGTGCGGCGGCCGCTGCAAAGCAGTAATCTGCAATAAAAAAAAATAAAGTGATCTTCAAATAAACCGTTGCCGCTGATCATCACCGTCATCATCAGTCGGATTATGATTGTATTTGAAGGTGCCATAACGTCAGCAAACAGCAACTAGGGCAGTCCGTCAGTTCGTCAGTCAGCGGCAGCCGCGTCGCGTTAGTAGTTGCGCCAGCTCACTTAGGCGGCCAATTTGATTTTCACCAACGCTTTGGCTTTCGTCACCAACAGCGCCATGACCACTAGAGGCGGCGGCGATGGCGGCAACAACAGCAACAGTGCCGACGGCTGCACCAACATCATCATCGATGTTTTCTTCTTCATTTTCGTCGTCTTGTTAGTGGTACTTTCTAAATTGTTTGCGTGAAATTTTATTTTACTACTACTAAATTACTCTGTTACTCGTCGCCACATTCGTACATATACACGAGTGTTTGTGTGTGCGCTTGCTTGTAACGATTTTAATAAAACTTTGCAGTTAAATTACTAAATTAGTTGTTAATTTTGGTGAAATTCTAATTGTTTAGCTGAGGTTTGCAGAGATTCTCTAACCGCTGTGGGCGTGAAAATTGGTTGATGAAATATGGAGAGGGTTCGCTAAATAGAGTGATTCGAAAGTAATGAGAACGAAAATATAGATTTAATGGTACACAGTCCGATGGAGCGGGTTTTCGAGGTTAGCTTGGCTTCAACGATCTCTTCACAAACAAGTGCTGCGTTGCTAACTTTTCGGAAAGTTAAGAATAAGTGATCGAAAATATAGATTTAATGGTACAACGACCGATCCAAAGGGCTTTCAAGAGTAGCTGGAATTGGGTGATCACTTCACAAACAATATCTTGATAGTAAACATTCGGAAAGTTAAGTATTCAATAGAAATCTTACAATAAATACCTCTCAGTCAAACCTGGGTTTTTATTCGGTCAAGAGCCGTCAACTCTATACAATTTCTTCAATTTTTTAAACAAAGATTTGCATCACTTCAATATCATTTTGTTTCCAAGTGTTTAATAAACTTTCTTTTACAATTCAGCTCTCAATGAAATGAGGCTGCATTGGAGTTAACCATGCAGTTAAAAGCTTTTCGCTAGATCTTAATGTTACTATTCTCTTAAGACCGTTCGATTTTTGGTAAGAATAAAATAAGCGAACAAAAGGGGGAGATACAGGGATTGGGGCTTGATTCTTATATCAGCTCAAGAAATTCAATAAAATATAATATATATAGGAGATTTTGAAATTTACGGTACTATGTTATTAATAAGCCCAAAAAATGTATATTTCTACTACTCATGACCAAGTATCAAAAATAAATATAATAATATTTGTACTTATATAAATTACTTACGAACAATCGAAAAATCACAATTCACAAAACACACCTGTAAAAGAAATAAGAAGAGTATGAGTAAATATAGAGCCAAATAAATTGTATATTAATTTAGGTTGGACGCAGGAAGCAGGTTTGTTCCACAAGTCGTTCTTAAAAATTGTATAATCTCATATTTATTTCAAACATTGACTTGTGTTAAGAAATGAGATTTTTTGATAAAGAGCAACAAATTTTTACGTTTTTTATAAGTTACTTATTTGTCCAAATAAAACTGAAGCAAATTCAACAAGGAGTTCTGGAGTTAGTATGGTCAATTTCAGCTTCAAGCGTTTAGTTTTGGTAGAGAGCAATATATTTTTAAGTTTTCTATGAGCTACTTATTTAAGCTAATAAAATGCAATGAAATCCATCGAGGGATTCTAGAGTTAGGATAGTCAACTTCAGCTTCAAGAGCACAGTTTTGAGAAAGAGTAAGTTTATATGTAGTGACAGTTTCACACCGTATATTTATTTATTTGATTCTAAAAACTTAAATTGTCTAATCAGTTGTCTATGTCTCAGCAGAGTCAGCTTCAGAAAGTTTTCGTTGTTTCTTGGTAATGAACAACTGTTTTTGTAATTCATGTTTTTTTATTTTTAGAGATTACTTTCAAATCTTAATAAATACATTAAATGTTACCTAAATTTTGGGGGACTAAAAACGAATATTTATATATTTATAGGTTTTTAATCAATATTTCAAAAAAATTCAAATTTTTTATTGTTATTTTTTATTTAAAATATTAGAGTAGCCACAGATGTTGTATATTTTATTTTCAGTTTCTCCCTTTAATTACACTATTATTTCATAGCAAATAACTGTATGAAAACGCAATAAAAATTTAAATTTATGAATATTGAGGAGGCAGCGAGCTGTGCAAACTTCAAAAATAACGAATACAAATAACAAAAATTCGCACAAGAAATGCCGCTCGCCATAACAACAAATTTCGTTGCAGATGTCAAAAGCACCTGGTAACGGTTATTAAGCCAAAAAAAAGTTAAAAAAATCGCAAAAGCAAATTTGAAAAAAAATAAAACCAAAAGAAATTACAAATCCAAAATGCGATCATTATACGCAATAGTAATGCCAAGAGGAGCAACCCAAAAACCAATACGAGGGTTACTGACACACTTTTGGGATTAAGCAAATTTTGGAAATTTCGTTTACAGAGTAATTTTATTTCGAATGGCAGGAACATATTCAATATGCGTACTTGATAAATAATTTTCGAAGATAGTAGATTCAGCACTTGTCAAACTCTACATGCATTTGGAGTAGCTCTCTGAATAGCAAAAACAAACGACAAAGTCAAAATTGAAGCGATTACGCATAAATATTATTTCGGTATACTGCATAATGTTACCGTGCGTTTATTTGTTGTTGCAATTATGTATGAACCCTTTTTTGTATTTTTGTAATTAAGCGAAATTAGGGCGGCCCACAATAGCCGAACACGCGGCCACAACGAAGAGCAGCGCAAAGTTGCGGCTATAACGGTGTAACTTGTGTGTGCAAAAGCAAATGCAAACGGTAACAACAGCAGGAGTAGCAACAAAACAGTCGAACGCAGAAATTTAGCATTTTTTACAACAACATTGCGGCAGCAACAACACGCACGCGCGCAACGAAGCGAGCGAAAAATGAAGAAAGTTGGCGTTTTTTTCGAAGGTTTCTGTGATTGCTGTTGTCATTGTGTTTGTTGTTGGTTTTGTTGCCGCAACGCTTTATTGCCAACAACAATGCGCTGCGCGACGCGGCATTACATAAAATTTACAGCGCCGCGACGGCAGCAGCGCGTACGCAACCAAACAGACATCAACATCAACAGCAGCAGCAACAGTAAGAGTGTAAAGTGGTACACACTAACAACAAGAAAGGCAATAACATATGTACATACTTAAATCGCCCAAGAAAATGAGAAAACGTGAAACTCGCGAACGCACGCAAACACGCCGCTGCCAAAGTTCGATTTGAAACACACAAACAACAAATAAACAAATGAAAAATGGAACAAAAGGCGAATAAGCGAAAAAGAAGGAAATCCAAAATGACGTACGAATGAACAATCACTTTGGGAGCAACAGTTAACAACAACAACAATAAAGGCATATATAGCAATAGCGCAATGCATTGCGATAGTCACAAAAGACAACGCTGGCTGTTGCTTCAACTCGCCTAGCGCGACCAGCCGCCGCCGCCACCCCAGCGCCCGTCGACACCGACCAGCCGAAAAGCAGTTAACCAGTTAGTCAGTCAGCCAGCCAGCCAACCAACCAGTCGTGCCCCCTTTCGCGACAGATGTTTGCGATCGCTCGTATCGCTCCAGCCGGCCGCATTCGTTCGCCGCGCAGCGCCAACGAAACTCACCTCTGACGCTGCATTTCGACCAGGTAACTCTCTTTTTTTCGCAGCTGCTCGCCTTTTGCCTAAATGTTCAGCGGATTGTCTGGCTGGTTGTTGCTATTGTTGCAATTTATGTATATTACATAATCGCGCGACTGCCAACAACACCGCTATCAACACCAATAATAGTTGCTTAGTCGCTTGAGTTGGCGCTGCTTGGCGTTGGCGTTGTTGGCGCATTGTTGTTTTCTTCTCGGCATTATACATTTTTCTCTTATGTATTTCTTTAATTCTCACTTTGCACGTCTTTTTGTATTTTTCTTTTTGCTGGAATTTAGTCATTTCTGTTTTTGTTGTTTAATTTGTAAATATTTTCGAAATATTTAGCTTGGTTTGCGCTACATTCGCGATGACTGTTCGCCGCGCTTAGTCGGCTCTTATGTCGCATGACAGCGGCGTCTGTTGGCTAAACGATGTGAAGTTATTGAAATTAGTGTCAATAGTTTGGTTTGGTTTTGCTTTAAACCTCCGCAGATTGGACACTGTTTTCCCTCAAATTGCGATTGCATCACAGCGTCGACAAGGAAATAATTGCTTATGATTTCACTAAAATATACTGCTTTGCATTAATTCTCATCCAGCTTATAAGGGAGAGAGAGAAATACAGGGAGAGAGAGACAGGTGACAAGAGAAAGGGGTATAGATGGAGGAAGTGAGATAGATGGAGGGATCGAGATAGATGGGAACAGATAGATATGTATATAGCTGGATAAAAAGCGAAAGAGAGAGAGAATGAAAGGCAACCAACAATGTGGCAACACAAATACCTTGAACATTGTTTAGTATTTACCGATTGTGGAGTTTAGTTCAAAAAATTTCTTTGGTCAGATCAAGCCAAAATGATATAATAGTTTTGGTTTTAAGCAGTTGTGAAGATTCCAATGACTTAATCCGTCTCTAAACCCAACTACCGACTAATATGCTCGGAACCTAGTACATATAAAATCCTCAAATACCTAAGGTGCATGTCCCAATAAAATTGATCATTCGGAGTTCTGTCTAATCCTCAGGTATTTTACGTAAAATTTGTTAAATCGCTTAAATCTCAAGTAAAATATCATTGCGAATTTTTGATTTATTATTTCTATACAATTTTTCTGCGAAAACTAACTTAAATTACCTACCGAATATTGCTTCGGTTTCAGTTGTTTGCATATGACAAAATTTTCGTTGTTGCCGGCGCTCTCTGTGTTGTTGTCATGGTCTGGCATGGGCCTGGCTCGTAAAGCAATACACCAACTGTTGCCATTACAATGCAACTATATTACGTCGCTTATTCGCTTATCGTCGTTGCGTTCCTTGCGATTCGCTACAGTATAACTGTTAAAACTGTCTGTATGCTGTGCCATCGAATTTGGGTCAACCAAATGAGTTTTTCGGCTTTAAAAGAGTGTTATTATGCTTTAGGCTGCACTTTAGGCCGCATAAAGCTTACCATACTTATGTCCGTATATATGTGTAAGTGCTAATGCTGAGGTGTTTGCTGGGTGTGGAAATGTTATGTGTATACCTGAAAATGTGGTCTCTGATATTTCATGCGACATTTCGAAAATATTGCAAAACCATAAAAAATATAAAGAATTAAAAAATGAAAAAACTTTGTGCGTCTTTGATTGAAGGCGGTGTGAAAAGTTCAGAGTTCGTTGGGTCATTTTTTGTTGGGGCGTCGAAAAAGAATAATAATAATAAATTTAATATTTTTACACGAAAGATGACAGATTCAATTTATGTTGAGTGTTATAACACTTTCCAAATGGAGACGCATACGTTTCGGGTATTCGTTAGGTATTTTTTAATTTTCGAAATAAATTTGTTATCGTGTCTCAAAGTCCAAATCTCTAATCGGACGATACTTAATGTACGTGTCACAAAAGTACTCTCAAAGTTCAAATCTCTAATCGGACAATAACTTAATGAAGGTTTTGCAATAGTTAGGAGAGAATCTGAGCTCAAACAAATATATGAAAAGTCGTCTTCTCCTGAAGAATAGCCTTACTCTTACTAGGTGTGAATTTCTATCACTTTCATCTCATCTCATATTAGCGTCATTAAACCTTCCGTCGGTTCTTTCTTACCTAGACTCGAAATAGCCGCAACCAACTTGAATTCCTCTCAAAATACGTATAAGAAAACTATTTTTGTTTTCTTTTGATGAGACACTCCATCTTCTTTACCCTGATTTGTTCTATGGTATAACAATCTCAGGTCCATAATGTTACTATATCTTTGAATATTTTCAAAAGGACAAAGGATACGAAGAAAAGAAAAAGTCTCCGAAAAGGTTCATAACTTACCGATCCAAACAGAGTTAGATCGCCGAAAGAACAACCCTTGACAGGATAAAATCCGGGTAAATTCCAGTACCGCAGAACTGGCCACCTTGCCAAACTTCGTTCTGGACACCATACTACTGGACTAGATCCTGGCACACCCAATATATGACTAGCATGCAAGAAGTCCCCGCTTGATTCTAACAACCTCTATGCATGCCCAATTAACCGCACTCATCTAACATTGCTTTCCCTTTGATCCGAATCCGTTGAAACAGATCGTTTCCTGGGTCTTCCCGATTTCGATATCAACTAATTTTAACTTAACAATTCATGCCGGGTCTAGATAACCGCTACAACAACAATAACCTAGAAAAGAAGACGGAAAAAATAAGTGAAGAACGAAGAAAATAAGAAGAAGAAGATCTGGGGTACTTTTCTTCCTCTTACTAGCCCCCTACCTGTGTTTCGGTGTTCCGAATGTAGTCTTCTGGATAAATTTCAACAACTAGGAGCCTTACAATATGCAATATGAAGAAGCATGACATAGCGATATTGTCTTCGAAAGCGGCAACACTTTCTAATAAATTTGAGCCTACAGATTTCGCAAGCATTTGCTGCGCTACCAAGAAAGGGACTTGCAACATATTCGACACACTTCCCATTGCATTAACCATAACTACACGTATACAGACATATGTACAAGTGTTTTTTTATGTAAACAATCGTGGGCAATACGTGATTACGTGCAGACCTCATTTTTACGCGCTTACCGCACACACACACCCATACACAAATACATACATACATATATGCAATAAAATCGATAAATGCGGTCGAACAAAAACAAAATTTCTACTACTCCAAAAAATCGTTGAAAACCGACGGACTTTTGCATTTTTTGAACAACAACAACAAGAGGAACAACAGTACTAGTTTAATTGCAAACTTTTTCGAAACCGCAACAAATGAGCATAAAGCGTTGCAACAACAACAAAAAATAACGCAGTTATTGCAAGCAAAAGCGAACAGCAACAATCAAAGCATAAACAAACTTTCCACATGGCAAAAAGCAACAACAACAAAAGTCAAATAAGTAAAAAAACAATAAAATATGAAGCGAAAAAATAGAAAACGAAAAGTTATGTCATCGAGAGAGAGTGGCAGCGGGTGAAAATCCAGCTATAAACCAACTCATGAATGCACGCACACACACAGCAACAAACAACGCCGACGCCGGCGATGAATGCGAATATTGCCAAATCAACAACGAGGCAGCCAAGCAGTAAGCCAACAAGCCGAGCAGCTGCTGCAACTTCGATAACAACAAACACTACTGATGACGACAACAACTCAACGCTTGCGAATGTTATTGCTATTGTTGTCATTTAACAAAACGAACGGAACGAAGGGGAATTGCCGCTGTTGTTGGCAGACCCAGTGGGGGCGGGCGGCGGCGGCAATGCTAAGTGGGGCATATGACGCTTAGTAAGCGTGGTTTTCGGCAGCAGCTGCTGGCCGAGTGGCGGCCGTTAGTGGCTACTGGCGTTGGCGCATGCGCTCTCATTAACTACCTGAATGAGGCGACAGTGTTGTTGTTATTATTATTGTTGTAAATGTGAACGATTGCAGCAATAACAACACTGCAACTAGCACCAAAACAAAAACAAGCGAGCAAAAATGAGAACGCAACAAAAGGTGTGGCGAGGTGAGTTGAAGTGCGGTGCAGGTGAGTGGCGATCAGAGCGCATTCGGGCGCATGCGTGAGCGTGTGTGAAAACGCTGCCAGAAATTAATGATGAAAACAGAAAGCAGAAACAAAAATGAAAACACCGAAATGAAAACGAAAACGAAAAAAAAACAACAAAAAATCGGCACAGAAAAAACGGTAGAAATCGAAAGTGAATGAATTACGGCGGCTAAAAATAAAACTTGTCGTCTGCACTCACACACACACAGACTCAGACACACAAGCAAACATTTTTGTATGCAGCCTAACTGCTTGTGTTGGCTGTGTTCGGTTGTGTGTGCGTAATGAGCGCGGAGAAAACACGTTTCAAGTCGCCCGATCAGCAGCAACCAGCTTGGCAGTCCAGCAGGCAGCTTTTGACGGTTTCAGTTTCAGTTAACTTTTCGTTTTTTGTTTTCCAATTTTAATTTATTTTTTGCTATTTTTTGTTTTGGCTGACTAATGTCGTGACGTTACATGCTGCTTGTGGAACGCCACAGCAACAACAAAAAATAGAAAATTAAAAGTAACAACAAAAATAAAATAACGGTAAATGTGTTGAAATTAATTGGTGAGAAAACAATGCATAAAAAATAAAGAAAATATGTTTAAAATTAAAAATATATATTAATAAATAATATAAAAAATACATTAAGATAATTTAATATAAAATATAAATATCTCAATAAAAGAGTATAAAAATAAATCATTTATTAAAAACAAAAAAATAAAAATTAATTATTCGATTTAAAAAATATAAATCTATTTTCATTAAAAACTAAAAACCAACAGAAAATATTCGCATTTGCGAAGTAATAAATAAAAAATAATAAATACAAAAAAAAAATATAAAATATAAATAAATATTAAAAAAATAAAAAGAAAATATTCGCATTTGCGAAGTAATGAATACAAAATAATATATACAGAAAAAAAATTATAAAATATAAAAAATAAAAATAAAAATAAATAAATAATTACAAAAAATAAAAATTTATAAAAAATAAATAATTTAGTAAAAAAAACATAAACATTAATTATTCTATTTAAAAAATATAAATTTATTAAAAAATAATAACAAGTAAGGAAGGGCTAAGTTCGGGTGAAACCGAACATTTTATACTCTCGCAATTTATTTATTTAACTTTATTTATATTATATAATACACAATTTGACCCATATATTCGTCATATATATTGTATAAAGTCCATTAAAAGTTGGAAAACATAATATTAGGTTAGAAGCACCGAGGTCCTCGTGTTCGATATATGGGGCCTTGAAAACCCATGGTCCGATTTCGGCGTTTTTTAGAACGGGGCTGCCACACTATAAACATAGCATTTGTGGAAAGTTCTGCACCGATATCTTCAATAGTGCTTACTTTATATATTGTAAAGTACACGATTCAGATCGTCTTCAAAGTTCTGGTATATAGGAAGTAGGCGTGGCTGTGAAGAGATTTGGCATATCATTGGGATATAAGGTAAGTAAGGTAGTAATTTTCAACCTAACCTTTGTATGGGAGGTGGGCGTGGTTATTATCCGATTTCTTTCATTTTTGGACTGTATTAAGAAGTGGCTAAAAAAACGACTACAGAAAGTTTGGTTTATACAGCTCTATTGGTTTGCGGGATATATACAAAAAAACATATTTGGGGGCGGGGCCACGCCCACTTCCACAAAAAATTACATCCATGCCCTTCATAGTGCGATCCTTCATACCAAATTTCATTTCCATATTTATTTAGGGCTTAGTTATGGCACTTTATGTGTTTTCGGTTTTCGCCATTTTGTGGGCGTGGCAGTGGTCCGATTTTGCTCATTTGCTACCTTCCTATGTTGCCAAGAAATAAGTGTGCCAAGTTTAATCAAGATATCTTAATTTTTACTCAAGTTACAGCTTACACAGACGGACGGACGGACAGACAGACATTCGGATTTGAACTCCACTCTTCACCCTGATCACTTTGGTATATATCTAACTCGTTTAGTTTTGGGTGTTACAAACAACCGTTATGTGAACAAAACTATAATACTCTCTTTAGCAACTTTGTTGCGAGAGTATAAAAATAACAATTATTCGATTTCAAAAATAAAATTTTTTTTAGAGAATAAAAAATGTAATAGTTTACCTAGTTCTTTAAAATCTGCAGAAACTATTAAAAACTCTTTTTAAATGTGTGTCATCACAAAATTTCAAACATCGCCAAGAGGATATTAAGCTAATATTGTGAACTTTACTTTTCTAGAGTTTCATACTAATAATCTAGTATTCAACTAAGTAGCAAGGAGCTGAAGAAAATGTTACTTCAATAAATAATGCATTTACACAATGTTGCTCTTACAAGAAAAAATTACAAAAAAATTTAAAAAAGAAAAACTCCAAAAATTCAGACAGCGTTAAATTGCAATATTATGAAATGCCCATGCGCCCAAAATGCCAAGATTTTCACCTCAGTACCCCCAACTACCAATACAAAGTTACCAACTAAGCTCCAATCTTGACGCTTGCAAACTGTAAGCTGAAAGCCGCACCACTTATGTGGCAATTTGAAATCAGTCAACAAATGTTGGCCTAAATGAGTGTTCCATATGTCGGTTGTTAGTATGTACAAGTGGGCTTGCACACAGCTTAATACCGCAAACGAGCGGTACGGCACACAAAACTCATTGGTTTCGCCGCAAATCAGCTGTAATACATTTTTAGCATAATTTTTCTTCAATTTTTTTTTCTATTATTTGGTTTTCAAAAAGTCATTGCGCCTTTTCAATTTATTTGTTATTATTTTTGTTTTCGGCCAGCTGTATTTATGTACGATTAGGTTTGTGTTGTTTGTCGGGCGATTTGCCGCAAGTTCATAAACTTTGGTGTTCCACATAACGGTTAGCACAGCAACAGTACAACATTTACGAATTGACTTCACACCAACTGTGTCTAACTTCGCTATGTACATATGTATGTATATACCGACCTGCATACACGAGCGCACGAATGTAATCGAACATGCAAAGCTTTTGGGGCATTTCATGCGGTGAATTTGAGTGGAGTATGGAGTGTGGTGGAGTGGAGTTTACGAGTATTTCGAAACTTTCAACTGATTTCATTTGTACACCACTCACTTGTTGTTGTTGTTGAACGATTTTTTTTCGATTTTTTTCCAACTCAAAACAAAAAATTATTGTATAAATCGGTCAAAAGAAAAAGTCGTACACAGCGTTTGTTGCGCATAGTAAATTTCTTGTCTATGGTCAGTAAAAAGAAATCTTTACTCACTACAACAATAATACAAATTTAACAAAAACAAAATCGAAAATAATAAAATTGAAAATAATAAAACTGAAAATATTAATATAATACCTTACAATATATACGACATTACTCGGTTTAATGAGTATTGTGAATTGAAAAAGCTTTACGAAAAGGAGGCAAATGGAACGAACGCATATTGTGACGCCGTTAACAGTCGACAGTCTGACAGACGGGTAGGGTAAGTGTGGGGGCCAAAACGGTCCAAATATACCTCGCTGGGCTATTAACGATTTCTTTTTGGTCGAAATGCATAGTAGTCGGAATGTATAGTATGCACACATATATTCGGCATAAAGCCCATTAGAATAACGAACATCATAAATCTGGGATAATTCCTGAACCGATTTCACTCATTTTCAACACCAAGCTACACTAAAACAAAGACCCATTTGATTTTGTAAAGATATGTCACATATTAGCCGATACGGGTTTGAAAACCCCAATATTAGGTATATCGAGCTAAGGGAAGTTATGATCCGATTTCTCCGATTTTTTACACAAAGAAGATTCCCTCTAAATATCTGAGAAATTTGTCGTTATTTTCGGTAGAAAAATTAAACATTGACAATGAAGTCTACATGTTCGATAACTAGGGTCTTGAGTGATTTCTAGTCCGTTTTTATAATTCTTAAATGAGTGATGCCACACCACAAAAGCAGTGTTTGTGTGAAGTTTTGTTCCGATATCTTCATTGATTCTTGATGTATATTGTGTTATATGGAAAGTAGGCGTGGTTGTGAACCTATATTTCATCGGTAATGTCGGGGTGCCAACAGAATATTATGAACTAAATTTCATGGAAATTTGTCGAGGTGTTTCTGTGATATGGTTTTTTATGGTGTATAATCGGATACTAAGGGACCATCAGTAAGATTGGTTTGGTTGTTCCACAGGTTGTGAGAGTATAATACAATGTTTCTCGAATAGGTTATGTGAAATACTGACAGTCCTTGTTAAATTTCATTTGCTCCCAATTTGAAATGTAATATTTTGAAATTTTATCGAGAAAATCGACCAATGTCTCATTCATGGTCTATTTTCATTGGAAACCAACGCAGTAAACATCAAAGGGTGGAAAATCTTAGCGAATAATCAGAAATAACAACCAACCGGAAAAATTTTGGAAGGCTTGCCTGATCGATGGCAGCTAAAGGTCGACGAAATTCTATTCAAGGAACAAACACAGGAAGTTTAACGTTAAACCTTAAAACAACTTTCATTTAAGGATTTTATTTTCTTATTAACTCTCGAGAACTACGCTAATGAAATTTAGTTGAAACTGGTTCGAAGAATTTTTATTACGCAGTATGACTTTGCCAAAGAACTATTTGTCAGAATAGCAAGCTTACTTAGCCCAATGGACTTAAGCTGAGAACATAAAAATTTAATGATCAACTGTAAATACCAAAATAACAGTAATAAATTCAGTGCAAAAGGCGCATTAAATGAAATGAGTAAATAAGAGTAATACGAGCCAAGCAACGCTACCTCCGAGAAGAATAGACAAAACCACGCGGATACTCGTAGACTACAAAATCAAAACCGCTAGATTACATACACACATAACTAATGGGTAACAATGCATTGTATATCTGTGGAATTCCAACAAATCACTGAATGCAACACATTTGAATATTATATTTCAGCGCAGCGATTGAAAGAGAGATGTAGAACGAGTTTATGCGTTTAATTGCAGTAGAAATATGGATATAAGTGCCGGTATGTATGATATATTTGTTGTGCTTAGCCAACTTCGCAGGAATGCATTTCAAATAAAAAGACAGCGAGTGGAGGCGAAGTCATTGCGTATGTCTATTTTACAGTTGTGTGTGTGCATAGTGTTGGAAAGCATTGCAGGAATGGCATGAGTCAAACGGCAACCTTCAAACGGCAGCGTAGAATATCTTTGTAACTGAGCGATTATAAGAATTTCACCGGCATGCAATGTCAACACAGTAGAATACGCAAGAAATACCGGAGGAAATGTTACTGAAATATCAAATGTTGCATTCTACGATGAGAATGGCATCTGTCAACATTTGCTTGTAGACTACACATTGTTGTAATTAAATAACACATTTACGCGATTCTTTAGCATCTAAGGCATGAAATCAGCACATTTTCATAGAACGGTGTTCCCGAGGTCACGATCCAGGAGATATTAGAACGTTGTTTTTTAAAAGAAAGCGAGTACTATTTGTAAAATGAGAACAGAAATGCTTAGGGAGGCTTAAAGAAGACTCTGAGGTAAACTATAAACAAGCAAGTGGTTGAATTATATGAAACAAATAAAATTAAGGTTTCAGCTCAAGTGAGTCCTTGTCAAACTCGAATTAACTAAAAGTTCATCTATTTGAAATGAATTTGTTGTCCATGATTTGTGGAGATAGTCGATATTATTCATGCAACTGCACAACTTTCGACAGCAACTTTCATAAACCAACAACAAATGGTGAAAATACACATTTAAAAATGAAATATTGAAAAGCGAGAAGCGAAAACGTCTTCGATCAAAATGCATAACGCAAAAAACAACAACAAAAAAAGGAAAGCAGGAAAAGCATTTGCTCACTCGAATTGCCAAAGAAAAATGGAAATGCATGACTCCTCGCCGCTGCGAATAAATGAAAGTGAATGTGCGCGCACACACACGCGCCTGCGCACCATTTCACAACTGTTTTTTCACCACTTTCAGGTCATTTCATGTCGTGTTATGTCGCTTATGATTATTGCCTTCATTGGCTTAATGATTATTGCTTGATTATAGTTGTAGGTGCGGGCGCGCATGCGCGCTTTTTATTGCGCTATAAATGCAAAATTTTCACCGAATGTATGGACGGACGGACAGACAAATCATTGCAGCAATTTATGACATCAATTCGGTGCTGGTAATTCACTAGCGGAGTATTGTTGGCAAATATTTGCCGTCATAAATGTGGTGTTAAAATATTTGCTCGATGTGGAAAAAGTCGTATCATAATTAAAAATAATACATGAATATGGAATTTGAAATTTGAATAAAACTTTTTTTTTTAATTTTTTTTTATAATTCTTGAGATTTCTTAAATTAGCTGTATTTGGTTATTATGCATATTTTGTAAATTATTTTCTATAAATAAACCGATTTGGAGCCATTTGTGATTTCAAACCCACAGTTTATCATAGATAAATAATATTATGAAGCATACTTTTAGGCGGCTAACAGCATAATGTAGGTTGTTGAAAAAATACAGCACCGATGGCCTTTATTTTGATAAGACGTTCAAGATTCTACATATTTTATAATTTTCCACAACAATCCAATGTTTATTTGATGTATACAACATACTTTTAGGCGCTTAAGTTACCAGATTTATTTAAATATGTGAAATTATATGAACATTTCTGATAATTTGAGAGGCTAGCTTAATATATGAGGATTTGTTAGTTATTTTTAGTCCTAAGTCTAGCTTAGCTTCGGTGATGAGCTTGCGGTGAACCAGTAAGATTCTACATTATAACGATTGAAATACTTTAGAAGTCTAGGTAGTTATGAACGTTATTTATTGGTATTTTCGTCAATATGTGGGACTTTTTATGTCTTTGCGGAAATTAGTATGTTAGATTGTGGACTTTCAAGCTCCTAAAAGCATGCTAATTTCACCCTGAGCAATTGAGTATATACTTGTCGATTTCTACTTTCAAAAACAATGAAGTACAAACAACAGTGTTGCTTAATCAAAAAACTTCCATAATTTCATTAGAGTGCGGTATAATAATATTGGATCAATACCGCACATTTATACCACACCACCACATGCAAACACCGTTTTACGCACATACTTAACCACGTCAAGGTCACATTTAAATATCCTGTCAAATGCACGAGCAATTAATAAATAATAAAACCAAAAAGGAAATAAATAACAAAAAAATAACAATTTCGCAGAAATACTCAGCACAAATACTGACAACAAAGCTTTCATGGTTTTTATTTCAACCCAAGACGCAGTTGACACGTGAAAGCATTGTGTGTGTGTGTGGTGAAGTATACTTTTAGGAGGTGAACAGCCTTGTGTAACGTTAACGCTGTGCACGACCTTGAACAGTTTTTCGTGTGTCACTACATTGAAGTGTGCAAAGCTACGCATTTGGAACTTCATAAGCTATAATTTAGCTTTTTGCTCTTTGCGATGAAATGTGTATTGCCCGCCAGGAAATGCTAATACACAGCTACTGCTGGCGCAAAGTGACCTTGACGATGACATATCGAACTTACACAATATGCTGGTTTCACATTTTCTAGAGAAGAGATTTGACGCGGCAGGAAAATCATGCGAATAATCTTTTTTTTTTTCATTTTAAGAACAGTTTTCGTTAACTGAGCAGCTTTGAGTGGGCTTTGAAAATAAGATCTCACTAATTGTTGCTAGATGCAAAAGCTTTCACTTTCATGTGAGAGCTTCAATGTTTCTTTAAAAGCAGAGCCATAAAAGCTTTTTAAGACGAGCTTTGCGAAAAGCTTTTTTGAATTAAAAAAATACTATGGTTTGACCTAGATAAACTATCGACAAAAATACAGACTTTTTATACTTTTATCTTTTGCCATGATCATGGTCTGAATTCTCGACTCTCGCCGAATTTGCACACATGACAGCCATTTGGACAGACCTTTCACATCCTTTTCTGGCAGTTTGGGTTCCTGGTCGTTCATTTGAGCAATATTTTCTATAAGGCAATAAGCTTTGGTGAGCTTTCATAGGTTCGGATCTTAAGAAAATTGAAAACTTTTGTCCAAGCATACAGTTTTATGAAAGCACAAAGTGAAAGCTTGAGAATTCGATTTTCGAGGGAAAATATCTTGGAGACACGCAATTTGACCCGACATAACCTAACATTTAGTGTATTATATCAAAGCGACACTTCCCCAAGCTTTCGGTTTCAAAATAAATTTTCGCGTATTCCCTTTAAGTTCACGCTTACCGTTTTCAATTAACATCTGCCGGGTGTGGTGTGTTGAACAATTTTGCACCTGTTGTTATTGGCTGAAGTTGCGAATTTTTCACGTTATTACATTTATTGGCAAAGTACCGACAAGACCTTTTTCAGACATTTTTTTCTTGACGGTTTAATTTGATTTCTATTTTTTCCGCCAGTACCAATCTGCGCTGCGCAAAAACATTGACGTATGTGTACCTTGAAACTTGTGCTCAAGGTTAACGCGACGGCTGCCAAGGCATCGCGCAACCGAATGTACTACGTAAGTACGTGAAATGTCTAACCGCGCAAACAAATGGACGGACGGCTGTCTGTTCGTGTGACTGACTGACTAGTAGCGGATGGGCCGGGTTTGCTGGGTTGCGAGGTTGCGGGTTTTCGAGCTCGCTTAACTTGGCTTGCAGGTTGCGCGCAATTATTGTCGCATTTACTGCTGTTGTTGTTGCTGCTCTGGTTGTTGTTGTCGGTATTATTATTAAAGCTGTCATTATTTCGCTGTTATACTCATCATTCGCAGTTGCTTACCAGCACGTTGTTGCTGTTATTACCATTTTTTTCTCGTTTAGTGACGTATCTCTACCACCTGCGCGACGTATAGCTTTGGTATTGATTTCCTATTCACCTGTTCATTGTCAGACGTTCAGCTCGCTGCCAACCCGCTTAGCCATCTACATACAACCACGTTCACGGTGCTTCGCGCGTGTGTTTTACTCGTCTGCTCGTCGTATTATTGATCTTCTACCGGCTGCGTACGTCAGGTGCCACAACTGTCTCGTGTTGTGGCATGTGCTTCGTCATTCTCGTCTCGGGGCTTGGGTTCCGTGCGAGTGCTAAGTACCCGCCGCGTGCTATTCGTCATACTGTTTCAGCTTTAGATTATTTTGACTTTTTTATATTTTCTTTTCTCGACTCTGCTTTCGTAATTTTAATGCGATTTTACAAAATACACACAAATATTTCTGTACTTTGAGTCGAGCCAGCATTGACCTTGAGACCTCTGCTACATTTTGAAGCACCTAATACTCAAACCTACTCCAATAAAGAAATATGAGATCTGGATTAGCCACAAAACCTCATATAACGAGTCACCTAGAGTCATTTGGTTTGATCTGTATACTAAGCAACTGAGAATCCGAAGACTATACCAAACGAATGTCATTTCCGTCAGTTAAAAAATTTCTTCAGTGTTATTGTCCTTGACCATGACGATGACAGTGTTATTATTGGTTACTCCCGATATATTTTAGTACACCTTCTTCGTTTGACAGAAAGAGAATTGCCTTGTAATCAAGAGAGACAAGACAGTGGTAAAGACAAAAAACGTTTAAGATCAACAGATATCAGTGAGATTAGCAAGACCGGCTCTAATCGGCAAAGAGAGAACACTATCACGGTCTGATACACATGTCCGTACTGAAAGCTGTTGAGAGCTTTCGAAAACTTTCTGAATCTGGTCACTACGATGGTCAGGTCTTTCCTGATCCTGGTCGGTCTATTGAAGTAATACAGTGGACATGTAATTTTTTTTAATTAAAGCACGTTTAATAACGGGTTCCTCGTATTTAGCTGCCTCATATAGATAAATGGGTTGAGCCAGTTAACACTGATATAAATATTTGTATGACTAACAAGCAGAGAGCTGAGGACATGTCATATTTGTTCCATTGAACTGTATACTCAAAACCTTGTTTTGCTATAATTTTCTGTTTAATAAACAATACGACAAATGTCCAAACGCTGATAAAGTTAATATGGCAAGGTCTTACTATTTTCGTAGCAAGCTTACAAATCCAGCTAGCCACGTTATCTAGATAATATTTGCGTTAGTTCAACTACATACCATCAACTGAGTGGCAAAAGATTACTACGGTGTTACCATGAACTAAAACAACAACAGCAACAACAATCACATTGTATGCAATACCTTCACCGTGTGTATGTGTTTGTTTTTGTTTGTATGTACATAGATAAAGTTATGTATGCAAATATGTAAATATTTATTATTGTTTTTGTACAACAATATTTCATGGCTAAAATTCTGATTACTTAACGCTGAAGTACATTGGCATTATGGCACGTATACGTCATGGTTGGCCAGCTGGCGCATGCTCATCGTGCCGTTTAGCGATACGATTAGACAGCTGTGAGTGTGTATGAATATGTACATATGTGCATAAGTAGAAAAGCTCTTATGCCGATTACTATGTGATATTTTGTGGTTCAAATGTCCCCCAATTTGTGTCTGATAACAGTTTACGGAAAGAGCGAAGCACAAAGACATACACATACTTCCATATATAATATAATATATACACAGATAGCTATGCTGCGACAGCGGAACTTTGACTAAAAAGTAAAACCTATTAACAGATCGTTGTACAAATTGACGTGCCGTTGGCGTGTAGCACGTCGTTTGCACTGATAGTGACAGCGTAATCTTACATATGTACGTACAGTATGATTGTGTGGAAATGTATGTTTGTACATATTGTATATGGAGCGATAGCAATCGGACAAATAATTATGTATATTATTATCATTTTTTTTCCAACGGCAATGACACATTCAGTGACAACCTCGAAGCGACGATGCCGCGGGTGATGGTCTGTGAGTTCGAATGAGTATGTATGTATGTAACTATAGGAGAGTTTCAAGAGATTCTTGTTGGTATATTGATATCCATATACTACAATCAGCTAAGGGTGAAACTATGAGTGATTGTTTACAGCTTGATTTCCTTACTCTCCCGGCGTAGTTTTATTACATTTCAGTTGTTCTTGGTCTCTATCAGATAGTAAATCGTAAACTCCACGGCGGCGAATCGTAAGTATAATAACAATAACAATGGAGAGCGTTCAGAATTTTCTACTGCACATCCGTTCTTTACCGATCATGGGTGGGTAGTTACCCCATTAATGACAACGTATGATGTATCATACGCAAAAAGAGCTTTTTTTAAAAATTCGTCAAAAATCCGAAATGAAATAAAAGCTTTTTATATTTGCAGTGTGAGCGAGATAAATGGATTGTTGCATTAGAAAATCTTTTTAATTGTCGCTTAAAGATCATTTGTTTACAATTTTCGCGCCAATTTACGTAGCATTTTTCGGAAAAGTGAATAATGACTCGAAGGTGAGTTTTATATTTTTATAAACGGTAAGCGAGGAATTTGTATATCTTAAAATGTGCATAAACTTAAAGCTAAAACCCTAAGCTATCAAATGAATATAAAGTGCAGTGAAAAATTGAGCTCTGAAAGTGTTTTAACTATTTGTAAACTATTGCGTATGTTTTATCATACGTAAACGCTAGCCCAGTTTTTGCTATATGAAAACTCATTCCTAATATCTCCTATTTTAAGGTTCCAGCTACTCGCAAGTACTGGGAGACAGGAAGTGATGTGTACAATCATTTAGTGGCAGGTTCAATGGCGAGGAATAAGTTTGAAACAATACATCGCTACCTTCATTTCAATGATAATACACAAATTGATTCGAACAATAAGGCATTCAAAGTTCAGCCTGTTCTTGATCATTTAAATACAAAGTTTAAAGAGCTTGGAAAACACTTTGGAACTTCTGTAGACGAATCGATGGAGCCGTATTTTGGTAAGCATTCATACAAAATTTGGTGTATGACTACTTCAGAAGGATATTTGTTGAACTTCGATTTGTACACCGGAAAAAGCATGATTCAATCTAATGAGCCCTTAGGATTATCTGTCACAAAAAGTTTATGTTATGACATAGTTCCCGAACACAGGACTGTATTTCTAGATAACTATGTCAATAGTTTTAAATTATTAGAAGAGTTTGATAAGAAAAATATAACAGTGGTGGGAACGATTCGCTCGGACCGTATTGAAAATGCTCCTTTGAGCAGCATGAAAAGAGAACTCCGTGGTACTTGTGAAGCACTAAAATCTAAAAATATTACCCTAGTTAGGTGGAATGATAACAATAATGTCACCATTGCAACAAATTGTTAAAACGACAACAACCGGATTATGCAAAAAATATGATCGACAACAGAAACGCAGACAAGACGTAAAGCAACCAGTCATTATGAAGGAGTATAATTCGGGAATGGGTGGAGTCGATCTCTTTGACCAGCAAAGGGTACCGAACTCGGATTCGGTCAAGAAAATGGTATTGGGCCATTTTCAGATTTTGTTTAAATGGTGCCGTTGTAAATTTATGGATATTATTTCGGAAAGCTTATCCACAAGTTACTCTTCTCGGCTTCATCCGACGACTTACAAGGAGCATACTTTCAAAGCCAATAGATTTTCATCCAGTCTCATCACGAAAGAGAAAACGAAACTAGATACGACGGAGTCGAGCACTACGTAAATTACTCAAAAACTCAGCGCCGATGCAAAAATTGTGGAAAGTGTACGAAATTTATATACATGAAATGTTATTTTGGCTTGCACCCAGATAACTGTTTCTACAAATATCATGTAAATTGAGTCAGCAACTATATCTGAAAATTGACAGTGAATATGTCATTAAATATATAAATACGATGTCAATTTGAACTTAAAAGTTATAGTGATGTTTACATTTTATTTTTATAGAGGCAGGTCTCCGTATACGTTTATGTATGATATATCATACGCTCCGCCGCGCCCACATCTTTTGAGATATTTTTTTGAAAATTGGAAATTACCCTTTTAATATCATTACAGACGTCTGCTTAAAATTTCTGTAGCTTATCATAGCGGGTTTTAGGTGTGAGCAGTAATGGGTTAAATTAAGGCCACTTCTGAGTCCAATCTTCAAGATGATAATTATGTATTGTTATCCTGAAATGATAATTGCCTATCTAAGTTCGTATTAGTCATTCCTAAAGCTTGAGTTAAGCATATGCAACCACGAACCTCATCTCTATATCTTCTTTCTTAAATATTTTCTTTTCTAGTTTCAATCCCAGGCCCTACATATGAACATCAGTTTATCTAAACAATTTTACTAAGTATGGAGAAGAATTCAATGCGACGGCTAAGATTTACCGAGTCACAAAAGAGATACATATGTATGTAGTTTCAAGCGGTCGTTCTTCTTGAAATTACAAGAGATTCATTATGACAGGTTATGTCCTCATAACGTTGTTACGCCTAAGGGTAGGAACCTGCTACATAAAAATATGCTTTCAAAATACTCCTACATCATGAAACTACACCAGCACTGCGCATTCGCTTTTTAGCTTTTAGATGTAAGTTTATTAATTTCATTTCAGCTTATCTTATGATTTCTTTCTAACTGTCTGGTAACTATTAATAGATAATTAAGCGGCGATGACAATTTGTGTGTATTCAGAGAATTCTTCTGCGACAAAGAATTCATATAAGCGTGGTAATGACGTGGAATATCAAAAACGACTGGAGCTATACGACATCATAGACGATGCTCAGCGCCTGGACAACCAGTGACTACTTTAGCTAGCTTATTTGGACCGAAAGGACCAAACGCTAGAGCCTTGATGAACTTACGGCTGATGGTAGCAAAGAAAATGGAAAACCTTCTCCGCATTATAAATACAACGAGACAACGGACCTAGCCTTATGTGAATTTATTCGCTGGAGCTTTCCACTATAATTTGCAGTTGTGAAAAAGGGCCTAACTCAAGATCGCAACTAGTTTTTCATGTCTAAATAATTTCGAGTAGTAATTTCTTTATTTCCATATGTCCAACATGTTTATAAGTAAGTGCGCGACACGTAGCGTAGAGTCAAACGCTCTTATTACCCATGTCGAACGTTAAAGAAATCATTACTACGCCCATTACCACACATTTTCTACTACGTGAGTATTTTGAAAAATCACCAAATTATCAGTTTATATGCGATGTAAGCGACAAGCCATGGTTAGTTGTCGTTGTTGCTAGAGTTGTAGTTTCTTTCGTATAAAATATCGCACAATTTCGAACGTGACAAATGACAAGAGCATATATAGTGCTTATTTATGTATATTGGCAATGTCAGAAGAGGCCACAAACGGCAGTGAGCGGTAAGCGGACAGAGAATGCGGTGCATCAATGATATTTGCAACATTTTATAATGTTGCACGTTGCATAGGTTATGGTGTTGATAATGGGTGTGAGTGAGTGGTAGTTAGTGCTATGGGTTGGTAAAATATAAATTCGCAAATAGGTGGCGCTGGAGTCAAATGGGCTAAATCTTTTCGAATAGAACTTGATGTTACACAATTTTCATAAGCTTAAATACAGAATTTCTTCAAGTAACCTCTGGGCGAATAGGGTCTTGAAGAAAAAAAGAAAGGAATAAAAATAGTATTGGATACAGTTTTTGTTTTATTATTTTATTTTAATTTATTTGTTCCGCCCTCTCAGCAAATTCGTCCAACATTTGCTTCCTAGTTCGAAGCATTTCCCACACACACACGAACTATTAGCCTACAAACGCATTACAAACGAGTGGCAGTGATTACAAAATCGCCGACAATGGAAATGAAAGCGTCTTTGCCACTTCTCGAATTAGGCAGGGGCACAAACAAACTAAATTATAATAAAGAAAATGACCAGAAAAAAAATGGGAAAAAGCGGCGTACATTTCACAGACAATTAATCCGTCAGTAATAAAAAAAAACTGTAAAATTACATTTCAAAAAGTACATATTACCGGGTAATAGGTATACACAAAAAGATACATATATGTAAGTAAGTATGTCTATCATGAATGCTTTCAAGTACCCACTCGAGTGCCCCGCGGTAGCGCCCTGAGACATTTCAGTGCTGCCGCCATGGCTGCTGCTGGTGCTTTTTAATAATTTTAGAAATTTCGAAACCTAACAGTAACAACAACAACCAACTGCCAACAATTATGCACGAAAAATATGTACAAATTTGTGGCAATCGAGGCATTTTGAAATTTCCCAAACGAGAATGACAGCCGACGCGTGGCAGGCGGCGTTTGTTGTTGGCCCTTTGAAATGGATTATGGCAAGGCACGAGAAAAGTTTGTGTGTGTGTATAAAAAGAAACTATCGAGATATGTGCATTATACAAAAATAACAACAAAAACATATAGAGGCAAACACAGCTAAAGCTGCAAAACTATCGCTACAGTTGCTGTTGTTGTTGTTATTGTAGCAATGCCGTTTGGTGTCGGAAGAAAGTTGCCATCGTCTACAACAATATATGTTCACCGCGTTTGGTGAATGTGTAGCATTATGTAAAGTCTTCGATGTGTAAAAAGTGCTTTTTTGAAAAGGAGAAAACGTTCGGCGGTTTGTGATTGGTGGCAATCAAGTCAATGCAAACAAAAATTCAACAGTGAAATGAAATCGAAATGTAGATGTATGTACATATGGATATAAACACAGTGACATTTAAAGTCTATAAAGGAAGTGGAAGTGGAAGCGCATGCAAAACTGCGAAAAACAGCTTATCCGCGCTACATTCAGCGAGTCTGTTCGAACGCGTCTGTCCAGTTGCAGTTGGTGACACGTTTTGCTGCAACATTTTAAACCCCACCAGCCTCTCGAGTTTTTCCCACACTCAGCGCATACGTATGCGCGCTCACGACGAATGGATTACCACCCACTCTGTCATTCGCTGACCTAGCAATGCAATTTTTGGGAATGTATGTGTAGGTCCAAAAGTCGATGGATCGAGATGAGAATATGATCTATAAAATTTACCCTCAAAACCGTGCAGCTATTTATTCAACTCCTTCCAGAGCTACAATGTCCGCTAAACAAATTACTCTTGGTCCCTACGATGGTTTAGCAAAGGCTGACTCCAAAAATGAATGCAGAAGCAGAAATGGTACAAAAGTGCGCTAGAGATTTATGGTGAAGGTCCATAGCTTCATGAAATAATTGCTGTTGCTGTTGTTGCCAACTATCGTTAAAAAAGTTAAAAGATTCAAAAATAGATCCTGTTAAATGAAGAAATCAGCATGGATAATAAACGCCTGTTCCTGTATGTCTTTAATATCGGTCCATCGGAGGAGTCTCTTTTTTCAGCTGTATGAAAGTAACAAAAGCCACTAATAAAGTTCTGAAGCAGACGTAAAGCGTCCAAATTTAATATTGAACATCTAAAGCTTCTGATTAAACCCTCTTTATCTCCTTTTGTGGCTTTATTGGTAGAAAAGTGATTTATATCTCGGACCACGGACGGGAAACTTAATATCCATACTAAATTCAGCTTATTTTTCACATTTTTTCTGCGGATGCGGATACAGTGGGTTCGGATATTCGCTATTTCGCGAGATTGTTCGAATAAATGAGATCCAAAAAATCTTCTTCTTGATCTCGCAAAGGCAGGACATTCCAGAAGAAAGTGATGTGATAATTAAACCCCGTCCTCTTCCATGCACGTTCTCCAGCTAGCTTCAGATTTTTAATCTTACAGCGTGGATCTCGAAGGGACAATGGTCAGTCACCCTACAACTAAGTAGACGTAAACTGAGGACGAAGAGCTTGGTGGACCTTCTGCGATTCACCTTAGATCAGAAGGATCTGGCGACTGCGCAAGTGCTAGTGACTGACAAGCGCTTGCCCAGCTCAGCCGAGGCCAATTTGGCCAGTAGTAAGCAACGGTGCCTCCACATATTTCCATGTCACCAATAGTGAGACTGGCGTTCCTGACCTTGCAAGTTCATCAGCTTTACAATTTCCCGCTATTCCACTGTGGCTAGGACCAATGTAATCGAAAAGTATAATGCTGCCACTGATGGTGAAGATATGCATTTCTTGAGCACATAGTCAGCGAACTCAAGGCTAGCATCGCAGCTGTACTGTCGGAGTGGTTCGTCACATCCCTAAAGGTTGCTACACTTCGAATCAATATCGTGAAACTCGTAACCAAAATCATCGCAAGATGTTCCAAGCTTGTCCTGATTGTCCTGACAAATAAAGAGTTCAGAAAAATAAGCAAAGAAGCATAGGAATCGATTCTCATCACCTAGTCTCAATTTTATGAATATAAATTGAACCTCATCTCGACATTCCATCAAAATTAATAGAGTGTCTTAAAGTGTAGAACCACTTACAAAAAGGTGTCTACCATTGCCACATAATATTAAATGAAAGTTGTAAAAAAAGAGACCGAGACAGCCAACCCAGCACGGTCGCTACTATGACTTCTATGATGCGCAATTGTTGTTATGGCTTTTCGCTGTTGTCGTTGTTGTTATTGGTGTTGGTGTTGGCTAAGATTTAACGGATTTCACTATTATCATTCACAATTTCACAATGCCACAATAATGTGATCATACATCGTTAGCGATTACTGTCTTCATTGTCGTTATTGTTGTTGTGCTTTACGTTTTTTGTATTTAATTTCACCGTTGTTGCTGTTGTTGTGTTTGTATCTTTTGCTTATTGCCTTCATGCGGTGTTTGACAGCCCATTTCTATTAAGCGCTTTCATGGCAACTTTGTTTGTTGCTATTGTTGCTATTGTTGTTGTTGCTGTTTTTTGTTTCTTCACATTTCTCCGTAGATGTTTGTTTGTATATCTAGCTCAACTTGGCTACTTTGTGATTTCGGTTACTTTTTAGGTCGCTCGCACTTACTTGACTTTATTGCATCGGATGTTGATGCCACGACCGCCTAAGCTATAGCAGACGACGCGTTGCTGGCTGGCAGTTGCGACACAGCGTTGTTACAAATATTTAAAGGAAAGTTGGTGCTTATCTCCTGCGAGGGAAAAGTCAATATTGATTTGTGTTTTTCGTTATTGTAAACAGCTCTGGATCTCACACCGCATCTATCTGCATATGATTTCTTTCATTTTGTAATTTCTTTTTTGTTTGTAACAGCTTTTTGTTGGCTTGAATTAGCTTAGCTTTGAGCAGCGTGATTGTGATTGCTTGGGAGCGTCAGTCATGTTTGTGCTTTCACATTGCCCCCGAAAAGCTAGCGCACACACACACACTACATACGCGAGCACAGCGGCAACGGCGAAAACAAAGGCGAAAATTAGAAAAGCAGAAGTCGCATACTTTCTTTAGGAAAAAATCATGAATCTGATGGCTGTCAGGGCAATTGAACCAACTGAGACCATAAGTAACAGCAACTTTCCAGTCAAGTGTCCGTTTGAGATTTGACAGCTCAAAATGCGAAGTTTTTTCGAAAAACAAAAAACAACAACAATAAAAAGAAAAAATAGAGATTTATCAACTCTTTCAGCAGATAAAATCTTTAAAATAATCAAGAAGCTAATATAAAAATTGAAAATGTTCAAATATCTGAACATTTTTGGGATCTCCCTTAAAATACGAGGTGTGTTCAAAAAATAATGGGAATTGCCCAACAGTCCAATTGTCAAAATATTTTTTTATGATATTGCCATACATATGTACTTTGTCTGTAGTATACGCAAAGGCTAACTCACTTAAACTCATACTTCGTTGCTTGTTCGTAAATTCTTGGGGAAAAACAATCGATATTCGAGACAAATATGACTCCTTACGACTTTTTTCTATTTTGAAAAGTAGGGAGAACCTTAAGTCCTTTAACAAGCATAGAAGAAATCGCTGAAGGAGCTAAAGGCTATTCAAAAAATCGAGTTTGAGAAATGTTTCGACGATTGGAAGAAGCGTTGATATACATAAGTGCATTATATCAAGTGGGGACTATTTTCAAAGTGATGATATTAATGTAGACGTATAAATAAATTTCTTTAAAAAAAAAAAATCCCGTTATTTTTTGAACACATCTCATAAAATCGGTTCTAGATATATGTACATAGAAAGGTCACGAGATACTTTCAAATCAATATACGATAAACAAACTGATGGCCCACATTATTGCGATTTAAGCACTGGAGAATCTTATGAACACCATATGCAACAAAAGAGATTAAATAAGAAGAACAGAAAAAGTTAAACTCAAATCTGAATCTATGACCCTATATAATCAATTATCCCTATAAAACTTAATGGCTGTGGGAATAAAATTTGAGTAATACCAGGAGTCCCTTCAGAAGCGGAAAGTAGTAGATCTCGTCTTGCATATAGAAAATTTATACAACTGAATCGGACAGAGGAACAAGGACATCACTTCTTTCGTACTGAAGGAATAATTCCCCGAATACTATGGGTTCTGTGTAATACTCGGTGATATTTAAATGGCTTGGCATAAGTGAAAACTTTAAGAATAAATCGAAAACCACGTAAAGCCGAAATTTTCATTTTATAAACCCTGATGGCAGTTAATTTTCTAAAAACCCTATACACATATAGTTCTGTTATTAACGAAAAGAAAATTCCACGCTACAGCATTGCCTTTAGAGACAAACGAAAAACTAACGAACAGAGAAGACAGGCTTACGAGCCGAAGAAGCGTAACAAAAAGCGTGAAAATGCCAGAAAAAAATAAAAAAGTATCAATTGGTTAACCACAAACACGAGTGATGAGCGTTAAGACAAACAAAAAATCTACAACAATAGCAAAACCCTTAAAAACAGATACTGAGAAAAGTGCAAACAGGAAAAGAAGCAGCGTCTAAGTAAGGAAATGAAATCGCGGCAGTTGCGGTTAGACAGACATTAGGGTGTTAGGGTAAATAGACAGGGTCAATCAAAAGAAACAGAAACGAAAATAAAAGTTTTCTACTTTTTTTCACCAACAACAGTATACATTTGCATAAGCGAACGACGTTTTGGTGTAGAGATATCGGCGGCAGCGGTGAAAACTTTGGCCTGTCAGTCGTGTAATGTGACACGCGAATGAATATTTTCACATTTTTACATAACCTCAACTATCACTTTTGCGCTTTTGTTGCTCGCCAAGCGCAAACGCGAAGAGTAACGAGTAATACACTGCGGCATTATTTGCGCGCTTTTGTTGTTTTTACAGCATTTTTTCATCATTTTTTTGCACATTTCCGGCAATGAAACCAACGCGTTGCTAAATAGTGTTGAGAGCGTCCATTAGCTAAATAACGTTATCTACTTGTCAACTGAGAATGAGTTGAACGAGTATGCTAAGGTCTTCCGGTCGCATGGTCGATAGGTCGGATGGTCTAAGGGCGCAAAGACTGAATTGTTTTTGTTAACCACTTTTTGTTGCAAAATTTCAGCACGTATATCTTGTTGTTGCTGCAACATGTTATGTGAGTTATAGTGTGCTAAAAATTGCTTACCCGAAGAGCACTCCAGCAATTCTGCCACACACAAATTGTATCACCTTTTAATGGCGTCAAAACGATGGATCGATGAAATTACCAAAGACAACTACAAAGTTGTGTAATAACAACAACAAAATGACAGAATGCAAACTATATTAGGGTGGAGTGAGAAACGAGCTGACAAGCAGAGGTAAGCAGCGGCAGTCAGTTAGGAGATATGAGGGTAGCCGCTGGTCGTCGTTGAAGTCCCCTTCCACTTTGTTGCAGTGTAATGCAATTTTTCAGCGAAAAAATCCACAAGCCTACGGTCGTCGTCGTCGCCTGTTGCAACAAGCAAGAGTTCATAAATTATGAGTGCAGCCACGAGTGTGCGCGCATACTTGTAAGCTTCAAGCGCCACCCCTCCCTCCCTGGCTTTGCTTGCTGTCAAATTGACAGGGCAAATATAAAGTATGTACTGTGTGTTGTTGTTTTTGTTGTTTTATACTTGCCAACTATGCCTGTCTGTCCGTCCGCTAGAAACACAGGCAGACAGACCAACAGAATTTCAGAAACAAGAGCAAATCGGCAAGCGACAGAAGTGGTGGCAGTTTGCGGCGACAGCTGTCAGACTTGGAGAACAACAACAACGACAAATAATATACTAAATAAAAATACAAAAACAAATGTAACAACAAAATATATGTTGCTCTACTAAGTAGCCAGACAAGCATGCACTTTGGGCCGCACACGCACACATGCATATGTAGACTCATGCCGTTCATTGGGAGTTTATCGAGTAGAAATGTAAAATGTCGGCAGACAAGTCAAAATTAATATGCAACGCTGATGGTCCAAGCAAATGATGCAAAAAAACAGCAATAATCATAATACATGGCAACAAAAATGAATAAATAAAGTAACAGAAGGAAGCTAAGTTGCTGAAATTCATATATGTAAAAGTGAGTGTGAGTGAGTGCCGCACAGCAAAAACGAAAGTGTTGCATGATTGTGCATTCAACATAATTTGTTTCGTACATTAAATTTATGTATACACAGATACAAAGAAACCTACAAAGCATAAATATGAATGTATGCAAATAAAGAAGTGAAGTAATGGACGCGCTTAACACAAAGAAAGCGCGATTAAATGCATTTAAAAGGAAATTAGAGTAAAATATGAGACATTTTCAATGAAACCGTTGAAATATTTGTAAAAAAAATTACAAAATTTTATTATAAAAACAATTTTTTTCTCATAATTCTTAGTAATTAGAAATGACATAAAAACTTACGATTGTAGTCGTCGACTTTATGGACAATATAAAACATACCTGAAAATAAATAAAAAATATTATTAATTATAGATTTTGCAAAAAGTAAGGTATTTGATATTTGTCTGTAAATATAACTCTATAAAAAACTATAAATAATAAAAACAAGTAAAGTAGGGCTAAGTTCGGGTTTAATCGAACATTTTATACTCTCGCAATTTATTTATTTAACTTTATTTATATTATATAATACCACACATTCGTCATATATATTGTATAAAGTCCATTGAAAGTTGGAAACCATAGTATTAGACTAGAAGCACCGAGGTCCTCATGTTCGATATATGGGGCCTTAAAAACCTATGGTCCGATTTCGGCGATTTTTAGAATGGGGCTGCCATACTATAAAGGTAGTATTTGTGCAAAGTTCTGCATCGATATCTTCACTAGTGCTTACATTATATATTGTAAAGTTAACGATTCAGATCGTCTTCAAAGTTCTGATACATAGGAAGTAGGCGTGGTTATTAAGCGATTTGGCCTATTTTCACAACATATCATTGGGATGTAAGGAAACTATTACAAACCAAGTTTCATTGAAATCGGTCGAGTAGTTCCTGAGATATGATTTTTGACCCATAAGTGGGCGATGCCACGCCCATTTTCCATTTTGTAAAAAGATCTGAGTGCAGCTTCCATCTGCCGTTTCTTATGTGAAATTTAGTGTTTCTGGCGTTTTTCGTTACTGAGTTAACTCACTTTTGGTAATTTTCAACCTAACCTTTGTATGGGAGGTGGGCGTGGTTATTATCCGATTTCAACTAATTTCATGGTGTGTGGTGGGGTACGTAAGAGAACTGACTGCAGAAAGTTTGGTTTATATAGCTTTATTCGTTTGCGAGATATATACAAATAACCGATTTGGGGGCGGAGCCACGCCCACTTTCCCAAAAAAATACATCCAAATATGCCCCTTCCTAGTGTGATCCTCTGTTCCAAATTTTACTTTCATAACTTTATTTATAGCTTAGTTATGACACTTTTTGTGTTTTCGGTTTTCGCGATTTTGTGGGCGTGGCAGTGGTCCGATTTTGCTCATTTTCGAAAGCAACCCTCTCACGGTCGCAAGGAACGTGTGTTCCAAGTTTCATCAGGATATCTCAATTTTTACTCAAGTTATCCGTTGCATGGACGGACGGACGGACGGACAGACAGACATTCGGATTTTGACTCGTCTCGTCACCCTGATCATTTTGATATATATAACCCTATATCTAACTCGTTTAGTTTTAAGACTTACAAACAACCGTTATGTGAACAAAACTATAATACTCTCTTAGCAATTTTTGTTGCGAGAGTATAAAAATTTAAATCTATCTACACTCAGTAAGAGAGGACTAAGATCGGGTATGACCAAACATTTTATACACTGTATACTTTAATTATATTAAGATAACACATTTAAGCTCATATATAACGAAAATCTTTATAACGGGTGATCCATTTTTCAATAGACTTTTTTTTTTTGACAGATCACGCCTGAGTCGAGACAAGCTGTCATGTTATTTTTGTCTATTTGATGCCTGAAATTGATGCTCGTGATCTCGGCGACATTTGGTTTCAACAAGACAGTGCCACTTCCCACACATAGCATCAATCAATGGATTTATTGGCACCTCGGGTCGAATGATTGGTGTAAAGTCTAAAGTCTTGCGGACTTACCAGTCAAAATGCTCGAACGAATCATGGAAAATTGGACTCAACGGATAGTCTATCTGAGACGTAGCCGCAAAAAACATTTGAAAGAGATAATCTTTAAAAAATAAACGCCAAATAATGTTCTTTCGAATGATAATAAATACTCCCCATTAAATTTGAATTTTCTAAGTTTTTATACTCTCGCAACCTGTTGCACAGAGTATTTTAGTTTTGTTCACATAACGGTTGTTTGTGTCACCAAGAAATAAAAGAGTTAGATATGGGGATATATATATATAAATGATCAGGATGACGAGTGGTTTAGAAATGCGGATGTCTGTCCGTCCGTCTGTCCGTGCAAGCGATAACTTGAGTAAAAATTAAGATATCTTAATAAAACTTGGAACACACAGTCCTTGGCACCCTGAGGAGGTTGCTTTCAAAAATGGGCAAAATCGGTCCACTGCCACGCCCACAAAATGGCGAAAACCGAAAACCTATACAGTGTCATAACTAAGCCATAAATAAAGTTACTAAAATAATAGTTGGAACATAGGATCGCATTAGGGAGGGACACATTTGGATGTAATTTTTTTTTTAAGTGGGCGTGACCCCGCCCCCAAATAGGTTTTTTGTATATAACTCGCAAACCAATAAAGCTATGTAAACCAAACTTTCTGTAGTCGATTCTCTTACGTACCCCACCACACCCCATGAAAATAGTTGAAATCGGATAATAACCGCGCCCACCTCCCATACAAAGGTTAGGTTGAAAATTACTAAAAATGGGTTAACTCACTAACGAAAAACGTCAGAAACACTAAATTTCACGTAAGAAATGGCAGATGGAAGCTGCACTCAGGTTTTTATACAAAATGGAAAATGGGCGTGGCGTCGCCCACTTATGGGTCAAAAACCATATCTCAGGAACTACTCGACCGCTTTCAATGAAACTTGGTTTGTAATAGTTTTCTTACATCCCAATGATATGTTGTGAAAATAGGCCAAATCGCTTCACAACCACGCCTATTTCCTATATACCAGAACTTTGAAGACGATCTGAATCGTTTACTTTATAATATACTCGTATAAAGTAAGCACTAGTGAAAATATCTCTGCAGAACTTTGCACAAAACTATGTTTATAGTGTGGCAGCCACATTCTAAAAATCGTCGAAATTGGACCATAGGTTTTTAAGGCCCCATACATCGAACACGAGGACCTCGGTGCTTCTAACCTAATATTATGGTCAAATTGTGTATTATATAATATAAATAAAGTTAAATAAATAAATTGCGAGAGTATATAATGTTCGGTTACACCCGAACTTAGCTCTTCCTTACTTGTTTTCTTTAAAAAAAGAGGGAACCTCGAAGTGGAGCACCCTTTATATATTACATTTGGCCTGAGGTAATTCCTGAACCAATTTCACTCATTTATTAAGATTATACATTCTATTCAAATTGCTGAGATATCTTACATATAAACCGATGTATTCGGTATAAAGTCCACCGGAAGTTTGAAAACCTGTATGTGAGGTATACGGAAGCTAGGGGAAGTAATTACGCGATTTTAACCAATTTTGGTATAGCGGCATATTTTCAGTTGTTAAAGATTACCTATGAATTTCTATTCTTCTGTTATTCATAGGCACTGAGAGCCTCATGTTCGGTATCTGGGAAATTATATAAATTATAGTTGGAATTGGACAATTTTTAGATGAGCGATACCACATCTTCAATCTAGTATTAGTTGAAAGTTTAATGCATAAATTTTCATTGGTTCTTGTTGTATATGTACATTGTAAGGTGAACGATTCTTATGGTAAGTAATTAAAGAAATATACTGACTAACCAACCTAAGCGCTAATATTTGTAAATACAATTTCTTACAATATTTACTACTGTTATACTCACAACTCCATGAGAAACTTTAGACTCGAATATGTTTTAAAAAAAAACGTCCAGATATGCGAGTATAAAAACATAATAAAAATTCAACTAATTATACAATTAAAGGGGGAATATGTACAAGCAGAAGATCTGAGATATAACTTATTAAGAAAGAAATAAAAATTACATTTACAAAAACAAGTAAATGTGTTACAGTTTTGGGGAAAAAGGTCGCCAGACGATAATATTTTACGACCATTTTCATGTTTTTTGGCGGAAAGAAGGAAATCAAGTTGTTGTAGGCACATACACACATATACATTCGTCATAAAAATCCACCGACAACAATTTTTTTTTGGGAATTTGTATGTCTGTAGCTAAATGTCTGCATTCTCATGCGTATATCAGAAGATTATAACATATGTAACGTTTATGATAATGTAAAGATAGTAATTAAAAAAAAATTAAAAAGACACGCCTCAGAACAGTAGGGTGAAAGAGAGAGGGAGTCAAAGAGAGATATTATATGGAATTACAACAGTAAAGAACATTTAAGAAATAAATTTTTTTAATGAATTCCAACGACATAAATTTAAGTATGCTCTGGAACAGGGTTACCATATCGTTACTTTTATAAATAAATATTTATAAAAGGTAAGGAGGGCTAAGTTCGGGTGTAACCGAACATTTTATACTCTCGCAATTTATTTATTTAACTTTATTTATATTATATAATACACAATTTGACCCAAATATTTGTCATATATATTATATAAAGTCCATTGAAAGTTGGAAAACATAATATTGGGTTAAAAGCACCGAGGTCCTCGTGTTTGATATATGGGGCCTTAAAAACATATGGTCCGATTTCGGCGATTTTTAGAATGGGGCTGCCACACTATAAACAAAGTATTTGTGCAAAGTTCTGCACCGATATCTTCACTAGTGCTTACTTTATATATTGTAAAGTAAACGATTCAGATCGTCTTCAAAGTTCTGGTATATGGGAAGTCGGTGTGGTTGTGAAGCGATTTGGCCTAATAACAACACAACATATCATTGGGATGTAAGGAAACTATTACAAACCAAGTTTCATTGAAATCGGTCGAGTAGTTAATAAGATATAAGTGGGCGACGCCACGGCCATTTTCCATTTTGTAAAAAAATTTGTGTGCAGTTTCCATCTGCCATTTCGTATGTGAAATTTAGTGTTTCTGACGTTTTTCGTTATTGAGTTAACCCACTTTTAGTAATTTTCAACCTCACCTTTGTATGGGAGGTGGGCGTGGTTATTATCCGATTTCTTTCAACGGACTGTGTTAAGGAGTGGCTAAAAAACGACTGCAGACAGTTTGGTTTATATAGCTCTATTGGTTTGCGAGATATGTACAAAAAACCTATTTGGGGGCGGGGCCACGCCCACTTCCCCAAAAAAAATGACATCCAGATATGCCCCTTCATAGTGCGATCCCCCATACCAAATTTTATTTCTATAGCTTTATTTATAGCTTAGTTATGGCACTTTATGGTTTTCGCCATTTTGTGGGCGTGGCAGTGGTCCGATTTTGCTCAGCAACCTTCCTATGGTGCCAAGAAATAAGTGCGCCAAGTTTCATGAAGATATCTTAATTTTTACTCAAGTTACAGCGTGCACAGACGGACGGACGGACGGTCGTACGGACAGACATTCGGATTTGAATGCCACTATTCACCCTGATCACTTTGGTATATATAACCCTATATCTAACTCGTTTAGTTTTGGGTGTTACAAAGGACCGTTATGTGAACAAAACTATAATACTCTCTTAGCAACTTTGTTACGAGAGTATAATATATTTTAGAATAAATGCGATATGGAAATCGAAATGAAGTTATGTATATAGTTATTTAAGTAAGCACCAATATAAACATAATACCTAATAGAGTTGCCAATGGGCTAAAAAACAATTAATCATAAAACAAAAAAAAAAACAAATAAAATATCACTTAATTCGAAGCAGGAAATGTAAACATAATTGAATTGAAAATTTAATAATAATGCAAAATTTGCGCACATTCAAAACCGAAAATACATACACACGAGTATGCACACCAAAAAGTCACGCTACAAAAATTTGTATGATGCAGAAAAGCAGTGCAAAATGCGTTTTACTTTTCTTTGTCTCAATTTACTTTCCGTTTGTTAATTTATTGTAATTTGTTTCACTTTCAGATGAGCGTTGTTTCCATTCACATTGACGCCGACGGTTGCTTTTCCCTTTGTCTCACCAACAACGCACACACACATCCATACATATGCCAGCCAGCTAACAAGCGTCTATTTTCTTTGGCATTCCTTTTTTTCGTGATATTTCATTTGATTTATGTGGTTGTTGTTGTTGTTGACGTTATGTTGTATTTTGCGGTTTTATCATGCAATGGAATGAAAGTCGGAAGGAAGTAGGCAAAGAAATCGCATATTTGAAGAAATTAAATGCAACAACAACAACGCCTGCTTAGCGCCAACGCGGGAGAGAGCGTCAAAAGCGACTGCATCACCACCAGGAAGAGAAAGTGCCAGTGAAGCCAAACCAAACCGCGACCCAGCCTAGCGAGCAAACCGCTAAGTCACACACACACACACATTGATATACGAATGTGCTTGTGTGTGTGTGTGTTGGTGGCTTAGTTGATCGTGCTTGTCCAGTTCAAAGAAATTTAATGCGATTATGTAAGCTGGGTGGCGAAAATGAAATGTGTTTAGTAAAATGTGCAACAAATATGGTAATAATCAATTAAATATTAATATATGCAAATCTGGGCGAAATAATTGTATTTTATTTAGATATCAATGCAGAAACAAAAAAAAATTATATTAATAAATAAATATTAAAAATAAAAATAAAAAAATACAATTTTTGGAAACAGCTAAGAGTTCTTGCCAATTACGTAAAAAAAATACAAAATATTATAACTTAAATAAGAAGAAGAAGGCATAAGAAGAAATTAATTACGTAAAAAGAAAATATTTCAGTCAACTTGACTCATTATTAGGGCCTAATTACGCCTAATTCTGGGAAATATGTACTAGGATAGAAGTAGAGGTAAACATATTGTTACAAAAGTAGGTTATCAACTACCATAAGTATTAGGGTGATCAAATAGCTTTTATTTAAAATTTTTCACTTTTTTATAGTAACATTGTACAACATTCGGCTGAATATTGCAGCAAAATATTTTTTCCGGGAGATTGAGTCATAAGTAAAAGCTTATATGAGAGATGTTATAAGGGGTCCAGTATTTTTCGATATATATTTTTTCGAATTTCAAAATCCAAATATTCGACTTCAAAAATCGGAGAATACAATTTTCTTACTTAAACCTCAATCTCCTGGAAAAATTTAGTTTGGTTCAATAGCCAGAAAAAAGTCGATCTTGCCGTATAGTATAATAATTTGAATATACATATTTCATTATATATTAATATTATAATTTCTATAAAATTTGTTTATAAATAAAAAATATATAATAACTCTATAAAAATAAATAAATATAAATTCAAATGAAAATAACTCTAAAGCTAAATAAGTTTCCCACATTCCTTATACAACAACAATAATTCTTAGAAAATTAAAAACAAACGACCACCCTAATGCTTTTACAGGTATATCATTATATTCCACGCCACAAAAGCTTAGGATTCCTTCTTAATCGCTGTACATTCATTCGACCTTTTCGTACACCTGAACTTGTGAAACATTTCCGCGTAAACCGATATATCTCAGTTAGTATGTTTGTCTTGACATATGCTGCTTAACTTATTTGACACTTAAGAAGTGTATTTTGTTTGTTTCGTAAATTTGGCTGCCACTTTTGCATGAATAATCCGAGAAATTCGGTCAAGTGAGCGTGTGACTCACGCATTACACAAGCGGAAGAGATTGCTACCTTTGTATAAAGCCATGTCTTCTGTGTATTTTCTTATAATGTATTACATATGCGTATCAAGTAATTGTATTTTAATCCAATTAATCTGTCACCAATTCGAACTTAAACATATTTAATTTAATCTTAGTTTGTTTGACTTTGCCTTCTGCTTAAGCCGAAGAGCGTGTAATTTGTTGGTTGTGTTTTTCTTTATTTATCAATTGCGAAAGATCAGCATAGTAAATGAGATACAAATTAAAACAAAGTTTTCAAAACTAATATTGGGCATCTAAATTGATGACAGCGACTAGAAGACTTTTAATGCGATTAACAGTAAAAAAAGACATGACAAAGCGTGCAAGTTTAAATATAAGCTTTAAAGTGTCTTTTAATGTTCAGATCACTGTTTTGAGATAAGAAAATAAAGAAACAAGAAAAGTAAATCTTAATAAAAAATCACTAGAAATAAAAATAAAAGCAAAGGAGTAAAATTAATATGATAAATGGGCAACAAAGGGAGCAGTAAAAGTCAAGACAGCAGCAACGACTTATCTGAGCGCATAAAAGCGTATTTAGTCAGAACACATATGGGTAGATACAGTGCTGGGTATAATATAAGTAACGCTTCATATACATCATTCTTTAATTTTTATTATAATCTTTAATTTTATTTTATTAAAGAATAAATCAGATTATTATAAAATAATAATGGCGAAAACAACCGCAATATAAATTTATATATATAAAAAAATTGTATTTGAGTTGCTTAAGGGGTAAGGTTTGTTTCGTGGAAAAAATACCTTTTTTCATGAATTTTTTTAGAAAAAGTTATTGCTGTAGGTTTATTTTACTTATTATTATATGAAAGTGCAACATGTGAAGGATACTACAAAAAAGTTTTATCGAAAAATAGCGAGGAATAACGGATTTATCGTCGATCTCTGCAGGCACCTCGAAAAAAAGTTGTTGTGCGGTGACCAGCCTACAGCATCACTGGATCATCCGAAACCAAAAAATCAAAATGCTTTCTTTAGTTTATTAGTTTATCTTTCAACTGACGTCGAGTTTTTTTTTATTTATTTAATTTTTCAATTTTTAAATTTTTGGTACCATTTTCAAGCCAAAATGACGATTTTAAACGAAAAAATCGACCTATTTGTTATTGTAAAATTGTTAGTAATTAAATTTTTTGGAAAAACTCGATGTCATTCGAGAGCTATATATATGTAGAATATTTGTTCAAAATTTCAAAACGCCCGATGCAGTAGTTTTTTCTGTAGGCTGGTCACCGACTTTAAAAATGACATATTTGGGAAAATCGATTCAAAGTTTTGTACACTCAGCGCAGGTAGCTGGAGGTACCGTTATTCAACCTGCTGTAACTTCGTTAGTTTTTCTCCGAATGACCTAAAATTTTAACACAATATTCTTGAGATATTAATGGTTCAGAAAAAAAATTAAAAAAAAATTTGAAAAACAAAATTTGTCAAACCTTACCCCCCCCTTAACACTGTACGCATGAGAAAATGTATGTGCGCATTAAGTAGCTGCAAAAAGCCCAATCCATAAGGCAGACTCAAACAGAAGTGGTCCACATGTGGCTGCCTTTAGGGCGAACTAAAGAAGTGAAAAGCAAATGACAAGCAGCTACTATGGCCTACACATGCCGGTACTAAGTACATACAAACATAAATGCCTTTATTTTTACATACTTAAATCTGTATGACAAACGACACAATGTTAATCTGAAGCACTCAAAGTAAGCTGTGATTTTACGATTATTTTAAGTGGCATAAGCACATTGACAAGTGTTTCTCAAACAAGAATTTACTCATACACTTACATGTATGGAGCGATGGTGGTAATATGTAGTGCATAACATATGACAGACAAACAACAAAGAGAGAATAAAATTTCCCCAATGGAAACGCCCTTGAGCGAGCAAAAACGTAAGAGTAACCTTAGAACTCGATGCCATATAAGTTCAACAATACTTTGAATATTGAAATTAGACTTCATTAACAGAACTCGCATCTCACTTCCATAACTCGATACTGCCGAAGAGATAAAACCTTCAAGTTACTTTCGATATAAAGTATGCCCTGGGAACCCAAGAGCAGCCCGTTTAATCAAGTACAAACAGTTTTGAATGATATCAATACCGTTATAAGAGAACTTAACGGTTAATCTGAATGATTTTACTAAAGATTGTCGTTGTTAAAAGGCAGTATAAAAACAATACGATCTTTCTTTTCATTGCAATGAGGACACTAGAGCATTATCTCTGCGAATGCCGGGACTAATAATGGCATAAGAGCGGCTGCTTGCGGTCAGGCTCTCTTTGCCTCCCTTTTCAACCAACCAACCAACCAATGGGGATTCCACTTTCGGATCAGTCTGTCTCAACATTGAGACACTTCAATACGATACTTTGTAAAATACAAAAAAAAAACAGTTGAAACCAAAAAAAATTAATTAGTCTGAGGCATATAAACAAAATACATACACTTAAAACGAAACCAATAAAAAAAGAACCCGAAAATCTCACGCGATCCGAATATGTATCAAGATTCTAGAGCAGAGAGGCCAGAACAAATTGTACAACAAGCAAAGCTAATGTGAGTACACACAGATATTTGTATGATTGTTGTCAGACAGACAAGTTGAACAAGCAGAACAAAGACCACATAACCACTGCAGACAAAGCGCCAATGCTTCTTAAAATACTTGTTTCGAGACTTCCTCTTCACTCTGCACGATTCCATGGTCAACATGTTCCACACACACACACACACACACATACGAGAGAACATTCTTACGCGTATGCACACGTTGAGCGTCTTTTGGCGGCGCGTAAAAACGTAGAAGATTAATGCAGACAGTGGATAGATGGCGAATCAAAAGTGATACAGTCGACTTAAGTAGTTAGCAGCCGGCGGCGGAGCAAAAACAAAAGCGAAAATGAAAGCAAAAAGAATCCAATAAAAAAGTGCAAATCGGCAGTGGAGAAACGCCAATTCGACACGCGAACAAATACGGCGGCAGCGCCAAAGAAAAGCAGGAAAAGAAAGAGGCTACTGCAGCCTGCAAGGGGCTGCCAGCCAGTTAGCGTGCGACCAGGAAAAAAGCGTACAATTCAAGATGCGTTAAATAAGAAAGTCCAACGTTAGATAAGGCAAAAAATGTGCTTTGTTTGCAAATTGGTAAGAGAACAACAACAATGAGAACAACGAGAAAATCGAAAACGCCAACAAGCTTCATATCACAAGTAACAAAAACATTATCTACTGGATTATGAAAAAATGAAACAACAACAAGAAATATATAACATCAAATACACTTGAACGACGCCGACAAAATGCACGAAAAAGCATAATCTCCGATCAACGCGATTTCACACAGCAGTGCAGACGAGAGGGGCTGGATAATTTTGTGAATTGAAATTAATTTCTTGGGTTTAAGGCTTTAGAAGCCGAAAAATGCGTTTCTTTTAGCAATTTTTTTTGAAAGGGAAAGAAATGATTGCGGCAAACGGAATTTTAAGACGATCATGTACTATATTTAAGGCTTAAAAAACAATATTTATTATTAAAAAATATTGAAATTTTTTCAAAGCTGTAAGTATTTTTCTGGAGCGCCTGGAGTCTGCACTTGTAAATCGGTGCCGGTGATGGAGGTCGTGCGATGCATCTGAAACAGTCGAACCAAATATTTTTTTTTTAATTTTTATAAGTTTCTTTTCTTTATGAACTATGAAACTATAACTTTATGAAAATTCACTTTTTTAAGAAAAAAACTTTAAGTTGCAAAACAAGTAGTTTAAATAATACTTTTGTCCAACTTTTTTAGTTCAAATAGAAGATAATTTAATACTGAACTACATCACTTTGGTTTTTTTTTCGATCGGACATATATTCTTTTTGCATCACCGGCACCGTTTTCTAACACTTGTGAAAATGAAAACTCGAGAAAACGCGCTTTAAGAGGGGGGGGGGGTAAGGTTTGACAACTTTTTTTTCATTTTTTTTTTATTTTTTTTTCTGAACCATCGAGATCTCAAGAATATTGTGTTAAAGTTTTAGGTCATTCGGAGAAAAACTAACGAAGTTACAGCAGGTTGAATAACGGTACCTCTGCGCTGAGTGTACAAAACTTTGAATCGATTTTCCCAAATATGTCATTTTGCTTATGCCTTCATGAAGGGCGCGTGTTCCAAAGAGTACCGCATTTGAATCAAGATCGTAATACACAAACTGACTTCAAATCTCTTAGATCATCAGACCTTTCATCTTCATCCACATCGTCTATGGAAAATTCTAAAAGTCACCGATACATCAAACTGTCCGCGTACTTAATCTCAAAGTCAACAGTATACCCCCACAGTCGGTCATATAGTCCGCAAACGACGAGTCAAGAATTGGCAAGAGTTTGCAGGCGAAAATAATCGAAATTTTACACTGCGCCGCTGCACGCAAATGAAGAGCAAATCAAAGAGGGAGCTAAAACAACACATGCAAAACAGCACAAAGCCAAGGAGATAAATGTGCGTCTGTTGGTCTTTGGCGCCAACACCAGTCAGTTTAATATACTTTTGTATTATTGTTTATTGCTTTTGGCTGCGTTGCCATAATTCACTTTATCTACTCATTTTTAATTTATGCAAATTTCACGTCTGGTCTTTGCTTGATTGCTGTGATTTGCGGGTGTGACGACAACCAGCACAAGAACAACATATCGCTTGCAATTTGTTTGTGAAGGTTTTGGGGAACTTGTGGCCAAAGTGAATGGGGGTAATGAAATGCGACTATTTTGGAGTTCCACGATGGCCGTGAAATTTTGGATCCCCAAGTACATACATATATGAGATGTGTGTTGAGAAGGAGCGCGTGCTGTGGACATGGTGGTTTCGTCGATGGAAATGTTAGTCAGATCCGGTAATCTACGTTACCGAAACCATCATCTAGTGTTGGATCAAGACACGAAGGTGATTAATTGGTTTAGAGAAGACACGTTAGAACACTTTTTAAAATAGTAAAACGGAGTTCAGAGTTCTGAAAGCTCTGATCCAACTTCAAATCCTTTGTTCCGATAGATAAGGTATCATTTTTACCGAATATAAGTTCTTTTCTTATATGCTATCATTTTGTTTCATCGACTTTAATGGCAATCGCACGCTGTGTCAAGACTGACGTAGCCAAGCCCAAAAATTAACGGAGCTCTAAGTGTCTAACTGTCAGATTTAATGCAATGGATTTCAATTGTAACCCAGTTTAATATTTTATTATTGTTGTACGTTTCGTTTTTGTCTTCCATACTGCCCCACTCGATGCATATTTGAGCGCCGTTCGCATTTGCTTTTGTTGTAACAAATTTGTTAATTTCGTTTGTTGCTGATTGCTTTCTGCTGTTGTTTGGTGAGCATACGATTTGTTGTAGTTGTTGTCGCCGTCGTTGCTGTCCAAACACCTCATCTGTGTGTGACACTTTTCTGTCAAAGCGCAATACTCGTATAAACGGCGATTTTTCGGTGCCACTGCACTTTTAGACTTGCGTCTTTTGACATTTTGTTGTTATTGTTTTTTCTTGTATATGTAGTTTTAGTTTATCTTTTTATTTTGTTGTTTTTCGCGTGTCATTTGGTGGTGTCCTAGTTTTCGCACAAGAACGAAGCAATGATTGGATTAAAATTTATGATTTTATCTCTCTCGTGTGCGCGGCCACTCTATAGCTCTTCTTCTCACTCAGCGTTTATTGACTAGGCTTACATACTAGTTTATATTATCTCTTCAATTTAATTCTTTTTTAAGTCGAATGTTCGACTAATCGAGTTGAAAAAGTTGGAGAAATTAAATCACAATATTCCTTTAAGAGCATTTCGTAAATCTGATCTTTAAACACTTTGAAAAACTCCTGATCTTAGAAAATCAGATCATGTTCCAAGAGTAGTTATATAGGATGATCCAACCTCGACTCTTTTTCAATAGCCTTTTTTGACAGATAAGGCGAGAATCAAGCTGTGAAGCTTCATGTTATTTTTGTTCAGTATTGTTTGACACTTTATCGTGGAAAGACTTACGCCTGAACAACGTTCAACTTTATTACCAAAATTCATGTTTTGTAAATAAAGGGTTTCGCGCGCTTCGCTCAACTTATGGTCAACACCGGGCGAACTATTCGCAACACCTTCACCCATTTTGAGACACAATATTCATTATTGAATATTATTCGACCGAATAGACCACATTCAGCACACAGTGAAGAAAATATTACAGTCGTAGCTGAGAGTGTACACGAAGATCGTGTAGAGTCGATTCGGCGCCGTTCGCAGCAACTCGGACAGGTATAGCGCCATGATAACCGACTATTTGATGCCTGAAATTGAAGCTCGTGATCTCGGCGACATTTGGTTTCAACTAGACGGCGCCGCTTCCCTGACAACACCTCAATCAATGGTAAATCCATTGAGAGAACACTTCGGTGAGCAGATAATTTCATGTTTTGGGCCGGTCGATTGACCATCAAGATAGTGTGATATCACACCGTTAGTTTTTCCTGTGGGGATATGTAAAGTCTAAAGTCTATGCGGATAACCTCACTTCAATTCAGGCCTGGGAGCAAAACATCACCTTTGTCATGAGTCAATTACCAATCGAAATGCTCTAAAATTGGACTCAACGGATGGACCATCTGAGATGAAGCCGCCGCGGCCAACATTTGAAAGTGATACTCTTTAAAAAATAAATTAAAATAATGTTCTTTCGAATGATAATAAACATTCCCGATTAAATATGAATTTTCTGTGTTTTTTTTTCTTTAAAAATGTAGGGAACCTCGAAATGGATCCCCCTTAATAATTTCATTCGAACATTTTATAACTCTTTTCTTCAATCACTTTGAAAAGCTACTGATCTGATGTTCTATAAATACTTGCTTCTTAATTACACACACAGTATGCGCTATTGGTCTTTTGGTTTAACCACCTATTCGCTTTAGTTTATTAAAACGTTTGGAAAAAATTAAATTCGTTGAAGTTCTATAGCGACACTTCGAACTCATATAGGATCTTGAAGCAGCATCCTCTCTATCTATCGAGAGCTAATAGTGTTTTACTAATTTCTTCCGTGTTTTCTTAAAGTACAACATAATCTTGAAATATTGTCATTATAGAGTGATTATTTCAAGGCAGTGAATTTTGGCTTTATCAACGACATCAACTAACGGTAGATCCAGAAAACGAGCTGTTTCGTATATTTTGAACTAATTAATGAATTATCTGTTAAATTGAAATGTTGAAAATTTAATAGAATTCGGTAAGAAGTATAATTTCGAAGGTTATAAAATGTATATATGTAGGTGTCTCCGTTTAAGATAAAAACAAGAGGCGATGAGTAAAAATCATAAAAGCTGATAAATTTTAGGCAATCATTACAATAAATGTTTGTACTCAAGTATGTAATTAAATGCTGTGTGCGTGTGTGCTTTCTACAAAGGGTCGATAATATTCTCCAGCATTTGTTCATGCGTTCAAGGACAACCGAATTGTATTATCATGAAAATGACACACACAACAGAGATTGGTTTGCTTAACGAATTTTTCGAAAAATTTTTTTGTTGTTTTTGTCTTTGTCTTTCTGTGCTGGTTAGAATAGATAAATACATATGTTTGTAAGCTTTTATGGCGTAATAAAACGCGCCTTCAATATTTGCTACAAAATTTGTTATCGCCAAATATCATGATGTTGTATGTGTCGTTGTTGCTGCATTTTATCATTCAAGGACAAAGTTCAACAAGTACAGAGACAAAATTACCCACTAATCTTTTTTTGCTTTGGTTTCTTTTTTTTGTTTTTGCTTTCTGCACACAAATGTATGTATTAATGTATACGTTTGAGTTCGTGTGCGCTTTTATATATTTATCTCTAATATTGCCGGTAAATTGCCGTTGTTGCTAAGCCACGTGGCAAGTGAAACGCACCAGTAACATGGGGCTCAATCGATTTAATGGCGTTAAAAAGTAGATAGTGAGGCGTTCGCCAACACACGAACACAGGACCAACAGAGCAGCAAAAGCAGAGAAAGTGGCCAGGCGAGGAGGAGAGCTACGAACCGGCAGATAGACCCGAAAGCTAGCGAGACAAGCGGGGTGATGCAAACAAGTCAGCAAGCCGGGTGCTGTTGTAATAATGGAACCTAACAACGACAACAGCAAATGAAAAAAAAACATCTCAAGGACAACGAAAATAAATCTACGAATACATTCATACATATAAATACATTCCTGTGTACATATGTATGTATGTATTTTTAGGACCGTGCCACTCATATTACGCTGCCAAGCGCTGACACCATCATCACGTCCTGCCAAGCCAAGCCGGCTAGTGGCCAATGAAAGCGCCTGAAATCGTGCGCATGTAGGCATCCATTGCAACAACAGCAAAAACAACAAAAACTTACAAACTGACAGACAGACAGACAAAGCAACAAACAGCACAACGCTGCTGATGCTATAAAGCATGAGCCTGAAACGATGGTATGGCATGGTTGCCAACTTGCCGACAATGGCATTTTCAAGGATACCCATTTATAACACGAACGCATAGGCATCCAAAGCGGCATATAAACGTGCCTACATACAAATATTTATATTAAAACTATTCTATCCCTGCCTCTATATATAAATATATATATTTATATGTAAGTAAATATATGGCAATAAAACCAACAGGCATCAACAAAGGTTAAAGGTACATTGCTGGCTCTTGGCTGTTGGCTGTGGATTGAGTGACTGAATACAAGGTTCTTTGCTGCGTTGGTCAATGAACGCTAAGGGACAGAGGCGTTTAGGTGGACTACATAGACTACAGATTTCAGCATATACGAGTATATACGAAGCGCAATGGAGTGCGAGCAGCTGGGCGAAAATTGAAATGAGTGTGGAGATAGATGACAAAGCAATAGGCTGGCAGTAGCAACTAAACTTGGTGGCATGATACAGCACCAGTAGTCGTTGTAATAGAATGGAGCCGTAAATAGATGGAGAGTCGTACTGCGGCTTTATCCTGATCTCAACAGCAACGAAGATGTTTAATCGGGGCTAAACCTGTTGAAATTAAGACAGTTTAAAAGTCAGTCGGTCTCCCAAGAGACAAAAATCATAAAAGAGTACTTAGGAACACAGTCCAGCCCATTGATTAGTAAAGTAGAAGGAAAAGTATCGAATTAAATCCTTATTAATTAACGAACTGAACAATCTAACTTAGTCCCCTTAGATCAGATACAATAATTACAACGATAAAGAACGTATAAAGTGGTGGATAGCACTCTTCGACTTTTAAAATTTTATTGAGCAGAACAGAATTTTAGATCCCATGAATGATCGCTATAATTTTTATAAGTAAATAATTGGAGGCTCAGACATTGTAACTCAGTTTACCTAACGGTTATGGTTTAGAATTATACAAACTACGTAGTTCTAGTCTTCAAGTTCACGTCCCTCTAATATATTTAAGTGTACCTTTTAGGTTATCTACAGAGAAAGCACGAAATATCGAAGATCAGAGAGAGAGAGAGAGAACGAAGCATATATGTGATCAGAAATCCAATAGAATAACTTAAAGTTTTCAGTTAAGGTAGTTTAAAATTATTAAAATAAAAAATAAAAAAACCAAAAAATGGATGGAACAGCAAAAAATGAGTACTCAAGTACAGTGATTATTGAATAAGAGAATAGAGAAGATCAACAAAATTCAAGTTGTTAAATATAAAAACTAAACAGATCCCACTAGAAACAAAGAAAAAAACGGAAAAATGATTTGCAAAGCATAAAAATGTACTTGACGTGTGTGTGTGCGAAACGGAAAAAATATTTAAGTTGAATGAATTACCAAGTGAGGGACGGACAATGAACGTGCGAACCCAACGAATGGAGTGGCTTGAACATTGAACGTCCAAATAGCGAAGTACGAATGCGAACGCGAACGCGAATGCGAATGCGAATACTTTACGACTACCTTGTGCGAAATGAGTTGAGTTAAACGATGCGAGCACACAAAACTGCTACTGCCGATGAGATACAACCGCAATGGTAGGTACACACACACAACGAATGACACCGGCTTTAATGATTTTGAAATGAAATGACGGACGACGAGCTGATGGTCGCACCGATGGTCAACTGGAGTAGCGAAGCAAAGGACAAAAGCGTTCGAAGCGGCGGTCGGCAGCATAATAAAGTGAATTATTGAAGGCGATCATGGAAATTAATGTTATCAATGAAATTCGCAGCGAAGAGCGAAGGAGAGCCGTAAGTAAGATACTCGTATAATACTACTGTACAGTTATCAATTTTGTAGGCAAACGGCGCAATTGTGTAGGTATGTATATTAATATAATTACAATGAACTATATAAACTGGAGAGCTATAAACTTTATGAGGGTTAAGATCGCATCTGAAGGATGAAGAAGAAAGCAAAATAATAATAAAATCGAACAAGACAGTGCTGTGTTAATGTATAATATAGCATATGCGCTGGGAATAATACAACTATTTAAAGTGTTGAGAAGAACAAGAACCCGAAGAAATCGATTACACGAAGTTTCAGCACTTCGGGATTTTACATGTATCGAATTTTACAAGAGATTGGTTCGTAATATTTAGAAAAATACGACTTTAGGAACGAAGTATTATTTTAATGAACCGTTATTTAAACAAAAATGCATAGACAACAAATAATCATACAACAAATTTCATATATTCATAATTACAAAAAAAAAATATGTACATATTTAAATAAAGAATTCAAATACCAAATTGTATGACCCCATGTGCTCCACATAAATATTTCATAGTCAGACTATAAAAAAAATATAATTACGCACACAAGTGGTGTGAATTGTTTTCATCTGCGTGGGTCTAATAAAAACTCAAACAAGTACACTATAAATATACATTTGTACAAACATAAAACACTTTATTTTTGCATGGAACACGCCAACAAACTTGTTCCAATTTCTTTTTCGAACGCAAACACAGCACATTGACATTGACACTAATTTCCACCTAAATTACAACTCATTAAACGCATTCATTCGTCTGTGCTGTACTCATACATTTATTCGCTGATACATTGCGGCATTCAGACATTCAATCAATTTTTTTGTATATTATTCTTTTACTTATTAATATTATTACTTTGGTTTTCATTTTGTTGTTGGACGTTTACTTGCTGTGCACAGCAGTGTTGACCGACATATGTACATACATATGTACGCAATTATTCAACGCTTTGATCATAAAATAACACAAGCGCTGTGACCAAACAATTATTTCGAAGATGTGCTGTACTTTTATAAGTCATTTAATATACATTTTATGATTTTATGAACCCCGTTTTTTCGGGATCCCGAAACGATATTTTCAGGATTGCATTTTTATCCATTTTTTTAGGGATTCATTTATATGTAGATGTGAAACATAACCTAGTAGTGTTCCAATACGTATTTAAAAAAAAATTAAATTTATCTCTGGATCACAAAACACACTTTAAAGATGTGCTGTGGATTTTATGAATTCCTAAATTACGCGTTCCCGAAGAGACGAGATTTTTTCAAGATTGCATTATTATTAATTTTATTAGTTTTTTTCTTAAATTAATTATACTCTCGCAACAAAAGTTGCTAAAGAGAGTATTATAGTTTTGTTCACATAACGGTTGTTTGTAACACCTAAACACCTAAAACTAAACGAGTTAGATATAGGGTTGTATATACCAAAGTGATCAGGGTGAAGAGTGGAGTTCAAGTCCGAATGTCTGTCTGTCCGTCCGTCCGTCCGTCCGTCTGTGCAAGCTGTAACTTGAGTAAAAATTAAGATATCTTGATGAAACTTGGCACACTTATTTCTTGGCACCATAGGAAGGTTGCTTTCGAAAATGAGAAAAATCAGACCACTGCCACGCCCACAAAATGGCGAAAACCGGCGAAAAACTAAGCCATAAATAAAGCTATGGAAATAAAATTTGGTATGAAGGATCGCACTTGGAAAGGGCATATTTGGATATAATTTTTTTGGGGAAGTGGGCGTGTCCCCGCCCCCTACTAAGTTTTTTGTACATATCTCGCAAACCAATAGAGCTATATAAACCAAACTTTCTGCAGTCGTTTTTTTTTAGCCACTTCCTAATACATTCCAAAAATGAAAGAAATCGGATCATAACCACGCCCACCTCCCATACAAAAGTTAGGTTGAAAATTACTAAAAGTGGGTTACCTCACTAACCAAAAACGTCAGAAACACTAAATTTCACATAAGAAATGGCAGATGGAAGCTACACTTAGGTTTTTTTACAAAATGGAAAATGGGCGTGGCGTCGCCCACTTATGGGTCAAAAACCATATCTCAGGAACTACTTGATCGATTTCAATGAAACTTGGTTTGTAGTTTCTTTACATCCCAATGATATGTTGTGAAAAAAGGCCAAATCGCTTCACAACCACGCCTATATCCTATATACCAGAACTTTGAAGACGATCTGAATCGTTTACATAACAATACAATATATAAAGTAAGTACTAGTGAAGATATCGTTGCAGCACTTTGCACAAATACTATGTTAATAGTGTGGCAGCCCCATTCTAAAAATCGCTGAAATCGGACCATAGGTTTTTAAGGCCCCATATATCGAACACGAGGACCTCGGTGCTTCTAATCTAATATTATGGTTTCCAACTTTCAATGTACTTTATACAATATATATGACGAATATGTGGGTCAAATTGTGTATTATATAATATAAATAAAGTTAAATAAATAAATTGCGAGAGTATAAAATGTTCGGTTACACCCGAACTTAGCCCTTCCTTACTTGTTTTAATATAATTTCGTACATTCGTACACACTCCAAGCATGGAATTAACCAGCGACGGTAATGACGTCAGCTTGGTTCGCTAAATAGAGACTATCTCTTTTGGAGGTGCTTTTATAATATTCTCATATAATATGAAGGGCTTTTCAAAGGGGACACTACAAAGGTAGACCGATAGGGACGGCAAACGACGCTATATTTTTTACGGCTCTTTTGTCATTTCTCTTCAGTCAGGTTTGCCATTTCATCATGGAAAGATATATGATCCAACAACGAATCGAAATGATTAACGCTACGTCCACCTTACGATGAGTCTCATTTTAGGCTGAATGGCTTCGTCAATAAGCAAAATATGCGTTACTGGTCAGGCAGCAATCCACATGTACTCCATAAGTCACCATTGCATCCCGAAAAAAAAGTTTGGTGCGATTTATGGTCCGGCGGCGTTATTGGACCATACTCCTTCCGTGATGATCAAGACCGACACGTTACTGTGAATGGGAATCGCTACCGCTTAATGATAACCGTATATTTTTGGACAGAATATGGATGATTTGGATTTGGACAATATGTGGGTCCAACAGGACGGCGCCGCAAGCCACAAAGCGAATGTTACAATCGATTTACTGAAAACCAAGTCTGGCAAACGTGTTAGCTCACGAAATGGCCCAGTCAATTGGCCGTCTAAGTTATGAGATTGGACGCCGTTAAACTATTTCCTGTGGGGCTACGTCAAGTCTATGGTCTATGCTAACAAAATATATGGAAAATATTTCATCAGTCATGATCTTCCGTGGGATCAGGCCCGAAACTAGGCCAAGCTTAATCTACCAGCAGAGATGGATCCGGATTTTTATATTAAGGTTTGTGAAATACTATTATTATACAAATTTTTCTTAACTTTTTATAGCCCATGAAGCGATAAGAGTCACATTCATTTTGATAACAACTCACATTCGCTAAAAAAGTGGCTTAAACGTTTAATATTTCGATAAAATAAAGAAGGTAATATATTATAACTTTGAACGATTTTGAGAAAAATCTATATTTGGCAACATGGGAAAAAACTGGGAGTTTTATTAAAAAAAAAAAAAAGATTTCAAAAATGTAATCATATGCAAAAGTTCTGTACTCAAATCATACACTCTTAAAATAAACTTCGCTTTCGAAGCTTCTTTGCTCATTAAAAACTAATTCCATTTCGACGGCCTTTACAAACTTCTAGCTTTTTTTTAACTCTATAGGTTTTTTGACTTATTTGTCAAACACTTGTGTTTAAAAGCCTTGAACTCGTGAACCTTCAAACAAACGAAAAGTGTTTCGAGGTTCTAGGTGGAAATAGGCAGAATGAAACGAACGAAACGAAAAAAAGGTAATAAATAGAATGGCTTTTAGTATTATTTCGTGAACGCACACACACACACATGGAAGTGTGCATAATGGAGGCAAAAACTTTAACGCGCCTACTCGCATAGACCTCGGAACGTGCGTTCATCTCAAGCCTGTTTCTATGCAAACAAACTAGCAATAACGACAACAACAACAGTGGGAGCACACAAAAAATAGCAACAATAGCAAAAACAAGCAGAGCTAGAAAATTTTAGATAATAATGTCGCATCAACTCAACTGCCATTGGCCTGTGGATACAGACACACACACACATACATATGTATGTATGTAGATACAAAAGTGTTTGTACGTGTGTGTGCCTGAGTTAGCGCCGCGTCAACCATTTTCGATGTTTTAACGCTTGATTGTATTTCCGTTCACCTCCAAAAGCCACTCGGTGTATTGTTTGACAAATTTAGGCAGATTTTTTGTTGTACTTGCTGTTATTGTTGTTTTTGCAATTTTCATTTTTTTCAATTTGTCACGTTTTTTCTCATGTCCGGCTGTGTATGTATCGCCTTCATTATTTCTGTGCTTGGCTGCATGACTGTGTGTGTGTGTGTATGCAAAAATTTCATTTACTCGCCAAAAAAAAAAAACAAGAAAAGGCTCACAGAAAAATGCAGAGAATTGAAATTAAATCAAAAATTCGTTAGTTTAGTTCATGAGCGTGACCCAGTTGCGTGTGGCGCTAAACAACAAAAGCAACAACAATATGCAATGACTACAATTGCTAAAACTGCTGCAACAACAACATGAGTGACAACAAGCTATACAAAAATGCCTAATGTCAAAGTTTTTACGCGGCGGCTCAACGGCGAGACAACAACAATGCAGTGGGTGCTGAGAGGTGAGCGGCAGTCGCACGCCTCTTTAAGCATATTAATTCAATGTAGTTATAGAGGCTCTTGTTAAGAATGTACAGAGCGTGATATATTTCGAACGGTCTGCAAACATTTATAACGAAAATTATGGCATCGAAAATCGCCGAAGGGTCTTACGAAGAGTTCTAGACCTATAGCTTGATAGCTATCATTCATGTCTTATTATACGGCACAGAAACATGAACGATGACAACACGTGATGAAAAGATACTTGGTGCATTTGAAAGAACTGTTCTCCGAGAGATCTTTGGAGCCGTCCGCGTGGGGGACGAAGTTGGAACCATGAACTGCATAAAAATCTAACGAATGCGCTGGTTAGGCCCTGTCGTACTTATGGAAGACAATGCGCCTGTGAAAACATAATCCTTCGATTCGAGACCCATGGATGGACAACGAAAGCTGGGGCGTCCACGCATCCAATGAAAGGACCAAGTGCATAGGGACCTGTCTACACTAGGGATGACAGCTGGCGTGATTTCGCAAAGGATAGAGGCGACTGGCAAAGTTGTGTGTCTCAGTCCAGACGGACCCATGGTTGTAGTGACAAAAAAGAAGAAGATATACATTAAATTTTAAGCAAAACATACCGGTGCCATGCCCAAATCTCGACAAAAGATGTAGAATGTATGGCGGTCCCAACTCAATTCAGTTTTATAGAATACCGTTATATTAATAGCCGTGCGGTTTTATTATCGTATTTTTTATAAGTTCTAATTTTTAATCATTTCTAAATCCATTTCAGCCACTGCAGTCACAATAAAAACTAAAACTAACCCACATTACACATTTTCAACAACACAATGCCATCAATTTCACCTTTCCCAAATTGTACATAACCTACAAACTATAAGCAAATTGCAGTGAATCTTGAAGTGGACCAACAGCAACTACAAAAAACAAAAACATCACAGCACTAACGGAGCCCTACTTTTACTCGACTTATTATTTATGCCAACACTTTTCATTTGTGCGGTTCTTCTCCTGCTTCGCGCTCTCACCTACACGCTCTAACCAAAAATTTTCTGGACAAGTTTGACCCAATTCGCGTGAAAATGTTAGGTACTGCACGGTTTTGGACTAAACTGAAGGTCCGAAATGGTCACATATGTAAGTATGTATGTATGTGTGCACTAAAATTGTATTTCTACTTTTAGTGAATTTTGAAGATAACAGTATTGACCACAAAATATGGAGCAAAATGGAAAATTTATTTTTAGAGCAAAACGGATGAACAAGACCTTAAATTGTAATCACTTTTTGCGGTTTTCATTTTGCTGCATATTTTAATCAACACACACACCTACAAAGCGCGAGGAGACATGTGTGTATAAATACATTTCGCACATCGGCCTAGTACCGTAAATAAAGCTGAGCTGCTGCAAATACTTCTTGACCTACTTCTCGTAACCATCATTTTCAATATACCAGCTGTCAGATACACACACACACGTACATAATATGAAGATATCTATATGCAAAAGCACTAGCGGCATATGATAATTTATGAGCGTATCTTTGTGTGTGCCTTCGTATATTCATTGAAAGTCACCATTGCCGAATTTGAATTGCCGAAAAATATGCGTAAGTGAAGAAGCTGCTCTGCTGAAGTGTGCGCCTCGCCCCCTGGGCAATGACATATCAACATACTTATGTACTTTCATATGCCTAAAAAACGCTCGTTGAATGTCGAATATGTCGCATATGTAATACGATTTTATATTATGCATACCCGTGCATGCATATATACAAATATAAATATGTATGTGATCCTATAGCGGCTTAAGTAGGACACAACACAATTATATTTTCAAGAGAAGATAAGGTGAACTCCTTCGTCAGTAAGCTCTCTTCTTTGATTTCCAGAGCTCAAATGAAAATTTTCAAAACACAAGTTATAGACTTCCAAAACTGTTTAGAGAGTTTGGAGATTTCTTAATCTTGAAAAATTCCGGCTTAGTTCAACCTAAGATTCTTTATGGGTAAAATCATAAAAAATATAATTTATAAAGATAAGATTTACAGTCATGTTCCAAGAATCCAAAATCATTATTATCAGCTTTAAAAACCACCATTAAGTTAGTTAAAGTTATGTGAGCTCAGTGTGATTGGATTGACAACAGTCGGTCGACATACAACACTTCAACGTCTGAAAAATTCGGTAAACGAGGTTCGGATCTCGCAAGAACACCTATTCCAGTATTCCTAGTTCCAATTTGGCCAATGCACAATTGCTTCAACTAACCGATCAGTACGACATTTATATATGATTATTATCTCTATGGATCTTGTATCTGATATCGCGAGTATTTGTCGAACCCAGAAGATATCATATTTATTCAATAACAAGACCTAAGATGGATTTCGATCCAGTATCGAGAAGTGAACAAGAAAGTTTTAAATCTCCATCGGAAGGTGAAAAGCTCTAAAGACACTAAGAGATGAGGCACCTCACGGGGTGGTGTTGGAAAGTTCGATCAATTAATGGCACACTACTTGAGAGCTTAAACTTTACTGACCCACTAACGAAGAGCCGCTTGACTAATCTTCAATGACTAAAAAATTTCCAAAAAAAAAAAAATAAATATTTTCGGATGGAAATGTTATTGCGAAAGCTTTCCAATTAAATTCAAAGCTTTGACTCTTATTTTGATCTTATTCCGCGCTAACTGGCTTTAAGAGGCACATTGGGCGAAACTCTCAAGCAACAATAACTCTATAACAAACATTTTCAACGACACGAATGAGCAACAAAAACAGAACATGAAAACAATGCAAGAATAATAACAAAAACAAATAGCATATACCATAAAAGCCAAAGTGCAAGAACGCATCGTAAAACAACAGAAATTTGAAGTTCAAATCGCTTAATGCATAAAACAACGAACGAGCACAACAGAAAATATACATAAATACATATCGTACAACTGGTGGAAGAAGAAGACAACAAAGCAAACGGAGAGAAAAAATGGCGGAAAATAAATCAGCAACGAGAACATTGACTGCAACTACAAATAACAACAACTGCAGCAAGTGTTGGCAACAAGTGCAGCATTGCGCACCGAAATGCATGAAATAGTGTAAAAACAGCAACAACAATAATGCCGAGTAATGGCAACAAGCGCTAGAATTACAAAAACAACAAAAAATCTCAAGCGTGAGAAATGTCGAAAATAGTGCGAAGAATAGCACAAGAGTCTGCGGGCGGAAAACACTACGGCATCCATGCTATGTCATAACAATTACAATAACAAAAACAAACAACAGCTAACTGGAATGCAAATTTCTCGAGGCAACAAACGCAAAATTTCAACGTTGCGTGGTAGTATTGAATGGCAGCGTTATGAATTTATACAAATATATGCATGTGTGTGTATAAGTAGGTGCAACAATAAAAACAATTGTAGTGCGCACAATGAGCTTATACATAAATAGATGTTACCACAAAGGTCAAGCAAGTGCGATATTAAAAAAAAAATATATAAATAAATAATTAAAAATATTTGAATAAATGAATGAATTAAAAAACTAAAATAAACAAGTAAGGAAGGGCTAAGTTCGGGTGTAGCCGAACATTTTATACTCTCGCAATTTGTTTATTTAACTTTATTTATATTATAAAATACACAATTTGGCCCACATATTCGTCATACATATTGTATAAAGTCCATTGAAAGTTGGAAACCATAATATTAGGTTAGAAGCACCGAGGTCCTCGTGTTCGATATATGGGGCCTTAAAAACCTATGGTCCGATTTCGGTGGTTTTTAGAATAGGGCTGCCACACTATAAACATAGTATTTGTGCAAAGTTCTGCACCGATATCTTCACTAGTGCTTACTTTATATATTGTAAAGTAAACGATTCAGATCGTCTTCTAAGTTCTGGTATATAGGAAGTAGGCGTGGTTGTGAAGCTATTTGGCCTATTTTCACAACATATCATTGGGATGTAAGGGAACTATTACAAACCAAGTTTCATTGAAATCGGTCGAGTAGTTCCTGAGATATGGTTTTTGACCCATAAGTGGGCGACGCCACCCCCATTTTCCATTTTGTAAAAAAATATGAGTGCAGCTTTCATCTGCCATTTCTTATGTGAAATTTAGTGTTTGGCACTTTATGTGTTTTCGGTTTTCGCCATTTTGTGGGCGTGGCAGTGATCCGATTTTGCTTATTTTCGAAAGCAACCTTCCTATGGTGCCAAGGAACACGTGTTCCAAGTTTCATCAAGATATCTTAATTTTTACTCAAGTTACAGCTTGCACAGACGGACGGACGGACGGACGGACGGACAGACAGACATTCGGACTTGAACTCCACCCTTCACCCTGATCACTTTGGTATATATAACCCTATATCTAACTCGTTTAGTTTTGGGTGTTACAAACAACCGTTATGTGAACAAAACTATAATACTCTCTTTAGCAACTTTGTTGCGAGAGTATAAAAATTATAATTAATATAAAATTAATAATTAATTCAAAATAATAATAATATTCAATTAAAAAAGTTATTTAAAATTAACTTATTAAATAAAAAAAAATAAAAAAAAAATAATTAAACAAAAAAATTTAAAAAAAAATCTTCTTATGAAATATTAAAAAAATTATTGATGGAAAGAGTTTGTTAAGAAGGAATTAAAATTATGTAAACTCAAAACAACTCAAATTGAAAACAAAATAAAAAAATTAACTTAAATAATATAAAATTAAATTAAATTAAATAAGATAAAGTATATAACGTTTTTTTTTTAAATAAAAAATAAGATTTTGAAAATCAAAAAAAAAAAATAATAATAATAATTAGAATTAAATATTATATTCTAATAAAAATATTTGTAGGTAAGTATTTGTGGGTATACAAATATATTTGTTTATAAAAAATTGAATGCAAATAAAAGCAACCGAATTTTTATTTTTTTATTATTTTTTATAGAAACAAACATACAATTTTATACGCACCCATACAACCATGCAAACAAGTGCACAAACTCGGTTGAACGCATGGAGTACCGCGAGCAATTAGCGCAATTGACCCACATCCATGGCGATGAGCGAGCACCGCAGCAGCAGCAGCGCACCAGTATAAGTCAGTTGTTGGCAACAACAACAACAACAACAACAACAACAACAACATGCAATTGCAACAAGCGTAAAGTCACTGGCAGCAGCGGCAACGGCAATATAAAAATTGGATGTCACGACGCGCTCGCATTGAAGGTAAATATCAGCAACACCAACAACAACAACAGAAGCAGCAGCGATTTTTTCATAGCATCGAACAACAAAAAATAATGAAATAAAAACAAAAACACAAACAAGTAGACACATCGTCATCAAAGCAGCGTCAGCATTAAAATGGTGTCAATAGCAGCAGCGACAGTGGCAGCGAGCGATACCTAGAAGCTTTACATTGAGATTGTAGGCAATACAGCTGCTGCCACCGCTGCATCATCTCGAAACAAATTGAAACAAAGCAAAACAGCAAAAGCAAGCAAGGAAAACATTTTTTTTTTGTTTCTTCGAGTCAAAAATGCATTGATATTTGTTGGTTTGAAAGTTGTCGCTGCAATCAGCAGCAGCAGTTGTTTTTGTTTTTTTTTTATTATAGTTTTGTTGTTGTTGTTGCTGCTGTTGGAGCTGCTGACCATCGGCAACACTTGTAGTGGTAGCAGTCGCGCAATAAAACCAAGAACTCACAGTAACATAAAATTGATTTACGACGTAGACCAGCGTTGCCACTTATGTAAAATTTGATGAAGATAGTTGAATTAATGTATTTTTTAGTTTTCAAATTTGAATATTTTTAGTTAAAATTTTATGAATTTTTGGTATTTTTGAGAATTAAAAATCATATTATGTGAATTGATAGAACAAATATAATAACAAGGCAACCGTGTTTTAATAAAATTTAATTTGTGAGTAAGGTAGAATATCAAAAAATAATTTCTCACGATTTTCGAAGTGATTACTGAGAAATAGTTTATACATTTTTTTAGGTTATGTTTTGCATTTTCTGGGTAAAAATTTTGAGAAAGAAAAATTGTAGAAAATGTAGCATACAATTAGGTTATTGGTAAATTTTTTGATTGAACATAAGATTAAATATAGAAGAAGAATACCTTTAGTAGTTGAACAATATTAAAATTATTTTAAAAACCGTTTCCAAATATTTTGCCATACAATCCCAAGAATTCAGGAACTCGTTTTCTATTTCAGCGCACAAATTTTCTGATATTCAAAGTAATTTGGTAGTAATGTATTTCGATTGGCTTTAAAAAGAGTAGCTTATTTTGCGAGTACTTACTTACAAAGACGCTCTTGAAATCATGCTGAAGAATGGCAAAATGCAAACTATATTTTCTGTGCTACAGAAACTGTGTTTTTAGTACATACCTGTAAAGAAAATTAAAATTATACATAAATAAATTTTTTTTAATAATTTTTAGATTTTTTATAAAGTATTGTTATTGTATTAAAAGTAATAACTATTATAAAAATACACTCTTTTAAGTTTTTTATTAAGTACTTATTTCAATTTTATTATTTTTTGTCTTTTAACAAGATATACGAATGATATAAAACACGTTGCCTACATTTGTGCGCCATGATAAAAATAACTTGTAAATAAAGGAGGGACAATTAAAAAACGACGCTCTTTCTCTGTCTTGCTCTGAAAAGAATTCCGAGCGTTTTGAAATATAATTTATGTAATTCAATTCTTTCGACAATTTTCATGATAAAATATATGAACTTGTCGAGAGGATAAATAAAAATGTTATTTAAAACATTAAAGCAAATGCAACTCTGCATCACGTCAAAGACTACATGTGTGTAATGAAGCACTCAAGTGAGTAAATCATATTGCGATTACGGTAAATGAAGTCAACGAAGCCGATACAACTGACTTTGACTATAACGGCAATGATGATAACGAAGTTTAACACGAGGGTACAGGATGGTATCGTAACGCCGTCGACACACAGTGAATGCAAATTAGAACGATGAAGATGAGCGATGATGATGATGACGTTGTTGACATTAATAAATGTTGATAATTACATGAAAAGAACATAAAATGCAGAGCAACTACCGAACAAATGAAAAAAAATATATAAAAAGAAAAAACTACAGAGGCCGACAAATTAACAACAACTAGGCAATATCAAAGGCACGTTGGCGCGCAAACTAGGCGCAGGTGCATGGATAAGCAAAGCAGCAAAAACTCTAACAACTACCACAACAACAACAACCAAAGCGCAAGCTGAAAGCAATGAATTGAATGACTTTTCCAAGCATTCAACATTGAAATGGGCCAAGAGCATCCAGCCTACCAACCAACCAACCACACCAAGCAAGTAAGCAGTAAGTATTCAAGCTGGTTACCAACCTACCAGCCGACGAGTAGCAAATAGCGCTTGGTAGAGCTCGCGCAAGGTCGTTCCCCCAGTGCCTTTACCCGCTCGCAGCGTACAAAAGCTAATGAGATCGCAGTTACGGAAGGCGGAAAAGGAGATTGAGGTGATGGCAGCGCGCCGAGTGGCAGTCGTTGTGGCGTATTGAAGCATGGAGGACACGCACTCATACTTGTAGGTGTGTAGGTTGAGCGGTGTGCGCGCATATTGAATTTGGGGCAACGTCGAGTGATGAGGCAACCAACAGGCCGTAGGCCTACAACAACAAACAAACAGAGTCACAACGCAAGTAGTCGTCGTAACGTAGTAGTGGTCGAGTTGAGCGCCTAGCGCATTAAAGAAGGGCGCTTTGCACCTTGGCGGTGCGCGGCGGCGGCTGCGGCGTCGCCTTTAACCCAGAAATGTGTGAAAAATAAATACGCACAAATTCATATTTTTCCTTGTGCGCTTTACTTTGTTGTTGCCACGCACAGCACAACGCAATGCAAGGCAACACAATAAAGCAAACACACAAACAAAACAGCAAGTACGCGCTTATGCATACAGCGGCGCGCACACACAACGCCGTGCATTAACGCCTAGGCGGCGCAGACAGCTAACGAGCGAGCAGCGCGCAAGCATGTAAATGTGTAAAATTTACACGATAAATGAGAAATGAGGTTACCTACTTTTGAAGAAGGTCAAAACGACCCAAAACAATTGAACGTACGAGTGAACAAACGAACCAACAAGATTGTTGCGAGCTGCAAACGAACAAACGAGTACGCGGAGACGCGCGCCGAGTTGGTCGCGCTCAGACTAAACTCATTTGTACGTTGCGGCGCGCTGAATTGAGTGAGTGATTGAGCGCGAGCACGCGCTCTGCCCGCAATGACGGCGCCGCTGGCAAAATTACATGCCGGCAAGCGTATGCCGCGCGGTCAAACATTCAAACATGCGCGCGCTCAAAGAATTTCTGCGTTGGCGCAACGCTGTTGTGGCCGCATCGTTAACATTTGCGTTGAGTGCGAATGACTACGCATAAAAGACGCCAAAGCCAATGAGTTAATGTGCACGCTAAAACGGGTGAGCGCCTTATGTTTGTATGTATGTATGTAAGTGCGCGGGTGGCAATTAAAAACATAAATTTTGAGATTGACTTACATATGTATTCGATGGTATTGTTTGCCAGCTGGCCGCATGTGAGTATGTAATATAAACTTTTTGTTGTTGTTATTTTATGTTGCTGTTGTTGTTGGCTGATTGACGGTCAGAAACTGTCAAACACTTAAAATGATGAACTATGCGCACGCCTTTGATGGCCGCGCGGCGTTGGATGATGACGCGCGCTTTGTGCACAGTGGGCCGAGAAACTTAGGGTCATAAATAGTTTTAGTTGTATAAAAGGTCGGAATGTTGAAAATTATTTGAGGTTACAGCAAAACCCAGACCAATTTACTTGAACTATTAGTTTCAGCTCAGCCTTAAATTATATTAGGTTATGTTAGATTAGTCTAGTAGGCCAATAAGCCACACAGACCAGTTTTGGTCCTTTGCGCTACCAGATGGAGTGCTGTCTTTCTTAAGGAATCCCGCGCTTGACTCGAATTTTAGATGATTCTGTGGTTTTACTAACAATACCTCTTCCAGATTCTCGTATTGGGAGGCCCCAAAATGCTGGAGTCGTTGCCTTGACAATGCAGGATAAGCGGAATATATTGTTTCTCTTATACTTTTCTCTTGACATTTTCTGTGCGTATGCGCCGCCACCAGGTAGTGGCCAATGACAATTTCTACCAATTATATTAATTTTGATCTTGAAGGCATAGGTTTAGAAATTTATTTCACAATTAGGCAATCAATTAAGATAATGCGAATTTGTTACAAATTCCACTTAATTCATCTTAAAACTTAAGCTTTCGGTTCTTTCTGAGCTTAAACAAATCGTATATTTTCTTCTACGAAATTACCTTGTGAGAAACGATTTAGAATTGAGCTTTGGAGAAATAGTGGCTTAAGGGTCAGTAGTTTACTTTTAACTCACATTTGTACCTTTTCGTTTGAGAACAAGAGTCCGAGAGACCACTAACGTAATTGAAAAAAAAAATAAATAAAATTCCCCACAATTTATACAGAACTCACCCACTGTAGCACACTTTGGGCGTTAGCGTTTGCCTCAGCGAGTTCAGGTCAACTTGATTGTACTAGCGCTGATGGAATGTGGCCAAATGAAACAAAAAAAAAACAATAACAACAACAATCATTCATGTCAAATCGTATAACACCAACGCAAAACCAACAACAAAAGCTTTCAAAGCAGTAACAACAAACAACTGAGGCCAATGCTACCGACAGCTACGAAAGCACATGGTTACACACACACAAACCAATATACAGAAGTGTGTGTGAGTTAGTGTATACAAATTAGATGTGTGTAGAACGGCGCTTTGACTTTTCCTGTTGCCACTGGCGTTTCGCCGCAGCTGCTGCTGCTGCTACTAACGTCGCCGGCGTCGCTTGTTCGTTCGTGTTGTTGGCACTGCCAGCATTCGTGTAGCGACTATGTGGTGTTGTTGTTGCAGCAGTTGCTTTTGTTTGTAGTCATTACAATTTTTGGAGGTGGCGGCCCTGTAGAATATTTTTCGTATGGCCCTGTACGACTTAAAAAGCAAGGCAATAACCAAAAAACCAAAATAAAAAACTTTTAATAATAAATAAATAATGTAAATGGCACACAATTTGTAATAAGAAGTAATCTGTGCGACGCTTTGAAGAGCACTTTGTATTCAATGGCGGCTAATTCGTACAAATGCGGATCAATGTTGCAGTAGCAGGGCGTCTAATTGAGGTGGTTTATATAAAAAATAGAACAAAGAAATTTGAAAATTATGTTTTTTGTGTTCTAATAAATTTAAGAAAATTACCTTAGATCTCAAAAACCCTCAAGAATATGCCCAGACGCTCTTAAATAAAAGGTTTTTCAAAAGGGACGCTTCAAAAGTAGACCGATAGAGACAGCAAAGGAAGACATACTTTTCCCGTTCTTTTGACATTTCTCTCCAGTAAGGGTTGCTATTTTATCATAGAAAGATATACGATCCAACAACGAGTCGAAATTATTAAAATTTACTACCGAAATTACGAGTCAGTGGCCTCAACTTTAAGAGCGCTACGACCAACGTAACGAGGCAGCTCATTTCTGAATGGCTTCCTCAATACGCGTTATTGGTCAAGCAGCAATCCACACGTACTCTATGAGTCACCCTTGCATCACGAAAAAACTACGGTTTGGTGCGATTTATGGGCCGACGGCGATATTGGACCGTACTTCTACCGTGATGATCAAGACCGCCACGTTACTGTGAATGGGAATTGCTACCTCTCAATGGTAACCGAGTATTTTTGTATTTTTGGCCCAAATTGTATGATATGGACTTGGACAATATGTGGATCCAACAGGACGGCGACACAAGCAGCGAATGTCACAATCGATTTATTGACAACTAAGTTAGTTGAACGTGTTATCTCACGTAATGGCCGAGTCAATTGGCCGCCTCGGTCGTGCGAGTTGGCGCCGTTAGACTAGTTCCTACGGGGCTACGTCAAGTCTATGGTCTATGCCAACAAGCTGATGAACTTTGTACGAATATCGAACGTGAAATTGCAGCAGTATCGACTGATTTATGCTGGAAAACCGCTGAAAATTGGGTTCAGCGTCATTCGTGCCCATGGTGGCCATGCTAAAGAAATCGGGTTTCATTATGTATAGCATCGGATGTACTTTCACAGGAATAAAGAACTTTTTAACGTTTTAATTGAAAACCCCTTTAGTAGAGGAATGCTCTCATTATCAAAAAAGCTAACAAATATCAGCAACTAGTATATATCATAATCCCCTTCAACTACTAAATGGTTCTAAAATGTGAGCTTCCACTGTACTTTTTAATATAATTTGCCTTTCAAGCCAATTCACCTGCACTTTTCAGATCCTATAGGTTCGTTGAGTTATTATTTTAGCCCTGTATATACCACTTAAGTATATGTATGGATTATCTTAGTTTTCTCTATAACCATTTAAAACGTGCGAATTTACCACATCTCCATTTTGTGGTTCTTTTCGTATGCGCCAATGTGACATTGCACGAGACTTCAACTCCGATGAAGGTTCGACGCATTTGTTGCCTATTACTTGTAGGCCGTCGCCTCTTTTGTAGCGCGTTTTGCTTTTTTGACTTATGTTTTAAACTTTTCCGTACGCTTGAGAATTACATTGAACTCGAGACTGAAGTGTTAATTTTTGAATGTTAATCAAACAACGGAGGCTGTTTTAAGACACTACAACAATGCGCTCATATGAATTAGAAAATTTTAAATGAATTTACCTTGTAAGCCATTTCAGGGTTAATCTTTTAACCCTTGGTTGAAAACGTTGCTGAGCCGATTTCTAAGTTCAAATGTATGTTTGACGTTGTGTGTGCGTGTGTGCGTGTGAGTATTTTTGTTTTCATTGACAATGGCAGTGAACGAAGCTTGACTTAGCTGCTAACTATATTTTTAGTCAGCAACAACAATTAGTCGCTAATTTGCTTTGAAATGCATAGTTCTGTTATTTTTAGTTTCGCATTTTTTTATCGTTTTCATTATTTTTGTCACCAGTCTGTTAGTAAATGTGGAAGCAAGCGTTCGATTTTTGTTGTTGTCGGCCGTTTTTTGTCCCTCTCACTTCACTCACTTGTACGTCACATGCGTCACAAGCTTACAGCTGTGACATGTGCGCGCACGCGTGCCTTCGCTAACAACAACAACAACATAAAGTAGTATTTTTTTATTTTTCATGTTACCTTATTAATTGTTTGTGCACAGCTGGTTGAGAAGCCATGTGCGGTTAGGTGAATGACAATAAAACATAATTATATGCCTTTAAAAGACAATAAATAACAACAACAAAATAACATTACAACCGCTTAATATCGATAATGGTTACAGTTCATGCAGCTTTCAGTAGTTTTAATGTAATTAATATAATTTAATTTTGTATCATGAAAATTTATTAGTTTTATTAAAATTTAATTGGAATTTAAAAATACAAAACTAATTAAATATATAATAATAAAAAAAATCAAAAAAATTAAATAAATAATATAGAAATTATTAATTTAAAAAAATAAAAATTACTAATTAAAAAAAATTATAATAAAAAATTCAAAAATTAATTAAAACAAAAATAAAGCATATTATTAAATAATAAAAAAATATATAAATTAAATTAAAAAATATACCAAAAAATTTTAAAAAGTGAAAAATAAACAAAATTCTCTTTCGCTTAAAAATATGTATTTAAAACAATATTTTAAAAATTAGAAAAATATAATTATGAGTATAAAATTACTAATTTTATTTAAATTTTTTTTATTTATGAACATCATATTTAATATAACTTTTATACATTTATTTAAAATTTACTTAGTTATTAAAAAAATATTTTTAATAAAAGACAATTTTTTTTTTTTAAAATACCGGAAAGGAAATATATTTTGGTGAATATTTATAATTTAACTTCTTTTCGAAAATAAGTACCTCTTTATTATATAAAAACAGAAATATTCAAGCGGAATTCTCATGTATGGAATCATGTTAATACGATTCTAATAAGCACATTAAGCACATATGTTTGTAAAAGCATAAATCCGCTGTCAACCTCGCTAATTGAATATATATCGAACCTAATAATAGAGCAGAACAGAGCTGAGCAGAACCGCTTAGTAGTCTGTCCTTCCTTGTCAATTGGCGTCCTTCACCTCAGGCATCCATTTTAATTAGTGCTGACGCCGATTGAGCGAATGACTAACTGTCTAACTGAATAAGCAACAGATCAACCAAGCTTAAACAATACATTCACACACACACACACAGATACTAATATGCATAAGTACTTTAAGTGGTGCTGATGGAGAGGCGAAAAAATGCTAGGCTGCGTGTGGCGCGCTCATTTAAGGCCAACACAGTACTAAAAATCAATCCAAGCTCATATATTCACGCTCATAAATGGAGTTCAATGTTTTATTCTAATTAAGTCAGAGTCAACGGCGGCGACCGCGACGGCTCTGTTGCCGCTTCGACTGAAACGCTGAGTGGGCACGCCACTACATGAATTACAACCAATAATCAACATCATTACAAGTAAATAAGTAATCAAAATTGTAATTATAATTAAAATTGTAACATATTGATTATAATTTTAGATGCGAGAAACAAAAAGCCAAAGCAGCAAGCTACTGACAGTTGTCAAGTGACAAAAGCTCTAATGACAGCAATAAACTGAAATAAAAATATATAAAATTTAATGAAAAAAATATAGCGGCCACTAAGGCGATGCTGACTGCAACGGCGACTGCGATGGCGTGCTCGATTTCGATGTCAACGCCGCGTTCACTATTGTAGGTGTGATTAGTGCCATACTGGGACAAATGGTGTCATTGTTATCGGCAAACTCTTGGCCGCCATCCCCCCCGCAACGGCAGCGGCGCGTCAGATAGGTGGGCACTAATAAAACGCATGAAATCGAAATTGATATAAAATCATGTCATCATCGACACTCTTTCGATGATTTATATTTTTTTGTTGTTGTTTGTGTTAACGTTTAACTGGGTCTTCTCGCGATGACTGTTGTCAGTTAGAGCTATTTTAGGGAAGTCTCATTATCATTGGAACTGATTAATTTTTGAGCAAAGGTTGTCGCTATCTATATAACTACATATCTGGCCATCTATGAGCATATGGAACACATAGAAATACACAGAAAGCTCCAATGCCAACTGAGTTTTGTGGTAGAAGACGGTGGTGTCATAGATAAAGTGTAACGAAAATGACAAAATAGTAGCACAGCGGTAGCTCTGGTATTATAGATACGAAGTTGTATTTGTCCGATGTCAAAAGGTAGGTAAAGCGCGTTACAACAACGCACAGTGGTTCATGATGCATAAAAAATAATTTAAATAATGTTATTAAATAAAATCTGTAGCGGTAATCTTACTGAATACACCTTCAGTCGACTCGAGACAAGTTAGTCTGCAAACTTTAAAAGGTCGCCCCGAAAGCTCTTTCTGACGAGTATGTTCAAGGCATTAGATCGATGTGGAAACCTTTCGGAGTGCTGAGATATTTTTAAAGCCCATACGACAGTGGCCAGAGAGTGACAGTGGTAACTACGGCGTTCACCTGAAAAATTGCCGCTCAATCAGAACAAAATACAGTTGATGGGTCTCTGGAGAGCCGCCACTGCGTTTCTCGGATTAGCTGGAGTTATGATTAGACCAGTATCCTTTATCGATATCTAGGATGTAAAGCTCATCTGTTTCTCTCTATTTTCCGACTCAAATTAAGTCGGTTCCAAAAAATCATTTACTGAAAAAACTATTTTAGTGAAGTAGGTGATTTTAGAGGAAAGATAAAATTACGCAGACTAATTAATATCCACAGAAGCGACACGAAAATCTGGGCTTCTCAAATATTTTAAGCACATCATATCCATTGAAATTTCTTTTCTGAGTTCCCTCTTAATGCGCCGTTACCTTTTTTACGAATGGATCTAATTCAAAGGAAAAGAAAGAAAATCTCACAGTCTGTCATTCTGGCATAGGGTGGATGGCAGGAGATCCACTGAGCTATTTGCTTTTAGTAAGGTTCAGCTGCTCGTTATGACAGGCCTTAGGATAGGTTAGAGACTTATGGAACTACTAGATATCCAAACAAAATATATACTTTTTCCATATTTCCACGGCCTCAAAACACTGTGGATATATATACCGCATTGGCAATGAGATCCTAAGTATACACAATACTCCACTTTAGCCGTCAGTTCGAGAGCATGAACTCACACCATACCATAAATACAAACGAATGTGTGTTTATTCAACTATAAAAACTATACATATTTACATATATACATATGTACGTTTGTATGTACCCTCAGCACAGTCAGTTAGATCGAGGGCAACACTCCCCCAATTCAAAGTGTCCCTCAACTGAATGCCAACAACAAATGCAACGTTTGCCTAACTTGTTTAGGTATTTTGTGAGTGTGTAGGTAAATGTAAGTATCTGTATGTGTGTGAATATATACATTTGTGTTGGCAAGCAGTATTCACACATTACAGTTGCCTGCATTTCTAGGACACAACATTTTGCTAGAGCATATCACACCACCCTATTTGGTTGGCCTGCGACCGCCTCGTCGCTACGGTTGTTTAGTATGAATTTTTAACCCGCGCCAGAGTTTGTCAACCAACCTAACGCCCACCGAACCACCCCACCCACCTCGACTGTGTTCATAAAATATTAAAGAGGGCCAACGTCGCGGCCGAAGGACTTAAGTGTTCCAAATGTTCAATGATATGAAATTGTACACGGTTTGGAGGTGAGTGTGGAGGTGCATGAGAGAGAAAGAGAGAGAGAGTGTGTGTATGTATGTTTAGTGGGCGTGACTCAATGCAAAGCTGTCAGGCGTACAATTCAACGCTTTGTTGAGTGTAAAATCAACAAATTTCTGGAAGTGGATTTACAAATTTGCATAAATAAATAAATACAAACACCTCGATGTATATGTACATATGTATGTATGAATGTGGAATACATCCCTGCAATTATAAGGGTTTGTGGGCAAAACACATCCCATTATGTTGGCAAGCGTTAAATTAATGAAGATTTAATTTGGGTTTATATTGTTTACGGTAGTTGTTAACTGTACCTTTCAGGTAAAGCCGGTGAATTAGAATGGTAAGCACTTCGTGAGATTCCATATTCGGATGATTTAGTGTAGGTTCAGTAATAAAACACTCGCTTTCATACTTTTTAATATACACGAAGAGGAACCTAAGGATAAGGATAAGCTTCGTAGTATACTATTAATTAATAACCGGATAACGCCCGGATATGTCACTCTTCGGAACTCCTCTGAGCATTAATTCTATTTTCAATAAGTACGTTTTAAAAATTCGAACGATTTCGAGAATTGGTAGGGATTATGTTGACTTTAAGACTTTGTCTATAGAATGGCTTAGTAACATAGACTTTCAAACTTCGAAATCCAACTTAAATAAAAAAAATATTGCCAAAGTCGTTAGAAGAAACCATAACCTCAAAATTGCTATGCAATATTTTAATGTGTTTTAAAATACCTCAAGTTCTGATAATACTGAGTAGGGTTGACTATCCGGAAATAAGCAGTACCGAGAGTCCAAAATAAAATATTCAACCGATCTAGGATAAAACATTTGAGCAGAGTTTCAAAGGAGACATGGATTCCATGGGACTCCCCGTTCCTCCGAAAATAGATTTTAAACAATAAAGCCTAGATTTTAAACAATAAAGAATAGAACTCAAAGGAAGGATTATGGTTCTCGTCGAAGTTTTACTCTACGGGGTTAAGAAACCTTGAAAATACATTATAAAACGAATAAGCGCCAACGCAGCACTGCATAATTACAAACAATGCTGATTGTTATGAAACAGAGAGCCTGAGAAAGTAATACTGAGTAACACACAGGGTAAGAATTACAGGTAAAAGGCTAAAGAGGGAATGAAATAGAGATTACTGCCTTTATTTTAATTTTATTGAAAATGAGTATGTATCAAAACCCCAATAGGAGTAATACCGAATGAATTCTCAAATTTACTCGCTCTCATTTTCGATAACAAAAATATTTATTTTATTTATTTTGGAGTACCAATCAAGTAAGTGACAGCATTGACATTTGCTTTCAAAGTAAGGTGATAACTAACGGTAAATACATATAAACACATACTTATTTGTACGTATTGTGTACGCCATAAACCGCCCTTCAAACATTTTGATTTTTGCTACTCGTAGATAAAAGCATTTCCGAGTTGCTTTCATTATTGCGACCCTCAGCGCTGAATTGATGAATGTAAGTAAGAAAATCACATGCTGGTACCCCTATATTGTGTAGAACGTATATAAAAACAGATTTCCCGAAAAATTATGCGCAAGAATGCACAATTTTGATGAATTGAAGTCAATGGCCGCAAAAGAGGAGATTTATTTCGGCTTTATATTTTCTACGTAGATTGACATGAAAGCAAATAATAAATGAAAAAAATATTTTACATGTCTATAGCAAACCAACGGTTTCAAGTGAGATGTGAAATTTAAACGAAAGAAGTAAGGAAGGGCTAAGATCGGGTGTAACCGAATATTTTATACTCTCGCAATTAATTTATTTAACTTTATTTATATTATATAATACCACATATTCGTCATATATATAGTATAAAGTCCATTGAAAGTTGGAAACAATAATATTAGGTTAGAAGCACCGAGGTCCTCGTGTTCGATATATGGGGCCTTAAAAACCTATGGTCCGATTTCGGCGATTTTTAGAATGAGGCTGCCACACTATAAACATAGTATTTGTGCAAAGTTCTGCACCGATGTCTTCACTAGTGATTACTTTATATATTGTAAAGTAAACGATTCAGGTCGACTTCAAAGTTCTGGTACATAGGAAGTAGGCGTGGTTGTGAAGCGATTTGGCCTATTTTCACAGCATACCATTGGGATGTAAGGAAACTATCAAAAACCAAGTTTCATTGAAATCGGTCGAGTAGTTCCTGAGATATTGTTTTTGACCCATAAGTGGGCGATGCCACACCCATTTTCAATTTTGTAAAAAAATCTGAGTGTAGCTTCCATATGCCATTTCTTATGTGAAATTTAGTGTTTCTGGCGGTTTTCGTTAGTGAGTTGAGTTAACCCACTTTTAGTTATTTTCAACTTAACTTTTGTATTGGAGGTGGGCGTCGTTATTATCCGATTTCAACTATTTTCATGGTGTGTGGTGGGTTACGTAAGAGAACCGACTGCAGAAAGTGTGGTTTATATAACTTCATTGGTTTACGAGATATATACAAATAACTGATTTGGGGGCGTGGCCACGCCTACTTCTCCAAAAATATTACATCCAAATTTGCTCCTTGCCGGTGCGATCCTTTGTTCCAAATTTTACTTTTATAACTTTATTAATGGCTTAGTTATGACACTTTATATGTTTTCGGTTTTCGCCATTTTGTGGGCGTGGAAGTGGCCCAATTTTACCTTGCTTTGCAACCTTCCTATGGTGCCAAGAAATAAGTGTGCCTAGTTTCATCAAGATATCTTAATTTTTACTCAAGTTACAGCTTGCACAGACGGACGGACGGTCGGACAGATAGACATTCGCATTTGAACTCCACTCTTCACCCTGATCACCTTGGTATATAGAAATCTAACTCGTTTACTTTTGGGTGTTACAAACAACCGTTATGTGAACAAAACTATAATACTCTCTTAGCAACTTTGTTGACTCAAAATCATATTCACAAACTCATTGCAATAATTTGAGAATGTCAAGGCAAGTCGGAGAAAATCCTTCGATGCGTCAATATATAATATCGATTGTCGATTATTATTAACACACCCACAGTAATCGATATGTTATTGGGGAGTGTGTGAGAAGTTGTATATTACATATATTAAAAACCTAAAGCCGTTACATGTATGCAGGCAAATCAATGCGGTGCACTCGAAATGTACATGGGAAAATTAGTTTTCAATGTTTGTAACGGTATTAAAAATAATTGAATTTTTAAACGTCAACAACAATAACAAATTAGTAATGCCTGTGTGCTGGACTTTTAAGCGTAAAATGAGATTGAATTTTCACGCCAATTGCAGCGAGCATAACATTATCGGTTTCCGTGTGTATTACAATAAAAATGCATATTTGAAACAAACACACACACACACACAGATAGATAAATAGCAAGTACATTTCCGACGTGCGACATGAGATTCCCATAAAACTATATATTTACGTATGTATGTATGCAAATAAATATTTAATGTGATGATGACCTTTTGCGCGCGCTCGCCTGTACGACTAACCTACAATTATAGTGCACATTGCACTCAAACACACACATACATACATACGGACATGCAAGTACTACCTTCGAAAAAAAGGCAAAGCAAAATCCCAACAACAAAATATGTCTGAAAGAACGCAAAATTTTTGCATTTCCTTATAAATCATAAATAATGACAAGGTGTTGCAACAACAAAACCAACAACAACAACAACAACAACAACAACAAAGTATTTATTTACGAAATGCGCCATTTATGAACACGAACAGGCTCACTGGCGAATTTTGCACGCGCAATACCGTTATAGCGCCGGCAATAATAGCAGCAGCAACTGCAAACCAATGTCAATAACATTTGCAACAATTAACAATAACAACAACAACTATAAGGCAATATATTATTTGCAGCATTTGTATAATTGCGTGCATCGCTCAAATGTTGTCGGGCGCGCTATCGCTGTTGTTGTCATTGTCAGCAACATGCAATTACTGTTAGCAATTTCAATAACATAACAACAACAACAAATCGCAAGCACCTTTGAATTGAATGTTCTACTAAGCTGCATACGGTTTGATTTTGTTGGCGCTAAAGGCGGCTCATCACCTCACTATTTGTTGTTATTGTTACAACATTTTGCACCAAGGTGGCAATACCATTGTCTAACGGTTAATCAATGATGCGCTCGGACTTTCACTATGAATTATTTTTGTACTTGTTACATGTTGTTGTTGTGAGTAATGAAAAAAAAGTTGAACACAGCTTTTGATGCGCAGAGAGCTTTGAGCAAATTTTAAATTTACTGTCAATATATATAAACTAGAGCTCTTGGTATTCGACTAATCGACTAACCGAATATTATTATTCGAATAATGCCCTATTCGGATAGTCGTCGGTCGTCGACTATTCGATTAACCCCTCATTTCCGACTATCCGGTTAACCGTTCGTTGTCGACTATTCGAATAGTGTACGTTCATTAAATTTCTCTTTTTATTGAAAAAAGTGAAACACAGGAAAAATGTGCACAATTGACATTTTCACAAGTAAAAACAAACAAAAATCAAAGGCTGCTTGGATTTCAAACAATTTTCATTTATTCGAATAGTGACAGTATAACTATTCGAATAACCGCAGTAGAACGACTATTCGAATAGTCGTAACATTGCGACTAATCGAATAGTACTGACCGGTTAATATTCGTACGAACGGTTATAAACCGGATATTCGAATAATCGGTTTTCAGGTTAATCGAATAATTTTAAGAGCCCTAATATAAACATATAAATGCAAACAACCTTTTCTTTTAGTTTACTCATAAAAAAGGAAAGCATTTATTGTCTTTTCAAATCGAAAGCTTTTTAGAACTGTGTTAGCAAAGCTTTCATTCCTAAAAGCTTTATCAGTATAATCATATATTAATTACTGAATAAACTGCATTACAGATTAATTATATTTTAATGAGAATATTTTAAAAAGCTTTGATTGCATATTTAATTTGAAAGCTTCTATAAATATTACATAACTTTTTAAGTGTTTTTAAGTGCTTTCTAGAAAAATTAATACATGAAATGCAGAAGAATATCAAAGAAGGGTCAAACTTGTACTTAGAGCTTTCAAATTTATGAAAGTTTAATATACAAAAGCTTTGAATACTTTTAAATATACATACATATATGCATTTATATATATTCTCATGTTCGAATGAAATTTTAAATGTAAGAAAAACGGAGTTTTGAAGCTTTTTAAAAAGCTTATGAGCTTTATGTTAGATTGCATGGAAACTTCGAAATTATTTTCATAAAAAATAGTATCTTAATGATAACAAATATAAAAATTATATATTATGATACGTTCTACAAAACTTTCATATGTGAAATATATTTTATATACGATTATGGCATGATTTAGGCAGCAAATATTATTTCCTTGACAACAAACACGTAACGATATGTACAATTGCACGAAAATATCCATAATGCCACGAAGCTTTCAGTACAGTGAAAGCTTAATAGTATTAAAAGCTCGTAATTTTAAGCTTATTTTAGAACTTTTCTTAATTTATAAACCACAAATTTGAAACAGTAAACTGTGTATGCATGTATTTCAAGTACTAAATAAATTAAACATGCAAACAGTGTAACTAAAAAGTAATCAACTCTTGTGTATTTGTAAATATGTAAATATGTATGTATGTTATATGAACGAGGCCTGCAGCATTTTTGGTGATAAAAAAACCAAACAGAAAACGTGAACACCCAAACGTGCTGAAAACGAGGTCAAAATTTTCAATTACATAAAAGTAATGCACAGAGCTTTTCTAGACAGCCGCCAACAACTTGGAAATAAAAACAAGTAAGGAAGGGCTAAGTTCGGGTGTAACCGAACATTTTATACTCTCGCAATTTATACATTTAACTTTATTTATATTATATAATACACAATTTGACCCACATATTCGTCATATATATTGTATAAAGTCCATTGAAAGTTGGAAACCATAATATTAGGTTAGAAGTACTGAGGACCTCGTGTTCGGTATATGGGGCCTTGAAAACCAATGGTCCGATTTCGGCGATTTTTAGAATGGGGCTGCCACACTATTAACATAGTATTTGTGCAAAGTTCTGCACTGATATCTTCACTAGTGCTTACTTTATATATTGTAAAGTAAACGATTCAGATTTTCTTCAAAGTTCTGGTATATAGGAAGTAGGCGTGGTTGTGAAGCGATTTATATATATATATATTTGGCGTAGAAACCGCTTTAAGCGATTATAGCCGGATCCACCAGAGCGCGCCACTCATTCCTCCTTTTTGCTTTTTGGCGCCAACTGGAAACACCAAGTGAAGCCAGGTCACTTTGCACTTGGTCTTTCCACCGGAGTGGAGGTCGTCCTCTTCCGCGGCTTCCTCCAGCGGGTACTGCATCGAATACTTTCAGAGCTGGAGTGTTTTCTTCCATCCGTACAACATGACCTAGCCAGCGTAGCCGCTGTCTTTTTATTCGCTGAACTATGTCAATGTCGTCGTATAACTCGTACAGCTCATCGTTCCATCGTCTGCCAATGTTTAGAGGACCATAAATCTTGCGCAAAACCTTTCTCTCGAAAACCCCAAGAGTCGTCTCATCGGATGTTGTCATCGTCCACGCTTCAGCGCCATACATCAGGACGGGAATAATGAGCGACTTATAGAGTTTGATTTCGGTTCATCGAGAGAGGACTTTACTTTTCAATTGCCTACTCAGTCCAAAGTAGCACCTGTTGGCAAGAGTGATTCTGCGTTGGATTTCAAGGCTGACATTGTTCGTGTTGTTGATGCTGGTTCCCAGATAAACGAAATTATCTACAACTTCAAAGTTATGACTGTCAACAGTGACGTGGGAGCCAAGACGCGAGTGCGCTGACTGTTTGTTTGATGACAGGAGATATTTCGTCTTGTCCTCATTCACCACCAGACCCATACGCTTCGCTTCTTTATCTAGTCTGGAAAACGCAGAACAAACGGCGCGGTTGTTGCTTCCGATGATATCAATATCATCGGCATACGCCAGGAGCTGTACACTCTTGTAGAAGATTGTACTCTCTCTATTTAGTTCTGCAGCTCGTATTATTTTTTCCAGCAATAGATTGAAGAAGACGCACGATGGTGAGTCACCCTGTCGGAAGCCTCGTTTGGTATCGAACGGCTCGGAGAGGTCCTTCCCGATCCTGACGGAGCTTTTGGTGTTGCTCAAAGTCAGCTTAAGCGATTTAACCTATTTTTACAACATATCATTGGGATGTAAGGAAACTAATACAAACCAAGTTTCAATGAAATCGGTCGAGTAGCTCCTCCCATTTTCCATTTTGTAAAAAAATATGAGTGCAGCTTTCATCTGCCATTTCTTATGTAAAATTTGGTGTTTCTGACGTTTTTGGTTAGTGAGTTAACCCACTTTTAGTAATTTTCAACCTAACTTTTGTATGGGAGGTGGGCGTGGTTATAATCCGATTTCTTTCATTTTTGGACTGTATTAGGAAGTGGCTAAAAAAAACGACTGCAGAAAGTTTGGTTTATATAGCTCTATTGGTTTGCGAGATATGTACAAAAAACTTAGTAGGGGGCGGGGCCACGCTGCTTCATACCAAATTTTATTTCCATAGCTTTATTTATGGCTTAGTTATGGCACTTTATGTGTTTTCGGTTTTCGCCATTTTGTGGGCGTGGCAGTGGTCCGATTTTGCTCATTTTCAAAAGCAACCTTCCTATGGTGCCAGAAATAAGTGTGCCAAGTTTCATGAAGATATCTTAATTTTTACTCAAATTACAGCTTGCACAGACGGACGGACGGACGGACGGACGGACAGACAGACATTCGGATTTGAACTCCACTCTTCACCCTGATCACTTTGGTATATATAACCCTATATCTAACTCGTTTAGTTTTGGGTGTTACAAACAACCGTTATGTGAACAAAACTATAATACTCTCTTTAGCAACATTTGTTGCGAGAGTATAAAAACTAGACATAGCGCACAGGGCCTCGGCTTCTAGTGCATACATACATACATTTGTATGTAATTTACATGATTTTATGTAGCGAGCACGCAATTACTCCTACATAAGGAAGTACACATGTATATATGTATGTTTGTATGTGCGAGTATTGGTAAAGCAATGAGGTAGTGAAATAATAAGGCTAAATCGACTACTTAAACATATTAATCATATTTATTTGCTCAACATTTCAGTTGTTGTTGTTGTTGTTTTTTTACGTACACAAAAAGCTTAAATTACTATAAAAAATGGAAGTGAAGTACAAATGAACAACTTGTGAATTATACAATTTGAATGCTAAAATGATGCTGAAAATTCAATGTTTTGACTTTGACGTCATTGTCAATTTAATTATTACTAGACGCATAAGCGCTCACACAAACATGCACACATCTAGATATCAACTTAGCAATCTAGTTGTGAGCGTGTGTGTGCGTGTTTTTGCGATGGCATACGCCATGAATATTTTAAATAAAGGCGGAAGTGTAGCGAGATGCTTCAATGAAACTTAGAGGAAAAATGCAAACGTAAATCATAAGTATTCATAAATAATTGTTTCGCATGCGAGTGTGATTGTGTGTGTGTGCGCGCGTTGCTTGTGAAAATTTCAAATTTCATTCCTATTGTCAGAGCTACAATCTAAACACATGTTTATCTAAACACACATTTGCTTGTGTTTGTATGTGTATGTGTGTGCACTTGAACGTGTTTTTTTAATAAGACTAAAGATTTTCGATAATAAAATCTGTTTAAAGTTCTAGCAGTTGAGAGCATCATTTTCAAGGTCGTTTCAGTTTGACTTGTTGTTGGAGCGAGTAGAAACTTGTTGTTGTGAGCAAAGTCAATATGCGATATTCTTAGTGGGCGTACGGGCACGTTCTTGTATATTATTATTCTATTATATTTAATATCTTTGTAGTGTTAAAAAAATTTCAATATTTTTATAAAACACGTCTTGGAATAAATTCATTTCGTAAAAGACAAAGAAAATGTATGCGAGTGACTGAAAGCTGTTTAAAAGCTTCAAACTTGAAAATTTTCGCATATCAAACATTGAGAAGGTTTAAGCTTGAAATGTAAGCCCTCACCAAAGCTCACCAAAGTAAAACTTTTCGCACAACTAACATTCACACACAATTGAAATGAAAGCTCTTTAAAAGCTAATTAAAGTACTTTAAAAGTGAAAGCTCTTTCAAGTTTATAAAATTACTAAGAATTTCAAATGCAAATTAAGGGGGGGGTGGTTAAGGTTTGAAATTTTTTTTTCATTTTTTTATATTTTTTTTCTGAACCATCAACATCTCAAGGTTTAGGTCATTCGGAGAAAAACTAACGAAGTTACAGCAGGTTGAATAACGGTACCTCCAGCTACCTGCGCTGAGTGTACAAAACTTTAAATCAATTTTCCCAAATATGTCTTTTTTAAAGTCGGTGACCAGTATACAGAAAAAACTACTACATCGATCGATTTGAAATTTTGAACAAATATTCTACATATATATAGCTCTTGAATGACGTCGAATTTAATTACTAACGATTTTACAATAACAAATAGGTCGATTTTTTGGTTTCGGATGATCCAGTGTTGCTGCAGGCTGGTCACCGCACAAAAACTTATTTTCGAGGTGCCTGCAGAGATCGACGATAAATCCGTTATTCCGCGCTATTTTTCGATAAAACTTTTTTTAAGTATCCTTCAAATGTTGTACTTTCATATAATAATAAGTAAAATAAACCCACAGCAATAATTTTTCTAAAAAAATTCATGAAAAAAAGTCTTTTCGCGACGAAACAAACCTCATATCTTATATCTAATAAGAAATTGAATTCGAAATCTCTGAGTGAAAGCATTAGAATTGCAACATAAGTGCAAGCATAATGAAATCTCTGTTGGAAATACTCGAAAATTATTTAAGTAGAAACTGGAAATAAAAGCTTTTCAAAACCTAACTGTGACACTGAGCGGAAATGTATTCAAATAAACTGTATTTTGGTACAACCAAAGCTTTGCAGACATGCAAGCTCTTCAAAAGCACAAAGTGACACTGAACGGAAATGTATTCAAATGAAGTGTATTTTTGTACAACCAAAAGCCTTGCAGACATGAAAGCTCTTTAAAAGCACAATGTGTCACAGAATGGAAATGGATTCAAATTAACTGTGTTTTGGTACAACGAAAGACTGTGCAGATATGAAAGCTCTTCAAAAGCTCGAATTTGACACATAACGGAAATGTATTGAAATTAACTGTATTTTGGTATAACCAAAAGCTTTACAGGCACGAACAATTTCGAAATCTATAAAACATTAAGTAATTGTAAAAATTCTCATAATTCTCTTTTTTTCATTTCCGCTTACCTTGCTAAAGCCATCCGTACGTGCAAAAGTTCTCCGAGTGGCTGCGTTATGTTATCCAATTTGAAATAAAAATTGCTTTCTTAGCGAATCAACGCCAAGTAAAAAATTAAAAATTTTTTTTTTGTTTTCTCAAGGCCGTCACAGACAGCTTTTGCAAATTATTTTTCTGATAATCGTATTTATTAGTATTTTTTAGCTTTTTGTTTGGAAAAACGCACACCAGCTGTTGAGAAAATTTAAAATGTTTATTGAGATATTTTTGTATATTCTTTCTTTATGCGATTCACTCAATACAATCTAGTATATGTTATCACAGACGTTATCAATTCCAAATTAATTAGTTTATTATTATTAGTTTATCGTTGCTTTCATTCTATTTAATAATTTAATTTATAGTAAAAAGTACGAAAAATAAAATTATTATTAATTTTGTAATTTTTTATATATTATATTTTTTTTTAAATTAATTTTTTTATTTTTATTTTTTTATAATTTTTTTTTAATTTTTTGTTCTTCTGTTTCATTATTTTTTATTTTGTTTTATACTTCAGCTTTTATTTTCATTATCTTTATTTAAAAATAGTTAATAAATTTTCTTATCACATTCATTGCAATAAAAAATTTCAACTGAGTCATCGTAAATGTAAATAGCAATTTGCTCCCTATCTCTAGCTTTTCCTTCCTGTCTGATAAAATTCATTTTAGTGTTGTTTGTTTTTGTATTGCTATTGATTTTCTCCCACCGCTTTAGCCCTGACAGTTGCAGCAACTGTTATCGTTTTCCATATGTATGTATGTATTCAACTTTTTGCTGTCTATTCCAGTTGTCGCCATTATTTTTAGCCATTTTTGTTGTTGGCTTGCGGCGCAGAGCGATTTTCCGCATACGTGCGCCCACATGCCAAGCTCGACTGCAGAGTGCTGTCTTTCTATATATCCAGCTAAGACATCCCCCATTCCTTTTTAAGGTAAATAGATAGATGTAAGCTGCGCAACATAAGCAACAACAACAAAAACAACAATGTGCTTCTTAAACTCAGTGTCGAAATTTCACCCGCATTATCTACGTAACCGAAATTTCGGTTGTGATATTCTTACAGCAGCATATAAGAGTTAACTAACGGTGTGTGTGTATTTGGTGTAATTACAACTTATCAAAAGATTTAGGAAATACAGGTATTTTCTATCTTCTTGGTTAAGTAGCGTTTTTTTTGCCGAAATATATTGATGTCTAATGCCGCCAACATTAAGTAATAGATACACACACGCACACAATTCGCATAAAATATTTGCCAAAAAAACATTTTTTCCGCTGACATTGAAGCGCAATTTGCCGTGTTGCCGCAGCCGCAGCCGCCGCTACCGCCTTTGCCGCTGCCTCGCCCACCGTAACCGCAGCGGCGGTCGCGTCGCGCTCCATCAGCGCTGCCGGCATTAACTTCCCCGTTTCGTCATTCGCACTCGCACGCGGTTTTAGCGGTCGATTGTTGTTGTTGTTGTCATGATAGTTGATTAAATTGTGTGTTCGCTGCTGTTGTTGTTGTTGTTCAGTTGTGTCGATAAACTATCAAAATTCGTTTTTCGCCATGCTTTTTTGCGCTGCTGTTCTATAGTAGTTGTATTGTTGCTTTTGTATTTCAACGCTTTTGGCACTTGTGTGGCCTTGCCTAGGTTCAAAGAACCCCTCGACGAACTAATACCAGAAACGCAAAATGTTCGAGGAGAAATTCACACTCGTGAACACACACACAGGCGCACGCAATTTATTTAAATGTTTAGATGTATGTTTGTATGAGGCATTTTGATATTAATTTGGCAATATTAAATCACAATACATATAAACGTTGCTCTCACATTATTTTTATTAACTAACTATACAAATTGCTGTGCTGTTGTTGTTGCTGTTGTTATCATTTACATTTTTTTATCAATGTCCCTGATGCTTGCGCCTAGATGTATGTATATATAGCTGAAGGCCTCCCGGCTCTACTCGAGGTTCAAAGTGCTAGACAAATGGAGGCCTTGTGGTCGATGAAACGCTTATGAAATATAACAAGGCGTGACGCAAATGCGAGCGGGTGTAGAGCAGAGTAAATCACTCACTCATATGTATAGCATATCTATACCTTTTCAAGGGAATCACCTCCGAATTACATACGGAGGACATTTGATGCGTTCAGGGCTCACGCTGACCTCCAGCCGGATTGGCAAGGATTTACAATTTTCGTACATCTGCAACCGGAGAGCAAATGGAAGGACTGCGTGTAGTTTACGTTTGTTAAAACGGATTAAATGTGAACAGTTGAAACTTTTTATTGGGAAAATTGTCTCTGGCATTGGCGAACAATTGAAGAGCACAAACATAACCACAGCTGTTGTAATTACAAATAGAGTCTGGAATATGGTGAAAACCTTTCAAAAAAAAAAGTGCAAGCCTCATTGCTTTCAGCAAAAATATTAAATTACACACATACACAAGCATGCCAAAAATAACTAATTTGCTAAATTTATAATATATTTTCTACAAAAAACCACTTCGATATACGAGTACACACACACACACATAGAAGCGATTAATTCTAATTTGTTATTTGAAAAGAGAATACAAGTTATTTCAAGGTCACTAAACAACAGCCGTTTTAAATCCAGCGAGTGCGTGACAAAGCATTTCATAAATAGATGTTGCGCAACATGTTGCTGGGGAATGTTGCTAATGAGCGGTGAAAGAGTAAAAGAGCAACATACATGAACGTTCATGTACACGAGTATGCAGAATAAAGTAATATTAGGCAAATTATGCTACTTGCAAAGTATGAGTACAGAATTTTAAGTGTTAAATTATAAATTTTAAATATTTTGTAGAATAAACTAACTTCAAAAAATTGTATGCAATAGTTGATAAACCCGCACAAAATATTAAAAAGAACAAAAAATCAGCGCTGACAGTTCACTATACAGCAATGTAAACAATGTTACAGTTTGACTGCACTAGCCGCAAGCAATTCATGTTATAATTTTACACTACACAAATGTAATGTAGAACACACATAAAGATAACATATTTCTATATACAAATTTTACAATGACAAACGCCATGCCCTATTGAGCGCCAGTCAACCTCCAATATTTTGATATTGAGAATATAAATCGGAAATAGCAACAACAAGGTGTAATTAATGAGCAACAAACGTCAGAAAGAAAACACAACCGCATTCCAAGTGCTTGGCGTTAATAATTGAACTACGTAAAGAGAAAAAAAACGTAACGAATTAATAAAACTACGGAGGGCGTCGGGAAGATGTTAACAAGGAATATACAAATATGAGTTTTTTAAAAGCTAAAAAAAGCCGGAAAAGTTGGAATTAATGCAGAGCAAACCACAAATTTTCATAAAGCAACAAATTATTGAGTACAACAAAAGTAATTACATATTAAACAATTAACAAGAGGAAGACGTAGAACCAATGACAATCACGGCAGCGCCGCAGTTGCTAAAACAACTACAATAAACCTAAAACAGCAGTGACAGTAGCGTTGGACAGTAGCTACGTACAGCGGTCAATGGCAGCGCCGCCGACGACAACATCAACCGCAACAGAGGAAATACTCTCAATGCTCATAGACAACAACCTCAACGGCGTTACAATAAAAACAACGCAATAATGCATACAAACATACATAAAAGTATCAAGGGAGCGTGTATGTATGTTAGCAAGCAACAATAGCAGTCGCAGAGGAGGGCAAAACTAAATTTAATTTCATTTCATAGTCATGAGCACACAAGGTTCTTCCTATATCTCGTTTGGCATGCATATACATACAAACATACACACAAATATATTTATATGCATACATATGTATGTATGTATGTACGTGCTTGCTATGTGTTAATAAAAAGTCGACTTTTATATGCATACATTTGTAGTTGAATATATAACGAAGAGACCTAAACAAAAAGCCAACAAATATCATATTAATAACAACAAAAGCAATGTTATGGAAATTGCAAAGCTGAGCAGAAATATTTATGTGCTTATATACATATATATAAATATGTATGTATGTATGTATTATATGTAGAAAAAACATATGTAGAAGTGTAGCAAAAAATAACAAACTAATGAGAAAATCAAAACACAGAAATAAGTATCGGTGTATGAGCGTAAGAACAGCAAAACCAGAAGTATAATAGTTAAAGAGCAGAACAAAATACCCAGTAAGAAAAAAAAAAAATAAAAAAAATTGTTAATAGATTAATTATGTTTTTTACAAAAACTAATAAAAAAATTATAAAACTAAAAAAATAAATTCAAAAATAAAAAAATATGTAAAAAATTTAAAAATTGAAAAAGTAAATATTAAAAAACAATAAATTCATAAAAAATTATAAAAATAAAATAAAATTGGAATAAGATAAAAAATTAAATAAATTAAAATAAAAATTAAAAAAAAAATATGTAATATAAAAATTAAATAAAAAATTAAATACAGTGGAACTAACTCGAATCACTATAATCCACAAAAAAACTTCGAGTTAGAGAGACTTCGAGTTATAGAATTTTCATTAAAACATAAAATTTGTCAAAAAGTGTTAAATATAGATTTATACACTGTTTTAATTATTTACTTCGCATAACGTTTTATTTAAATACATTAAAACATGCATTCTGTAATTTCGTTTGTTACAGTTTGCTATTGTTTGGCTCTTGACGTCTGCCTTTGTTACACGATTTATGAAATCTATAAGTGTAATATCATATTTTTTGTTGGCCTCCATACGATATAGAGGGACTCTTTTCAAATTCTGACTTGCTAGTAAAATTTTAAATTTTATATTATGCCTTGGTCGAAAAGTTCGATTTATGGAAGAAAATTTGTATGAAATTTGACTTCTATTGCCAATTCAAAAGTTCGAGTTATGGAGAACTTCGAGTTAGGGAAGTTTGAGTTATGGAAGCAAATTTGAATGAAATTTGATTTCTAAACGCTATTGACAATTAAAAAGTTCGAGTTATGGAGAACTTCGAGTTATAGAAGTTCGAATTATGGAAGTTCCACTGTAATATAAAAGGTGAAATAAAAAGAATAAAAGAAAAATAATTTAAATCTTAAAGAACAATTCAATTAAAAAATAAAATAAATAAATAAAAAACGAAAAAAACACTATATAAAATTAAGAAAAATAATTTATTTACAAAATAATTTTTTATATTTCTAAACGCTATTGCCAATTCAAAAGTTCGAGTTATGGAGAACTTCGAGTTAGGGAAGTTCGAATTATGGAAGTTCCACTGTAATATAAAAGGTGAAATAAAACGAATAAAAGAAAAATAATTTAAATCTTAAAGAACAATTCAATTAAAAAATAAAATAAATAAATAAAAAACGAAAAAAAGACTATATAAAATTAAGAAAAATAATTTATTTACAAAATAATATTTTTTATACACTTAACCTTATTTCTAAAAGCTAAATTTTGATATTCGTCAAATTCATTACATTATATTACGAAAACCGCATGTTTTTTAGTTCAATTTCATATTACGTTATGTAATATCTCTCCAAATTAATTTAAACTAGTTCTTCATTTAATTAACTTGTCAACCACGAAGCATGGACTGTGTTTCCCAATAGGGTCGAACAATATTAAGTGGTATTCACAATATTTCACACTACTTTTGTTGATTGTTTGACTAAGTTTATTTTTACTTTATTTGTATACTTGAGTATGCTCTCAATTTGTTTGTTTAACACTACTATTTCGTAGCTATTGCCTTTGCCGTTGCCGCGCGCTATTTCAATATTTAATTCTATCAAGTACATAGCAACAATAAAAAAATTGATATATAGCAATTCTGACCAGCATACAAGCACATAGAAACACAAAGATTTATACATATACCAATGTACATATGTACATGGTTATGCATGTATAAGCATAGTAAAAGGGAGGCCGGTATATGTATATATAAACAAAATATTCTCACATCGTATAATCAATGACCTCACACTCAAGTTGCTTGATTATTCGGCCGGTTGGCTAGCGCTCACGCAAATCGACGCCACATACACACGTATGACAGAGCAGAGCAGAGCAGCGCAGCGGCGTTAACAGTGACTTTAACAGACTCACTCTGTTCAATAACATTTCGAGCGGTAAAAATGTTAGTAACAGAGTGATAGCTTACGGCGCGACATAAGTAATGGAATTTTAACAGAGCACTGTAAGTGAACAGCGTTAACTCTTCGCTGGCAGTGGGATGTCGCTGTAAGGTGCGTAGGTGTGAGAAAATCGAGTGATAAGCGTTTTTCTTCATTTTTATTTATTTTGTATTAAAGATGTGTTGTAAAATATTTTCAAAATAAATATTAAAAATATAGTTAAGTTTAAATTAATGGTAATTGATCAAAAAAATATTTTTTGTAAGGAGTTTGTTTAAAAAACAATATTTAAAAAACTAAAAAAATGTAATAAAAATTTAATTTTAAAGTTTTAATTTAATAAAATTAAATTTTTACTTTAAATGTTTCGAGTTTTCAGCTGCTGCGATATAAAAAAATAACAAAAAACGCTCATAGTTCCTCAACTGTACACTCTACATGTGATTTATTTATGAAACTAAATGTCAATTTTACCCGTTAGAGGTGAAATAAATAGAATGTCAAATTTCAAAGGCGTTCAAAGCAAAAACACAAGCGTATGAAATTAATTTTAGTGCCATTGCGACCTTACTGACATGTGAAAATATGTCTAGCGAAATAAAATCAATTCGTAATGTTTAGTATTGAAATGAATGTTGCATGTTTGCTAGCTAAAACAGTGCGAATTGAGATTTAAAGGTTAATTTCAAAGCAAATAAACTCATTGCTATTTTGTTTCTAGAAATTATTTTTATAAAATATTGTCTGTATCATATACAAATATTTTTTTTTTTTTTGAAAATAAGATAAGATTTTTCTATGCATTTTATAATATTTGGGTTGACAAGTTTATTTTTTGTTTTAGATTTTTTTGTTACATTTTTTATTATATCTTTTATTAATTTTTATTTATTTTGTGATGTATTATTTTTTTTTATTATTATTTTTTTTTTGATACGACGATAATAGAAGATTTTTATAATATTTAGGTTGCTACACTTATTTTTTATTTTTATTATATTTTTTAATATATATTTTTTATTAAATTTTATATACTTTTTAAATTTTTTATTTATTATTTTCATAGATACTTTTCAAAGATTTTATAATATTTGGGTGGCACGTTTATTTTTTATTTTTATTAAAATTTTTTATAATTTTTTTTTTATTAAATTATTTATTATACTTCGTATTTAATTTTTTTATTTGTTTGTATTTATTTATTTTTTTTTTTTAATTTCAATATTTTTGATTTTTTATAAATTCATTTTAATTTCACATTTTTTTATTCATTAACTTTTTTCACTTTTATTTTATTAGATTTTTCTTTCTTGTTTAAGTGCTTTTAAGTGGTCAAATTCAAAGCTGTACATCTCCCACCTACAAGTCTAGTAGAAAAGTTGCACAAGGAGATGCAACATTTGTGGTTTTTATACAGACGTAAGTACACATGCACTTAAAGAAGAAAGAGTGTAGACTTCAACGAAGCATATGCGTACGTAATTCACAGCTGTATCTATTTTCATAAATCATTTTGATGTTTGCATTGAATTCAGGTCGTTTGGCACTTTAAAATTTACACAAGAAAATAAAAATTTAACTATGAAGAAACAAGTTTCACAAACGCGGCTTAGCAATGCAAAGCGGTAAATATCTACGTAAGTTACTTATGTGTACACATAACTACGTATACGAAAGCAAGTGTGAACTTTAAATAAAGCGGCGAAATTGTATTTAAATTTATTTTGCTTTAAACATTTTAGATTTAGTTTGTGTTGCGAAAAAGTCAATATTTGTCAATAGGAAGGGAAGGTTAAATTTGCATGACTCTGACGGCTTACGAAATCGGTACGCAAATACTAATACTTAAGTGATAGGCAAAGCAAAGATGATAACGTCGGCGAACAAATCGCAATAGAGATGACACTGAGCTTAAATATTTACACGCGAAGCTGCGGTAGTAGGCGGAAAAGCTTGTTTGTGGGCGACAAATTGCACGATGAAGGCGGACAGTGAAAACCGCTGAACCGAAACATTAACAACAACAAAAACCTCACGAACTTTTCAGGAGCCGGTTAAACGATAGACGAATGAGAGAGCAACAACGAGATAAAGCGGTAATGTCAAATACCGTCGAGTTTCGCTCCACCTTTTTGTTGTTGCATGCAATTTATTAAACGAGATAAAACGAAACCGTTTGTGTACGCTGCAAGAACTGTTTAACACTTCATATAAATTATATTAAATAGAAAGAGTTCATATTAAAACGTTAGGACAAATTGCGGCTTATGTTAAACAAAATTGCATCAAACTTGTGTTTGCCTTACGTTGTTTTTTTGCGATATTTTTTTTTTGTTGTTGTACACGTTTATGCACGTACGTACTCGTACATATGTAAAGATTGGGGCTTTAACGTTTGAGTACACTCGCGTTACTACTCTCTAAGCGCAGCAGCTGATGACTGAGCGAATAGCTGGCGATGGCTGATGCTCACCTAGTGATAGCGGAGGCAGTGAGACGATAGGTTGTTGTTGATGCAAGAGTGTGATATTGTTTTGGTTGTTGCGTTACGGCGTACGCAAAAGCGCCAATGTGTTTGTTCTGAGAATTGCAATTTGCAAAAAAAAAACGCGGCAAACAAAACTTACAAAAGTCTCATCTCTTCTACATACATACGTACACTTGAGTTAAACAGCATGCACTACAAATACTCGTATTTATTCCAACACCCTGTCAACAGCACGCTCATACTGTTTTACCCCACCACCGGCACCCCTTTAGAGGGATTCTATGCAGTATTTGCCCACGTGAGAATTCTCACAACGTCAACGTCGCCACTGCGAAACTTGCTCGCAAGTTTTACGTGTGCTCTTGAAATTCTTAAACAATTCTCATCAGCCAATGCTGAGCGTACACACACTGTAGTTGCGCTCTTATAAGAACTCGACATTTGTTTATTGTTTGTTCAAACGTAAATTGAGTACTTTTGTTGGCTGTGGTGACATTTGGAAAATTACTTTTCTACCGCACGACAATAGAAATTGTCTCCCCCACAAAGCAAATATAAAAATGATAAACTAATAAATATTAGCGGCATTCTCTCCGCATTGTATAGTAAATTTCTGAAGATAATATTTTAAAGTTATGGCACTTCACTTTGACAGTTGATTTAAAGAGCTTACATACAAATTGGGAAGGTGAGTGTGTGAAAGGCACTACTAGTATGGTAAATCATCTCGCAGCGTTAAAATTGTATTCCGTATTATTGGATCAGCTGATCTTTTATACACTATCGCTGAAAGCGCTTAAAAAATAGGTTCAAATTCAAAATATATCAGTATTTATAAAGAAAACGATGGGAGATTGTAGGTAGAATCGTATTATCTCTGATTTGTTTCAATTGAAATTTTATAGATCAAATGTTGAAGAAGAAACTTCAAAATACAAGTAAAAATAATTTTATAATCGATTTTCTTACCTGTTAAATTAAATAGTTGGATCTTAAAAGTAGTGAAGAAAGGAAGTTAAGCCACAAATATCATCAGATGCTAGAATAAAGTTAGAGAAAAATACTATTACTTAACTTATAAAAAAGCATTTAGAAATAGAAAAAATTAAATAAAAATAATAATTTGATAATATTTTCGGGGTTTTTTAAATGTTTATCAATAACAGCGCTACAAAAGTTTCTGTGAATGCACATTCGGTGCAAAATATATGGAACTCGATTTCTATTGCATGGCCACCACGGGCACGATTGCAGAAGTCCACTCACTGGATTCAATTTTCGTCGGGTTCCAAGCATAAATCGGCCGCTACTGCTGCAATTTCACGTTCGATATTCTTACGAAGTTCATCAATCGTCGCTGGCTTGTTGACATAGACCATAGACTTTAGGAAATAGGAACAGGAAATAGTATAACGGCATCAAATCGCAGGACCGATGCGTCCAATTGACTGGCCCATTTCGTGAGATAACACGTTCACCAAACTTGGTTTTCAATAAATCGCTTGTGACATTCGCTGTGTTGTTTGTGGCGCCGTCCTATTAGAACCACATATTGTCCAAGTTCATATCATCCAATTCGAACCAAAAATATTCGATTATCATTGAGCGGTAGCGATTCCTATTCACAGTAACGTGCCGGTCTTGATTATCACGGCAGAAGTACGGCCCAATGACGGCGCCGGTCCGTAAACCGCCCCCAACCGTAATTTTTTTTGGGATGCAATGGTAATTCACGGAGTACGTATGAATTGCTGCCTAACCAATAACGCACATTTGCTTATTGACCAAGCCATTCAGACAGAAATGAACCTCATCGCTGAAGATACATTTCGATGAAAATCCGTATCATTTTCAAGTTGTTGCTCAGCCCAATTCACGAACATACGACGATTCTGGTGTCTTACGTCAATTTAATCTTGTAAGGATGTAGGTCAAGATATTTTCCCAAAATTCGCCACAACGACGTTACAGAAATGCCCAACGCTTGAGAACGACGAGTGAGGGACTTATTTTGGTCTTCCTCAATTGATGCTGCTACTAATATTCGACACAACGGTCACTTCTTTGTCTCAGTGGCTTGGGAACATTTTGTACTAGACACTCAAATGTTGATTTGACAGAACGATTATGACGACCAAAGATTGAACGGAGCGCTTTTAAAGTTGAAGCCAATGACTACTGATTTCGGTAGTAAATTTTAATAATTTCGACTCGTTGTTGGATCGTATATCTTTCCATAATGAAATGTTAAACCTTACTGAAGAGAAATGTCAAAAGAGCGGAGAAAAGTATGGCGTTGTTTGCTGTCCCTATCGCTCTACTTTTGTAGCGTCTCTATTGAAAAACCCTTAATAATAATAATGAATTAATAATCAACCTGAAAAGTGAACAACATATTTTTTAAACTGTCACATTAAATATCAACCCTGTTTCGGCTGTAGTATTTCTCTGCCATTAAGTCGAACCCACTTCTCAAATTTTGCCAAATTTCAGAAACCCTCAAACAAAAATAGGTCATAAAAGAAAATCGCTGCTATTATTATGAACACAACTGTTGAGTATGGTGCATATTTTTACACAAGTTTTCAGTAATTTTAAATAACTTTAGCCAAAAACTTATTAAACCGTTCGATTCATATAAAGCAAAATTTATTTATTTTGCACCTATGTATGTATGTATGTATGTATGTAGAAGTATGTGTGTAAGCGGTTTATAATAAGGCATGCGAGAATATGTATGAATTGATTGTTTATTGTTTATTTGAGCGTTTATGTTTAAGGTGAGCAACTTCGGTCAAGGAATTGTTCTTTATTAATTTATAAGTATGTATGTAAGCATTTATGTTGCTACAGCTAGATATGTATGTGTGTACATGCTGCTAGTATGCCTGCAGCTTGGCTGTTATTTTCACAATATAAATTTTCGACTATTTGGCGTGTAGAATTTAACGAGAACAACCTCCAAACGAGCAACCAGCATCCTCATTGCCGCAAAGTGCCACTTTTTTATGGCGCACAACTAGCTCAACGGAGTGTAGAAGCCATTCACCTTTTAGTTAGTAGTTGCTTACAATATGTATTTAGCTCTGCTTGTTTTTGTGTGTGTTTGTGTTTGTATAAATCATGGCATTCACTACGCATACCGTTGTTGCTTGACTAGCACGCCGCCTATAACTACTAGCTATCTGCTTGTAGCTACTTGGGTGCTTGGTGCTTGGCGCTGCCTCGTTGGGCCATTCACATTTCGCACACAATTTGTTGCCATTTCGCGTTCACGTCGCAACAACAACATAAAAACTGGTTCTTCCACTCAATAATGATGATGATAAATAAATTCATGCTGTTCCACTAATCATAATGAAGTAATTTTTCGAGGGTAAAAAAAAAACAACACACGAACAGCTGTCAGTGCGCTTCACCTCACGCAAGCTGCCAGTCATGATGAGGGTACTACAACTGTGTATATGTTTGGAAATAAAAATTTATGTTAATTCTGAGGCCTTAACTAAATCACCTTTTAGTCATTGATCTCTTGTTGCAATAAGGCTAATTTTGCGGTTTTCAACAAATTGTTTACTCATTATATTTATTGGAAAGAGAAAAAATCATTAAAAATTCAACTCATCATTTTGCTCATGAACATAGTGCCAGTCTGATGGATTGTTTAGTTTGTAGTTCGTAAATTTTGTTTAATAGTGTACACATGCATTTGTAGTATTATATTCAATTTCTTTTTATTTTTTTAATTCATATATATTTATTTATTTAAGTATGTCTGTATATACATATAAATATTAATTGTTTGCATGTGGCAGCAATAAGCAGCCGATATGCACGGATTGTTATTGTTTTTCACTTTTTTGCATATTTACGAACGACAAGTGTGAAACCGCGCGCAAACGTGGTGTATTCAAAAAATAACGGGAATTGTAAAATATATTATTACAAAATATAAATTGTCAACATAGAGAGGGGACTATGTTGAAGACTACACTATTAATATAGACGAACGACTAATTACACAAGTATACACGGTTTTGGATCTGGGCAACCAAAAGTGGTTTCTATGACAATTGATGACACTGAATCCGAATCTTCATTTCGTTTTTTAAGATTGATTCTAGTTTTTGAAATAATCAAGAATTTAATTTTTAATGATTTTAGTCAAATAATATTCATTTTATTAACTTAAAAGTAACATATCAGAAATGAAGATTGGTGGAACTTTGCCTTTTGTATTGTTTATTATCTGTTTCACGTATTAGAGTCCAACAGTAGTCGCTCATCATGCCTTCATCCCAAAATCCTTGGTATTTTCTTTCAATGTATTAACAAAAAAAAGAAAATTCCCGTTATTTTTTGAACAGACCTCGTATTCAAAGTGACAAATGCAAATCATCGATTGGAAGAAGCGCGAGTGGGGACTAATTTGAAGACTACACAATTGATATAGACAAACGAACTCATCATTTTGCAACGACCAACTGATTGGCATGCTCAACACTCCACATACATATTTTACCTACAAATCTACAATGTGAGTATGCATGCGGTGTCTTATCAATAACTAATAAAATAAAATAAAATAAAATAATAAAATTGTTAATTTCATTACACTTGCTGTTAATTATTCACTAATAATGATAACTACCGTTAATTAGTAGTATCAATGTCAGTTTTTGACACATTTACAAATAAATGCAGAATATAAAATAAAATACCGTTAAAAGGTGGCCCTAAAATAAATAGTTATTTTCAATATGCTTTCATTAGGTTACAATAGATGTTTTATCAAGATCTATCTGTTTCAAACTAAAAAAAGTCTAAATTTCCGTTTTAAAATTTTGTGAAAACATCCTTCTAAGCTTGAAAAGTACCATCCAATCAGTTTTCGGAGCTCTGTGTTCCAACTAGGGACTTTGGGTATATAATCAGCACTAATGATGAAATGAAACGTAGTAGAGAGTCTCTACCGAATGATGGCCGAGATGCGGTGCGGCTATCTTTGCCCCCTCGTAGAGAGTCTCTTGAGACAGACAATGCAAATATTGATAACAGTAAATATAGTATGTACTCGTACACTTAAGTGAGTTGACCGAATTATATGCTAAATATTTGGGCTATCAACTTAAACGTGTCTTGCTAAATTAAACCGACAAGTCATTCACCTTAAGCAACGACACGATTTACAGCTGAAAATTTAAATTAATTAAAGCCAATATCAAATAAAGAAGAAGAATGCTAGATAACATTAATAGGGGTCTTCACACACCAACATACAATACAAAAATTAAAAAAAAAAATTTTATTTATTTATTTCGCAAATTTTCCTGATAACGTGTAGACTTTCTATAGACTATTGATGCCCTAATAGCTAATAACTTGTTTATAGATCGTAAATGATAATCGATAGGAACATATTATATTATATATTTGAAAACCTCGTAATATATACAACACTTATGACTGATAAAAAAATGGGACCCTCGTCACACGCTGTGAATACCCCTATTACATATTTAAGATGAACACTTAAAGAGTAGCTATAAAATGCAACTACTGACAACCAGAGATTTTAGTGATTAAGCACACAGATAAGAAAACAGTGGTTCCCAGAAGAAAGTTAAAAATATGCTTTTGTGGCTCTTAACTACCGCCTGCGCGCTAGCAGTATATTATATAAAATGGACTTACACTTATTGGCAGCGCAAGGGCTTTCCTTACCACGAGCCGAAGATACCCTTTGGTGTGCTCGATGCTGTACGTAGTCGTGAAGCTTCGTTGGGCACTGCCATCCACGATGTTTATCGCAGTACCAAGGATAAAGTGGTGGGCATCTACCTGATTACAAGACCCGCGTTGTTGGTGCGCGATGCGCAATTGGCGCGAGACATATTGTCAAAGGACTTTGAAAGCTTTCACGATCGTGGCATACATGTCGATGATGAAAAGGATCCACAATCGAGGGGAGGCATTTTCTTTCTCAAAGGGCTGGATTGGCGGAGTTTGCGCATTAAACTTGCACCATCATTTACGTCGGGAAAATTGAAAGGCATGTTTGACACGATCGAGGAAGTGGGTGACAAAATGGTGGACTATGTGAGTACGCAACTGTCCGACGAAGGAGTTAAAGAATTTGAAATGAAGCATGTGTTGGGCACGTGAGTATTTTGAGTTAAACAATTTTAACGGTATTTTAAGAATTATAAATTCATTACTAGAACTACCGTTATATTTATGTTGTAATTTGTAAAAATAAATTTTAAATTTTCAGCTATGCTATAGACATCATTGCATCGGTCATTTTCGGACTGGATGTGAATAGCTTTATTGAGCCAGATAATGAAGTGCTAAAAGTGAGTCGAAAAGTTAACGAACCCACGTTCGGCAGCGTGGTACGTGGTACTTGTCAGTTTCTATATCCCAGGTAAGTAGGGAACAGAATTGGGTGCTTACTTTTAGTAAAAAAAATATAGGCCAAAATCGTTATCTTAAAACTTGAGAATGTCGAAAAAATTTAACGCATTTATCATTAACATTATTATAATAATTATAAATTTTCTGCAAAACCTCGTTTTTGATATCACTTCAAATAATATTAAGTGAGATTAACATACAAGAAAATATTTTGTGATAGTGATGTGAATCAAAACTAAATTGTTATCGATAACAAATGCTTCGAAATGTAAAATTCTTAACATATCTACGTTCCACAGCTTGGAAAAGCTCTTCATACGTTTGGGTTGGCGCGAAGAGGCGCCTAATTTGATGAGGGAAATCGTCAAACGTACCATAGAAATGCGCGAGAAACAGAATATTTCACGCAAGGATATGCTACAACTGCTCATGCAACTGCGTAACAAAGGACAAATTAGCGCCGATGACAATGATTGGTCGGCAAAGGCGACTGACAAGGGTAAGGGTTTTAATTGACTTCCGAAGTTATGGTAATAATATTTCACTCTCTTTTCATTTTTTTACAGTGGTGTCGAAACCCATGTCCATTGAAATAATTGCCACCAATTTATTTCTCTTCTATGTGGCCGGTTATGAGACGACTGCCTCCATCGCTTCCTTTACGGCCTTTGAATTGGCGCAATCACCGATTGCATTGACGAAAGCGCAGCACGATGTAAGAGCGGCGCTCGGTAAACACGATAACAAATTCACATATGCGGCGGTGCAAGATATGAAATATCTGGATCTCTGCATAATGGGTTAGATTTAACTAAATTGCTTTGGGAAATGATTTTAAACTGTGAAACTTAATTTTTTACAGAGACCACACGTAAATACCCCGGTCTACCGATACTCAATCGTCAATGCACACGCGATTATCCGCTGCCAAATAGTGATTTGGTGATTAAGTGTGGTACACCCATTATTATTTCGCTACTAGGTCTACATCGTGATGAAAAATATTTCCCAGATCCAATGCTTTGGGAACCCGAACGTTTTTTGTACAGTAAATATGAGCCCGCCGCTTATATACCATTCGGCGCTGGTCCTAGACACTGCATCGGTAAGTCAAGGTTCTTAAACTTGATAAAATTTATATTTTAAAATTATATTTCACTCCACGACAGCTCAACGTTTGGGCCGCATAATCGTAAAAGTCGCTTTAGCGAAATTATTGCTCAATTTTAATATCGAGCTAAATGCCGAACGTAAAGAAATCGAAATCGCTAACTTTGGTGTACCGATTATGGCCAAAGGTGGCATAAATGTACGATTATCGAAGCGCAAAACGATGCAATGCGCATAAATCGGAGCTGGTCGGGGGATCATCAGTATTATTTACTTATTACAAATGATTGCACAAATGTACAGAAATACATATATAACTACAAACGATTCAAAAAATCTGAATAAATAATAAAAGAGCGAGAATGTCGGATTAATCTTTGTATTCGTCGTAATCTACAAACCATATATAATAAAATATAATTCAATTGTATAACAAATATAATGCTAAACAATTTTGCAACTGGCAATAGCAACAACATTAAAACAGATTGTAAAATATATAAACAAAATGATAAAATTAGAAAAGTTATTGATAACGACATTGAGTGTATTCACATAGGCGATAAATGTAGTAGCATAGAAAATTTTCGCAAATTTGAAGAGAATCAAAATTTATTAGCTTTCTTCTAAAGAGAAATCAGTTTTTTTTTTGGGAACGGTGTAAAAATTTTCTCAAATAATAGTGGACATGTTAGCGAGATGACCATGTTTTAACCAGATATGATTTCGCGCCCCTTCAGGGTGCCCATTTAATATCTGATAATACCCGTTTAAGGTAGGTTTGAGTAAAATATTGGGTTTAATGCTTATTCTTTCAGCTTCTGCACTTTTCTATACATTCTTCAGCTCAGGTTTGGAATATTGTCGCACATTCGCTCACTCTAGATCTCAAGATCTCATACGTCTTCATGAACTTTCACCCCACTAAAGCTGTATTCTTCAAATGCTCCAAACTGCAATCAATACCGCAAATATGTGAATACCGCTACTCAATGTACAGACTTGCATAATATATAACTAAATATTTCCTTATCAATAGCTATAAAAGTGTTCAACAAAGCATTCAACAATTTCAGTTTCTACGGCGCGTTTTGAATTAGCGGTTGCAACAAAGTTTCCTTTGTAACGGAATATGTTTTTATTACTCTTAATAGCCGTTTTTACACTCTCGTTTTTTTACATTAAATGGACTTACACATATTGGCAACGCAAGGGCTTCCCCTTTGTCCAGCCGAAAATACCATTTGCGGTTTTAGATCCAGTTCTGAAGCGTGAAGCCTCATTCGGCACTGCCATTCTCGATGTTTATCGCAGCACTAAGGAGAAAGTGTTGGGCATCTATCTAATTACAAGACCCGTTCTGTTAGTGCGTGATGCACAATTGGCGCGAGATATATTGACGAAGCATTTCGAAAGTTTTCACGATCGTGGCGTACATGTCGATGATGAGGATGATCCGCAATTGAGTGGCGGCCTATTCTTTCTCAAAGGACAGGATTGGAAGAGTTTGCGTGTGAAAATGACACCGTTATTTACATCGGGCAAATTGAAAGCCATGTTTGATACGGTCGAGGATGTGGGCGATCGTATGATCAACTATTTGAATGCACAAATACCCGATGTTGGTGCCAAAGAAATGGAAATGCGCCATGTAATGAGCACGTGAGTGAATAAAAGATCTAAATTTTTGCATTTCTAAAATGTACATAATATTAGTACTAGCGCAGTACAAAACTATTCAGTGTTGCATTTTGAATTTTATTTTCCTAATTGCCAGCTTTGCTATAGACATTATTGCTTCAGCGTTTCTGGGTTTAGAAGTGAATAGCTTTGTGGAACCAAATAACGATATATTGAATATAAGTCGCAAAGTGAATGAGCCAACGTTCGGCAGTGTGGTGCGCGGTACTTGTCAAATGCTATTTCCCAGGTAAGTATTTAAACAATTTTATTATAATACTTTTTTTTTAATTATAATTTGTTCAAATATACAATCAAAATACTTATTTTTAATGCAATCTTACAAAGTATCTTATTATCAGTGAAGAGGAATACGCTCCAGTTAAATATACAAATAACGTTATTTTAATTTTGTATTATTAACTTCAAGTAGCACAGATAAGATTTGGTTTATTATAGTTTTTTGTTTTCTGGCTCTGATAGACTTCACTCTTTCGAACAGACTTCACTTTCTCTATCACACAAATCGTTTCTTCTTTTTTTACGAATTGTTGTGATCGACTATAAAGAACATTTCTAAAAAAAGACGTTCCATCGACAGTCGGTGCTATGTAACGGTAACGCACACGGATTTTATCCGCCCAGGTACTGTCAAATCGGCAGCATGTTTTATGTCGCTACAACAATAAAAAATTAAAAAAAAAAAATGTAAATCAACTAATGAAAAAATTTTAAATATATTATTAAAAATTTAATAATTTAAAAAAAAATTAAAAATTTTTTCATTCTACTTACAATTTTCACTAAATTTGCCTTAATACCCCTACTAAAGCTTGGAAAAGCTCTTCTTACGTTTGGGTTGGCGTGAAGAAGCTCCCGAAATGATGAGAAAAATCGTTAAACGTACCATAGAAATGCGCGAGGAACAGAATATTTCACGCAAAGATATGTTACAACTGCTCATGCAACTGCGTAACAAAGGTCAAGTCAACGACAATGATAATGATTGGTCTGCTAAAGCTGTTGACAAAAGTACGTACATAGTATATTTACTGCGCATAGCTATATTGTATTTGACAACTCTGCATCATTTATGTAGATACAATGAAGCATATGACGATTGAAACCATTGCCTCGAATTTGATACTTTTCTATGTGGCCGGCTATGAAACAACGGCGTCCACCATTTCGTTTACCGCCTATGAACTAGCGCAATATCCAGAAGCATTGGAAAAGGCGCAGCGCGATGTCAGAGAAGCGATTGAAAGGCATGACAATAAGTTTTCATATGAAGCCGTACAAGATATGAAATATCTGGATCTCTGCATAATGGGTTAGATTTAATTAAATTCGTTTAATGACATAAGTATTTTAAATGTATTGATTGTAGAAACTACACGCAAATACCCGGGATTGCCGATTCTCAATCGCGAATGCACGCAGGACTTTCAATTACCAGATAGCGATTTGGTTATCAAAAGTGGCACACCCATTATTATTTCGTTATTGGGTTTGCATCGTGATGAGAAATATTTCCCGGACCCCATGCGTTGGGATCCAGAAAGAATTTCGCAGAGAAATTACGAACCTGCCGCTTTTATGCCATTCGGTGAAGGACCTAGACATTGCATTGGTAATTCAAAAGCTTTTAGACATTTATTTGATATGTTTTTAATAATTTAATATTTTCATATTTTCTTATTTCAAACAGCACAACGTATGGGCAGAGTTAATGCCAAAGTGGCTCTAGCAAAGCTGTTGCTCAACTTTAATATCGAATTAAATCCAGTGCGAAAGGAAATTGAAATCGCTAACTTTGGTGTTCCGATTATGGCCAAAGGTGGCATAAATGTACGGTTATCGAAGCGAACTTGAGATTTGTTTATGGTTTAACATAATTAATTTTGTATTTGAATATATAAATAAAATTAATACATATGATAATATGATAAAATTATGTGCTGTTGTTGTTTTGTGACACCCCCACAAGTGTGTGATTGAGATGAAATATATTTGCGGCTAATTTAGCGATGTCAATGTGAATGCAGGCTGTTATGGATTTCGTAAAGAAAAAGTTTTTGCTAAAATTTACAAAATCCATTAGCTTTTATCATAATCTGCAATATTTTTATTGAAAACTCACATATTTGTAATATTAACTTAATAATGAACGCATAAATTCATTGATTTCACAATGTTTTCAATTTTGAAATTCTATCAGACCCATCACCTCTGGACAAATAACTTCACAAATGCAGCAAATACGCTAATTTTGTAAATATATAAGTTTAAACATGTTAAAAATGAACTAACATTGCTTATTGATAAGAAAACATTAAAATAAAAAAATACTACATATATTTGAACGTAGGTATATTACAAATCATTATTTATATGCAATGCGTCTCTGGTATTTATTCACTTATCAAAAGCGTTCGTAATCTCCAATACACGCCTATTGTTGGTATTTTGTAACGTGCACACATATGTTCCTAACATTTTAAACACATAATCATTGTCTTTATAAATATATATTTTTGTATAAAAATAATTTAAATTGTATTGTACCAGAATGAAACTGCTATTGCTGGAACTTTAAAAGTCGATAAATATAAGTTGGTTAATCGACAAAAAAACAGCTGTTAAATATTCGAAAACAAATCTGCAACACTAATATGAATATTTTGTCTAATCGTATATATTTATGTACATATATGCTAATTGGAAATTCTTAACTCATATTTTACTTCTTGAATTTCGCCTATCTTTACCCGATTTAAGTAATTGGAACGCATACTTAAAACTAAAATTGAACCGGCATAACGCCAGCGAGTTTGTCAAATGTCTAAGAAAAGTATCTTTTAATATTCCATATCTTTAGAAAACAACTGGATCGATATAAATAAATAACATAAGAAACGTTATATTTAAGTTGCACTTACCTTATCACAAAGATTGTTCAATTTATTGCAACGATTTTCCACGCTTTTGCAAACGCACTCAATACTAACACAAACACTTTTTCCGCTGCGACGACGACGACTTCGTTGACTTTACCGGCGCTCTTACGTGTGCTAAAGCGAGATGACTGGTTGTATTTGCATTTGTTTGTTTTTATTTTCATAAGCTTACAATAGAACCGTCAAAATAGTTCTGAAGCAAAATATATGCATTTAATAATGATTTTTCCAATTCATCTAATGGTATACATGTTTTTGGACTATTTTCTGATTATATTTATCACTGAAACGAAAAATATTCGCGCTAAACAAAGTCAAATGCGGACGATATGGTTAAAATCGTGAGAAATCCAATTGCAATTGGCAGCAAAGAGCGACGTCGACACCGACAGCGACGCGACGACGGATACACAGACGGCCTTTGCGACTATGACGATGAAGACGGAGCACCAAATGAGTGTACTTTTTCACAACACGTTTATGGTGTCAAATCTTATAAACTGCATTTGCACTGGTTCTTATTGTTAAGTTTCTATTGATTTTGTTTGGTTTGCGAGTATTTTACGCGCACAAATAGGCAAAATTTCACCAGAAAGTCGCTATTTTCGCGGACGCAACGAAACGAGACGACGTCGATAGGAAAGTTCGGCCAGAGCTGCCAAATTTCTTTACACATGTAAAACTAACACGCCAACCAATTTTGACCGCGAATTTCAAAGTAATCGATAACAAGAATGTATCGATCTGATTAGAAGGATGTAAACAAGTGCGTTTGTATATAACCGAAATATCATTTCATTTAGAATTTTTAATATAAAAAAACCAATCTTAATTGCTGACTTAATAAGACTAAAAGTTATTTTGACAAAAAACACATTGTAAGAACTTCGATATATTTTGCATTGTGCATATTTGCACTATGGTGAAATTGTAATTCGATTTGGTGAACTGTTACAATAGTAAACAAGAATAAAAATCAATTTGGTACATGAATTCCATAACTATTAGCTAATTAGGTAGCAATTCAATGTTTGTCAATTAATTTGATTTTATTATTTTTATTAAAAAATGAATTCAAAATCTAGTTTGTACATTTATTTTTCATTTATATAAATCAACCCTGTAATATATTGAAAGAGAAGATGGACAAAAGAAAATGTTAAAACTGATGTGGAGGTAAAAGAAAATTTTTGTAGACACTGTCAAGGGGATCTAGAAAAAGGAAAATTTTTACAGGTATAAAGATAAGAAAGAAAAGTAAAGACGAATTAGCTAACACAATTTTACTGAAAATAGATAAAATAAACGTGCGAGTGGGTTTTTAGGATTGTTTGAAGACTTCAATCCGAGCCCTTTGATCGCTCGCAGAACTTCGTTGCATCTCGGTTATCAATTAAAGCACTCGTCATTTACGGGGTGCTGCGTATAAAAATTACTAATATTAAACAATAATTGAAAGTTAAGTGATTAACACCAAATAAAGACAGGTGTACTAAAGTCAGGTGCAAAAATGGATGGCAATAAAGATGAAGCGCATCGCTGCATTGATATAGCGGTGCAATCCTTTGTCGAGGGTAAAATGGAAAAGGCAGAAAAGTTTTTGATGAAAGCGGAAAAACTATTCCCTACTGAACGTGCAAAAGGTGACAAATGACAATAAAAACTCATATAATCTTCATGTACTAATAAATAAATTAACATTTTTATACTGTCTTAGAGCTCTTAGCTAAAGTGAAGGCTGGTACCACCAATGGAGGAACCAAAACTAGCAATGGTGGAAACGTAAATGGCTCAGCGCATCGTGAAAGTGCATCTTATGGCGATGGTCCACGTAAACGTAAGAACTCTGACTCACGTAATGTGGAGCCTGAATATACGAAAGAGCAATTAGAGGCCGTGCGCAAAGTTAAAGGGTTAGTATTGATTTTATGAAGCAGATGAATTTAAATCTATAAAGATAATTTCCTTCCAGTTGCCGCGATTATTATGAAATCCTTAGTGTTACCAAAGAAGCAACGGATTCCCAAATCAAAAAGTCATATAAAAAGTTAGCTTTACAACTGCATCCCGATAAAAATAAGGCACCTGGTGCTTCAGATGCCTTCAAAGCAGTTGGAAATGCTGCAGCTATTCTCACAGACGCCGAGAAACGTAAACAATACGACTTGTATGGCATTAATGAAACACACACTAGTGGACACGGTGTACGCAGGGACAACTACGAATATGCATATGCGCGCGGTTTCCAAGCAGAGGTTAGCCCGGAAGATCTATTCAATATGTTCTTTGGTGGTGGTTTCGCTCAACAAAATGTTTATATGCGACAACAGCGACGTAGACAACAGCATCGCGATGATGGCGAAGTAAGTGTGAATTCTGATTTCGAACATTAAACTTTATTTATGTTTTTCTCGCACTTCTATCAGAATCAATCGAACTCTTCGGCGCTTATCAACTTTTTGCCTATACTGTTATTGATCGGCTTATCGATGGTATCCTCATTTTTCATATCGGACCCAATTTATAGTTTGTCGCCATCACAGTGAGTATATAAATACAAAACAAAATACATATTATTGAATGAAAATTTTTGAAATATTTGTTTTTCATAGCAAATACGCTGTGAAACGTGAGACAAATCGTCTGAAAGTGCCGTACTATGTGAAAAACAATTTCCATGCTGAATATCAAGGATCTGTTGGGCGCTTGGAAGAGTCCGTCGAGGAGGACTTTATAGATCACCTAAAGTATTCTTGTAGTCGTGAACGAAATTACCGTAAGTTATTGCATTTCAAACCCTTAATTATGTCAAAATTGAGTTGTGTTTTTGTTTTTTTTTAGGTGATTCTATGTTGGCCAAGGCACGCTCATTTGGCGATCGTGATCTTTTCCGCAAAGCTCAAAATATTAATATGCCCTCATGTGACAACCTACAGAACTATTTAAATACGTAGTTTCTTTTAAATGCTTAAACGGTGTTTCGACTTTGTTATTATTTTTATTTCGTTATTTAAACATTTAAAAAATTTGACCAACAATACAAAGCACGTACGCTCATAAAACAGAATAATTAACAAAAAATAATCCACGAAAATAACGATGAAATAATACTTACAAAGAAATATGTAACACAATTTGAACAACTTTTAAGCTAATATTGCGGTATTTTGGTTTTCATATCCATATATAGGTATTAAATCTACATGCATACATATATATAGTATAATAAAAGTATAAAAGCGCTACTGTATATAAAGTGGCAAATGAAATTGATTTAAAAATAAATGCGGTAGTACAGAAAACTTGTTATTATTTACATTATATAGATATTAAAGTGTGAGATTTAAGCTTGCATATTCTTGGCTGTCGTGGAAGAACAACAGTTGAGTTAAGTTTCTGATTTTTCATGCTGAAGAGAACTCTTTTCTTTAGAACTATATTTTTACCATGACAATATCATGTATTTTTATTTTTTTCATTCGGTTTTTACAAAATACTAATAGTACAGAAATTGTTCACATGTGATGCATCAGCCGGGAAGGGTATCTAGTTAGCGATTATTGCCTCTAACGCAGCCACTACATCACCACTTTGTTCACGCAGCACTTTTTCCGCATGGGTACGTGATATCAGCATTTCATTCATCTAAAGTGAATATAAATAAAATCAAAAATCTTATGTTCGGTCATATTCACTTAGCAAATCTACTCACAATCAATTCAATGTCCTCTTTTTTCACATGCACCTTTAGCAGCTCCATCTCTTTGGCGACCTTACGTTCATCTTCTTTACTGCGTTTGTTGCCAATTTGTTCTACCGCCTATTATATAAAATTTGAATTTAATAAAAATGTACAAAATTTGTTAATAAAGCAATATCAATGTCCACTCACACTGGATATGTGCGCTGCCGAAATTTCCTTTTCTTCCGCATAATCTGTAACACGTTCTAAATCGGCTGCACCGCCGTCATGACGAGTTTGTTTCTTTTGCTTTTTGTCCTGCACCTCCTCCTCGGTGCCATTTATTTCAGTTTCAGACATTATCGGTGTAAATTTTATTTAACTAAATTTTTATATATTTCTTTACTATAAAATGTGCGAAATTGTTAAGAGAATCACGGTAGAAAAGAAATGTCGAAATGTCAAATCTGTGTTTAGTAAGCATAAAACAATTGTAGAGTTAACGTATAATTTATCGATTATTTTAAAAGTGCTTTTTGAGGTTATAAAATAAATTTCTTATAAAATCTAAAATCTTTCAGTTATATTAAATAAACCCTAAATCTTTTTAAAGTGTTTAAGTCTTCGGTTTCACAATACACTCAAACACTTCATTCAAGTTCATACAGTCCGTTCGACTACAGTGCATTTGTTAGTGGTAACTTTTTTTTCAAATAAGTGGCAGCATTAAAAATGGCATTTAGGTAGTTGGAGACTTCTCAATTATACTTTAAGCGCCATTCTCTGCCTCACCGCTTCATTTAATTCGGAAAAGTTTTTGTGTGTGCAAGTGGAAAATTGCTGGATTTTTTATCGCATAAACATTTTTGAAATATACTTCAAATATAATATATTTGTGCATAATCTAACTTATAAAAGGTTTGTAATGTTCGCCAGACGATATTTAATGTTGTATTCTTCGTATAATACAGAATAAAGTTATGTGAAAACTTTGCAAATTCTGCCGCCGAGTTTTTTCCACAAGCTATCATTTCAAGATGGCGGATTTGTAGACTAAACTGCACATTGATAAATATGTACAATTGCAAAAATTTAATGTTTAGAAAATTAGTGTTCTTTGTTTAATAAAATTACTAATAAATTGCTTTGAATTTATTAATGCTTTGATAATTATGTACATCATCGATTTTGGAGTTTTGACGTCGTGGTGCGTGGTATGGTAAACCACCGGCTACTATATCGATTATTTTCCCAAAAACGCACGTAGACTGATAATTTGATTATTTTCTTGAAAAATAAACCAAACTTGTGACTTACAAAATGTTTGTTTTCTATCACTTTTTCAGTTAAATTCACTTGAATAAAAATGGCAACCGACGCACAAACCAATAATGAAGATTACTCTCAAGAATACGGTGATGATGACAACAGTCAAGAATATGATAATGAGCAACAAGAAGGTGATGAATATGATGATCAAGATGAAAATGATGACTATAATGATCAGAGCCAGGATCATGGCAGTGTTGGTGGTGGTGGTGGTGGCAGCGGTGGCGGCAACAACAGCAATTCGTCAGGCCCAAAATATATACGCTTGAGAGGACTACCATGGTCGGCAACGCATAAAGAGATCTTAAATTTTTTAAAGGATGTTAATGTTGTTAATGGCTCGAAAGGTATACATCTCATTACCGGCCGCTGGGATGGCAAAAATACAGGCGAAGTATATGTGGAGGTGCAAAGTCAAGCTGATGTTGAAGAGGCACGAAAACTTAATAAAAGCACAATGGGACATCGTTACATTGAAGGTAAGTGAATTGAATAAGAATAAATTACATAAAAAGTACTAATTAATAAAAATAAATTTATTTCTTTTCACTGAAACCTTATATACTATTCACAGTATTTACCGCTAACCCAAAGGAAGCCAAAGAAGCCATGCGCAAAACCGGCAGTCATGGCATGTCATACGTTGTTAAACTACGCGGTCTGCCATATGCGGTCACTGAGCAGCAAGTCGAAGAATTCTTTAGTGGTGAGTACAAATTTCTTTGCATATTTTTGGTAACGCGTTTAATATTGAAATTTCAAAATGACCATTGCTGGACATTTTTTTTGTTATATTTATGGTATATTCACAATTTGAAAAGCATGAAATAATGTGGGATGTTTAAAACATCATCTTCAAAAACAAGATGTGTCCTTATAAAAAGTAGTGGAAAGCTGTTTTTCAACTTGACATCTTTAGGTATATGTATGTATATAGTTTACACCTATCACCACATAGTTTTGATTTAATATTAGCTAAGTAAATTCGTCTAATTATATTAACAATTTGAACATAAACTAGTTAGATTACCACCTATTATTTGAGTTTAGGCAAAAACGAATTTCAATACCCGTTTATCTCCATTTGAATAATAAAAACAATCAAACTTGGAACCTTTACTACCATTTCAAAATAGTAACAACGACACAGCGTTCGTTACAACATATGCAGCAATAATGATGATGATCTTTTATAAAGTTTCTCATAGAACAAAAATAAAAAAAACAAATACAACAAATTTTATGCATTGCATTGAAAGAATTCTTAATATTTGGTTGTTATCGTCATGGGCAGGGTTGGAAATCAAACCGGATCGGGAGGGCATACTTTTTGTTATGGACAAAAGGGGTCGTGCTACTGGGGAAGCTTTTGTTCAGTTCGAAAACCAGGATGACACTGAACAAGCCTTGGGACGTAATCTGGAAAAGATTGGGCACAGGTGGGTTGTCACACTTAATTTTCATTGTCTCAAATAATAAACTACATACTGCTCTATTAAATAATACAATAAATATGTACAATTACCATTTGACTTTTTTATAGGAAAATCTGAAAATCTTCTGTGAAATTTGTTTGAAAAGATAAAAGTGAGAAAAATTGTTTTTTTTTTTTTTCAATTAAAACACACAGAAATTGTGTTTCTGTACTTCGTGGTTGCGAAAGTTCCGACGTTTGGAAGTGCATATTTTCGAATTAATTTCTTTTATTTTACATTTATTTATTGCTTTCGACTTCTTTGACGCATTCTACTGATCAGTTACTTATTTTTCAGTTGAACGTTTGTTAGCCATCCACTCTCTCTGCATTTCTAACCTTTCCAATACCGTTACTAATTATTTCCCAAAAATATATACATAGTTTTATTTAATTTCTCTTGACTTTTTTGTTTTTAATGAAATTATTTTCACTACAATTCGCTGTTCTTTTCTCAATTCAAATCTAACGACGCTTTTCCAATAAACGTTATCGTCTTACTTATCGTTTAATTAAACAAATAAGTAATCGAAATCACAGCAAAAACTATTAAAATATTTTTTACACTATATATATATATATATTTTTTTTTTTTAAATTTAATACCGAAGCAATACTAAACTTTTTTTTATTTCAAAGTCAAATCGCTTGGGCTACGGTTGTGGGTGGGGTCTTGGTTGGGTCCATCTCCACATAAACACGTACAAAATAAAAAAAGAAACACAAAGGAGCCTAAGTAATTTAACATAGTTTTCACATAAAATTAATGCAGCTGGCGATAATTCATCGTAGAGAATTCTAATATCAGTTTTTACTTGCACATTTTGACATTTTTTTAAATGCTTCAAGAATAATTTTACAACAAGTGCAACACAGACAAGCGAAAACTACAAAATAACAGTGTGGCGGGGCGTCACTCCATATGGTTATACTTCTATTCGCCTTTTCAATATTTCCCCTACTTTTTTCCTTCCCCGCAGGTATATTGAAATCTTCCGCAGTTCATTGGCTGAGCTGAAACGCGCTGTCAAGGGTAATGGACGCGTTGGTCCATATGACTTGAAGGATCGTGGCGGTAATCGCGGCAATGATTATGGCGGTGGACGCAATATGCGTGGCGGCAATGGTAAGTAATGGATTTCTCAATTGCAAATATGCATAATTCAAACTTTCACTTTTTTATGCACACCCCATAGATTGGGGCAACAATGGTGGGCCGTTCGGTGTTGGCGCCAACAATACACTCGGCTTTAATAATTTACCAAATTTCACCAACTCGGGTAACTTTGGCAATAACTTCGGACCGAATGGTAATGGCGGAGGTGGCAATGGCGGTGGTTTTGGTAATGGCAATAATGGCGGCGGCGGTTTCGGTGGCTTCGGCAATAATGGTAATTTTGGCGCAGGCAACGGCAATAATGGCAACTTCGGCAACGGCAACGGCAACGGTGGTTTTGGTGGCAATAATCGCTTCAACAATAGTGGCGGCAATTTCGGCAACGATTTCGGTGACTTTGGCAACTTTGGCAATAACCGAAATTTCAGCAATGGCGGCAATTTCGGTAATGACTTTCCGGTCGGCAACAATGGCCGTAATGGCGGTGGCATGGGCGCTGGGCCGAACAATGGTGGGGGCAATGGCGGTGGGAACTTTGGTAATTTCGGCAACTTTGGTAACTTCGGTGGCAATGGCGGTGGTGGTGGCGGCGTTGGCGGCGGCTCCGGTAATGGCAATATGGGCAGCGGTTTTAACGGTGGCAATGCTATGCTCGGTGGTGGTGGTGGTAATTTCGGCCCGATCGGCGGTGGTCGCAATGACAGCGAGTACTTCACCATACATATGCGCGGACTGCCGTATCAGTCGTTTGAAAATGATATCTTCAAGGTAAGTGTGCTATTAGCCACTTAATATTTTTTGAATATAATTCATAATCGAAAAAAAAATTGTATTGTAGTTCTTCGATCCAATACGTCCGGCCAATGTGCGTGTCAATTTCAATAAGAGCGGCTTACACAGTGGCACTGCCGATGTCTTCTTCGAGACGTACGAGGATGCTCAGCTGGCGATGAAGCGACATCGCGATCAAATGGGTTCACGTTATATTGAACTCTTCTTCGATGGCAAAACCAAAGCAGGCAATGCAAAGTCTGGTGGCGGCGGCGGCAATGGCGGTGGCGGTGGCAATTTTCCACGACGCATCTAAAGAAAGCAATTTGTATACGGATAAAGCGTTGGTTGGAGTTGTGGTGTCGATACATTTAACGCAATGTAAACATGCCGTTTTTTTTTTTTTTTTTTAAATAAAATCAACATAACCCAGTTGCAAATGGAGGGGAAAGCAAATTTGCTAAATCGTAAAAACAATTTTCACATAAATCCGTAATTTTGCATCGCTTATCTTCTACTGGAATTACAAGTGGTCGTGTGTAACCATTAATACAGTTACTACTACATTAACCTTTAATTTGTAATTTGTTTATGCTGTAAGTGAATTCAAAAATATTGAAATTACCTAACCATACATTACATTACAATAATAAAAAAATACATTTAAGATTTATTTTATACATTGTAAAAGAAGCAAATTTAATGTTTATACATATATATAATATATAAACTGAAAGTACATAACTGTAAAATGAAGATGTACATCACACAGCGCGAGGGATGTTGTGAACGTTTTGCTTTCTTTACATCTTATTATTTATAATTTTATGTTTTGTTGCTGTTGATCGGTCGGTGGAAAACGCAGCATTCACCGTTTATTTTTAATTCTATACTTAATTTGCTAAAACTGGCGTCCTAAAATTGTTAATATGCATATAAATTCCATTTACTTAAGCGCTGTGCTAGCAAAATACCGTTTGCGTTTTTTTTTTATACGTGGCAGCCTTCTTAAGTATTGCTGAAGTAGAAGAATAACACACAGGTTCCACATGAAAACTAGTTTAAAATTGCTTCTTAACTCATTTAATTTAATTAAACAACTGAAAGAAAACCATGTAAAACTGAAAAAAATGTGCGCATGCGCGTAAATTATTTCCTAAATAAAACGATTTTTGCCTCTTTAGGAGGCAAAGCGTAACTGCATGTTTGTATGAATTGCCTTAGAATGAGTGTAATGAAAGTGGGTCGAAGCAAACTACTTTTAGTGCATATTTTTAGGCGCAACTGATGAGATGAAGTGTTGAAGAGGTAGGTTAGGATAAGGGGTACATCTCTGCAGCTGCAGAGAATCTCACTTAGAGAAATTCAACTGTCCATTGCGAAACCCGAAAAACTCCTAACGTATTACTAAGACCGTTATGATGCGACAAATCGCTTGGACTCTGTAATAAAGTTCTTGAGTCGGCTAATGTCGATATCAGTCACTTCACTGGGTTCGTCGAAGATATGCCTACCGAAGTGCTTTAACCTAAGTCTGGCGAATGCTGGACATTGATGAAGAAAGTTTTGGATGATTCCTCTTCGCCTTCCTCCAAACAGCTTTGCCAACTAGCGTCTGACTTGATTCCTAGCCTCACCGCGTGTGTGCCTATAGGGCAATGACCAGTAAGCACACCAATGATCGTGGAGAGATGACACTTACTAAGCGACAGCAGCTGTAAAGACAGTTTTCGATTCACTGTGGGCCAGCAAGACCTCGCTACTGCGCAAGTGCTGATTGTTCTTCAGCGTTTGCGCGAGCTCACTCGAAGACAGTGTGACCAGCGCTCTAGCGCAAGTGGACCACGGACTGGCCACACGTTTCTCTGGCGTCAATGTTGCTAGGGTACACTATCTTGTAAGCTGGTCCGCTTTGCATTTTCTAGCGATTACGCGGTGACCGGGTACCCACTCAAGTCGGATTGCAAAGAAGTTCGATGTTAGATGTTGTTGCTGTTGTGGTGGTTACCATAGCGTTAGTCTTTCTTTCTACGAGAAAGCTTCGCTCACATCTGTTCAGTGCCAAGTCAAGGGCTGTCGTTAACAACAAAAAATATTTGTTAGTAAACAAATTTAGTTAACTTAATATGGCCAAGTATATGCGCTTATCAGACATTTCAACTGCTTAGTAATTGGTTTAGATAATAGATACTTAAGCAATTTATATCTACACTTTTAGCTAAGCGTGTACGGTAGTTATAATTTATCAAGTATTTATCAAAGTTGCCAAACTGATAACATTAGCGGAGAGCTCAGACTGTTGAACTTGCAAACATTCAAATATGTACATACATATATACACTTGAGTAAAGGGTGTGTGGAAATTTAGAAAACGAGTACCATAGTTTTAGTCTGACTTCAAACACAGTTAATGCTACAAGCGAGAGAGTGATGGAGGATCGGATCGCCTAGATATAATATTTGGTTCTTTTAATATGATATTTATATTATATTGAGGTGCTATGAGGATTTTTTGTCTTAGGAATTTCTGTCTTCGAGGTGAATTTTTCTTTCAGGTGTTTCAATGTTAAAGGACTTGCGCTGCAATTGCCACAACAGCCGGTTCTACGTTACCGGAATCGAGCAGGATTTTATCCGGAAGAGGTTGGTTACTACGACGATGGTTTGGATCATAGGGCTGGATAATCGTTAAAACAACAACAACTGGCATTGTCGTCCCTAGCGTTAATTTAAGAGAAGACGTAGCTTCCATTGTAATTGATTTAACCAACTTTTAGACTTTAGTAAATTAAATATCAGCCAACAAAAGTGCGCTCGAGAAATTTCCGATCGGTCCACAAAATCGCTGAAAGTAATTAAAGAGAGTCCTAGAAACCCAATTCCACACATTGTGTTCCCCACTTTAGTCAGGTTTAATTTAGGCCCAGGTATTCAAATATGAAAACAGTAAAGTATATTGTTCGTAGAGTGAGTGGATGATGTAGAAAGTTCCATTTTCCAGATGTCAAAAGAGTTTTAGATTGACACGGTATTTGCTCTTTAAAAGTCATATTTTCATATGAAGATGAATACTTTGAGGTTATTAAGATGAGATTATGAGGTTAGGTTAGCTTTGGAAGAGGTTTCGACATACAGCTACTGAAATTGTAAGGATTAATGCTATAGAGCTACTTAATTAAGTCTAAAAGACCTACTTAACCGCCTAAAAACGTCAAAGACTGTTCTCCTGTACAGTTATTATATGCGCGAGTTCTTGAGTTGATCTATCGAATAAATTGTACCCACCCTATTACAGTACACGTATTCATGTACAAATATTTGTATAATCTACTCAACTACGTCATTTTAAAGAGTAGTAAAAAACAAAAAAAGCAAAAAAGAAACATTAATGGAAAAATTATAGAAAGTTAATTATTTACGAAAAGACGATGACAAATTTAGTGGGGCAATTCAAATGGTGGTACTAAGTGCGTTCGGCACCTGTTTTTGCACACATACTCGTATGTATGAGTTTAGGCAAATACGAGCGATATCAGTCGACATAATCAAATCAGCGCTATGTAAATATAGGAATTTTTGCCTGGCATTTAAGATTTATGACCGTTATTTTGGCACTTATGTATATGACTGACGTTAAACAAGAATAATTTCTTTAAACTTTATTTGAGAAGCTAAAAAACCACAATCAGCGTGCTACCAATAATAATGTTTAAGGTCTACGCACTTCAGCAACTTACTTGTCCTACTGAGATACTAAAACTGGGTTCCAAAGACCTCAGAGATCAATATGCTCAAACTCTAAGTGTAAATTATCAAAAGTTACGATCTTTCTCTTATTGAACGATGGAGAGAATACTAGATTTGATCATTAGAGCTGACGAATACATACATTTGATATGATCTACCTTTCTTTATGCCTCCTCAAAGTCACAAATCTAACACATTCGTCCTTGCGATTCAATTCCGTGAAACGGTTGCGTTACCGGAGCCTCGAGCTTAAATTCGGTCAAGAATGAGTTCCTAAAACGTTCAAAATATCATTTGTGTGAGGAGTCCGTGTTTTTGTTTTTAAAACCTCGGAGTATCCAGTCAAATTGTGAATATATGACAACTATAGGAACTATGTTAGTATTTTATTATTATGTTCGCCTAACGATAATCGTATAGGTTCGCCTAATGATAGTAAGGAAAGGCTAAGTTCGGGCTGAGGTAATTCCTGAACCGATTTCACCAGCAAGACTATACGCTCACTTAATTTTGCTAAGATATCTCACATATTAACCAATATATATATATATGCGGAATAAAGCCCACCGTATTTTTGAAAACCTATACTTAGGTATATGGGAGATGATATTTTTGAAAAATTTATAATAATATTATAATTTTTGAATTTTTGAACAAATACACACTATTAGAAGAAAACAATTTCCTCTGAATTACATAAAATTATCTGACCCATATTTTCGGTTAAAATTTACCCTTAGGCGCTGAGTTCAACATGTTCGATATCTGGGACCTTGAAAAGTTATAGTCCGTTTTCGACAATTATCTCACAAGTGAAGCCAGAGATGATATGCACTATTTGTGTAAAGTTTTATTTCGCTATCTTCATTGGTTCCTTATGTATACATTATAAAGTGAAGGAATCAGATGGAATTCAAAATTGAGTTATAAGGAAAGTAGTCGTGGTTGTGAACCGATTTCGTCCATTTTTTATCCGTGTTATCAGGGTGTCAAGAAAATATTATATACCGAATTTCATTGAAATCTGTCGAGTAGTTCCTCAGATATGGTTTTTGACCCATAAATGGGTGATGCCACACCCATTTTTCATTTTGTAAAAAAATGTGAGTGCAGCTTCTTTATGCTATTATACCAGTGAAATTTAGTGTTTCTGCCGTTTTTTGCTAGTGAGTTAACCCACTTTTAGTAATTTTCGACCTAACCTTTATATGGGAGGTGGGCGTGGTTATTATCCGATTTCAACTATTTTCATGGTGTGTAGTGGGGTACGAAAGAGAAGCGACTGCAGAAAGTTTGGTTTATACAGCTTCATTGGTTTGCGAGATATATACAAATAACCGATTTGGGGGCGGGGCCATGACCACTTTCCCAAAAAAATTACATCCAAATATGCTCCTTCCTAGTTCGATCCTTTATTCCAAATTTTTCTTTTAAAACTTTATTTATGGCTTAGTTATGACACTTTATAGGTTTTTGGTTTTCGTCACTTTGTGGGCGTTTCAATGGTCCGATTTTGCCCCTCCTCAGGGTGTCAAGGAATACGTGTTCGAAGTTTTGTTAAGATATCTACATTTTTACTCAAGTTGTCCGTTGCACGGACTGACGGACGCAAGGACATACAGACAGACATCCGGATTTCAACTCGTCTCGTCATCCTGTTCATTTTGATATATATAACTCTATATCAAACTCGTTTAGTTTTATGACTTACAAACAACCGTTATGTGAACAAAACTATAATACTCTCTTAGAAACTTTTGTTGCGAGAGTATACAAATTGAACTCCATGATCCATTCTCTTTTTAGGTTGTGTACATGGATATTTCGGGAAGAATTTTAACCGAAATTTCTGAATATATATATGTTATAACCGAAGAACTTTGTTTACTATAAATCGCACCCTCATCGCATATTATACCTCAGTAACGGTATGCCAATCGAAAAATTGAGTTTTCGTTTCGCCCCGACCACCGTAGGCATATTTCTTATGCCATGCGGCACGTTAAACACGTTAGTGCAGTCAATCAGGTGAGCTGTAGCGTTCGGTTAATCGTTCAGTGGGTAGGGTCGGTCATGTGAGCGTCATGATTGCAGCCGTGAGCGACGCGTGTCTCTTTGAATTTCAATTAAATATTTGCACTTGCAGTTATACATATACACCTTGTTAACATTTTAACTACGTAAATACAAACATACATACATACAAACATATGTACATATGTATAATATTCATGTAAATATGCGAATTTCATGCAAAAAGCCTACCGTCAAGTTCTTCGCATGCATTCATTTTGTAATTTTTTTTATTTAACACGTTATTTTTAATGCGAAATTTTTGCAAAAAATTCACAAAAAAGTTATTTAACACAAATTATAACCACAAAAATTTTTCCACTAGTGTTCAATACCATTTAGAGGCTACCGCTGTGTACGTGCGTTTCGTGTCGTGAAGGGCATAGAGCTAAGATGCATTGCGAATTTCAACCGCATAAGACAACGTAAGTTTTATGACGCTTTTGGGATTTCCAAACATGTTTAAAGCGGTTTACAGCTGATTCGATTCGAATTTTCATGGAAATTGCAACAATTTGTAATAGTTAAAATTCGTACTAAAGCACTAATCACTTACAAGTAACACACGCAATTAATGTGAATTACATTTCTGAGTTTAATATTGTAATTATGCAATTTTAATTTTAAAAATCATTTTTGTTTGGATCATATCTTAGAAAGATAGTCTAAGTTTGAAGATCATCATAAAATTTCTTTCCTCGTTCAATAAAACTAAACACCAATTTTAACAAATAATCTAAATCTCAAATGAGCTTTTTCGGAATTAATGAGATGCTTTCACTGGTAAAGCTTTCATTAATTAGACTCTCACAACTAAGTTGCTAAGAGAGTATTATAGTTTTGTTCACCTAACGGTTGCTTGTAAGTCATAAAACTAAACGAGTGAGATATAGGGTAAAATATATCAAAATGATCAGGCTGACAAGACAAGTTGAAACCATTTCCACGCCCAGAAAATGGCGAAAACCGATATCATAACTAAGTCATAAATAAGATATAACATTTGGTATACAGGATAGCACTAGGAAGGGGCATATCTGGATGTAATTTTTTTCGAAAAGTAGGCGTGGCCCCGTCCCTAAATAAAGCTATATAAACCAAAACTTTCTGCAGTCGGATAATAACCACTTGTGGCAAAATTGCCGAAATAGGACTATAACTTTTCAAGGCCACGTATATCGAACATGAAGAACTCAGTGTCTGAGAGTAATTTTTGACCGAAAGTATCGTTAAGTCTCTCAGATATTTTAATGTAATTCAAATATTTTTCATCTAATAGTGTGTCTATGTATCAAAATTGGTTCAAATCGGGTCATAACTTCCCGTAGCTCCTATATACCTAAGCTCCCATATACCTATAGGATTTTCAAAAATACGATTGGCTTAATACATTATAAATCAGTTAATATGTGAGATATCTTAAGTGAGCATATAGTCTTGGATGTAGTGTACATTGGTGCTGAAAATTAGTGAAATCGGTTCAGGAATTACCTCAACCCTCATATGCTATATATGATGGTTTTCGTTATTCTATTAGAAGAATTTGTAGGTCAAATTGTGCGTTAGCTTAACAAAACTATATCTATAAATTACGAGAGTATAAAATGTTCGGTTGTACCCGAACTTAGCCTTTCCTTACTTGTTTAGCGTTGGTTTAGGTGACATGGAGGTGTGTTACAGAAACTGATTTTTTTGTATAATTGGAAAAATTATATTTATCGTAACCGAACATTTTATACTCTCGCAATTTATTTATTTAACTTTATTTATATTATATAATACACAATTTGACCCACATATTCATCATATATATTGTATAAAGTCCATTGAAAGTTGGAAACCCTAATATTAGGTTAGAAGCACCGAGATCCTCATGTTCGATATATGGGGCCTTGACAACCTATGGTCCGATTTCGGTGATTTTTAGAATGGACCTGCCAAACTATAAAAGTAGTATTTGTGCAAAGTTCTGCATCGATATCTTCACTAGTGCTTCCTTTATATATTGTAAAGTAAACAATTCAGATTGTCTTCAAAGTTCTGGTATATAGGAAGTTGGCGTGGTTGTGAAGCGATTTGGCCTATTTTCACAACATATTTTCACATTGGGATGTAAGGAAACTATTACAAACCAAGTTTCATTGAAATCGGTCGAGTAGTTCCTGAGATATGGTTTTACCCATAAGTGGGAGACGCCACGCCCATTTTCCATTTTGTAAAAAAATCTGAGTGCAGCTTCCATCTGCCATTTCTTATGTGAAATTTAGTGTTTCTGGCGTTTTTCGTTACTGAATTAACTCACTTTTAGTAAGTTTCAACCTAACCTTTGTATGGGAGGTGGGCGTGGTTTTTATCCGATTTCAACTATTTTCATGGTGTGTGGTGGGGTACGTAAGAGAACTGACTGCAGAAAGTTTGGTTTATATAGCTTTATTGGTTTGCGAGTTATATACAAATAACCGATTTGGGGGGCGGGGCCAAGCCCGCTTTCCCAAAAAAATTACATCCAAATATGCCGCTTCCTAGTGCGATCCTCTATTCCAAATTTTACTTTTATAACTTTATTTATGGCTTAGTTATGACACTTTATGTGTTTTCGGTTTTCGCCATTTTGTGGGCGTGGCAGTAGACCAATTTTGACCATTTTCTAAAGCAACCCTCTCACGGTCCCAAGGAACGTGTGTTCCAAGTTTCATCAAGATATCTCAATTTTTACTCAAGTTATCCGTTGCACGGACGGACGGACGGACAGACAGACATTCGGATTTTGACTCGTCTCGTCACCCTGATCATTTTGATATATATAACCCTATATCTAACTCGTTTAGTTTTATGACTTACAAACAACCGTTATGTGAACAAAACTATAATACTCTCTTAGCAACTTTTGTTGCGAGAGTATAAAAAAGACACAATAAAGCATATTTGAGGTTAGCAAATAAATACCAATTCTGTGCCGATGAGTGATAGAATACAGTCTTTAGTGACGAAAAAAAATTAAATTTGGTCGGCCCAGGTCATTGCAAGAAATATTGGAGAGATTCGCACCAGGAACGGCGGTCCTACTACAAGCTATGTTTTGGAAGCGGTTTTGGTTCATGGGCTGCATTTTGCTGCTGTGGAAAGCTATCTACATGTTTTATATTCACTCAAATGAATGCTAATATCAATGTAGATCTTTTGGACAGCGAGTTAATAAAATTTGCTGGCAATATTTATGGCATATAACTGGACATATCGAAAGGATAACACTTCAATCCACACGAAGAACATCTTTAACGACCGGTATTACAATGTGCAGCATTGAGTTCGAACCTAAATCCTATTGAGGATCTCTGGGAGAACATCTCTGCTCCTGTTTTCCACAACGGAAAGCAGTTTGAGACAGTACGTCATCTTAAATTAGCCATAAAGCAAGAATTTGCCAATATTTACATAACTATTCTACAGTCAGTAGTCAATTCTCTGATTAAGCGGCTTAACTTAGTTTTAAAATATAAGGACAATTCTACTGACTATTAAAATAAACATTTCTTTCAGTTAAACTCAAATGTATAGGCTTTACTGGTAAAATTAGTAAAATGCACATATAAATATTTACCATTAGCCTAAACTTCAATTCTGTTTTAAAGTTTAAAAAATATTTTGAAATTTGTTAATTTTTTGTTTTTTATATCGTAAACATTAATAATAACAAGCCTGCGTACTCAGAAATATTTTGCAATTTTGTAATCATTAATTTTTTTTTGCAAAAAGTTCATGCACATATAATTATTTGACTGAGGTATATTATAAGTATGATGGATAGGCACTCGTATAGCCCTAATAGAAGTTGTGTCATGATCCAAAGTAATCGGAAAGTAATCTGTTACAAATATCTAATTTAAAATTGAATTAAAAAAGTATTACAAATATATTTATAAGCATTTAACTTAAAAACCACTTGATATCTAAATATCCAGGATTATTTATTATTTATTTTCACAAGTTATGATAAATATAGTATATGATAACAAAAAAAATGTAAAAAAAAAACAATAAAAATAGCACAAAATTATTGTAATGTAATTAAATTGTTGCCGCTAAAAGATAAAAATAAACGTAAAACACAACTGGCCGAGAATAAAGCGCCAACGATCCAAGCGATCATTACGTCCTATTGTCTGATATGAAATACATATGTACATATAGTATGTATGTAAATATTGAATTTTCCACCAATTAAAAAGCGATTTTCGAAAAGCTCGTAAGCTACAATGCAAACAACTTGTATCAATAATAATTAATTACAATTACCGGTCACAGCAAATAATGTTAACGCTTGCAAAGCAAATATTTATAAAAGATTCTAATCAACTTAAATGGTGTTGAAAGGGTTTTTATACTATTCGCTTTACACAACTCTCGACCGACAGTCGAAACGAATATAAAAGCCCGCAAGGGAAGTTAAACTCAACATCACTCTCATATTTTTTGAAAGAAAAAGTTCCTTCAGGCCGGAGGTGGTTAGAGTTTCGATAACTAACATTCACGAAAAACACTAGTTCAAGACCCGAGAGTCGATCCCTATGATGAAGGACTTAACAAAGTTACGGCAGGTTTTTGAAATTAGTGTTATATAGAATATGATAGGTCAGATCAGGATTTGATATTCGGATCACAATATTCTTTTAGGTTTTTGTAGAGATTCCTTAATTGACTAATCTTATCGGGGTCTTATCGGCTTGGCAAATATCTTGGCTTATCGAGGGTGAAGAATGTTAAAAACAAGAAAATATTTTTCATAAAGAGTTGCCATCTGTTTAATATTTTTGTGCAAATAAATTGATAAAAAATATAAAAGAAATTATAAGTAAATAATTCATAAAAAAAATATTCCATATTAACATATTACAATTATGTTTTTTTTTATCATTACCCGATACTAAATATACACAGCTCTTTTTCCAAGCTATTTAAGAAGCGTGCTTGACCAATTCACAAATGTTAATCACCAAATAAATATGAAAAGCAATGATAAATATATTTGTTTAAATCATAAAGGGCTCATATACCGCAGCGTACGTAGCACTCTTGCGTCGAAATTGTGGTCACACTTTGCAAATATATGCATAATGTCACATTCCGGATAATCATATGCGTACGTCAAATTCTATTGATTGAAATACACGAAATTTTCGTTTGATTTTATAATAAAGACATAACTGCATATGTATGCCTACATACATGTATAATAACCGGCGAATATTGCAACAATCGTGAGACACATTGAAAGTCTTAACTGCTTCGCAGTCCAATAAAAAACATATAACAACAACAATAACAATTTTATATCGGCTATTAGCATTCATCATACGACAGCATCCAAGCGTTTTATAATCGCTTTATATAAAAAATTATAGCCATGTGCCGCTAAATATATTTATATATATACCAGACATTGTCATACAATGCAAATTATTTTTTGATATTTATTCGGTTAAAATCACTGTTTGGCAGTTATATTTAATAAATGAATTATGGAAATTGAGCAATCAAGTGATTAAATTGACTGGGCAGTGCAATTGAGTGAATAAATTATTATATCGCATGCGATTTTATGAATGAGGTTTAGGCAGGGTTGTCAATAGAATATAAAATATTGATAGTATTATAGATTATACCTGATACCTGTAATGTAGAATATCATACTTCTCTAACGAGTCTTTAAATACTGATTCATTATCGGATGAATACCTACGATGACAGACGACCTGACAGATGTCATTCAAATCGCATGCCGAATTGATGTCCAGCAAAATATACTAATAATAACAGTAATTAAAGTATTTACTTGTTTATTTAAGAAATATATATATGATTTGAAAATAAAATTTAAAATTATCCATTTTACTCGACTTCAATTATTTATGGTTTCTTCTTAGCGACCAAACATTACGAGATGAGCTTCTGGTTTGAGTATTGTTTCGGCGAAGGGCTTAAATTTTTGACGCTAATTGTTTTACAGTTTTTAAAGTGAAAAAAAGTAAAAGTGCAGTTCATCACTGCTTGGGGTTCAACGTAACATTTTGATCAGGACACCGATAAAATCTTATCGATCGATGTCTCCGGACAATTTCAATATTTAATTTGTGGTTATGTTCAACAACTCATTCTTACAGCTGTCAAATATATTGCAGTTGTCTATCGGCAGATTTAAATTGTAAGAAACAGTGTTGAATTCAAAGTTACTAGCCGTATATTTCAAACTGATATTGACTTTGTAACTATGTATGTATAATATATGTATATCAATAATTACTAGAAAAATATAATAAAAGAGTAAGTAATGTTTGTTAAGGTTATAAGTCGTAAATATCATACAATTTTTATTTATTTTTTTTATATTCTTATTGACAATAGTAATTACAATAATTCACACATGAGCTTGAATTGTAACTATCGCTGTCACTGTCATTTAATTACTATAATTTTAATGACACCTCATTCACAGTTAGTCTAGCAGTTGTCAATTTACTAATTTAACTTAGCGTTTTAGCACCAGACATTATTGAAATGTAGTTTATGAGGAGTTTGTTCTGTTTTTATTTCTAGTGCTTTTGACCGCTAAATACATACGTGACGTCATGAATGAAGTTTTGAAGTTTGACAGTTGGTTTCGCAATGATTACTATACGGTAGAAAACTGGTAGGAATCTTACTTTCTTGAAATAAAAACCCACAAGAGTGTGCTTATTACTAAAATCGCATAAATATAGTATGCACTAACTCATGAATTATCAGTTTGAAATAATTCTGTGTTTGTGTTTTTGTATTCTATAAATTACAAATTTAATTTTAATTATTACTAAATGTACTGCATAAATCTTGTTTCAAATAAATTTATGATTCATAATCGAACAAATAAATTCATTTTATGTTTATTTAATTTACGATTATTTAATTTTAAACATTAACTCATGCTTATTTATGGCTCTACAGTTATGTATGTACGTAGAAAAACGTGCTAACCATAAAATTATGGCTACAATTAAGAGTAAATGGTATTTGGTCGGTTTTAAACCGATAAACACGTATTGTAAATAATATTAAGTTAATTCATAAATATTTACAGAAGGAAATGTGTAAATATATAACTGCGATTATGAGGACGCAGGCAGTTGTGTGAATTAAAGTCTGGTGGAGAAGAAGCTTCTGAAAGATAATAAATTACTGAAAATTATGAAACTACAGATATTTGCTGCTACTTTTTTCTTACGGATAATAACACAGCCACACAAAAAAAATTATCATGACCTGGGGGTCATACTATGTGTGCCTCATATTTTTGGGGTTGCTGAATTCGAATCCGAGCTCCATTTAACCCATCAGATCAGGGTTTTGACATAACCCTAAAAAACCAATATGGCGTATGTACGTAGAGCGTTGCAAATCGATAATCGCGAAATCGGACCATTGCCACGCCACAAATTGGCGAAAGCCGAAACCCTTTAAAGTATCATAACTAAGCCATAAATAAAGCTATGAAAATTTGGTATAAAGGATCGCACTAGGAAGATGCATATCTGGAAAGTGAAAAGTGGAAATAAATAAAGTTATATCAACCAAACTTTCTGCAGCCGTTTCCTAACTGACCCCATAATACACGATTAAAATTGATATTATCGGATAATAACCACGCGCAACTTCCATACAAAGGTTAGGTTAAAAATTACTAAAAGTGTGTTAAACCACTAATGGAAAACGTTATGACTCATATTAAAAAAAAAGGAAAATGGGGGTGGCGTCGGGCACTTATGGGCCAAAAACCATATCTCAAAAGCTACTCGACCGATTTCAATGAAATTCGGTACATAATACAAGGATGGATGTGGCCACCTCATATCAGGTTACCCCATATCCGATTCCGGTTAACATCATTTCCTGTTCCGGTTACCCCATAACCGGCCATTCCATACACTATTCCGGTTGTCCCCTTTTCCGGTTCCGGCAACATCGTACCCGGTTTCGGTTCTCCCATTTCCGGTTCCGGTGACACCCTAACCAGTTACGGAAAATTATTTCCGGTTCCGGCAACATCATATTCTGTTCCAGTTGATTTGGTCAGCCCTTATTCCGGTTACTCCATATCCGGTTCCTGTAACATCATTTTCGGTTCCGGTAACCCGGTAGAGCAGAACAGAGCTTCAGTGTGGACCACCAGAACACTTTCTTCATAACTCCGATTTAGATAATCTTGGTGTCATATGAAAGTTAATTTTCATAACTATAACATTAGCGTATTAAATTTAAAGTAAATTTCTTAAAAACTAACAGCTGTTTCTTTTTTAATAAAATGTTCGCTTAGACTTGAATTTTTTATTTTTTCATATTTTTCATGATATAAATTTTGTTCTTAAGTAAATTTTTGAACCATTGTTATAGAATTTTTCTTTTTACCTTCTATAAGATGTATGTTCCCTGCACACCACACCATGAAAATTACTAAAATCGGGTCATATCTTCCACTAGCTCCCATATACCTACTTATAGGTTTTTCAAAAACACGGTGGGCTTTATTCCGCATATATCGGTTAATATTTCAGATATCTTAGCAAAATTAAGTGAGCATATAGTCTTGGATATAGTGTACTTTGGTGGTGGAAATGAGTGAAATCGGTTCAGGAATTACCTCAGCCCTCATATACTATATATGATGACTTTCGTTATTCTATCGGTCTTTGTGCCGAATATATGGGTCAAATTGTGCGTTATCTTAATAAAACTATGTATATCAGTAAATTGCGAGAGTATAAAATGTTCTGTTGCAGCCGAACTTAGCCATTCCTTACTTGTCATTCATATATATATATATATATGTATGTAGATGCCAACGTTAAATATTATCGTACTCCACAAAAAAATACATCAAGCTACTTGGCTGTCTCCTGATCGAAACACGCGTAACTAAATCGATCACGTTGTGATAGACATAAGACATGTCTCCAGTGTTTTAGACGTGCGTACGCTCCGAGGACCAAATATAGACTCGGACTATTATCTGGTTGCAGCGAAGATACGCACCCGCCTCTGTGCAGCAAAGAACGCCCGTCAACAAACACAAGGAAGGTTCGACGTTGAAAAGCTGCAAACACAACAGACAGCCACGAAGTACTCTACTCGACTTGCACTCCTGCTCTCTGAGAGCACTCATCAGCATCTCGGTATAAGGGAACTGTGAGACGGCGTCTCAAACTCACGGCGTACCGCTGCAACCGAAACCATTGGCTTTCGGAAAAGTCAAAAAAACAGCTGGTACGATGAGGATTGTCGTCTCGCAGTGGAGAGAAAACAGACTGCCTACCTCGCAACGTTGCAAACGACCACAACACGTGCGGGATGGGATAGATACCGAGAGCTGAAGAGGGAAGCGAGACGCATCTGCAGACAGAAAAAGAAAGAGGCCGAAATGCGTGAGTACGAAGAGCTTGAGAAGCTGGCAGACATTCATTCTGGGATTATGGAGGGAACACTTCTCCGACCTGCTGAGTGGCAGTGAAAGTACAACACCAGGAGTTGGCGAACCCGATTCCCCAATCGATGACGATGGAATAGATGTTCCATTACCCGACCATGAAGAAATTCGAATAGCAATTACCCGCCTGTAGAACAACAAAGCGGCAGGGGCCGATAGATTACCGGCTGAGCTATTCAAATGCGGCGGCGAAGAACTGATAAGGTACATGCATCAGCTTCTTTGCAAAATATGGTCGGAAGAAAGCATGCCTGACGATTGGAATCTCAGTGTGCTCTGCCCAATCCATAAAAAGGGAGATCCCACAAACTGTGCCAATTACCGTGGGAGAAGCCTCCTAAATATCGTCTATAAGGTTCTATCGAGCGTACTGTGTGAAAGACTTAAGTCCACCGTCAACAAACTGATTGGACCTTATCAGTGTGGTCTTAGACCTGGAAAGTCCACCATGGACCAGATATTCACCATGTGCCAAATCTTGGAGAAAACCCGTGAAAAGAGGATCTTTTTGTCGATTTCAAAGCTGATTTCGACAGCACGAAAAGGAGCTGCCTTTATGCCGCGATGTCTAAAATTAGGTATCCCCGCAAAACTAATACGGCTGTGTAAGTTGACGTTGAGCAACACCAAAAGCTCCGTCATGATTGGGAAGGACCTCTCCGAGCCGTTCGATACCAAACGAGGTTTCAGACAAGGTGACTCACTATCGTGCGACTTCTTTATCCTGATGCTGGAAAAAATTATAAGAGCTGCAGAGCTAAACCGAGAAGGTACAATCTTCTACAAGAGTGTACAGCTGCTGGCGTACGCCGATCATATTGATATCATCGGAAACAACAACCGCGCCGTTTGTTCTGCTTTTTCCCGCCTGCATAAGGAGGCGAAGCGAATGGGTCTGGAGGTGAATGAGGACAAGACGAAATATCTCCTGTCATCAAGCAAACAGTCGGCGCACTCGCGTCTTGGCTCCCACGTCACTGTTGACAGTCATAACTTTGAAGTTGTAGATAATTTCGTATACCTGGGAACCAGTATCAACAACACCAACAATGTCAGCCTCGAAATCCAACGCAGAATCACTCTTGCCAACAGGTGCTACTTTGGATTGAGTAAGCAATTGAACAGTAAAGTCCTCTATCGACGAACCAAAATCAAACTCTACAAGTCGCTTATCATTCCCGTCCTGCTTTATGGTGCAGAAGCTTGGACGATGTCAACATCAGATGAGACGACACTAGGAGTTTTCGAGTGGAAAATTTTGCGCAAGATTTATGGTCCTCAGAACATTGGCAACGGCGAATACCGCAGACGATGGAACGATGAGCTGTACGAGTTATACGACGACATTGACATAGTTCAGCGAATAAAAATACAGCGGCTACGCTGGCTTGGTCATGTTGTCCGAATGGACGAAAACACTCCAGCTCTAAAAGTGTTCGATGCAGTACCCGCCGGAAGGAAGGGGAAGGCCTCCACTCCGTTGGAGGGACCAGGTGGAGAGCGACCTGGTTACACTTGGAATCTCCAACTGAAGATCTACAAGTTGGAATCTCCAACTGCGAAGGAAAGAGAGGAGTGGCGCGCATTCATCGATCCGGCTATAACCGGCTAAACGGTTGAACGCCAATCTCATACATACTCCACACTTTCAATGAGAATTGCCAGTGGTCAAAACACCTACAAACATACAAAAATACAATTGCTAAAACAGTAGCCAAATACCCAAAGTGAAGTAGTTGTAAATAAATAAAAAAAATCATAATAATAAAAAAATGCTATGGAATTTGATTTGTGTTTGGCGATAAGCTTAAATTGGGATTTACTTGGCATAAAAATTGATTTGCGATGTCAAGTGCGATATCACTACATACACAGTAATTCAAACATATTGATAAGTAGAGAGTGTGAGTAAAATAAAAATTGTACGATGTGTTGGAGAAATTTTAATTTCTAAGAATTCGCATTTTTGCGCCATGCGAGTTTACTAAAAAATTAAGAAATAAATCTAACAAACAATAAATTATATATATAAGTATGTACATTCATAAAAAAAATTGCTAGACTATACTTAAGTAACTAACTACGTTTGTCTGTATGTAGTTATGTATTTTGACGGACCTACGATTGATTTGTTACACCCATAACAAGCGTAAAGCGTCTAAAAGCGATAAGCGTTATACTCGCGCCTATGCAGCCGGCGAAATTTCAGCGATTTGTTTGTATTTATATACGTACATATATATTTATATGTATGTTTGTACTACGAAATGCGCTGGACAAGTAGTTATTTTGTTCGGTTTTGTGCGCGCCGTCGGTTGCCAAGCGGGAATGTTTACAGTAGTGTAAATGATGGTTATGAATTTTCCAAAACGTAAAATTTCTATAAAATTGTAAAGTATGACTTGCAAAAGTCCAAGAAAAATATTGAGTTAACTGTTTTAGTAATTAATTAAAGAAAAGTGTTGCTTTTACCGTTAGTTATTAACGATTAATATATAAATATATAAATGAGTTGCTTCATTTTGGTGACTGGTGAGTTGAAGTGAAAATCTTATTTTAATGCAAACAAAATTTCTATGAAAGCACACAATTTAATGTGTCTGTCTGTGATGACAGACTTAAAGTGTCAATCATGCATTATAATTTATTTTCGAGACGATTAACAGGATTAATGTTTTTCGTATAAGCTAAAAAGTTTGACAGCTAGCAAAGGTGAATGTACAAAAACAGTGTTATTAATGGCGTAAAAAATATTTTCGTTTTTATACTCTCGCAACAAAAGTTGCTAAGAGAGTATTATAGTTTTGTTCACCTAACGGTTGTTTGTAAGTCATAAAACTAAACGAGTGAGATATAGGGTTATATATATCAAAATAATCAGGGTGACGAGACGAGTCAAAATGTCTGTCTGTCCGTCCGTCCGTCCGTCTGTCCGTGCAACGGATAACTTGAGTAAAAATTGAGATATCTTAACGAAACTTGGAACACGTATTCCTTGGCACCCTGAGAGGTTGCTTTCGAAAATGGGCAAAATCGGGCAAATTGCCACGCCCACAAAATGGCGAAAACCAAAAACTTATAAAGTGTTATAACTAAGCCATAAATAAAGTTATGAAAATAAAATTTGGAACATAAGATCGTATTAGGGAGGGGCACATTTGGATGTAATTTTTTTGGAAAAGTGGGCGTGACCCCGCCCTCAAATATGTTTTTTGTATATAACTCGCAAACCAATAAAGCTATATAAACAAAACTTTCTGCAGTCGTTTCTTTTAGCCGTTTCCTTATAATAATAATATTAGCCACTCCCACCTTCCATACGAAAGTTAGGTTGAAAATGACTAAAGGTGGGTTAACTCACTAACGAGAAACGTCAGAAACATCAAATTTTACAGAAGAAATAGCAGAAGGAAGCTGCTCTCAGATTTTTTTTACAAAATTAAAAATGGGCGTGGCATCTCCCACTTATGGGTCAAAAACTCGGTATATAATACTTTCTTGACACCCTGATGACACATGTGATGGAATCGGTTCATAACCACGACAACTTCCCATATAACTCAATTTTGAATTCCATCTGATTCCTTCACTTTATAATGTATACATAAGGAACCAATGAAGATAGCGGAATAAAACTTTACACAAATAGTACATATCATCACTGGCTTCTCTTGAGAAAAAATTGTCGAAAACGGACCATAACCTTTCAAGGCCCCAGATATCGAACATGTTGAACTCAGGGTCTAAGGGTAAATTTTAACCGAAAATATGGGCCAATCTCTTAGATAATTTAATGTAATTCAGAGGAAATTGTTTACTTCTAATAGTGTGTCTCTGTTCTAAAAATTATTAAAATCGGATAATAACATGTCTTAGCTCCCATATACCTAATTATAGGCTTTTTAAAAATATGGTGGGCTTTAATCTGCATATATGTATTGATTAATATGTGAGATATCTTAGCGAAATTAAGGGAGTATATAGAGTGTGATGTAGTGTACCTTGCTGGTGAAAATGAATGAAATCGCTTCAGGAATTTCCTCAGCCCTCATACACTACATAGGACGATTTTCGTTATTATATTAAACTTTTTGCCGAATTTATAGCTAAATTTGGGTGTTATCTTAATAAAATTTTTTCAATAAATTGCGAGAGTATAAAATGTTCGGTTGCACCCGAACTTAGCCTTTCCTTACTTGTTGTTATTATCAAGTAATTAAGAATGCATTAATTAAGGAAAAAGTACTTAAAGCTCTCTTATTTCGGCACCCATTGATCCAACGTATTATAGTAGTCAATCTCATTTCGATAGAAAAGTCCACTCAATGAGATTTTCTAAACGAGTGCCAAAAGAACACACAATTTCTGCTAATTTATCTGCTTATTGTATATTCTAAAAATTATGTACTAATTATACAATTAAATAAAAACAAAAATTAAATTAAATTATATTCTAAAAATATGTAAATTATTGCTGATAGTTTAATTTAAAGAATGCTATATATACAGAGTTTAAAAATTCTTACGGCTTTAATCGATCGGCAATCGAAATTTATGCGAAGAGTTTGTGCTCACATTGTTTTACATATTCTCATGAACCTCAAAATATATTTGACTGAAAGTACATATGTATAAGTACAACGCCATCTAACCTAATTCCGGTGCAAACCAGTAAATTATTTTCGAACCAATAATATTTTTGGCACAAGGTCTTTAATATACTTTATCAAGCTTTTTCAAGGGGTTTTATTTACTTATCAATCACTACATAACCGAAATAATACTTGTTGGCCACCACCTTACCACCTTTAATAATTTGAAAGTTTAAACTTTGTTGCTACCGTTCTAAAAACATGAAAAGGCAAAACTCGTTAAAATCATTAAAGCAAATTTCATCTCTGTCTGTCTGCTTGGCGTAATTATCAAAAAAAAAAAAATGCAAACACACACACATGCACACTCCATATTAAAAACATTTATTATATTTATAACTTAAACAATGCTTCAAAAACACACAAAAACGCAAAAATACATACATACATACGCTTATATTATAAATAAATATATATTTAACCTTTCCAAATATGCAGTGCTCTCAAACAATGCATGAGAGATTTCGCTACAACGAGCGACAATCAGCTGTTCGCGTAATACCGCAAAGTGAATGAGTAACAGGTGATCACTCGCTAGAGTTGTGCCTTTTTTATTTTATATATACTTTATTTATATTTATTTATTCATACTATGCTTAGTGTTTGTTGTTGCTGACTGCTCTTATATTTATATATTTATTGCTTTGTATTTTCAATATGAGAATATTTCAATTAAAATAAATTAATTAAAAATTATATATTAATTCATATTATATGTGTTTTAATAATTTATTTAATGCAATTGTTGTTACTAGAGCATTTGTATTGTATTTGTTGCTATTGTTGTTATACTTTTGAAGCTTTTGTTTAGTATGTTTCACTCATTATTACAGCTTAATTTTTCTATTATTTTTACACTAAAAGCGGTTGTTGTTGATATTGTTGTTGTAATATTTATATAATCAATATCTTCACACTACTATTTACACTAGTGTTTGTTCTAATTATCATTACCATGTGCATACAAAGTTTGCAAGCGTTATGTGAACACAATGTGGAACACAACAAATGTGCTTGCACTTCAGTTAAGTATAAATACATACATTTTTACGTACATGCATACATATTCAGTGGCGGAACCAAGGGGGGTGCGGTAAATTAGAGAAATTTCCCCCCGCCTTGGAACCCCAGAACCTGAAAATTTCACTTGTTTGCTAGAAAAATGTTCTCTGCAATAAAAAATGAAATCAAATTTACTATGGAAATCACAACAAGATACTATCATAAATTGCATTATATGACCTGTCTAAACTTATTTAACCCTTTTCTGGGCGACTCACAGCGGAAGTACTAAATTCTGAATTGAGAAAGAATCGAAGTCTTGAGTACAGTATGAGACATATATGTCCGCAGAGATATCGAATTAATGGCATCAAAAATGATTGGGACGTTGCTTGCCACGTTGAAAAAAAAGAAGGAAAAAGTTGATGAAATATTTCGATTGATTTATTTAGAAGTCAAGACAAAAACTCGATGTTGAAGAAGCGAAACCGAGAACATGTGGTCGACAAACGAAACGCGAAAATTACGGTGTGAAAACTTGCGAAAATTACTACAGGGTCTCTGCTGGATACCATCAAAGAAGATTTGGAAACTCGTTTTTTACAAGAAGTTTTGGATGGTTACCAATTGAGTGTGTTGCTCCAGGAAAAAGCAAGTCTTTTAAAAGAAAACGAAATCGATGATCTAATTGGATGCTTGATAGAATCGGGAATCTTCTGGATGATGAAAAAAGCGTACTAAAATTGAAATTCAAAGGTGAATTAAGCAACTGGCAGCAGCAACAAAAAATTAAGGGCAGCGAAATTCCAACTTCTGCACTGGAAACATTAAGAAAATGTGACGTCGACATATTCCCAACAATCCACACCTATCTCCGAATATTCTGTACACTTCCCGTAACAAAGCTCTGAACGTTCTTTCTCTTATCTTCGCCGCATCAAAACATGACTTAGGACGACCATGCTTCAAGAAAGACTAGCTGGATTAGCGTTGCTTCATACGCATCATCACATCGAAATCACCGCCGAAGAAGTCTTCGAAAGATTCGCAAAACTTGGCAGTCATCGTTTTGCGTTATGAAACACGCAATGCAAAAGGATTTTTCTGTTTGAATTTTTAATAAAATGAGCCACTATGTAATGCATGCATATGGTTGACTTTTCGATTATAACCACTTTGTTTACCTAAAAATTGGAATTGATAATTTGGGTTTCATAATTTGTACTGTATTTCTCTCGCAATAATAAGTTTGAAACCCAAATCGAAGGATAAATTCAATTGCCCCCCACCCCCCCCAAGAATCGTCTCTGGATCCGCCATTGCACATTTATATGTAGACAACCACATATGTGTACACGTTTATATATTTTTTATTTTCTTACATTTGATTTTTATGAGTGACTTTTAATAAGAATCCCATAATTTTTAACGACATCTACTTTTGCACTTCCATATTTATATATGTATGTATGCATGTGTGTTTGTATATATATCTCACGGCATGTTTTATATGTAAACTTTTTAAACATTTTCCGCATTCTCTTAAGAGCTGTCTCCTATCATTTCATTCCAACCAAGTTCAAATACAAAACGTCACGTTTACTTAATGTTCAGATTTATTTGTAGAACTTAAGATGAATACCGGCTACTTTTTAAATATATTATATTAATCTGTTAGGTGCGATAAGAGAATAGATTCGAAAAGCAAAAACATTGGTTCGAGAAATAATTTATAATTTACGGATTCGTATCATGAGGATGTTTCAGTGGATCAACTCAAAGATTTATATTTTCGGGATCTAATAAAGCTCAACGGATTAGTACCCATCCAAACTATAGGTTTCACATATTAGCGAACACAGAACAGAGAAAGACAGCCACCGAAAGACAATTTAATTAAATATAAAAAAATTAGATTTTCTTCATACAGCAAAACTTATTTAATTTCATGTAACGAATAAGGTTTTTTATATTGCCGAGCTTGATGTCTGGAAGTATTTCTGAATAGTGGATTCAACTAGCCACTCCTGGCAAAGTTAGAACGATTGTCATGTCAGCTTAAAGTATTCTATTGGGTATATATAAAGAAAGTTAAATGGTCCTGTGAAGAGAAAGAATATATCGATTGAATTGTACTCGAGCGAATTCATGTAATTGCGGTTTAATTTTTGTACTGAGGAGTAAAATCATGCGAATTACCCGACGGAAAATCTTAAGTAATCGGTAACCATTTCAGGAAAAAAATTATGGAATTGCTAAATATCTACAAAACAAAGCAACTTTTAGCTACAATACTTTTTTTGAGATACAAAGCAACCGTTTAGAAAACCCGGTTACTCATTACATTTACAGTTACCCGATTACTCGTTAGCAACGCGTCAAAACACTTGCTCAATATTTAATAACAACATGATTAACAACAACGATGCTAACAAAGTCTAAAAAAGCAACACACAAAAACAGCATCCAGCAATATTTAGGAAAATGAAAACAACAACAAAGTCAGTGTTATATAAATAAACACAAAAACAATAATAAAAAATATATAAAATAGTTTGGCGCAAAATTCCAACAATAGAGCAAAAGTGGCAGAAATATTAAATTAGAGTGTAAAAAGAGAGCGCATTGCGGATAGTGGAAGTGATTTGAGTACGTCCGTGTACGGCTGAAGAGTGTGGGAATGTTGTTGAACGAAATGACATGTGCTTAGACGTTGTAATTAACGCTCACCGCAATCAATTGTAGGAAAGTAATCGTCAAACGAATAAATTAATGAAAAATGGATATTTATGAGAGCAATAACAACAAACAACAGTGAGAGCTACATATGTGAATGAGTAGTAAAAGCGCGACAGTAATAGCAATGGCAATAACCAAAAGCAATAACAAACAGCAATAATAACAATGCCGACAGACCGGTGCACAGCTGGTTAACCGGTAGCAGGTACTTACTTAACAGAATGCCAATCAGTTGTGATGAGTGTTGCTCACACACCTATACATACATATGTAGCTCCGCTCACATGTAGATACTTGTTAGTGAGTGAGCCTACAGTTGGGGGTCGGCCGGCCGGCCGTAAGTCGGTTAGTCTATCAGCTGTTGCAAACAAGTTGCAGCGGAAAAGATATGCAAAAACAAAAGCAACAAGTGGTTGGTTAGTGCAAACTGTTTTGTTGTATTTTTTTTTTTTTTGCATTTCTGCTGTAATTTGAGAACTACTGACTTTCTTATGCATTTATTGCTGGTTGTTGTTGTTGTTGGTTTGCGTTTTTGTAGTGCTAACACGTTTATGGTGTTGTCAGCATGCTGTTCAACAGCAATGGCTATAGCAACAACAGCAACTTCTACTGCTGTCCACTGCCACCAAAACAACCTCAAATCACAACAAATTCATTCAGTGTGTTGTGGAAATCGTCGGACGTCGGTCGGTTGTGTGTTTTTTCTTCAACGTTCTAACACACAACAATATGTACATACATACATATATTTCGCGATTTTTTTTTCGTCTACAATTTTCGGCCAGTTTTTAGTTGAATATTTTTTTCGGCTGAGTGTTTGTGTTTTGTTGTTGTTGTATTTTTAACATAAAAAGTGAATGGTGAAGCATGTGGTGAAGTGTATCCGATTCGACTGCGCAGCAGACAGGCAGGTAAGAAAGCTGGCAAAAACGACAGTGTCAAAATGACTTACGAGTGTATTAAGTATAGAAGGATCTGTCAGTGAATAAGAAGAATCTGAATGCTTGAATTTAAGTGAATCGGTCAAAGTTTGTAGAGTGCCAAAAATAAAACCATAATCAAAATAATTTTATTTACTCATATAAACATACGTAAATACATATATACAAATGCGTGAAAAGTGTAAAGCAATTAAGTGTTTAGATTTAAAAATTTATTCACATAAAATGTTGAGAGATTTATATTATAGTTTTTTTTAGTAAAATAAACATTTTTAAGAGCTAAAAAAATAATTGTAGCAATTTCTGTGTGCCACATATTAATTCATAATCTAATATGTGTAATATATACAGGCGCAGGCATCCTGAACGATGACTACTACTCAGGGAACACGTAAAGGCACTCCATTCTGGTATCGCAAAGGACCATAACTGGTCTATGCGTGGCCTGCAGGCCTACCAGACCAACCTAACCTAATATATGTACATACATATGTATAAGTGTTTATATATACCATTTCACATGTACATATATGTATATGTATGTATGTGTATTTCCGCAAATATATTTCGGTAGCCGATAATAATTTATCTAAACGAAAGAGCATATTTAAAATCAAAATTTCCTGGAACATGAAACAATTCTAAGATACATACAAACATATCGCTCATTTACTTGAATAGTGTCATAACTCAAAAAACACGATTTTTGAGTTGAGTATGCAGAAATGTGCGCAAACTCATCGTCCATATTGTATAAAAATTTCATTCCGATGCGTAAGAAAATAAATCGTGATAAAAGAATGTGCAGTTCTTAAACTTGTTATGTTGCATTAGTTTTTAACCACAATAACGACACTTCTCAGTTGTGCCAGAATTAGTTATCATTTTTTTTACGAAATAACGACATATTTTGTGTTCCAACACATATTGTGAAAAGGTGAATTTGATTTTCTTTTCAGAAAGAACGACCCATTTTGTATTACAACGATATTGGTGAAAATTTAATTAAATTTTTCATATTGCTTTTTTCAGCAAAAACGACACATTTGACTTATGACGGCGAAATTGATTTATATTTTTCACAAATAACGACATAATTCAAAGTCACATTTATGCCCAAGAAAAAGCATTAGTACACTATATTTGGTTCATTTATGCTCAACATTGTATGTATTTAATATATTACAGGCCGCTTGATTTATCAATAAATTGATGGCATTATTCTATATTTGCTAAATAAGAGACAATTGAAAACTTTAAATCGCTCTCCTGAAAAATCGACTTTTTTGAGTTGTGACACTATTCAAGTAAATGAGCGATATGTATGTACACATACACCAGCGGTCAAAAAAATAGGTACCAATGAAAATCATTTGTTATAATATTTCCTATTTTTTTTATAAAATTAAAAAATATATATACAAATTAAAAAAAGAATAATAATAAGTAAAACTATAGAAAAAATCATTAGAAGATAAATTTCTTAAAAAAAAAAATTATTTCACAATAGCGTTCTTACAATCTTCTTGTGTATATAAAATATTGTAAAAATTTGTTTTTAGTATTGTTTTGATTCAAAAATTTAGGTGTAAAATAAAATCCATATACATATGAATATGAATATGTGCCGTTTCTTTTGCGTCACCTCTTAGTCATTTGTAGCATTGTCTGGTAAATATTTTGTGATTTCTTTTTAGTAACACAATTTTATATTTTATGCCTTTTATTTTTGAAATTTTTATACTCTCGCAACATGTCGCACAGAGTATTATAGTTTTGTCCACATAACGGTTGTTTGTGTCACCAAGAAATATAAGAGTTAGATATCGGGTTATATATACATAAATGATCAGGATGACGAGTGGATTTGAAATCCGGATGTCTGTCCGTCCGTCTGTCCGTCTGTTCGTGCAAGCGTTAACTTGAGTAAAAATTAAGATATCTTAATGAAACTTGGAACACATGTTCCTTGGCACAATGAGGAGGTTGCTTTCGAAAATGGGCAAAATCGGTCCACTGCCCCGCCCACAAAATAGCGGAAACCGAAACCTATACAGTGTTATAACTAATCCATATATAATGTTAAGAAAATGAAATTTGAAACATAGGATCCCATTAAGGAGTGGCACATTTGGATTTATTTTTTTTTTGTAAAAGTGGGCGTGACCCCGCCCCCAAATAGGTTTTTGTATATAACTCGCAAACCAATAAAGCTATATAAACCAAACTTTCTGCAGTCATTTATTTTAGCAATTTCCTTTTACAGTCCAAAAATGAAATAAATCGGATAATAACCACGCCCACCTCCCATACAAAAGTTAGGTTGAAAATTACTAAAAGTGCGCTAACTCACTAACGAAAGACGTCAGAAACACCAAATTTTACATAAGAAATTGCAGAAGGAACCTGCACTGAAAGTTTTTTACAAAATGGAAAATGGGCGTGGCGTCGCCCACTTATGGGTCAAAAACCATATCTCAAGAACTATTCGGTCGATTTCAATGAAATTCGGTATATAACACTTTCTTGACACCCTGATGACACGGGTGGAATATGGGCGAAATCGGTTCACAACTACGTCTACTTTCTATATAACTCAATTTTGAATTCTTTTGATTCGTTCACTTTATTTTACATTAGGAACAAATGAAGATAGCGGAATAAAGTATTACACAAATACTGTATTTGAGCAGTGACATCACTTGTGGAAAAATTGTCAAAATCGAACCATGACTTTTCAAGGCCGCTGATATCGAACATGAAGAACTCAGTGCCTAAGGGTAATTTTTCACCGAAAATATAGGTAAATCCCTCAGATATTTTTATGTAATTCATTCCTTCTGAATTTTTTTCTTATAACAGTTTCTCTCTGTACCTGAAATGGTAAAAATCGGGTCATAACTTCCTCCAGATCCCATATACCTAATTATTAGTAATATTAAATTAAGGGAGCGTATAGTCTTCGATACATTGTATCTTTGTGGTGAAAACGAATGAAATCGGTTTAGCAATTACCTCAGTCCCTATATACTATTTATGATGATTTTCGTTATTCTATTGAACTTTATACCTAATATATGGGTCGCATTGTGTTATCTTTATAAAATTACATCAATAAATTGCGAGAGTATAAAATGTTCGGTTACAGCCGAACTTAGCCCTTCCTTACTTGTTAGTAACACAATTTTATATTTTATGCCTTTTATTTTTGCAATTTTTTTACATAAAAATACGAAGTAATTTATAATTTCAAATGTCTGTACGAACGAGTAGCCAACATTAGAAAGACATTGTAGATAATAGTGCGCTCTTTTTGCGAAAACATTTCTTGAAAAATGTTTTCAAGGAACTCCACTGAAATTAAATGCCATATTTTATTACCATACACTTTACACCTACTTTGACCGTTTTTTGTCGCCGTTTTCTATTAAATAATTGAGAGCGATATTAACCTATACATACATTTCAACATACGAGACATAATTTTCATAATTTTATGGAATTCAAAACTGCTCACTCTATACAATTTTTCGAAACATGTATTGTTGTTGCGCAATATGCAGGTTTGCTTTGGTTGTTATCACCAACAATTTCACTTCCATAATCGTTGAACTGATTTCTGTAGGATTGATCGTTCGTAAATGGTTGCTGGCGACGTCATCATTAAACGCTAATTATAATTAGATGTGATAGGCATAGTGTGAAATTGATATACATATACATATATACATACACATACATACATATAAAAATGTTAAATGTGACTGCAATTTTGTTGACAAATTCAATTAGTATATTTAGCTATAAATTGAAATTCACTTGCTGTGGGAATACCTGGATTTATTATTTATTAGTTATTGAATTTATAAAATGCGCCCAAGTTTTTTATTGTATTAATCGACTTTCTATTTGAGACATTTGTTGGTAAAATTAGTGTACGATATGATAAACAAATTACGTTTTGAAATTTATAAAAAAAAAGTAATTAATTTAGTTTTTGTAAACTCGCAACATGCTGCAGAGACTTTTTAAGTCCCAGATACCGTACATGCGGACCTTATTGCTTGTGGCTAATCCTATACCGAAAATTATTGGCAAATTTCTCAGATTCTAAAGAAATTCGGAGAAGATGTTTTCCTTATAATAGTGTGTCTCTGTGCCAAAAATGCAAAAAATCTGGTCAATACTTGCTCTAGCCCCTATACTATATATTTTCAAACTGCCGGTGGTCTTTATATCGTACATATCGGTTAATAAAAATAAGAAAAAGTATAATTCTGGATATAATGTAGCTTGGTGGCATAAAATAGTTGAAATCGGTTCCTAGTTCCATATACTATATATATTTGTTGTCCTAGTGGGATTTATTTCGAATATGTATATGGATCCAATTGTGTATTATCTTAATAATATTACATAAATAATATATAATATTATTATTTTCATGTCATCCCACTTACAAGTGTTTCAGACTGACTCTAATCAATTATTAAATTGCTAATTGACTCAATTAGGAGGTTTACTGAAATGACGATTATTTGTTTATATTTAAGATTTAGATTTTAGCTTTCGTTTATGATCTCCTAGATTATTCCGCAAATCTATAATTTTTTACATTATTATTATATAATTCTTAAACATGTCATGAATATCTATACAACAATTTTTGAATATGTCTGATGATTCCGCTTAGGTTATACTATATTTTTTCTCCTTTTATTCTTCAAGCCATATCATTGGTGTCAAGTATTCCCCTATATATTAAATGTTTGTAAAATTTCACACGTCGACTTGCCAGTTATTTGCCGTGTTTTCTAAGACCTTAAACTTTTTAACTTATTGTCTAATTATAGTAGTCACGCTCCTTTGATTATTAATTTTTTCACATTACTTCGCAATTATTGGCTTGCGTTTTGTTTAATTTTTTCTATTCGCAACTTAATTGAACGTAAAACGACACTTGTTGCGTAGTAAATTGAAAATAACAATACATATATATGTATATGTACAGCTGTATGCATACCGTTAACATTAATTAGCATGACAAAAGCTTTAACGAAAGGTGTAAATTGCGTAAACAAAATTTTAACGCCAATATTTAGATAAGTGTGCCAAAGTGTGTTCTCAATGTCGATTAATTAAGAATGTTGCTATTGAGTATAAAGATGAAATGAAATTGTTTTCCCAACTGATTCTTAGCATTATACTATATTTAAGGTTTTGGCTTGGTAATTTGCGATATACCCTATAGATCCGACCTAAATTTTTACTGACAGCTATGGAACTAGCAAGCTTATAATTCTGCAAAGCTTGTCATGCGTTTATTAAATATTTTCTTTCTAAAATTGATTAATTTTGGTGTTTAGTTTCATGGGAAAACCATCTCTAATTATTTCTGAATAACAGTATGCGCCACCATTTCGGATTGTAAGTACATTTCTCAGATCAGTATTCAGAGATGTAGTGAAGCACGTTCTCTACTACCCTATTGTTTATCTGGTCGCCATCTAAAGTGTAGGTTCTTCCGATTTGAAGTATTTTAACAGAATTTAATTGTTGGGCACTGTAATAATCAAATAGTGATGCCTTTCCTGTCCTCAAACGTTCGACTCATGCGAGAAGTTAAGAAATTATTTTTGGATTATCAAAACTCGTAAGAGAAGAAAGTTATTGAAGTTACATAGAACTGTCGTAACCACATCGAAGCTCGTAATAGAAAGTGATCATTTAAGTTGATAGTTATGTATAAAGGACTCGCACTGTTAAGAGAAGTGCACAGTTTATTGGCATTGTGCTCTGGATTAATAGAATCTCTGGGTGTGTGTTGAAGTTGTGAAAGATATAGTGCCAAACTAAAGAATATTCATGTAAAGTTGTTTAGGGTAAAGTTTGTATATTTTAGGTGATAATATACATATGTACATATGTAAAAATGTCTTATTCAATAGTATAAATTAATATGTAGCGGCAATTAACAGCACATATAAAAAAAACCTAAAAATGTATTATATATGCCATAAACAAAAATTTGCAATAAAAATTATAATATAATAAAAATATGCTATAAAAACGCAAAATGATAGATAATCAGATTTTGATATGATATAGCAAAAGCAAACAGAGGCGTGCCATAAAATATCTTGTTTGAAAATTTCGAAACAGTTATAAATTCTGAAATTTATTTTCCACATTTTTTTATTATAAATAATATATATAATAATACAATAAAATTAATCATTAATCGCATACGCATTTTGACACTTTCAGATAATACAACAGCGGGAGTTTCATGAAGTGGCACTGGAAATGGATTTATGGTAAACCAATTAGTGCTGATAGGTTGGTGCTTACTGCAAATATGAATATAAATATGTGTGTGTGTGTGCAAAAATAATTAAAATTTACATTTGTTATTGATAAATTAAGTGTATCTCCATTTAACGGTGACAACAAGCACTCACTCGATAGCCGGATTCGATAGTGCGCCACTTCTAACGCCACAATTTAGTGAGGCCAACCTGTGTGTAGTGCTGAGAAAGTACTGTAAATCGATATGTTTGACCGTGTGCCGATTTTTTTTTTATTAAATGACTAGCGTATGTATATCTGTTTGCTTTGCTCTACAAATAGACACTTCTTAGAGTGCACGACGTGTGAACATGTGACATTATGGAGTACCACTCCAGTGGGGAACCCACGCATAACGAAGCACACATTTGATTTGATTGAATATTATGCTTAGTTGTTACTATTAACTTTGTGTTATGCTAAATAAACATACATATGTACGAGTGTATGTATGAATGTATGGGAATATCACACCCACACCCATACACACGCAGACACACACTCACATATAAAGCGCGCATCGAATCAGTCACGTGCATTTCATTTAATATTTACTAGATCATCTCGTGTGAATGCAGTCATGCGGTATGTGCAACAATAATAAATCGCAGCATATCATACATCCTAATATATACACGCATACTACAACTTTTACCAACACATACACTTACGTGTCTTACACGACTTATCAGCAGCCAGCCGAACTGGCATTATCGCACAATCAAATGCAATTCAATCCAACCAACAACCCAATAAACCAACAACTTAAGTACCGAACAACTCAGCGATACTGTGAGACTTCAAAAGCCAAAGAAGAAAAAAAAAAACAAAAATAAAATACTCGTACATACATACATATAACGGCGCGAAATCCCCGAGTCGCCGAGCAAAACGATCAATTGACGATCACCTAGCCATATGCACACATATAAACACACAAACACACGTTTACGAGTGTTACTCCGTTTCGTGAAGTGCTGTCGGATCGGTTTGCTGTTGCTGTTGTTATTGTTGTTGTGCTATGTTGACAATATTCGTATAAATCTACTACTAATATTCGCCCAGTTTAATACTACTACTCAAATGCGTTTAACGCGTAGTCGAAACTGATGATCCGTCAGCGTACGCGACACGAGTGAAATTATTCCTCCAACTACGGCTAAGGTTTCGACAATTTTTTATTATTGCTTTTGATTGTTGGTGTATTGCTGCTGCAAAAGAATTCTTTCTTTGCTACTTCCTCTACGAGTTTTGATTTACTTGTGTGTATTATTTTTTTTGTGTTTTGTTGTTGCATTATATTTGTTGTCGACGGATAACTTAACAAACCAGCAGCATCACCGCAGTGTAAGTCAGAGATAAATTCGCTACTCTACGAGATTGAAGTGCTCGTCGGCGGAGTTAGGCGGTGAAGATTGAATGTCGTGCGCGCATTGAGGCTGGAGAAAATTTGTGCGGAAAATTGAAATTTGTTTGTGAATGAGTCGGTGTTCGAATGGTGAGGCATACGAAAGTTGTGACATAAAAAAAAAACAAAAAAAAGAAATAAAAAAAGAAATAAAAATTATATTTCGTTTTAATAAAGGCATTGCATAAATTAAAGTGAACTTTAATGTAAATGTAAAAAATTACTGTGATGTAATGGTAAATGAAAGGAAATGCAAAATAGTTAGTGAAAAAATATAATTAAATTAATTGAAAAATCGAAATGAATTAAATACGCTGAAAATAATGATAAAAAATATATTTTAAAATAAAAACAATATTAGAACACAGAGAAACCTAAGAAGAAAATTTATAAACTAAATATTAGCTTAATTAATACAGTAATACAATATAAATGCCAGTGAATACCAAGCAAATCAATAAATAATAATATATAAAAATATATTAAAAAAAAATAATCGTATAGAAAAACGTGGCTGCCAAAGAGTTAATATTCATAAATAAATAATTAATTTAAAATTAATGAAAATTATATTATATAAAATAATTCAGCTATAAAAAATTATTTCGGTTGTGAACATTTTTGTCTACATAAAATAAAAAAAAATAACGAATAATAATAAAAAAATACTAATAAAATATATAATATTAAATAATATATATTACTAGTGCTATTGAAGTTGCTGCGTGTAATATTCGTTCACATTTCCTGTTATATACGTGTGTGCCCGCAAAAATGAAGCTTACCACCAACACCAATTCCTCGCAAATGGAATCGCTGCTCACCGTTCCATCACTGACACATGTCAAAGTGCATCCAATGCGCACCGCTTCAAATGCTTCATCCATTGGTCGGCCGAATGGCAATAGCGCCGGTGGTATCGATGATCCGGATGAGGATGAGAGTGGTCTCGGCTATACGCATACTTTGGTGAGTACAGAAAAATATTTCCATAAAGTAACTGAGTAAAAATATGACGAATTATTATTATGGAAATTATATTATGTAGAAATATGTAAGTCGATTTTTAATAAATGAGCTTTTGAATCTGAATCTATCGAACAGTACTGAATGAAATGGATCCCTTTTTTGGGAGTGTTTTGTGTTGCGCTACAACAACAGCAGCAATAGTAAACACTACTACAATTGGAAACACCCTGAAAAATTCCGATAACCTAAAACTTTAATTTAAGGTGGAGTGTCAATAAGGTTCGCTTACTTAGAATTCTTGATTGTCCCAAATTATTACGGGGTCTGCTGAACTGTAGTTCTACAAATTCTATTTACGTGAGAGATTCAGAATGAGGCAAATAAGTGCGATTATGGCCATAAACTCGGTTACGGGTTAGAGTCTGGCATACTTACGTATGTATATAAGTAATTTCTTGTTGTTTTTATTACAAAAACAACACATTTTTTACAATCTAATAAAGTCTAGAATGTTTTGTAAACAAACACATCTGTACACATGTATGCTTACGGCATAGTCAACACGGAGCTGTCGGAAGCTCGTGAGATGAGATAGTAGTTCTAATCAACAGCTGACAACCAACAGTTTTAGAGCAACTGTGTGAAATGCCGTGTTGATAATGCAAGTAAACACCTACATATGTTTGTATGTTTAGATATGTAAATGTAAATGTTATTGTTATTGTATATTAAATAATAAATAATACACAAATGTAGCCTCTTTTTGTATAAATAATAATAATATACATATGTATATATATGGAAGGAGAACTCAAAGTGTATTAGCAAAAACACAAAACAATAGCAGCTTAACATTAATTTCTTATCAAAATCGCGCGCTGTTTAGCTAAATCACAACACGAGTGCGTAAAATCAACAAAAATACGTGTAGAAATTTTTGAGTTGAACTTGCCTCCAAGTATATAAAAATATTTGCATAAAAAATATTAATACTGTATAAAAACAAAAATAACTGATAACTGAGCATCATTGGTAGTTTGAGATTTTTTGTTTTTGTTTCTTAAAATGATTTTTTTATTATTTGCATAGTGTCTTATTTATATATTTTTATTTATTTTGCCAATTTGTGCTTTTGCGAAATTTTAAGGTTTATAAAGTGTTTACACACGCCGTTAGCAGCAATTTTTTAAGTTATTTGTAGCATTCATGGCATTCAATATTGTTTACATTGCTATATTCCTGCATTTACTTATATTTTTATATGATTTGTTGTAGTCGGCAAATATATGGACATACTTGTACAAAAAAAAGATTATAAAAAAACTAAAAGTATACCTTTTCCCCAGTTTATTTTAAAAATTTACACTTCGGCACAAGTAATTGTATTTTTGAGCAATTTTAATATCTAATACGATTTTTTTTTAATTCAAAGACATATCTGAATTTTGAAATTTCGCACAAGGAGACACACCTTAATAGCGACTATAGTGGTATCGATAATGCGATTGAAGCTTGGATATTTTCCTTTATAAAATAGCTTATATGTATATAATATATTATTTTATTAATAGAGTGTGATATTATATAAAGAAATATCTTTAAATATTAAAAAAATATTCAAGCTCTTTTCAGAATGATTACATTTATAATCCTCGCCTCTTTCCAAGATAGAACTAAAGTGGAACTTCTTTAACTCGAATCACCATAATCCACAAAAAAACTTCAAGTTAGAGAGATTTTGAGTTATAGAATTTTCATTAAAACGAATAAATTTTGAAAAAGCTGTAAAATAAGATTTAGATACCGTTTTATTTATTTACTTCGCAAAAATTTTGATGGACATAGGTTAATAGATGTTTTCTGCAATGTTGTTTGTTGTAGTTTGCTATTGTTTGGATATTGTTAGAAGATGCAACCCATAAGTATAGTATTAAACTTTTAGTTCGCCTCCGTACGATATTGAGGGACTATTTTAAAATTCTGCCTCGATAGTAAAACTTTAAATTTTATATATTGCCCTCACCAAAAAGTTCGGTTTATGGAAGGAAATTTGTATGAAAGTTGCCTTCTATTGCCACTTCAAGAGTTCGAGTTATGGACAACATCGAGTTAGGGAAGGAAATTTGTATGAAATTTAACTTCTAAACGCTATTACCATGTCAAGTGTTCGAGTTATGGAAGTTCCACAGTATATCATATATATATATATGAATATTTGAATCTCATCGTCCAGATCGAATTAGACTGAAATCTCAACTTGTAAACTGTACATTTACCTTCTGCATTGGTTTGTACTAGGGCTCTTAAAATTACTCGATTAACCTGAAAATCGATTATTCGAATATCCGGTTTCTAACCGTTCGTACGAATATTAACCGGTTAGTACTATTCGATTAGTCGCATTGTTACGACTATTCGAATAATCGACTATTCGAATAATTTTACGACTATTTCGAGTAATCGTTCTACTACGGTTATTCGAATAGTTGTTCTGCTGCGACTATTCGAATAGTTGCTCCGCTGGCAGCATTTGAATAAATGAAAATTGTTTGAAATCCAAACAGCCTTTGATTATTTTTTGTTTTTATTTGTGAAAATGTCAATTGTTCGTATTTTTCATGAGTTTAATATTTTTCAATAAACATAGAAATTTAATGAACTTTCACTATTCGAATAGTCGACAGCGAACGGTTAACCGAATAGTCGAAAATGAGCGGTTAATCGAATAGTCGATGACTGACGATTATGCGAATAGTGCAAACCGAATATTATTATTCCAATAATGCCCTATTCGCTTAATTCGGTTATTCGATTAGTCGAATACCAAGATTATACGAATAATATGTGCGGATATATGGTCCATATTTATACGAATAGTTTATACGAATAATATGTGCGGATATATTGCCCATCTCTGTATTTTAAGTCTCATTTATAATATTTTTCTGGTCTTCAAAGTCAGCTGATTGGGAAAGCTTTCACTAAAACAGTTTACAGAATTCCGCTCCCAAAGAGAGTTCACGAGAGCGAGTGTTCTACCAAAATAGTTGCCAAATAAGGACAGTTTCCAAAAGATTTCAACATGAATCCGCTACTGTAGTATACATACCCGCCTGTCTTGACAAAGGTATGTTTTAAATCTCCATAATTAAAGCTACATATGTATAAATCAGATTTAAGAATATTTTAAACGTTGTCTACTTGGGCACAAGCGCTTAATTATTTTCTTCTTCTATCTTCTATCTTTATGTACTATCATTCAAAGGGAATTCCCTAAAATCCAAATATTAAGTTAACTACAACAAGAACTATAAAAAATTTAAATATGAGTCAACTAATTCAAATATCTTAATAACTCTGTCCGAAATTTGGTGAATAACAAATGAATAGCAACCAAATTATGAATGTATTACAACAAATTTGAGCTAGTAATCCACAGCATTTTTTATCAGCAATTACGTCAATGATCTCGTGGCTTTGTGAATGAGTTTAAAAACCAGTATTTATGTATGTATTACATACTCTCGCACACACACTTGTAAATATGTGCAAGTATATCACGACCGTAGCGCCTATGCCCATGCCATTGACAACGGAAGTCCCCGCTCATTATGACGGTTCATTGTTCCGATATTTCTCACATTGTTATATTTTGATTGTATTTTTGTTGTTGTTGTTGGTTATTAGACTTTGTCGTCAGCGTAAAAAAAAATGTTTACATCTGTTATTACTGAGTGTTTTATTGTGCTATTAATTTTCACGTCATTTTTTTATTGGTCACTATATATCATTTTGCGCAGTCGCTATTCGAACACCAAAATGAGGTTCAAAGGCAGACACGAGTATAATTAATATAATGATTTATGCGACGCTGAAAGATCAATGGAGAGTTGTAATTTAATTTTTTTAGTGTTTAAAATTCAAACAAATATTACTAAAAGGTCACCAAATGCAGTTAAATAATAATAATATAAATTATCGATAAAATCATTTCACAACCGAGAGTTGGATTTGGACTGCTTCCACAAATTCGGTTCATCATTCACACATTCACTTATTCACTTCTTCACTTATTGACTGCAGCAAATATTTGAAGCAATACAAAAGAGCTTCTGCAGCTCTTCCATCGCTTCTTTCGGTACAGGTTGATTGAACTTTGCTTTTAAGTCACTCTAAAGCGACTAAGATTGCGACTCTGACGTCGTTGGCCGAACATGTTTATTCCGAAAATTAATTTTACTTAATTTGTCATATGCGAGTGGCTTTGTTATCAATTAATGAATATGCAGAATTTCTGAAGACCTCATCTTCAAGTTAATTAATTATTTGCACGTCAGCTGATATACAAATATATGTGGATTGTTGATTTTGGGACAAAACTACTCACTTGACTTTGGATTGATTTTCTTTGTGTACATTTAATTTAAACTTGCATAAACTAATTACTTATTTAAAAACGATTTTTAAGAAAAAGATCCCTTAAACTACAGATTTGCTTCAATTAGTTTAACATTTTATAAGAATATATAAACTATAGATTCTTTGAGAAATATAGAAATATATTGAGGGCACCTAATAGAAAAATATTTATATAAATTAGAGTTGCCACCCTTTTAACCTAATATATGCAAATTTGCGAAAATAAAAATCTTTATATTAAATTAAAAATAACAAACAAATACTCCACCTCTATTTATTCATAATCAGCTCCGGCCAGTCACTATAAAATATACCTAAAGTACTCGAACAAAAAACATTTAACTTCACAAACACAACTCAGATGATGGATTGACTTCAACATTTTGCTGTTATAAATCATGTGCTAAAAGTAAAATTATTTGTTATTGTTTTATTACATTTCTTCCTGCGCACATGTGCGATTGAATAGCCACAGTCGTTTAATGACTGCTGGGAAGGGCGATGCCAGGCGCATTAAAAAAAAAAACACAAAATTAAAAATAAAAAAAAGGCGTTGCCATGTGGTGTCATAAAAATGAAAATATCAACAGGTAACCGAGCGCTTGGAGTGCTAAATAAACACTTTTAATTGCATATATTTAAAAAATTGGATTTTTTTTAATTGCGCATAAGTATGTATGTATAAGTAATTAATTTTTGGCAATTACGCAAAAAAATTAAGAAATGATTGACTGAAAATTAATATTTTAATCACATGAAAAATGCAAAAATACCCATATGAACCATTGAGAATTACTTGCATATCATAATATGGTATTTTAATTAATAAACAGTGTGTGCGAAAAATGCAGATATGCCAATATTTTTTTTTACGTAAAAACATTTGATTGATTAATATTTACGTAAATATATATAAGTTCGTTTATATCAGTTTAATATTTGCTATGTACATATGTACTCCAAAAGATAGTCGCTTCATTGGCATAAACAGTTATTTACATACTCATGTGGGTGTGCATGTACGCAGCTCATCCGTTAGTTCGTTTGACATCCGTTTATCATACACTTTTCAACCTTGCCATATTTTCACAAACGCGCTTAGGTGCTAAGCAAATAAGTGTTTGTATTCTAAACACTTGTCATTTGTAGCGAACGCTTGAGTAGTTGAGCGGCAAATGCAACAAGTGAAATTAATTATCGCAAATAACTAATAATTAAAATAAAAATTTGCAACGTCTCTCTAACTCGTAGTGATTTATAGCATAAGCTTAATGATATGCAAATATGTGTTGTCAAGAAATAAAAAAAAAATCTTAGTATATCTAGATTTCGATAACGTCAGTGCAATGTTTACTAAGTGGAAAAAATCACTCATACGCCATGGCGACGCTAAAATTTCTATATCTAATATCCGGTGTATTTATGTGAAATATATTATGTGATTAGTGCAAAACAAAATGTAGTGTTGGAGAAAATTTTTAAAATAATATGTAAATGGAATAATAATAACAAAAACAATACTAACAATATTTGAAGAGATTTTTTAGTATCAAAAGGAGTGTTAATTAATGTTTATGAAAAAAAATAAAATTAAGAATTTAACGTAAAAGTATGGTGTATTCTAATTTATACAATGTTATTCCCGATAATCACCACAATATTTGTATGCAGGTAAATATCGAGGGATAAAATAATTCTTTCGGACTAAACTTAAAAAAAATTTATTGTATGACATAAAGTCTTGTAGTTGTTTGGTCATAGTAACAGGTTGTGGTAATGCCTTAACGATCAATGTCTATTGCTTAAAAACATATGTTGACCGGATACAAAATAATATCATGGAAAAATCTAAACTTACTGGACGCATTTCCTTCCTTCATCATACAAATGGGTGAAATTGGTGAAATTGAATAAATAACACGACCGTCCCCCATACAAAGAACTAATAGGTCAATTACAAGGTTATATGGTGTATAATATTCTCTTGACACCCTAATATTATTTTTGTACATATCTCGTAAACTACCAAAGCTAAATCAGCCAAACTCTCTAGGCTAAATTCATTTATACCTTATACAGTCTAAAACACCAGAAACCTTAAATTTTATTATAAAGATGGTAAAGAAGGGCTGCACTCAAAATGGTATACACAATTTTAAATCGGCGTGGCTTCGAAAAGACTCGACCAATTTCAATGAAGTCCTGTTCATAACATTTTCCTGGCATCCCATTGACATGTTTTCAAAATAGGTTGTGAACCGACAACCATGCATACTTCCCATTGATAACTTAGAAGTTGATCTGAATCTTTACAATATTTGAAGTAAGCACTAGTGAAGATATCGGAACAGAACTTTGCGTAAATACTGTATTTACAGTGTGTCATCGCCCTTCTAAAAATCGCCGAAATCGTCCATAAGTTTTCAAGGCACCATATATCGAACATGAAAATCACAGAGCTTGTTATAATTTTTTTTATCGAAAATATAAGTAAGTCTCTCAGATATTTTAAAGAAATTCAGAGGGAATATGTTTCTTCTAATAATTTGTCTCCGTACCCAGAATGAGTGAAATCGTGTAATAACTTCCCCTAGCTCCCATATATATACCTAATATTAGGGTTTTCAAACTTTCAATGGCCTTTATACCATATATATGAGAATATGTGAGTCAAATTGTGTGTTTTATTGATAAATATTTTGCGAGAGTATACAATATTCGGTTACACTCGAACTTAGCCGTAACTTACTTTTTTTTTGAAACATTATGACATTACCAAATATTATTGTTTTTTTTTTAATTTTCCGTTAACTAATTATTTGTAATCATTAGTAAGGCAGTCTAATAATTTCACCACAACGATCTTTAGCTATTAGTACCCAATTAAACAGTCATGTGACCACATTGTTGTACTTTTGGTATTTGTTTTTTTTTATTTCCTAATTATACAATATTAATTACATGTTTATGGTTGCATTGTTTATGTATGCGTGTGTCATAATAAATTCGTGATGTGTCTACACGCGCTTAGTAATACTATGAATATTCAAATTGTTTTTTTTTTAAGTTTTACACTTGAGTAAACAACTTATCTCAAATTAAATTTGATTTCTTTATTTATTTGCAATAATTGAAACAAAAACTACATTATATAATTTAAATTTCACACAAAATATTGATTATAATATGAAAATTACAGTCGTAACCGCAGCTCAGGGAAGTGAAACAAAACTGATAAAAAACATTTCCTGTGTTTGCTGTTGCAATAACTTTCATACTCGCACAATTAGACTGTTTCACATCACAACTCTTATTGCCTTGCACTGGGTTATGATATAGTTAAGAGAGCTAATAAAGCATGAATTTTAGTAAGATAAAGATTCTAATAAGAAAATTTACCTGAAATGTAAATATTTCCATATACAATCAGGTTATTTTTTAAATTTTCACTTTTTATTAAACTGTTCGGCGTTTTCTTCTTATTCTCTTTCATAAAAACACCCTGTATTTTCTGTGACGTAATTGCATACATTTTTGTTTTGTATTACATTCGTTAAAAAATTAATCGCTTGTAAATAAAGAATTTAAATTTATTCGCACACAATTACCGTTATACACATGTCTGGCCGCTCCTTATGTGTGAAAACACGTTTTAGCATTTATTGTAAGGTTCGCATTTATATTGACCAACTTTCTACCACACACGCCTGTACATGTACATATATAATATATTTACTGAGTGTGATATTAAAATGTTAAAAATAAATAAATTCTGCTTGAAATGCAAGGTAACAGCGCCGGTACTGTAAACTCTCCTCAATGGAAAATTCATATATTTTCGACAACTCTTTCATGAGAATTTGAGACGCCTCGGAATTATACTCATATTCAAAACATACCAACTTCATACAATCAACTGACTTAGAAACCCAAAGTTAAGTATCTACATTAGCTTTTTAGCCTATATTCCAGTGCAGAACCTGAGTTATGGTTGTTTCAGCGATCCTTGGTTGAATTGGGTCCTCTCTAGTGATTTGAAACTTGTTGCCTTGCAATGTATTTTTATGATTTCGCGGAAATTTAATCAATGTTTTTATTTTGCAAATCACTGGACGGAATAACCATCTTTCCGACATCAACACAACTTAGTTCTACGGTTATTTGTATGCTTACGATTAATCTAACAACCTGCGATTTTACCGCGATTTCACTGCGATTTGCTAATCTTATCTAAATATAGCACAGTGGTTTGCATTTATGACGGAGTCATAAATTATTTCTTTCACTTGAACTTAACGGCATTGCTCTTTTAGGAAATTTCTGATACTATGTCATCGGAACGTATATATATTTATACTCTCGCAACAAAGTTGCTATGAGAGTATTATAGTTTTGTCCACATAACGGTTGGTTGTAAGTCCTAAAACTAAACGAGTTATAGGGTTATATGTATCAAAATGATCAGGGTGACGAGAAAAGTTCAAATCCGTGCAAGCTGTAACTTGAGTAAAAATTGAGATATCTTGATGAAACTTGGAAGACGTATTTCTTGGCTCCATAAGAAGGTTAAGTTCGAAAATGGGCGTAATCGGACAACTGCCACGCCCACAAAATGTCGAAAACCAAAAACACTAAAATTGCCATAACTAAGCCATAAATAAAGCTGTGGAAGTAAAATTTGGAATGAAGGATCGCACTATGAAGGGGCATATTTGGATGTAATTTTGTTGGGAATGTGGGCGTGGCCCCGCCTCCTACTAAGTTTTTTTGTACATATCTCGCAAATTACTAAATCTATATCAAGGAAACTTTCTAGAGCCGGTTTTTTAGGTACTACCTTATACATTTCAAAAATGGAGTAAAATTATAACCACGCCCACCTCCCATACAAAGGTTATGTTGAAAACTATTAAAAGTGGGTTAACTCACTAACGAAAAACGCCAGAAACATTAAATTTCACATAAGAAATCGAAGATGAAAGCTGCACTCAGATTTTTTTACAAAATGGAAAATGGGTAAGCACTAGTGAAGATATCGTTGCAGAACTTTGCACAAATACTATGTTTATAGTGTGGCAGACCCATTCTAAAAATCGCCGAAATCGGACCATAGGTTTTTAAGGCCCAATATATCGAACACGAGGACCTCGGTGCTTCTAACCTAATATTATGGTTTCCAACTTTCAATGGATTTTATACAATATATATGACGAATATGTGGGTCAAATTGTGTATTATATAATATAAATAAAGTTAAATAAATAAATTGCGAGAGTATAAAATGTTCAGTTACACCCGAACTTAGCCCTTCCTTACTTGTTTCTAATCCAGTTGTGTGTAACCAAGTAGCAAAACAGGGCATGGAGATTGAACTATCTCGCATTAAGATTAAATTATCTAGACTAATACCATTCAATTGGATTCGGTCTATTAATTGCATACCACATGCCAATAACGATACTGTTATCGAATATATAATTCAAGGTATTATTGGAATGCGAATTCGTAGGCTTACCTACATTATACTTTCATTATTCTTTAGCGGATCTGCTTTATAATATATATTATAGACGAGTAAGGAATTTGAATTATAAGATTCATACAGTATTTCTAATCAAATTTTTTTAAGTCTGAAAGTCGGAAACCCGAACATCATTAACTTTTTTCCCGAGCTTACAAAGACCTTGAATTTCTCAGAGAGCATTGTAATATCTATACCTACCCTATATACATATGCAATATTATGAATATTTAAAGACTTTGTGAATCCTACACCTCTGACCTGCAACAGTTACTGTACCGTACTGTTCACTACTGGGTTTTAGTAGCTATAAATCCGTTAAGTGCTCAGTACTTTAATGCGGCAAGTTTAGTTATATTTTCGTCCGTATGCATGTGTGTCAGTATGTGTACGTAACGATCAATCACTTGATTTTTCCACCGCTTATTTTGGCTTTGATTTCTGAGGCAGATAAGCCGAGCGTCGAATCGCTGAAGCACTGAGTTTTGTGGTCGGCAGGCGTTGCTTGCCAACTAACTGTTGATTTTTTATTGCTACAGCGGCTTTTATCGTCGCTACAGCGTACTAACTGAACTCATGTAGTGCCGTTATATTTGATTAAATATTGTTTTTATTGTTACGATTTACTTATGTTATAATTGTTATTTGCTTATTAGTAGTATATCTACAAGCTAATTAATAAAGTGTTGAGGCATAACGCCTTAAACAATCTAATACCGCTATGCTTTTGAATCAAATTGTTTTTGTTGTTGTTATTATTATTTGTTGTGTATTTAATTTTCCCATGTGACATTATGGGTTTTTGTTGCGAATTTATTGTGTTTGCTGAGACAATTGGCCGCCAACAACAGGCTGTCGATTGCCGTTATCACAAGCAATTAGTGTGTTGTGTACACATGTATGTGTGTTAGTAGTGGTAAAGCATGTGTGTGTGTTTGTGTGGGTGTACATGTGTTTACTGTTTACTTTACGCATGTGCTGGCGGCCGGCGTGAATTAGACGACGACAGCCAGCGGCTTTTATTTGCTTGGCATTTTGGCCAACTTGCACACGCATACACACATATATATACATACATACTGAGACATATACAAAACCACTAGTGTGACGTCTTTATTGTCTCGTATTTGAGTTAAATTGCTTTCTTTTTTTTTCTTCTTATTTTCCACTTGCACATGACGCTGCTGCGCGCTGCCGCAAAAAGGATTACCGCGCCACCGTGTTGTTGTAATCTTTTATCTTTTCGCACACTCATGCGCTGATGGCTTGCCATTTATCTGCGCTTTTTAAGAGCACACTTATTTGTTTTGCTTTGTGTTTGTTTAATTCGCATTATTGTTGTTGCTTTTATTTCACTAATTATGCCACCTTTCCTTCGCTGCTGCTGCTGTTGTTGTTGTTGTTAATATTATTACCGTCTTTGTTATTTAATTACTCCTGCTGCTCGGCATAGTTGTTTACCCCTTTCTTTGCCGTGGATTTGTCGCCTTTTTTAATTAGCATCTTTATTTATCTTCGAAAAAGGTTATACGAGCGACAATGTGATGCTGTTTTTGTTGTTTGTCTTCGCAATTTTCGCGAATATTTGTCTTATATTTGCATATACACACGCACACAGACACACACACGTATGTTGGCGTTGGCCGACATTCTTTTTTTATACACTTCGAGATTGGATTTTTGGTCACAGTTTTGGCCATAACGCCGTTGCGCGAGATTCTCTCTCAGAACGTTGTTGGTTGACTGGCGGGCGTGTCGATTTGTTAAGTGTTGCTGCGCTAAGTGTCTACCGCAAACGTTACGGCCACTGCTTTGTCGTTGTGTGTTCGAAATTGTTCGGAAAATTCGGGTATATTATATATTTTAGATGCTATGTCTCTTGCGAAAATGGATAAAACACAAGTGAAAGCGAAAAAGGTTAGTATGTGCAGATGTGCTCCAAATAGAAAGTGAAAAATGTACAATTATGCATTGAGATGTATGAACGTACGTAATAGAGATTGTTCTGCTAAAAATCTTTTTAGTGTATAATGTTTTCATGTATTCAGCATTGGCAGCCGAATGTCATGTGATTTTGAGACAACCTAAATAATTTGTTTTGGTTGATAAACGACGCTTAGTAAACTAAAATATGTATTACAAATATCTGTGTTTGTGAAAATTTGGTCTATTTGTTCGTTACGAAAATATGCAAGAGCCGCAATTTGCTTTCGAAAATAACGGCCAACTGCTTGCTTTAAAAAAAAAGAAAAATTATCACAAAAATCATCTTTAACCCTCTTATGCCCGAATTAAAATGGGCGGAGCTAACATTTTTTTAGGACAGATATACATTAGTCTTAACTCAAATATGAAGTGATAAAAATTTCGAAGTCCTATGTATCCTGGTTCATTAGTTACAGGGTGTTGCTTATAGGCACAAATTAAATTATCATAAATAAACTAAACACTTTTCTCATGAAATATATTTTTTAATAACTATCTTATCTTTACTTATTTATATAGTTCACTTTGTTTTAAAATAAAACAATTATTTTTATGTTTTTGAACCTTTTTTGTATAACCACTTTCGTATAACTTTTTTCGCGAAATCGATTTTGACAATTCCACTCTGCGCAGAACGACTACTGAATGAATACGTGCACAGCTCATAAGAAAAAATGTAACGCAAGCTTGCACAACACATAAACCTACATAATTGAAAAATCCGCTGGTCAAAAAAATTTAAATAAAGAGAATTAGAAGCCGGTAGGATTAATAATGTGTTTTTGATAAAGAAAGTGTTTTTTATAGCGGTTTAAGCTTAAAGAAACCATTAATAATCGAAAGAAAATTTTATGAAGCTGTCGATGATGAACCATTTCAACCATGAAGTGAGATAAATATAATATGTGATAAAAGAATTGAATCTGAGACGTTCATATTTATAAGACTGCTGTAAAAAATATTAAAACAATTTTCCAAGCAGTTCGTTGCAGTCCATATCCACCACAAGCGTTCACCTCAAACTTTTTAAATCCAATATATGTACATATGAAGGTAACTTCTCAGGCTGACACTTGAACGCTAAGTGTTAAAGCTAGTGAATGAATAAATATATAAAGAAAGTATAGAGTAGATTTCAAAAAAGAACTCAACGAGGGGGTATTATGAAGTTGCCGTCAAGATGGAAACAGATTATCGAATCAGATATCCGATCACTGTAACAATTTTTATAAAGCATTGAATAAAGAGCAAAAAACCGGAAGGGAGATATTTGCCAACCTAATAATAATAGTTGTTCATCCTTATAAATTGAATGACTTCAAGATTTGAGTTATTAATTCTTTAATTGTAGCACTCTACCTAAATTATTTTCCACAACTTCTTATATGTTCCAATAATAAAATTCTATCTAAGGCTTAACCCACACCGGATTAGTCAAAAACGTCTTTGACTAATAAGACACAAAAACGTATTTTTCTTTAAACCACACCAAGCGAAATGAGTTTTTGTCTCGTCTTGTTCGGTGTAAGTTGTCATATTTGAAGCTATGAGCTGTTGTCTTATCAGACAAGAAAAGGATGTCTTAACTAATCCGGTGTGTGTTAAGCCTTAAGCGATTGCTTTTTTGAGTATTAGTGGTTAGAAATTCCAACTCATTCATTTAATAAAATAATTGTCATAAAAAATAAAAATACATAATTTTCAAGCAAAATACAACACCGCAAATTCCAGGCGCAACATTATTTAATAAAACACACCTATGTAGATAAATCAATTTTTTATTGAAGTCACACCCCTAATGTAGTGATGATAAACTGATGCTGATAAAGTTTTTTTAAATATTATAAAACATATATTTATACATACTTATATATTGAAGACTTATGTCTGCATTATCAAATATCAAAAAGTGTTTCGTCACCATAATTAAGATTCGCTAATGACATATTGCACTTGTGATTGCTATATTTTGACTATTTCGAGAGCAGTGCATATATGTAGCTGACAATAATATAATTAGTTAATTATTTAATAAAAAATATTAAAATGTGCCTTGCTCGAAAATATATTACTTAACTTACTGCGTTTGTAGCACATTTTATTCGCCGTTCTTATATTAACCACAGCAAAAGTTAATTGACATTGATATGCAGAATTAAGTTTTATACTATCATAATCAAGCGCCTGTAAAGTCTTAATATTTATTGTTTATGGCTCCAATACGAAGTAAACTATATAATAATAAATCAAATTGATTTATACAACTCGTACAATTTTGATTTATTATGATGAAATCTAAGTAGTGTCTTACTTTGAGTAAAATTTTGTTTAAGAATGTCTTATCATCAGCAATAAAACCCTGAAAAAGTATTTAGTATCAAAGTGCATTAATTAACTCGATTAAAAACAATTTGTACTCTCGCAATTTATTTAGAGATTTAGCTACATTTTCGGTGAAAAATCACCATTAGGCACTGAGTTCTTCATGTTTGATATCAGGGGCCTTGAAAAGTCATGGTTCAATTTTGACAATTTTTCCACAAGTGATGTCACAGCTCGAATACAGTATTTGTGTAAAGTTTTATTTCGCTATCTTTATGGGTTCCTTATGTATACATTATAAAGTGAACGAATGAGAAGGATTCAAAATTGAGTTATATGGGAAGTAGGCGTAGTTGTGAACCGATTTCGCCCATATTCCACACGTGTCATCAGGGTGTCAAGAAAATATTATATACCGAATTTCATTGAAATCTGTCGAGTAGTTCTTGAGATATGGTTTTTGACCAATAAGTGGGTGACGCCACACCCATTATACATTTTGTACAAAAATCTCAGTGCAGCTTCCTTCTGCCATTTCTTATGTAAAATTTGGTGTTTCTGACGTTTCTCGTTAGTGAGTTAACTCACTTTTAGTCAGTTTCAACCTAACCTTTGTATGGGAGGTAGGCGTGGTTATTATTCTATTTCTTTCATTTTTGGAGTGTATAAGGAGTGTATAAAAAAATTACATTCAAATGTGCCCCTCCCTAATGCGATCCTATGTTTCAAATTTTATTTTCATAAATTTATTTATGGTTTCGTTATAGCTCTTTATGTGTTTTTGGTTATCGCCATTTTGTGGTCGTGGCAGTGGTCCGATTCCGCCCATCTTCGAACTTAACCTTCTTATGGTGCCAAGGAACACGTGTTCCAAGTTTCATTAAGATATCTCAATTTTTACTCAAGTTACAGCTTGCACGGACGGACAGACAGACATCCGGATTTGAACTTTACTCGTCACCCTGATCACTTTGGTATATATAACCCTATATCTAACTCGTTTAGTTTTAGGACTTACAAACAACCGTTATGTGGACAAAACTATAATAGTCACTTTAGCAACTTTTGTTGCGAGAGTATAAAAAGTAGGGAAGGGCTAATTTATTGATATAGTTTTATTAATATAACAAATATAACTCTTTGACTCATATATTCGGCATAAAGGATCTGAGTTCTTCAATTATATTATAAAGTGAAGGAATCAGATGGAATGCAAAATAGAATTATATGTGGGCGACGCCACGTCCACTTCCCTTTTTTTAAATATGAGTGCAGCTTTCTTCCATTTCTTAGTGAGTAACGTTGGTAATTTTCAACATAACCTTTGTATGGAAAGTGGGCGTGGTTAATATCTGATGGGATGCGTAAAGGAAATTACTGCCGAAATTTTGGTTTATATAGCTTTATTGGTTTGCGAGTATTGTAAAGATTACACTAGTTCCATTAGATTTTAGTATCTCCTCAGGTAAATGCATTTAAACCTAACTCAACCTAATTTTATAAAATAAACTTCGTAATTAATGTTATCAAAAAACATACATAATAGGATTGATAGTTATGTCCATATAGTCGTGGAATACTTTTAAGTATTTATATGCTTTTATTGAATATATCAAGACGTTTTAGATATATGTGTATCTTTATATTTGTTTTATGAAATGCACTTTAGCAAGAAAGATCAAAGATCATGCCATGACAACGATTGAAAGTGCATGCTTACAAAGACAACATACCGCTAGAGTTGCCAAGTGAATTAAAAGTAATCATCCATTCCACACCCTAAAATTCTTAAAATTGAATAAAGCATATTTAAACAAAAAAAAGAAAATTGTAATTTTTTTTTGTAATTTCTTAATGCGATCTCTGATTTTTATGAAATACTGTTATATAATGACTAAATAAAGGTTTATTTTGGTTATAGAAAAAAAATCCATATCGTGTGAAATCTAGTTTGCGTAGAGAACCCAGTATTAAATAAATATTTTTTACAAAAGTAAGTGAGTTGAAATATTAGTATAAGTATCTGATTTTTATAGACGATGTGTATCCTTAAAATGATTAATACTAGGTAGCACTTATAAAAATGTCAGATTAACTATTTGAATTTAACATTTTTTTTCTTTTTCATAAAATTCCACCTAAGTTTTATACTTATTAATCCTCCTTTTGAAAATCGCTTCTAAGACAAGTTTTTCCCTATAAATTTTTTTACTTACCTATCACTATTTTTAATAAATTCGCATTATACTTTTTAATTATTTGTATATAAACCGCAATCTTAATTCCACTAATCTCTGCAAAGTGAGTATTTGCACACAAATTTGGCAACTCTGAATTTTTCGTGATAAAGTGAGAAGATCACATTAAAGCAAATACCGGCTAACTATGTGTAGGGGGTGAGGCGCCAAGATTAATCTTACATTCTCATATAAATATGTATATATTTTGTATATGATATTGTATGTGGGAGAACAACCGTTATATATATGATTGACCGTAAGATGGGTTAAGAACAGTTTATGTGTAAATATGTTTCAAATTTTCAGCCGGCATGCTGATTTCAAGTGAAGGCGTTTACGATACGCTTACAATTGGACGCAAGTAATCCACGCACACATACATACTATATATATAAATCATATAAAATATATTAGTGTATCACTATGATGCACATGGTTTGAGATGAGCGCGTCTAAGATAGAAATTGATATCGCATACATATGTACAAATGTAGATATTTTTGTATACATATGTACACTTGCTTGGAGAGTGACCGCTTAAAGTAGTAAATTAATAAATTTATGAAATTAAGCTGCAATCTTTGTCTTTTCGTCTGCTTTGCACGACACACATTTACACACATTCATATATACATAGGTTTGCGGCAATTTGAAGCATTTTATATGTTTGGTGACAAGCTCGCAAGTCGCAGATCTCCGATATATGGACATAAATATATATTTTGTAGATATGTGAGCATCTGTAGGCTGTCTTTTGCGCTTCTTGAGTGATTTTTGCGTTTGACTTGAGCCTTTCAAAGCTGGAAACTCAATTGGGCACAGTTGATCTTCATTTATACAAGCTCATCAACTGTTCGAATGATCATTTAGGTTGATTTTATATACATATGCACAGACATTTGTATATATGTACTTATGTATGTACATATGTACATATAAAGTAATAGTATGTTGCAAGATCTGATTAAGGTTAGTTTAAAATTTAATGGATCTTTTTGTGGAATTGGCTTTGACACACGATTTTGATGCGATCACATTTCAGTTGAGTGCGAAACGTCGCGACGTCCATTTCTACACGATACTACGACCGCTATCGGATACCTTGTGGCGCTGTGTGACCCGTTGTGGATTTGTGGTGTAAAGTCCTTCTCAAACAATCCGTTGCAACTTTCAGTGTGCTTTCTAAAGGAATATCGCTAATGTTCGGTGACTAACAAATAATTAATGTCTCGTGATTTGTCTTAAAGCTCAATTTTATTGCATACTGATTGATATGCAGGTGTAGGCGTTTGTGAAAATTGTTCCGTGTGAGCGCGTGTATTTAATGAGGCATTGTGTTCAAATTGCCGGAAATATTTAATATAGGCGAATTAGCACATTGCGAAATTTTTATTTTTTACTTTTTTTTAAACACAGAATACCACTACTTTTTTTCATTTTTTTAAATAACCCAGCATCACAAAGATTTCGTTGCTATATAAAATCATTAATTTGAGTCAATAATTATGAAAACGTGGCAACATTCTAGTTTTTCATTTATGCTTGGTATTTAAAAGTGAAAAATGTCAATTAGACGAGTGTCGTTTAGTATACAATAAAGTGATAAGCTACACTTGGCTGACCCTTAATCAAGATAAAATATCAATTATTTGAAGGGCACCAATTAAAATTTTGGAACATTGGAATTGGATTACAAAAATATATTATTATATAAAATATCGAAAATTTCTAAAATAAAATGAAATGACTAAATAATCATATTTTTTTAAGAAAACGGTTCTCATGTATGAAATTTTTTAATAAGTTTTAAAAGAATACAAGACCCAAATTTTCAAAAAAATAGCTGGTATAGTTGTTGTAATTTTTGTACCTCAAAGAGAGCCTACAGGGCCATAAAATCTTAAAAAAAAATCGCTCGATTATAAAGCCGGAAAGTGTCTCTTCGAAAAATCTTTTGGGTTTTATTTCCATTTGTTACTACTTCAACAACTATTTATTGCAACAAAATGGATGCGGCATAAAAATTTCAAATAATAATTCTTAAATTAATCCGGCCATGTAAAGAAAGACCGTCTCTTAAGTTGGAGATCAAGAAGTTTTGAATAATCTCACAAAACATAGCTCAAAGCATGTTTATATAAAAAAAGCTGATCCATATTTTTTTCAACTCGAATTTCGCAATTAATCGGTTTTACAAAATCGATACATCTTCGATTCTTAACGAAGGAAGTCTTACCAAAAGAAAAGACGAAAAAGTTGAGAGGTCTTTGAACTTGGGGCCAAATTTGTCTATAAAATTTTTATTTTTGGAAATTTTCATTTAGTTTGCATCCATTCTAAAAAACAATAATATCTTAAATTTTTAATTAGAAAACACAGCAAATATTTTAAAAATATACATAATCCAAAACCGCAATAAAAAACCAAGAAGACACAAAAAAACAAACAATTTCAATAAAACGAATACACAAACAATAAACTGCAATCAACTCAATTAACTTTAATTATTAAACAAAAATGGTTTACCTCGCCAGTCGACACCAACACGCACGCGACGGCGAGTCACGTGAACGCATGCGCGTACATCATGACGAAGAATTCGGCGAAGAGAATGTTGAAGTGGTCGACTCGGAATGGGCTGATTTCGAAAAGTTTCTACGGCAATTTCGTCAGCGACGCAACAGCACCATGTCCATCTCCATGGAGGAGGAACTGCGTCGGGTGTCAAAGCAACCGAAAATCAAATCGCAAACCTTCTATCCATGCCCACCGCCAGCAGATCATGGACAGGACTCGGATTCATCTTCGGATGACGATGATCCCTTCGGATATATTGATACGCTAGTAAGCAAATAAGCATGTTGTTTCGTACTTAACTAGTGTTTAGTGTTAGAGAAGGAATGAAGCATGCTTAGTGAATATATTATATGTTGTGCATATTTACTTAATTATAGATATTAGATAAGGTATTAGAAAATAAATACATTTTGTTAAGAGATGTTTTATTAGACACTCACCTTGAAACGCCATTACCGCTCGTAAATGATATAAATTCTTGAGTAGTCACTCTATTTTCAATTGAAAAATATTTTTGAGTCTGAACCGGATGCAAACATCAAATTGATCCTTCAATTAGGCGCTACATCTACTCGTCAGAAATATTCTAAATACAAAACAAATCGCTTCCAAAATAAATAAACTTATTTTATTAATCTGAATATTACAACAATAAGAAAAAACTCCGATAAAAATTCTTACTCAGAAGTTTCCCATAAAGAATCTCGACATTTCTATTGACTGACAAACTGCTTGACAGACAGGTATCCAGAGGAGCGCAGCAAGTAGCGCGCTGAAATGCCTTACGAGGAGAACTCACAGACAAACAAATATTTAACGCTAACAACCACTAACACCCTCTCATGCTTCGAAAACGCAAAGCTTTCGCATTTTTCTCGCGAATTTCCCATCATTAACACAAGTACTCATAATTCTACTCATTTTCAACTCATATCTGTCGATTTGTCTGCGCAAACATTTTCCACATTTTCCATTGCCAATGCCCATCTGTTTCGTTGCCTCATCTGTCTATCGCTCTTCAAGTCCATCTGTCTTCACAGCGTCTGGTACACATTTCGCGTCTGTTTCCTCCTTCTCTACTTCTGCTTCTGCTGACCTCATGGTGCCCTCTCGTGTCCGCCTTGAGCAGTTGGGGTAGTCGGTTCTTGGTCTTGGCGTTTTTTTTCTGTCTTGCGGTTATTTTATGTTAAAGGAAAAATGAATAAACATAAAAGAAATGTGGTGACCATTCATGAAATATTATTTTTAATCGGATTATAGCCAAAGTTGCTAGTTTGTTTGCAAAGCGTGTGCTTTGAAGCTTTCTCATTTGTCCCTTTTGTACATTATTTAGTGCAAATATCAGAAATAGCGTTTCTAACAGTATTCGGACTCATGCATATGCATATATCTAGAAGGTTAAGGGCAAAATATGGACGCACTTGATATATGGACTTGCTTGGTCGAAGATGGGTGACCAGACCAAAAATTTAAAAAAAAAAATCTCTTGTAAAGGTATTGGTGGGTAGGGTTGGAGACGGCTTCCAGTACGGATCGAGATAAAATCAAAAATTTTTACAAAATTTACTTAACACATTGATCGCCCTATTGAGGTCAATCTGTGACATTCTTTTCCCTGTATTATTTTTCCTGTACCTGTACACGATTTATCATTATATATAGCTAAATTTATTAATGGCGGCTTATTAATCGTAATGCTAAAATCTTTTTAGATTAAAATTTTAGAATACAAAATCTTAAAAGGGTTGCCATATTGTATGTGCCAATGCTGCAAAAAAAGCTCGTACGCAATATACATACGTATGTACTAATTTTAGCCTACATATAATCCACCACACCTGGTCACCTCACAGCACTGTTAAGAAACCACCAACTACAAGCAAATTTTCAATAATCCCATGCAAGTGGAAAAGCTTTTCCCCGTTCAGTTTTCAAAAAGTTTTCGCGAGCGTTAGTGCGACGATCAATTGAATTGGCATTCGTGCGCCGTGGTTAAGCCATTGGAAATTGAATATTTTTGCCAATTCAAAGCTAACGTTTCTTAAAGATTTATCGTTTTTTCGTTAAAAAAATGTGGGATTTCAATACAAAATTGGAATTATACAAATGTCTTTAATTATGACAAGGAAATGGGTTAGAAAATGTGTTTGGTAGTGTCATAAGTGTAGTGATTTCAAAGGTTGCCTATGAGAAGAAGAAGAAGAAGATTGGAAAAATCTATAATGAATAGCATAAAATCCATATTTTCCGACGTACAAAATGCAGTGAAAATCAGAAAATATTTATAATTTCGAAAGTGTTTGAGAAAATTTATTAAAATGTGTTGAAAATATATTTTGAAAAAGTTCAAAAGGATAAGAATAAATATATTTTATATAATAAAAAAATGGTTGAGAGATATAGCCAATGAGTGCCATAAAATAGTGAGATAAAACACTATTTTTTTTATTGAAACTTGAAAAGTTAAAAACTAACTTAAGTACATATAAAAATTATATAAAAAAATATGAATGCTTTGAATAACAGTATGTAAAATAAGAATACGTAAAAAATTGAAATTCATTACAAATTAGTAATAAAAATTAAAGCACATATAACGGAAAAAATAAAGTATTTCAGTGAAAAGTCATATAATTTCTTTCTGTATAAGAGCTGTCTTATTTTCTTGTAAATGAATCTCAACTAAACTAAAAAGAAACAGTTCTTCCAAAAATACGTTTAAAATACTATCTGTATTGCACCCTCTCAACCATCTACTGCTAATTATCTTTCATAAAGCCTTTCTCGCCGCTAAATGTTGACAACGAACAACAAATATTTCAAATAACAACCACAATAAATTTCATTATAAAATATGAATCAGTCGTCTTGACGCCGAGCAGCTGCACCCGAGCATATTATGGCCACAAGCGACAAGGATCTTCGTCGAGCAGACCGCCAACGTGGGGTTACACTGCGTCAGGGTTATCCGCCTACTACAAGTACACTGAAAATGTCTGCAGCGGCTCAAGGGCTAGAGGGCGAGCGCGCGTGCGACGCAACGCGATATCGTCGTTGTTGACCGCCAAATGCGCATTTCATATTGAAGCATACAATGTCGCTGATGTTTCGCAAATAGCTTAATGCAAAAAATCTAGGAAATATGAAGAAATGTATGTGAAATATTATGCGCAAAGAAAAATTCGTGAAATTCGTATGAAAATTACATAGAGAAAAGCACTACTGAACGTGAGAAAAAAATTAAAAAAAAAAAAAATTCTCGCAAGAAGAAAACAAAACAAAAAAACACTGAAAATCTTAAAAACAAAACAAAAATACATAAATAAAATAAAACCAAATAATACTTGTGTACTCTCATAAGCGAAAGACATCTAAAGCATTTGCTTGAGCCGTGTCTACCTCGTGTCCGTTAAATCGTCGCACGTTGCTGTCGTCACGTCGTCGTGTCACAACATTATTTTCGGCCTGTGCGCCGGATAACAGCGTCAGCAGCAAGAAATACTTTTTTACCTTGTGCCAACACACATTCACCTTTGCCGCCATAATCTTCGCTTTGTTTTCACCTTCGTTATTTATTCGCATTCACTTTTTGTGGTCTTCTCTTCATCTTTGTTTTTATTACCAACTTCGTTATTTCGCCATTGTTGTTCTTTTTGCTGTGTTGGTGCAGCGCATGCGCTGCGGCGCATCAAACGCCTCGCCACATGTTCGATTCGGATGCCGATGACGAATATATCCGCGAGTATGCCTTTGAGCCGGAATTGCTGATCAATCGCGATGATTATATCAAGCGTGAGGAACAAAAGGAGAGAGAGCAACGGGAGGCGATTAAGCGACGCTCCTCGTTGCGGCGCAAATCACAGCGCAAAGCTAGCGTGGATAGTTATGAAAGTGGTGGACAGCAGAAGAATCAAATTGATGTCGAAATCGAGGCGTTCTATTATGTAAGTGTGCCAAGTAAGCGTGTAGCGAATTTAAAGGAACTATGCAAGTTGTTTTCTATATAATCGCTAATTAAATTTCATGCTGTAAATGCTGTAATTTAAGGGGGGGGATAAGGTTTTACAACTTTTTTTTTTCATTTTTTTTATTTTTTTTCTGAACCATCAACATCTCAAGAATATTGATTGTTTTAGGTCATTCGGAGAAAAACTAACGAAGTTGCAGAGGTTAAATAACGGTACCTCTGCGCTGAGTGTACAAAACTTTGAATCGATTTTCCCAAATATGTCATTTTTAAAGTCGGTGACCAGCCTACAGAAAAAACTACTGCATCGATCGTTTTGAAATTTTGAACAAATATTCTACATATATATAGCTCTCGAATGACGTCGAGTTTTTCCAAAAATTCTAACAATTTTATAATAACAAATAGGTCGATTTTTTCGTCTAAAATCGTCATTTTGGTTTGAAAATGGTAAAATGGAAAATGGCCAAAAATTGAAAAATTGAAAAATAAAAAAAAACTCGACGTCAGTTGAAAGACAAACTAATAAACTAAAGAAAGCATTTTGATTTTTTGGTTTCGGATGATCCAGTGATGCTGTAGGCTGGTCACCGCACAACAACTTTTTTTCGAGGTGCCTGCAGAGTCGACGATAAATCCGTTATTCCTCGCTATTTTTCGACAAAACTTTTTTTTAAGTATTAAGTATGTTTGTCCAGTAAATAAAATGTAGTTCTATATTTATGAATGAGTATAAATAAATTTACTGTAAAGATACTTTTTTTCATAAAATGTATGAATTTAATATACATACGATTATATTAATACACCCAAACATAAATATAAATAAATATTCTATTTATACAACGGTCGAAAGCCATTAAGTGTGTCGAAGCAAATCACTTACAAATGCACATAAAATCTATATTATCCAATTTGAGTGGCGATTCGTGGTAATAATGCTCTAAAAACAATATGCCCTCTAATTAATATACATATTTATGGGTCTTAAAATTTGTTAACAATTTTAATTACTCTAAAGTACATATAGTTGTATATATACATGGTACTGTGAGTATAATCAATTCATTCTAGAAATATTTTGTTTTTATTCATCAAAATAGTATATTAATATTTTTAATTTAAATCCGAAAGTTTACCTTCTCTTAAGCATATTAATTCGTTGTAAAGAAATCGAAAGTTTAACAAGTACTAACAATTACAAATAATAGTTTGGTTCATTACTGGGAAGTAATATACGTATACACAGTGGCGTATACGTAACCACTTCACATTAAAGTTTCAACGTAGTTCATTTATCAATTACTAGGGCACAGCAACAGTCCTTTTCAAACTTTTCTCTTAAAATAAATAATAACTACATTTAATAACAAGTAAGGAACGGCTAAATTCGGGTTTAACCGAACATTTTATACTCTCGCAATTTATTGAAGAAATTTTACCATATTTACCCATAAATTCGGCATAAAGTTTAATAAAATAACGAATTCGTTATATATAGATATGAGGGCTGAGGTAATTCCTGAACCGATTTCATTCAATTTCACCAGCAAGGTACACTATGTTTAATACTATACGCTCACTTAATTTTGCTAAGATATATCACATATTAACCAATACATATGTGCGGAATAAAGCCCAACGAATTTTTGAAAAACCTATAATTAGATATATGGGAGCTGGGGGATGATATTTTTGAAAAACCTATAATTATGTAAATCGGAGCTAGGAGATGTTGTGACCCGATTTTAATAATTTTTGGAACGGAGACACGTTATTGGAAGAAAACAATTTCCTCTGAATTACATTAAATTATGTGAGAGATTTACCCATATTTTCGGTTAAAGTTTAACCTTAGGCCCTGAGTTCAACTAGTTCGATATCTGGGGCTTTGAAAAGTTATAGTCCGTTTTCGATGATGCCACAGATCATATACAGTATTTGTGTAAAGTTTTATTTCGCTATCTTCATTGGTTCCTTATGTATATATTATAAAGTGAAGGAATAAGATGGAGTTCAAAATATAGTTACATGTGAAGTTGTCGTGGTTGTGCTCATTTTCGAAAGCAACCTCCTCAGCGTACCAAGGAATATGTGTTCCAAGTTTCATTAAGATATCTCAATTTTTCCTCAAGTTATCGCTTGCACGGACAGACGGACGGACAGACATCCGGATTTCAAATCCTCTCGTCATCCTGATCATTTATATATATTTAAACCCATATCTAGCTCTTTTATTTCTTGGTGACACAAACAACTGTTACGTGAACAAAACTATTACTCTGTGACGAGAGTATTACGAGAGTATACAAAAATAATGTTCAATTTAATGAAATTTTAATAGTATACATATTATTTTGATTCGCTTAATTTATTTTAAGTTAAGAGCAAGAATTCGTTTACAGTTAGCTTTTTTGGGTTTTAATTTCCTGTTGAGTGACGCACTCATGACCCCCAAAAACGCGAGCAAAACAAAAAACTAAAGAAAAACAGACAAATTACACGGTAGTACAAAACAATTAAACCAAAACAAAGAGCTGAAGTCAAGGCTAGTGCTTAATTATTATTTAAAATTTAACAAATTAAATTAAATTAAATTTAACAAAACATATAATTTTAATTATAAATATGCATTATTATATTTCCGTTTTCCATTTGACAATTCCTCTGTTGCCTATTCTCATTCGGGGGTCGTGAGCGCGTCACTATGTCGCATTCTTGTCTTCTATCATTCTTGACTTAAGAGGGTATACCAGTGTAATCCTTGAAAAAATAGGCGTGATTTTTTTTTTAAATACTACGAATATTTCGATTTCTTTTAACATAATAAGGTATATTTTCAGCTTTAGTTAGGATTTAGGAGTTACAAAAAAGTTCCCCAACTGCTGACATGACTCAGGCCGAATGAGTAGCTGAAACAAAAAAAAATCAAAAAGGTTATTAAAGTTGAAGGTATTTTCTATACAATGACCTTCAATTTTTGAAAAAATATCAAAATTTACCAAAATAGCAAATCTCTGAAAAAATATCGTTTTTTAGGAAAAAAATGGTATTTTTTTAATGCCAAATTGGCAATTTTCAACAAATCAAAAATATAGTAAATATATTCAAGAATACTCAGTTTGTTTATTTGAAGTCGATCAGTTAATTTCTCGTGGATTTATCATATCAGCAATTTTGAAAAAAAACGCTACCATTCAAAAACTATTCAAGATACGACAGGAAATTTTTGATAGTATAAACTTTCGAATAAGCAAATCGATTTAATGCAAATTATGCAAATGCAAAATTTTTTGCATTTCAATTGAGTTATTTCTCAGTGTCACTTTTCCGATTGGTGATAACTTTATAGTGGTATATTTGTTAAATTAAGGTATAAATAATAAAGGTATTAATGTATAAATAGTGAAATTTTTAATTTTCTTTTTGTCTAAAACAAAGTTATACCGATCTAAGTTATTTAATATCTAACAAATATTTTATTATAACACACACATATTTGTAACGATATACATTTATATAAGCGTACTATTTCAATATTATATTCCTTCATGCATACTCAGCTGTGTACATACATGTTGTAAGCACTATACAGTACTTTTTAACAGCCATTGTAGTTAAATGCAATGCACATATTTACTTATCCATATTAGTGTCAGTTATAAGTGTACATAATGAAATTACGAACTAGTGTGCAAAGGAAATTGTTTATATTTACGAAACATTTTCTCAGCGACTGAAAGATGAAGGCAATTTAAACAGCTTTTCTATCGCGTTAAGGAAGAAGCTTGTTTTTTTTTAATTTATTGTATGTTTTGTTTCGTTTTTTTTATACTCTCGCAACAAAGTTGCTAAGAGAGTATTATAGTTTTGTTCACATAACGGTTGTTTGTAAGTCCTAAAACTAAACGAGTTAGATATAGGGTTATATATACCAAAGTGATCAGGGTGACGAGTAAAGTTCAAATCCGGATGTCTGTCTGTCCGTCCGTGCAAGCTGTAACTTGAGTAAAAAATAAGATATCTTAATGAAACTTGGAACACTTATTTCTTGGCACCATAGGAAGGTTGCTTTCGAAAATGAGCAAAATCGGACCACTGCCACGCCCACAAAATGGCGAAAACCGAAAACACATAAAGTGCCATAACTAAGCCGTAAATAAAGCTATGGAAATAAAATTTGGTATGAAGGATCGCACTATGAAGGGGCATATTTGGATGTAATTTTTTTGTGGAAATGGGCGTGGCCCCGCCTCCTACTAAGTTTTTTGTACATATCTCGCAAACCAATAGAGCTATATAAACCAAACTTTCTGCAGTCTTTTTTTTTAGCCACTTCCTAATACAGTCCGAAAATGAAAGAAATCGGATAATAACCACGCCCACCTCCCATACAAAAGTTAGGTTGAAAATTACTAAAAGTGGGTTAACTCACTAACTAAAAACGTCAGAAACACTAAATTTCACATAAGAAATGGCAGATGGAAGCTGCACTCAGATTTTTTTACAAAATGGAAAGTGGGCGTGGCGTCGCCCACTTATGGGTCAAAAACCATATCTCAGGAACTACTCGACCGATTTCAATGAAACTTGGTTTGTAATAGTTTCCTTACATCCCAATGATATGTTGCGAAAATAGGCCAAATCTCTTCACAACCACGCCTACTTCCCATATACCAGAACTTTGAAGACGATCCGAATCGTTTACTTTACAATATATAAAGTAAGTACTAGTGAAGATATCGGTGCAGAACTTTGCACAAATACTATGTTTATAGTGTGGCATCCCCATTCTAAAAATCGCCGAAATCGGACCATAGGTTTTTAAGGCCCATATATCGAACACGAGGACCTCGGTGCTTCTAACCTAATATTAGGGTTTCCAACTTTCAATGGACTTTATACAATATCTATGACGAATATTAATTATATACTCATAATATAAATAAAGTTAAATAAATAAATTGCGAGAGTATAAAATGTTCGGTTACACCCGAACTTAGCCCTTCCTTACTTGTTTTACTTTTAAGTTCTTCAATTTTTCTAATTTAAATTTCTTTTACCTTATTTCCCCACTTTTTTGATTGAAGTTATTTTGCCTTTGGTAAATGATGTATATTTATTTTCAAATATTTTTTATGTTCTTCCTTGACCATTCGATGGCTGCACTTAGCAATCTCAATCGCACACCATCCCAGCCTATATACTTGTTCATATTTATATGCATAAATTTGAGTTAACATTCAGCGCATTTAATTGCAGCCACCACACTCCTACCCGCGACTTGAGCATCTCTTAACACACACAATCTGCATTTAATTGCCAATGCAACTTATTTCATTTTACGACAAATTATTTATTAGCCCATTTAATGCAGCGTCTTTCAACGCTTCGCAGCGCTCATGGCTGCAACGCAATGAGTTATTTTGTTTTTGTTAATTCACTACAACGGAACACAGGTGGCGGGTTGAAGCGGCTGGTTAATGGCTGTTTATGTGCCAATAGTTACACTTATCGACCGCATTTGTAAATTTGTTAATTACCGTTTTAATTGTGCTATGTGTTGATTCTTGTTTACTAATGTACATTTTTAGCTCCATAAAATACGGTTACTCATTTGTATTGCTCAGTTCTATTTGTGGAAAATTTAAGGAAACAAAAAAAATAAATAATATAAAATAATAGTATTTTTTTGTTGTAAAATTATTTAAAAATCAATTATAAATTTAAAGTAAAGTAAAAAATAATTTGAAATGGATTTTTAAAATTTTAAATTTAACAAGTAAAGAAGGGCTAAGTTCGGGTGTAACCGAACATTTTGTACTCTCGCAATTTATTGATGTAATTTTATAAAGATAACACAATTCGACCCATATATTGGGTATAAAGTTCAATAGAATAACGAAAATCATCATAAATAGTATATGTGGACTGAGGTAATTCCTAAACCGATTTCACTCGTTTTCACCACCAAGATACAATGTATCGAAGACTATACGCCTACTTAATTTAATATTACTTATAATTAGGTATACGGGATCTGGGGGAAGTAATGACCCGATTTTTACCATTTCAGGTACAGAGAGAAACTGTTATAAGACAAAAATTCAGAGGGAATGAATTACATTAAAATATTTGAGGGATTTACCTAAGTATATTTTCGGGGAAAAATTACCCTTAGGCACTGAGTTCATCATGTTCGATATCAGGGGCCTTGAAAAGTCATGGTTCGATTTTGACAATTTTTTCACAAGTAATGCAACAGATCATATACAGTGTTTGTGTAAAGTTTTATTTCGTTATCTTCATTGGTTCCTAATGTATATATTATAAAGTGAAGGAATAAGATGAAATTCAAAAATGAGTTATATGGGAAGTTGTCGTGGTTTTGAACCGATTTCGTCCATTTTCTACACGTGTCATCAGGGTGTCAAGAAAATATTATATACCGAATTTCATTGAAATATGTCTAGTAGTTCCTGAGATATGGTTTTTGACCCATAGGTGGGCGACGCCACGCACATTTTCCATTTTGTAAAAAAATCTCAGTGCAGCATCCTTCTGTCATTTCTTATGTAAAATTTGGTGTTTCTGACGTTTTTCGTTAGTGAGTTAACGCACTTTTAGTAATTTTCAACCTAACCTTTGTATGGGAGGTGGGCGTGGTTATTATCCGATTTCTTTCATTTTTAGACTGTATAAGGAAATGGGTAAAATAAACGACTCCAGAAAGTTTGGTATATTGGTTTGCGAGTTATATACAAAAAACTTATTTGGGGGTGTGGTCACGCCCACTTTTCCAAAATAATTACATCCAAATGTGCCCCTCCCTAATGGAATCCTATGTTCCAAATTTCATTTACATAACTTTATTTATGGCTTAGTTATGACACTGTATAGGTTTTCGGTTTCCGCCATTTTGTGGGCGTGGCAGTGGACCGATTTTGCCCATTTTCGAAAGCAAGGGTGCCAAGGAACATAAGATATCTTAATTTTTACTCAAGTTATCGCTTGCACGGACAGACGGACAGACGGACGGACAGACATCCGGATTTCAAATCCACTCGTCATCCTGATCATTTATATATATATAACCTCATATCTAACTCTTATATTTCTTGGTGACACAAACAACCGTTAGGTGAACAAAACTATTATAGAAATGGTATGATTAAATCCGGATTTCAAATCCACTCGTCATCCTGATCATTTATATATATATAACCTCATATCTAACTCTTATATTTCTTGGTGACACAAACAACCGTTAGGTGAACAAAACTATTATAGAAATGGTATGATTAAATATAATAATCCGTATATTGAAAGTTGTTTGAGGTTGGTTGTGGCGTATACGTAACATTTCTATATAACAAACCCAGGCGTATACGTAATTTTTTGCCCGTACTCAAATTCAAATTCAAATTCAAATTCATTTCAAACAAATGTTATATTTACAGTGTTACACTGTGTAATTAATTAATTAAATTTCTACAAATTGTGCGCGGGTAATCTTTGTTTGCACGCCACTGTATACACATTTGTATTTTTAGCAATAATATTTTGCTCTTGACTTTGTTTTTGTTGTCTCATTATTACTATATTTTATCATACGTTTTGTTGTTCCTTTTGTTTTTGTTTTTCAACGTCGCCAATGATACAAACAAAATAAACACGAAGTGTTGCCAATATTTTATTGCATGCTTGGTAAAAATAGATTTTTCGTCTAGCAGCAAGTCTAGCGCGCTGTAAATAATTTGAATTTGCAGAAATGACAACAAAAACAAAATAGGCAAGAAAGGAGAGATAGAGAGTAAACGGTGTCCGTGTATTCGAGACTACTTGGCTAACAAAAGAAGAAAAATGCAACCTTCTAGTGGGTCAGAAAAAAGTGTGACGGACATTTAGAAACGGCCAGACCATGAGCGCTGCTAGACGATCAGATGTAGAGCATGCAAATAATTTTAAAAAATTTGTATTCATTATTTTCATATCAAGTTGGCAAATGCAATACTAATGTAATTCTATATTCTTCATATGCTTTGGAAATTCTAATGCGCAATAGAAATATTATTCAAGTAACGAAGTTCTTCAAATCATAACAGCTTATGTAGGTTATATATTGAAATATCTTCTATGCATCTAACATTCATATTCAAATTGTTTAAAGCTTGTAAAAGCGTCTCTTTGCCAGATGAACTCAAAATGCGCAACCGAAGTAAATGTCTAATTTCCGCTGGCCATCTTGTAAAAATGGTATAAGCGTGAGATTTTAAAAACATCATTATATCTGGTCAATTTTAGTTATTCAGCGATTTAATAGCGTTTTTAGACAGCCAAATTAATTAATCAATTAAAATTTTTGTTGATAAACCCATCAGCTGTTATACATTTTTGTTTTGTTTTTCATAAGAAGTTGGTAAGTATCATCAGCTGATTAATACTTTTAGCAGCGACATCTACCGTAACTTTTTTTAATCAAAAAAGTCAGCCAATCGCAGGCAAAGAACGTATAACGTACGTCTTTGACGCAGAGTTAAAGTCATTTGACTTTCAAGTCGATTAAAATTCAATTAAAAGTAAACGTAGATTTTATTTTGTATAGTAAATCGATCTTAATAAGCGTTTTAATCGAGCAGAGGCCGGTTAATTGATCAATTAGCACCTGTCTAAAAACGCTATAACATAACCCTTTGCCATAATTTATTCATTTGACCAAAATTGCAATAAAACAATTGCATATAAATGTTAATTGAAGTAATTAAGTTATTGGTTAAGTTATTAAATATTGTGTTAAACTATACCAAAAGTGAACTCAATTACCACTTAGCAACTACCTTCCTTTAGGAACAGCAGCTTAATAGTCTGAATAACACTTTTTATATCGTTCCATAATTTGATATTAGACAATTTTCACTATGAGAATATAATTTATTAATTGACTCAATTAAGAGAGTATATGAAATGTCTATAATGTACATCGAAAGTAAAAACTTACCAATGTACACTCAAATAAAAATAAATCATGTGATAATTGATAACTATTGTTCTTCATGGGATTCTATTTCCATTTAATTATTAAACTATTTAATAATTAATTAATTCATTAATTAAACTATTAGTTAAATCGAGAGTACATTTCAGCATGATGTCTGCAACAATTACCATCAAGTATATATTAGAATTAATAAAATTATTTATATAGTACATAACTCATATATATTTTTTTTTTTAATTTATTGATTCTAAGAACTTAATATCCCAAAAAAATATTAAATTCATAATTAACTGCTTTTCTTTCACACAGATGTATGGCCGCTATACCAAAGATTTAGGAGAATTTGCCAAAGATGAAGCCAGAAAACTCAAATTACTCGAGAAACGCAGAAAGCAAGAAGACAAACAAAGGAACAAGGTAAACAAACAAGAAAATGTTTCACATTCAATTAAATCTACTTATTAATTGCATTTAATTACCACATTTGTATGCAACAAAAAACAATACATTAATGACACTTCTTACGCAATAATTGTGACTAATTATTGCATGTGAATGAGCTTAAATTTACGAGAATGTAATTTTGAAAGGTAAAGTTGTTTTAAATAAATATTTGAATTAGCAATGAACTCACGTGATTTATTAAATACCTTGTAGTAGATATAGCTTATTATAATTATATATTATTATACAAGTATACACGAAATAATTTTAGTGACTCAGTAAAATAAAAAAGTATTAATGCATTTTTCAGAAATTAGATAGTAGAATTAGAGTAGCAAATTATAAAATTTCTAAAATATGTTTCTAATTGTAGTCAATTTCTGAATTCATTCAAATAAATTTATTAAGATTATATTTCTGGGTTGGTATGATACATATTTATTAAGTCTCACATATGCTACATATAAACACAAGTGTATATACTTGTTCATACGAGTATATACATATATACAACGATATCCCATAGTGTTCATATGTATTGGGGTGAATCCATTATAAATTATGCTGCCTAAACATAGGCGCTAACTACAACATATTAGCATTAACCCTTGTGTAGTCATTAGTATTTGTACTTGTTTTTATCCAAATTTGAACGAATCGTTTATAAAGCAGCAGTGCTGGGAAATATTTACAGGAATTGCTGGGCAAACGTTCGTCGCGCATGCTAAAAGTCTCATCATGGATATGGAAACGTACATTTGCACGCCTCGGCGAAGATTGGGTATTCTTAGCGCTGTTGGGTGTCATAATGGCATTTGTATCGTATGTGGTGGACAAAGGCATCACTGTTTGTACAAATGGTGGGTGTTTTATTACAAAATATTAATAAAATAATATGTATATCTTAATTTGTATTATGACTTGCTTAACAGCGCGCGTGTGGCTATATCGCGATCTCACATCACAGCCGATTACACAGTATTTTGCGTGGGTGTCATTGCCGGTCTGTTTGATACTCTTCTCAGCCGGCTTTGTGCATCTAGTTGCGCCGCAGAGTATAGGTGAGTTTTTGTAAAGCAATGTTACATAATAAATGTGTGTTTTTTTTATAAAATATTGGTTACTAAATATATTAACAGTTATATGCAATAATTAATATAGCCAATATAATTAATAATTAAACAATAAAATGTAGATTAAAAAATTAAGGAATATGTAATAATAGAATATGTATGTAGAATATTATTTTATTTTATTTAATTTTATTTTATTTTATTTCATTTCATTTCATTTCATATTATTTTATTTTATTTAATTTAATTTTATTTTATTTTATTTTATTTTATTTTATTTTATTTTATTTTATTTTATTTTATTTCATTTTATTTTATTTTATTTTATTTAGTTTTATTTAATTTTATTTTATTTTAATTTACTTTATTTCATTTTATTTTATTTCATTTCATTTCATTTTATTTTATTTTATTTAATATAATTTTATTTTATTTTATTTTATTTTATTTTATTTTATTTCATTTTATTTTATTTATTTATTTAATTTAATTTAATTTAATTTAATTTAATTTAATTTAATTTTATTTTATTTTATTTTATTTTATTTTATTTTATTTTATTTTATTTTATTTTATTTTATTTTATTTCATTTCATTTCACTTCATTTCATTTTATTTTATTTTATTTTATTTTATTTTATTTTATTTTATTTATTTATTTAATTTTATTTTATTTTATTTTATTTTATTTTATTTTATTTTATTTTATTTTATTTTATTTTATTTTATTTTATTTAGTTTTATTTAATTTTATTTTATTTTAATTTACTTTATTTCATTTTATTTTATTTCATTTCATTTCATTTTATTTTATTTTATTTAATATAATTTTATTTTATTTTATTTTTAATTTTATTTTTATTTTATTTTATTTTATTTTATTTTATTTCATTTTATTTTATTTATTTATTTAATTTAATTTAATTTAATTCTATTTTATTTTATTTTATTTTATTTTATTTTATTTTATTTCATTTCACTTCATTTCATTTCATTTCATTTCATTTCATTTTATTTTATTTTATTTTATTTATTTATTTAATTTAATTTAATTTTATTTTATTTCATTTCATTGTATTTTATTTTATGTATTTATTTAATTTAATTTAATTTTATTTTATTTTATTTTATTTTATTTAGTTTTATTTTATTTTATTTTATTTTATTTTATTTTACTTTATTTTATTTTATATTATTTCATATTATTTTATTTAATTTTTTTATTTTATTTTATTTTCATAATTTACTACTACAATTTGCATAATAAAGTTCGTAAAGTGCTATTTATAATTTCCTCCAACTGCAAACAATATTTAGCAAATACGTGAAGAATAATACCTAATTGCTTTCCTCCCTTGCATTAGCTTACATATTTTGTTGCATCTGTTGTTTATTATTAGTGTCATTGAAGTAAAGTAAATATTCGTTAGAACATAATTAGATGCCTGTGTATACAATTAACAGATAAATAACTGTAGACATTTAGTGTTGACATAGATCATGTTTTTGTTCTTTTTTTTCACAGCATCACACCCAAGATAATTTCACATTTCAATTATTTGTTAGATTTTCGTACTTACTTACTTTACTTCAATGGTGTAACTAACAAGAGTAAGCGTGCAAAAATAATTTTTAGCGGGTTACATGCAGGGTGTGAAATTATAAAATTACTTACCTTTCTATACTTTTTGCAATATTTTAATTAAATTTGTATTAGACAATTGAAATATCTAGAATAGACTAAATATATATAACAACCATAGATATAAACCTGGAACAGCTTTATTATTCTATATTATTCTAAGACAGTTTTTCAGTTTTTTTCTAGTTCGAACAAAAGTTTTTTTCTAGTATAATATAATAATACAAATTCACTATCTATAATATATGTGGGTCACAACAGATAGTATTTTGATCTATATTTTATATTTTTACAAACTAACAATGCATACGACTGCATATATGAAATTATTATTATTTAAGTACTCTTAACCACTCAAGCACCTGTGTTGAAATAGATTTCTGTAAACATATACATATTTGTAAGTTATTTTTATAATTTATTCTCAAATTTACACAATTTTATTAACAAATGTACGTATGTACGTACACGAGTACATATGTAAATTCTTCCACAGCAGCATTTTGCCAGAGTGTATAAAAAAAATACATAAACATTTTATAGTAAATACGAGTATACTTATTACGCTCAAAATTTGCACGTTTATTTGTGTCACTTATGGAACAAGCGGTGGGAAACGCCTCTATTTATTATGCATACATGCCTACATCCATGTAATGCAATGTGCATAAATAATTTGACGTCCGTTGCGAATTTCACATCTTCATTTGCATGTCGTTCTCACTTCGTAAATGTAAATAAGTAAAATAATAAATATAATACTAAATAATTGCCGACAACCCCATTGCTACTATAGTTACACTACTTTAAATTTTTTTATGTCGGAGACTCGGCATTGAAAGTTTATGAGGGGACTAGTGTTCGAATATCGAACTGAAATTATTTTATTTAATAAAATAACATTAAAAATTATAATAATTAATAAAAAAAAACTTCGAAGCTTCGTCTTTTCTTAGTTACTGTTGTTTAGAGGCTTGAAATAATCCCCCCTGAAATTGATTTTGTCTTCAAACTAGTTTACTTAATCTTCTCTATCCTTTTCGTGATTAGGACTGCAAAAACTACGCAAATGTTCGGTGAAAAATATAAATACCTATAAGGTATTGAATAAAGCTTTGTTTAAAGTCGCCTGGCAACATCGGGTCTATTCAAGCCCTATTTCTCTGATAACCTAAATTTTATATATTATATATTTATGTATATTAAATGTTATATAATCATACAGCGAATTGTGCTTTTGGATTTAAAAACTTTCGACAATTAACTCGTACGAAGGACCAGCGTGGAGGATCAGCCTTATATAGCATATTTTAAAAATAAAATAATAATAATTTCTAAGAAATTAAAAAAATTCTAGAAATTAAATTAAGTATTTTTAAGTCTAATTGTAATTACAATTTTTTTAAACTACTTTAAGCACTTTTATGTAATTATAATGACAAGCTTTTAGAGCTTTCACCGCCTACCTAAAATATTTATAAAATTTTTTACTGCTGTGACACAAAGTTGCCTTAACTGCACGATACTTGGCTTTTATTTTGAAAAATGTATAATTTAATGTTTATACTCTTCAAAAAGCTTTTTAAAACGAGTAAATACTTTTTAAAGTAAATAAGAGTATATTCCTCTAATTGCATGTGTAATTTATACAAATTTTTTTCTAACTATACTAGCCTCTTTAAGTATGAATTAAACCCTTTTCAAATGCAACTTGTCTGTGTATATAATTTTAGGTTCGGGTATACCTGAAATGAAAACGATTCTGCGTGGCGTTGCGCTGAAAGAGTATCTCACATTTAAGACATTGGTGGCCAAGGTTGTTGGTTTAACGGCAACTTTGGGCAGTGGTATGCCATTAGGAAAGGAAGTAAGTATCAAAATTGTCACAACTGTAAGCAGAGCAAAACAGTGTTTGAGCAACGTCAATTACGCACCTACGTATGTAATTGACGGCAAACAACACTACACGAGTACGAAAAACACTTCAACTCAATCATATAATTTATATAATCATCTAATCTCGCCTTATTTATTTTTTTCTACTCCACACTTTATCGTATCGCTTGTTTTGCGCTCGCTCGTAGGGTCCTTTCTGTCACATAGCAAGTATTGTAGCACAATTATTAAGTAAACTCGTCACATCATTCCAAGGCATCTATGAGAATGAGTCGCGCAATTCAGAAATGTTGGCCGCTGCGTGTGCGGTCGGTGTTGGTTCATGTTTTGCCGCGCCCGTCGGTGGTAAGTAAACCTCTTCTAGACTTCTAAGACCCAACATTATTATCTTGAATATTTTTTTGCTTTGTATCGCTATCGCTCTCGTAGGTGTACTTTTTAGTATAGAGGTAACGACGACATATTTTGCTGTACGTAATTATTGGCGTGGCTTCTTTGCGGCTGTCTGCGGTGCAACGGTGTTTCGTCTTTTGGCGGTTTGGTTCCACAATGCGGATACAGTGCGTGCGATATTTCTCACAAATTTCACCACCGAATTCCCCTTCGATCCGCAGGAGTTGTTCGTATTTGCTCTGATGGGGTGAGTACAGAATGTGGTTGGATGGAATAATTAAGAAGCTTTTGAGAGGCATATATAGATTAGAGCTTTAAGATTTGAATATGCTACTTAGAGGTCTCTGAAGAAAAAAATATATTTTGTTGTTTGAAAGACAGTCACTTAAACATCTACATTGAGAAAAAGCTACTAATTTGTTATTCAAGTGGTGGGGTCTATTAAATAAATTTTTGTTAAATTATATTATTCTTCTCTAAATATTATTTTCTTTCTCCAATACAGTGTTGTCTCTGGTATTGGCGGTGCTGCCTATGTTTGGGTACATCGGCGTTATGTGCTCTTCATGCGCTCAAATAAGAAGATGAACAAATTTCTGCAGAAGAAGTATGTTATAATGATTCTAGAGATTGACAATAAAAATATTTAATTTTAATAATTTCATTCACACAGTCGCTTTCTTTATCCGGGCTTTTTGGCGCTGCTTGTCTCTACACTCTCATTTCCATTAGGACCTGGTCAATTTATCGCTGGCGAATTGAGCACACACGAACAAGTCACACAGTTATTTAGCAATTTCACGTGGTCACGTGACGATCTCACCGTGGAACAGGCGGCCATAGTTACACATTGGGTCACCAGTTACACCAACATCTTCATTAATCTTTCCATATATATTGTGTTCACCGTAAGTTTTTGCAACGATTACATTTTATGAAACATTTCTAAACTGTTGCTCTTTTTCTCTCTCTCTCTCTCTCTCTCTCTCTCTCTCTCTCTCTCTCTCTCTACATTGCTGTAGTTCTTCATTTCAATTGTAGCCTCAACTATACCAGTACCTTCGGGTATTTTCATACCCGTATTTAAAATTGGCGCAAGTTTGGGGCGTCTTGTTGGTGAGAGCATGCATTTGTGGTTCCCGAGCGGCGTGCGCTACGGCGGTCGCCTATCGCCCATCATACCTGGCGGTTACGCCGTTGTTGGTGCGGCGGCATTTTCCGGCGCCGTGACGCATACCGTTTCGGTAGCGGTAATCATCTTCGAGATGACCGGCCAGATAACACACGTTGTACCGGTGATGATCGCAGTGTTAATAGCGAACGCCATTGCAGCCCTTCTACAACCGTCCATGTACGACAGTATTATATTGATTAAGAAACTGCCGTATCTGCCCGATTTGCTGCCATCCAGTTCGGCGATGTACAGTATTTATGTGGAAGATTTTATGGTACGAGATGTGAAATACATCTGGCATGGCATTTCGTATCAAAAACTCAAGGAGGTGCTGAAGGCGAACAAAACGCTGCGATCTCTACCGCTGGTTGATAGTCACGAGAACATGATACTGCTCGGCTCTGTGCAACGTTATGAGTTGATCAAAATGATCGAAAAGCATATCGGACGCGAGAAACGTATGGAAGTGGCACAAAAGTGGCAAAAGGAGGCGGAGGAGCGGTAAGTAAAGCAGTAAAATACATACATTTGAAAACATATTTCAAATTTATTGTGCTCTCTCCCTATCTTCCTTAGCGCTCGAGAAGAAGAGAAGAAAAAACAGGAAGCCGAGTTAAGAACTCGTCGCCCCTCACGTTTCGAGGTATTGCCCGCACCCGATATACTCAGTCTACGTCAAATCGCCAATGATGAAATGCTGCCGCCCAAACAACGTCAGGAATCCTTCAACAATAATGTGGGACCACGCAAATCGATTTTAAAAAAGACAAACTCATTTAATCTAAAAACCTACGCACCTACCTCACCGCACAGCCCGAACATTACGCCCTACACCACCATCACTGGCACAGAGCATCGCATACGCTCCGCCTTCGAAGCGATCTTTCGCAAATCGAATACACTGCAGGATGTCCAACCGGATCCGGATGCTGCGAGCATAACGCCGGCAGTGAGCGCCAATGAAGTGCCACTCGTACAGCGCGCTCCCAGCATTTCGAAGAAGGTTCAATTGGTATGTAGAAATGGTTACTACTCTAATTTTGTTTGTGTGCTTAGCAAAAGCGTTCAGCTTGTGTTGTTTTTTGCTGCAATGTTTTTGTTGTGCGTTGGGTTAAATGTGCATTGTTTCAAGTTTTTGGGTATTTTTTTTTTGTTAATTTTATTAGAATAACTTATTTTTGTGTTGAGTATTATTCGATAAGTTATTTTACACAATCTTCCTTTGTGTTTACTTCTTCCGTACAAGCAAGCACAAAATACTGCGGAGTCTACAGACCAAGAGAATAAGGTAAAAATGTCTGTCTTATAAGACTCTTATAAACAGCTAATTATTAGTAAAATTGATTGATAAGCGAGTTCTTAGATGAGATGAGATACAAGCAAATATTGACCTTAACCTTTCGCTTTTCTTATATCTTAGTTCTATATATATGTATATAGTATTTTCTGTATATTATTGATATTTATTTACAAGCCAACACCACCGGATACACCGGATAGCATAAAAAGCAATAGATTTGTAAGTAAATAAAATTTTCTATCTGTACCCTCCTTAATTTCTAAGTCAATATTTTTACATAAAAAAGTCGCAACTAGCACCGAATTCGCCAGTTCCAACGAAAAAAATTAAGACAAATAACTGTGTTGTAAGTAATAGAAATTAACTTTTGTTTAAATAAAAAATAAATAATATTTCGAAACTTCCAAACTCCGCAAGCGACCACGAAGCTTGAGCTCCTCACCAGTCCACGCTAAAGTCAAAAAAAAGTTAGCCAACACGAGATGGGATCAAACAATGTTGCCACCTCCGCCTAGAAAAGGCATACTCCGAAAGTCACACTCAACAACGGATTGCTCAAATCACCGTACTAATCCAATAAAATGGAATACTCTCATGGAAAATACACACGCAACGACGGCTACGGAAGATCCAAAAGTAAAGAAATTGGGATATTTAAATATTAGTCCACTCATTATTGTAGGTGCGGCTAAAGATTTTGTATTGTAGTGATATATGTTAAAAGTCCCAAAGTAGATAATCAGTAATATTCGAGTACTCATATGTTTCCTTTATATTTTACTACTTATATACTTGTGCGCCTTTTTCATAGAGCTCAGTTCTTGCCCTTTGTATTAAAGTTTTTTTTATATATTAGGTGTATAACTTTGCTTCCGCCTTTTTTTTTAATTTACGGTTTTTTTTGTATAAAAACGGTTACAAATGTCGTTGAGCCTCAGCCGCACTTTTCTTGGAATTAAAAAAGAAAAGCAAAATTTCCCGCAAATGTCGAGAACTCGGCTCAAAAAGTGACATTTTCAGTTGAGAATAAGTTTGGGATGCAAACAGATCTCTACAAATATTTTGTTGGGTTAATGTTGACACAAATGTCCAAAATCGATATAAAAAAAGTCGATTTATTCGACCAGTGCTTGACCCTAGAGACATCTATTGGAAAACGGCGGAAGCAAAGTTGTGGACCTAATACATACATATATCTCGAGGAGTTTGTTGGGATCGTCTGTGTTATATCTTTAGTCTTCAAGAACAAATGATAGTTACTTGTTACTGAACTCGCTTAATAAGGATAAAAGTTTGAATAAAGTCTTTTGAATGTGTACCTTCAGTTAAAAAATGGAACTACATTTTTAATATTTGGAACAAAGATCTATGATCTTTGATAAGCTTTAATGTTAGTATACGTACCTGAATTCAGTTTGCTGAACTTCATTGTTGTTGTTAAAGAAGAACAGCATTCATCTTTTAAAACTTAAATTCTCATAAAAAGTGCCTAATAGGATGGGTTCACTCGCATGATGTAGCGAGAGTCATGTTACATGATTACATGACTCATGTAGAATAACTTATAAAATAGCTAAGACTGGGGAAGGCAGTGTACTTTCTTGGTTCAAAGAAAGATACTTTAAGAATATTCGTCAAATTTCACTGTAGGACTATTCCTGTGTTCCTGTATAGGTTTCTAGAGTATATATAGTAAATATGTACTAGTATATCTATAGGGATATGATTATTTTATAGTTCTTTACCTGATATTTAAGATAGTAAATAGTTTTTAAATAAACCCGCGTATGTATGTACAATGTAACTGCTAAATTCGTTCAAATTTATATTTAATATTGTTTATCTATTTTAGACTTGTTACTTGTTATTATTTTTACTGTGTTTTATTATTTGTTTTTGTTGTCTTTTTATAACACTTTCGTCTGCAAACTAATTCCTTTCGTTCTGCCAGTGCTCGGGCTTTACTTTTTGTGTTCTTAAAAATGTATTTTTTTCTCTCGCACAATTTATTTACATATCTATTTTCTATATTCTTTCTTTTCTATATGCCACACCTCCTACGTTGTATAAACTCTTGTCCTTAAAAACACTACAAACAACGTAAATACTTGTAAAAAATATGCACAACTGTAAATACAAATGAACAGGCAATGAGCTTGAAAAAGACGAAATCGGTGACCTTGGTAGGTGTTCTATATATAGCAAGAGTAGTGGAAAGAACACAACAACAATCAAAACTGTTTAATGCTATTCTATATTTATTATACAACTTTTTTATGTATTATATATTATTTTATTCCATCATTACTTTAGCCCCGTGAACGTGTGATCGATATGTCACCGGAGGATCAAAAGAAATGGGAAATGGAAGAAATGTCCAAACCGATCGATCTGGAGAAGGCCAGTGTAAATATCGATCCCTCACCATTTCAGCTGGTCGAACGCACTTCGATACTGAAAGTGCATTCTCTCTTCTCAATGGTTGGCATAAATCACGCTTATGTGACAAAAATTGGACGACTTGTGGGAGTAGTGGGTCTAAAAGAGGTGAGTTGAAAATTGTGAACAATTCAGGTTTTTACTGACATAATAAACATGTAACAATATAGAGCATTTGGAGGCTTCAATACTAGGACTAGTATAAACTCTTCTTAAACTTTTCACTATATATATCCTAAATACTCTTTATTCGTGATGTGTTCAAAGCTTCAGAACATTAATCGTTCTTATTAAGGCTCAACCCACACCGGATTTATCAAGACGTATTTTCTTGTCTGATACAACAACAGTCCTTCATGTGACAACCAACATCAAAAAGACAAAACAAAAACGGAAGTTCGCTTGGTTTGGGTTAGAGCAAAATTCGTTTTTGTGTCTTATTAAACTTTTTAGACGTTTTTGACTAATCGGTGTGGGTTGCGCCTAAAGTAGCATTATCGATATTATAAAAATCACTATTTTTGTCTTCGAATGTCTTTTTACTTCTGAAATGATGATCCGTCGGCTTTGTAGAAGGTTTGATATAGTAGAACATACAAATCTTAAAATACTTAGCAGAGAGAGGGAGAGAGCTAGAGTATTTAGAATATTTATTAATTGTGTTCCAGCATCGTTTTCTCATTCGCTATTGAGATAATAAAACAGCACTGAGAAGTGAACTTGACCGTTATGCTAACGTGACGTCACTGTAACAATTTATTTCTGATACTGACTGATTTCGCGTGCTAAATAATTCTTCACAGATTTCATAACTTTTTTCTCTGAATTATCTCTTTCAGCTGCGCAAAGCTATTGAGGACATCAATAGTAATAATTTCGTAGTACAAACACAAATAAAAGACGATATTGAAGCCGATCATGGTTCGGCTGTTGAAAAGCCATTGTTGGCGCCACCATTGCCGCTGTCACCGCATGCCACCAGTGACAAGGAGGTTAACACGACGGTGACCTCCATGGATTCGGCACTGTCACATTCGGATAATTGCTCGGACATTGAAATGGAGCACATCAAGGGTGAGAGTAGTGGTGAAGACCAACCACAACAGCAACAGCAACAACAAGAACATACAACGCAATACAATCAACAAGCATATACACACACAACGGGGACAAATACAACAACAACGGCAATGGGCACACCACCAACCACAAAGTCAATGAATGAGCCATAGCAGACAGGCAACTAACAAATACGTATACAGACATATGTAGGTATTTAAGTGAATTTGTATTGAAAAAAAACGGCAAACTAAACTAAATTTTATTGTAATTTGGTAAATAGTATTTTTCAATAATTATATTAAGTACATACACTATATTAAAAAAGTACACATGTGAAAGTATGTATATAGATGTGAACTCAGTATGTATTTAAATAATTTTTTAGAATTTTGAAGCGCATGTAAATATTATAAGCCGAAAAGTTAGTTAGCATTGTGCTATTTTTTTTAAATGCTCCAATTTACATCCACAAATACACACATACATACATATACTCGTATGTTAAAGTAAGTGTAAGAAAGAAGTGTAGTCAATATTAAGCTAATTTTAAACATATTTCCATTACGAATTTGTTATAGAATTTTCAAACACATTGCTGCGTTAAACTAAAGCTGAAAAAATAAACACAATTATTATTTAAGCAAAAAATATTGTTTCAAAAATTACAACGTTTATATATACATATATAAAGGCTAAAAATTGTAATATTACATTCATTTTTCTTTTATAATTTATTATAATTTAAATTCTTGCAATTTATTTTCAATAAATCCCAGACAAAACGTGCCATTTGGTATTAGGCGAAACGTCTTAAAGCAAACGAAAATCCCAATTTAAAGCAAAATCTAAACTTACGCGTTTAGTCGGTAGTTTCTACAATTTAAATATACATACATACACACATACATGCTTATTTATAAGTAATTATTGCTGAAAAATACAATGCAATTGCAATAACATACACATACAGACATACAAACGAAGTTATGTATATGCGTTGTAAAATAAGTAGCATATAGTGATATTACAAACCATTGTTTGTACTCGTATAAGTACATACATATATGTATACTATACTATGTGACTGGCAACTGTAAACCAAATATAAGTATTTACTAAGTAAAAAATTAACATAAAAAACCCAAATTGTTTAATAAAATATTTAATTTAAATATATATGTAATATAAGTAAATAAACGAACATTTATGTACATAAAATTAAACGAGAATTAAAGCAAAAACAAATAATTGAATAAAATGGTCTCTTATTACTTGAAACATTTAGGGGTGTTGTGGAATCCAAGCCAGATTTGCTGAATGTCAGAATGGCAAACCAATTCTGATTTTCATTGGTGTCACAGAATCTGATTGGATTTTCGTCTTTTCGAATATAAGCAAACCAATATTCGAATCAGCTGTTCTGCCATTTATTCATGGAGAAAAATTAGCAAGACATTTTTTTTTGGAATTGTAATCATATAATGAGTTCAAAATATACATTAAACCCAACAAATATATTAAAATGAGAAATTATTTCAGTTTTTATTTTATTTGGCAATGAAAGTAGCGCAAACGAAAAAATGAACGTTTTAGGGAATCACAGTAATTCGCTTTATGCTCAAAGGAAGTCAATTATAGTTATTGTTTGTATGTAGAAATGTACATTTTAAGTGTATATATATATATATTGTTTAACTTTTATGTATATATATATATATTTGGCGTAGGAACCGCTTTAAGCGATTATAGCCGAATCCACCAGAGCGCGCCACTCATTCCTCCTTTTTGCTTTTTGGCGCCAACTGGAAACACCAAGTGAAGCCAGGTCACTTTGCACTTGGTCTTTCCACCGGAGTGGAGGTCGTCCTCTTCCGCGGCTTCCTGCAGCGGGTACCGCATTGAATACTTTCAGAGCTGGAGTGTTTTCTTCCATCCGTACAACATGACCTAGCCAGCGTAGCCGCTGTCTTTTTATTCGCTGAACTATGTCAATGTCGTCGTATAAATCGTACAGCTCATCGTTCCCTCGTCTGCGGTATTCGCCGTTGCCAATGTTTAGAGGACCATAAATCTTGCGCAAAACCTTTCTCTCGAAAACCCCAAGAGTCGTCTGATCGGATGTTGCAATCGTCCACGCTTCAGCGCCATACATCAGGACGGGAATAATCAGCGACTTATAGAGTTTGATTTTGGTTCGTCGAGAGAGGACTTTACTTTTCAATTGCCTACTCAGTCCAAAGTAGCACCTGTTGGCAAGAGTGATTCTGCGTTGGATTTCAAGGCTGACATTGTTGGTGTTGTTAATGCTGGTTCCCAGATAAACGAAATTATCTACAACTTCAAAGTTATGACTGTCAACAGTGACGTGGGAGCCAAGACGCGAGTGCGCTGACTGTTTGTTTGATGACAGGAGATATTTCGTCTTGTCCTCATTCACCACCAGACCCATACGCTTCGCTTCTTTATCTAGTCTGGAAAGCGTAGAACAAACGGCGCAGTTGTTGCTTCCGATGATATCAATATTATCGGCATACGCCAGGAGCTGTACACTCTTGTAGAAGATTGTACCCTCTCTATTTAGCTCTGCAGCTCGTATTATTTTTTCCAGCAATAGATTGAAGAAGTCGCACGATAGTGAGTCACCCTGTCTGAAGCCTCGTTTGGTATCGAACGGCTCGGAGAGGTCCTTCCCGATCCTGACGAAGCTTTTGGTGTTGCTCAACGTCAGCTTACATAGCCGTATTAGTTTTGCAGGGATACCAAATTCAGACATCGCGGCATAAAGGCAGCTCCTTTTCGTGCTATCGAAGGCAGCTTTAAAATCGATAAAAAGATGGTGAGTATCGATTCTTCTCTCTCGGGTCTTTTCCAAGATTTGGCGCATGATGAATATCTGGTCCATTGTAGATTTTCCAGGTCTAAAGCCACACTGATAAGGTCCAATCAGTTCGTTGACGGTGGGCTTTAGTCTTTCACACAATACGCTCGGCAAAACCTTTTATGCGATATTGAGGAGACTTATACCACGGTAGTTGGCGCAGATTGTGGGGTCTCCCTTCTTATGGATTGGGCAGAGCACACTAAGATTCCAATCGTCAGGCATGCTTTCTTCCGACCATATTCTACAAAGAAGCTGATGCATGCACCTTATCAGTTCTTCGCCGCCGTATTTGAATAGCTCGGCCGGTAATCCATCGGCCCCCGCCGCTTTGTTGTTCTTCAAGCGGGTAATTGCTATTCGAATTTCTTCATGGTCGGGTAATGGAACATCTATTCCATCGTCATCGATTGGGGAATCGGGTTCGCCATCTCCTGGTGTTGTACTTTCACTGCCATTGAGCAGGTCGGAGAAGTGTTCCCTCCATAATCCCAGTATGCTCTGGACATCCGTTACCAGATTACCTCCTCGGTCCCTATATGATAATGCTCCGGCCTTGAAACCTTCTGTAAATCGCCTCATCTTTTCATAAAATTTTCGAGCATTACCCATGTCGGCCAGCTTTTCAAGCTTTTCATACTCACGCATTTCGGCCTCTTTCTTTTTACGTCTGCAAATGCGTCTCGCTTCCCTCTTCAGTTCTCGATATCTATCCCACCCCGAACGTGTTGTGGTCGATCGCAACGTTGCGAGGTTATGTATAAAGTTATATATTTCCATGATCTAATCAGAATTACTTATTTTGTAAACTTCTTAGAATATTTTGATTTTTTCCGTTGAATTCAATAATTACGTCATTTAGCGTTCTTATCTTATTTTTTAATAATAATTATATTTTTTCCAAAGCGTTTTAATGGCAAATCAAAATAAATTTGAAGAAAAATATCTCAAATCTGTCAGCCCTGAAGCTGTTGGTTTGTTTCTGATAGTTAAACCGATAAAATTGGTTTCCATGACACCTAAAACAAATAAAATTTCTGATTCGAACATCAAACCAATAATATCAGTATTCATGACACGAAACAGAATTTTTTCTCGATTTGAATTCTGATTCCGACAACTGTCAGATTCCACAACAACACTGAGTATCAGAGAAAAGAGGTTTGGTCGGTTGTTACACATACGCAGTGTAGCACTTGCTGAATGTGGCTATACAGATATATTTACACTGCGCGTCATAAGGTTGCCACACCTCTGCGTGGATCAAGTAGTTTTAGTAATTTTCTACCAAAAATAAAAAAGCTACAATTATGAAATTTTTAGTGATTATTAATGAAACAATTTTCTACTAAATAAAACAAGAATTTTGTTAATATCTTTGTTCAATAATATTTTATGAGGGCTGCTATATATATTTCTGGCCTAGGCAATCTGACATTTCCATTGGAAAGTTTGACATTTTTTAGCATAACATCACTCAGAACGTTTTGTCATTTAATCGTGAATTGTTTTATTTACAGGAAATTAAAAAATTCATCTCGGTCAAAATATGGAATTAACTCGTGAACATTTTCGTGCGATCATTTTTCACAACTTTCGACGTGGATTATCGCGACAAGAGTACATCGATGAACTAAAATCTTTGTATGGCTATGAAACACCATCCTATAGCACTGTGAAAAACTGGTACAACGAATTCAATCGTGGCCGACGCTCGCTCAAAGACGAATTCCGTGAAGGTCGTCCAAAAACAGCCGTTGTGCCAGAAAACATCGATGCCGTACGTGAACTGATATTGCAAGACCGTCATGTAACATACCTTCAGATAGAGGCATGCCTATGCATTTCTCCCACCAGCATACATTCGATATTGCATGAACACCTGGCCGTAAAAAAGGTTTGTTCTCGTTGGATCCCGCACAATTTGACAATCGCTCAAAAAAAGGCTCAAAAAAAGTGTTTCGAAAATTGGTTGGAGCGCATGCAAAAGTGTATAAATCTTGATGGAGAATATTTTGAAAAACAATAAAACCATTTTCGTTGATAAATATTCCTATTTTCATTATTAGGCCAGAAATATATATAGCAGCCCTCGTAATAATTTTTTTACGAAATCAATAGAAAAATTAGCGATAAAATTTGGTCATCAGGTTAGCATATATCCGTTTTTTTTTTAACTTTTTTTACCATTTTCTGCCAATATCATATTTTTGAATTTTTGTATTAATTAATTTAAACATTTACATATTTTTTAAGAGTCTGTCGATCACCCCTTATTTAGAATTGCATCAATGATCCTATATGGCAAAGTTCCAAAGTGGAAATCAGTTTACCGTAAGTTTTATATGTCTTTGCGGTCATATTAGTATTCAAAAATGTGGCCATTATATACCACGGTAGAGGATGGCTAACCCAACCCATCACACCACCCTCACGAATTTTTTCTTTAGTTTTAATATTTTCAAATATCTTTATAAGCGATTTGCCCTGATCCAGGCAGTGGATTGATGAAAATTGGATGCTTCTTTTGAAATTGCCCAACTATCAACAACGGAAAATACTTTATTGCTTTTGCCTTTATTATTTCAGCCGTACCTCCACTTATTACACAAAAAATTTCATCTAACTTTTTAACTTCTTCAGAGGCAATTATATTAGTCTGGTGAAGGTGTGCTAACCCGATGACGCGAAGTGTATGTCGTTTGTATATTTTTTTTTTTCAATATTTAAAAATAAAAAAAAATAATTTATAAAAAATCTAATAACATTTTCTTGTATATAAAACAGTTTTCTTGCATTCGAAGATCGAAGATATCGAAATGAAAGAGCAACAAAAGCAAATGTACGTCGAAGAATAAAGTCAAATTTTCATAAAAAAAACGTTATTTTATTGTTAGGTTAAAGACTTCAAAATTTATCAAAATAAATTAATAAAATAAAACAAATTGTTTTTTAGTTGCGTGCGTGGTTGAGGTTTATCTCCACGGCGTTGATCAGAGATAAAATAGAACATCAGTACAAAGTGTTGAAATGGCCTTTGCTTCTGCACGCTTTCATACAGACAATTTTGAGATTTTTTTATAAAAAAATGTTTCTTACACACAATTTCGAATTTTTTGTTTATAAAAAATTATAAAATAAATTTTACAATTTTGTAGCTGCTACTCACCTTTTTACTAAATTAGCATATAACCACTTTTTTTTTGCAAAAATAAAATACATTTTTCTTCGCTTTGCTTGATTCTCGAGTTTCTTTTTATTTGTTTCTTATAATTTGTATGAGCCTTCGTGTATGTTTTCTGTTTTTTTATTTGCTTTTTTCCATATCATTCATACACTCTCTTATCTGTTCGCTTCGTTACACAACAAGCACGTGTAATTCACCACACTTGCGCACAAACGCTATGCCGCATTACAAAAAAATGTTTTTTTTTATTTTATTTTGACAAAGTTACATAATGTAGCGTTGTTATTACAAACGTTTGTAGATTCAGTGCCATCAAACAGCATTCAGTTCTTATCAAAAGTACTTAGCATACTAAATTTTCGCTTCGCTACCCACTAACACGCTTGCTAGTCTTCCGCTGGACCAACATTACCAGCTATTCGTATTATCGTCATCATCATCATCTTTTTCTCTTCTTCTTTATCTTTTCACTGAGTTGCAAAAATATATATAGTTTATATAAAAATGTTTGTTTTTGAGAGGGGAGTTTGGATATTTTTTTTTTTTGGTTTTTTCTTTCATAATTTGTTTTTGTTTTCGTATTTTTTTTTTGTGTGTTTTCTGTTGTTGAAATAGTGATAAATGTGTTAACGCGTTTTGAAGTAATCGTTTTTATAAGATTGGTATGTATGTGTGTATGTATGTATACAGTTGTATAAATGTTAGTATGCTTGCTATAAAGGTGTGTATGTAAGTTGTTTGTGTTGTATGCTTAAATGGAATTTTCTCGCGCGCTTTACTACAATATGTAGCACTTAACAACGCTTCGTTTTTTGCACTTTTTTCTTGCATAATATTTACTTTCGAAATTTCGAAATATTCAACATTTTTTTATTTCGGTTTTTCATAACAGAAACTATTTAAGAGCATAAGATCAATACGTTTTGTAAAATAATTTGAATATTTCATAAAAAAGAAACCGAGGCAGGCGTAAGCTGCAAAAGCGTCGATACGGTCGCTTTCCATATACATATGTATGTAAATGACACACTCGTGTGTGTCCTAAACATTTACATTTTGCAGCTTGCATCCTTGCAACTCGATTTTCCTTTCTTTCATGCTACAAATACAACAACTTTGGCATTAAAAATTGAGCGCAATACAAATCTTTATACGCTGTTTCTAGTATAAAACAATAGTTGTTCATTTGTTTTGTTTTTGTTTTTGTTTTTCATTTATAAAGTAACCGATTTTTATCACTTAACATTTGCAGTTTTACCGTCTAAGTAGGCTGCTCTGATATAAATATTAACTTTTTCTGCCAAAATACTTTTATAACTTCAGCTAACTGAAAACAAACATCCATAATCGCTACATTTCACGCTCTTCCAGAGCGCTGTGCTTATATGAGAGGAACAACAAATAGAATAAGCAGTCGTGTTTCCGGTAAAATATTTGAATTAGCGCCTAAAGGTAGGCAACCGAATAGTTAAATAAACCAAAACAATTATCTAGTGCCTAAAAGCAGGCAATAATAATTCCAAACAAACATCTTCAAGTGAAATATGAATTTGAGCGCCCAATGGCTTACTATAATAGATATCCATGCTCTGCGAACAGAACTGCTTACAATCAACTAAACACCTTCCCTGTTTTTGTTACAGTTTTGTTAACTGTGCTATAATAAAATTTTGATATTTGTTTACAAAAAAATAGTTCTCAAGCGTACGCTCTGGCAAATAAATCTCAAAGTAAGTTATATGGTTTGTTACTGTTAGTTGCTCTAACGCCTAAGTAATGCTTTATTAAATATTTGTACGAAAACATAGCCTATCACACAGGCTTGAGTGCTCTTAGCGCCATCGGTAGTATAACAAATTTTTATTACACATACAAAGTACTTATGAAATATAACTGCCACTTATAAATGCGCTTTATTGGAGCAAATAAAATTTGTTTAAAAAATACAAAAAATTTTGGATGGAGTCTATTTAAGTGTATAATTAAAAAATAAGCTTTGAAAATAATTTGAAGTCTCATCGAAAATCGAAAAATAGAACCGTTAGAAAATTTCGCATATCGGATATTAACTCTTTTAGACCAAGTCAGTGCCAAGTGTTTGTATAAACAAAAGTTCACAGGTTTTATAGAATTTCATCAGTTCTAATGGTTAACTAGGCAAACGCATGTGCATAACGTCACTATTCAACCGTTGAGACACTGAAATATGGCTTACAGGCTTTTCAAAATAACTAACATTTAAATCATAACACTTTACAACATTCAGCTGGGTATTAGACCAATATAATTTTTCCGGGAAATTGAGTCATAAGTAAAAAGTGTATTTTTCGATTTTCGAATTTTTAGTCTCAAAATTCGAAATATATGTATTCGAAGTTCGAAAGGAGTTTAAAAAAGTATTATTAATTACAGGATATAGCTAGTAAAAAATCAAAAATATAGATATAATTTACATTTTCGTCTTCATTCAATGGTATATAAAACTTTTACTTCGAGCTTATATGACAGATGTTACATGGGGTCCTATAATTTTCGATATATAATTTTTTTTGTCTGAATCTGTCATATAAACTTGACTGAAAAGTTTTATACACCATTGAATTAAGAGGAAAATGTAAATTATATTCATATTTTGTATTAATCAGTATCTATATGTTGTAATAATTTAAAAAAAAATCCCCTTTTTCGAACTTCGAATCCAAATATTTCGATTTTAGAGACTAACTTCGAAACTTTTTTTACTTATGACTCAATCTCCTTGAAAATATTAGTTTGTCCAATACCCAGAAAAGCCGTGTAGTGTAATGATTGAGTTTCGGACATTTTTTTAGTTTCAACATTAGCAATTACACACTTTATACCGTAATTACATGTTGCCTAGGCGCTCAAAAATATCAAAAAAATATGTTTTTTTTTTCGTTTTTACACAAACTTTCACTTTCTACACGTCTGGGACGGGAAGTTACAAATAGTTCTTTCGATTTGTTTTCTTAAAAAAAATTTTGGAAATTATTTTTTAATATACGAACGAACGAAATTGCCGCAAACTACCAACAGTGAATACTAGTAAGTAAACTGGCGACTGTTGCTGCCAGCACAACTGCATTTTGTCTTGTTTGCTGCTGTTCGTGCGCCGCAACTTCTTACTGCCACACAACTAAAGTATAAGAGATACAATACAATATTCACAATTTATCAAAGAATCAAACTCAATGCTGTTTTTTTTTTAGATTTTGTTTTATGCAAAAATGTTTCGTTTTATAATTATTAAAAATTATATGAATTATCATATCTTTTTTTATAAAAAAAAGTGAACGACTTTTTGGATTGTACGATGATGTGTTTTGTGTTTTTTCTTCGCTTTTCACATTCATAAACCAATTTTTTGTTAAGGGTTTTACAATTTTCTTATTTTTGTTGTTGTTGTTGTATTTGGTTATGTACGTGTATTTTGTGTATATGTGTATTATGTAAGAAAAGTCTGTGTGTGTGTGCACAATGGCAGCAGGTGTGTTGAGTATGTGTTGTTCGTACATATGAACATTTATTTTGTGTATTTACGTTTTCATTCATAATACACATAACATAAGCGAGCCAAAAAGCCATTGTGTTTTATCCATCTTAACAGCCATTTTTAACATCAACATCCTTATCAATCATCTTACAACAAACTTGACATGTGTGCTTTGTTTTGTTTTTTGTTTGCTCTGGTGTTTGCGTTTCTTTTACATTTAACAGTCGTTACGAAAAGTCTTCAAATAATATAAGATATAGTATATATAAAAAAACACATTGGAAATTAAACATTTGTATCAGTATAAGACAAAAATTTTGAGATAATAGTATGATAATGAAGTAATTACGCCTAAATTATGTGTGTGTATTTGGAATTTCGGAAAGTGTGATATCGTTGAGCGCGATTAAGAGTTGAGTGTGGATAAAAAAAAACGCTAGAAAATTAAAATTAAAATATTGGTTAGCAACAAATGCTAACATACAACTTCAGTAACAAATTAAAAAGAGAAAAATTTCAATTTCAAACTATTGCCGAAATATCGCAACATAGTTGACGCACGGAGCTTTCGTTGCGGTTTTTTAAATTTCATCGAAGTGCTCGGCGTGCGCGCTTTGGAGAATATCGCGCTCAAAACTCACATCAAACTATCCGGTACACAATAAAAGAAAATTAAATTAATACGAGTAGTACAAAAAAGTATGTTTTTTTCGTAGATTTTGAAATACATAAGTGATATTAAAAACCGAATAGGTTCAGAAATTGTGTGTGTGTCTGCGTGTGTGTGGGAGCGCAAAATGCATTTGAGGTATTATACGTGTAAGCGTGTGAATTTATGTTTCTTTTTTTTCAAAATTTACAATCAAGCAGTAATAGCGGGCGGTTAGTGAGTGTTTCAGAACCCATTCCGCTTTTCGCTTATAATATATAAAATACTAGTCGCCCACATTTAATGACTTTTCGCACTCACACACACACGCAGAGTTACATAGGTTTTAGATTTGTGAATAAGTATACATAAATGAAATCGAGTTGGTTTCGTTTGTTTAAAAAAAAAGCATTTGAAGAGCAACGAAACGTTCGAAAAACTAGCGTTTCGTGCTCCACATTTGTATGAATGGTGTTTTTTGTTTTGTTTTTGTGTTTTCTTGTGTATGTATGTAATATGTATGGGTGTGTATTCATGTATGTATATGAATGTAGTTAACTTTTCGCTTATTAACCGTTAGCCGTTGCCGATTGGCAGTAATCGCCGACACCGAAGTCATTATTGCGATGCTGCCCAGCGCCTACTACACGCATACGTCGCATTAACAAACTCTCGCTCGGCGGTGAGAGTCCCATGCCCAGCTCACCAGCTGTCGGTAGTGAGCCATTACAACCGCCGCCGACTGCTACCCCAAAACCGTTGCCGCCGCTGTAAATGCCGCCGACGGCACTGCTGCGCGACTGCGGCACATACATACTGCCAGTGGGCGAATGCGTAAAACGTCCTGAACCGATGCGCGGCTGCTGTTGATTGTTTCTAATGAACTGCGCGCGCATTAAGCTGCCACCATTGCCATCATGTGTGGGTGGCGAATAGCGCGGCTGTGTTGGATGTTGATAGCTGCGTCGCTGTTGCATGCCGCAATTGCGTGCACCCGTGTAGATGCAATCGTTGCGCCAGTTGTGTATGGCACCTGCAGAGCCGCTGCCGCTGTCATCGGACGGTGGCGAGGCACCGCTCACGCCGACATGACTGTAGCTGCCACCGGCGGAGCGTCCATTGTAGTAGTGGCCGCCATTGCGTTGAGCGCCGCCCACATTCCAGCCGGGCGAATTGACGCCGCCTTGTGAGCGATACTTGTTGCGGTAATTATTTGCCGCTCCACTTACACTGGTGGTATTCGATGAATCACCGCTGCCGTTGCCGGCATTGTTGCCATTTATTAGAATGCCACCGCGGCTGCGCCAATTCTCGGCTCGCTGTCCGGACGATTGTTGTTGCTGCTGCTGCTGCTTGTTGCCGCCTGATGTTGGTTGTGAGTAGCGTCGATGGTTGTTGTTGTATTGTTGCTGACGACGTGCATAACCAGTTGCATTGATGTTGTTGCTGTGCGAACGTGGTCTGCCGTAAACGACATCGTCCTCGTCGGCATCATCCTCCAGCTCGGCGTCATAATTATTGTTCTGATATGCATCGTAATCGTCGTCAACGCCGCCAGCATTGCGTCCGCCGGTGTTACCCAGCGCAAAGCAGACATTACGCGGTGTTTTCTTCGCGCGCGGCGAACGCTTCGTTTTTATCAAAATTTGTTGTTTTTGATTTTGATTTTGTGATTGTTGATGTTGTTGTTGTTGTTGCTGCTGCTTTTGATTTTGCTTTTGCGGCTGCTTGTGCTGCTGTTTTAGCTGTTTTTGTGTTTGCTGTTGTTGATTGCCAAAAGTCGTTCGCATTGTTGTCACCACGTTCTTGGCAGTCGCCATCTCATCGGCATTCCCATCAGCTGCGACAACCCTTCCCCCATTCTCCTTATCCATTTTGTTGTCGACTAGCGGTGCAGATTTTCCGTTTCTTCCATTGAATGCTGCAGTTTCGGTGGCGACTCCATTTAATGTCGTGGCGACAACAATGTTTGCAGTCTCATTAAGTTCAGGTAGCGTTTCTTTCAAATCACTAATACTAGCCAATAAATTAGCATTTTCTTTTGTTGTTGTAACATTATCTGCTTCGATTATGTTTTTGTTTGCAATATTTGTTTCGATTTTTGTTTCTATATTCGAAACATTACTATTGTTGTTGTCGTTGGTGGTGTGAGTTGTTTTGGTTGCATTAACTGCGTTTGTTGTTGGTGTAGTTGTATTTGAATTGGTGATTGTTATATCATTAATATCACTTATTGGAAGTTGGTTTTGTCCAGCGTCCAGCAACAAATCATTCGCTTTGTTGCCGCTTGCGTCGCTGCTGTTGTTGCTGCTGCTGCTACGATTAACCTTACAGTTATTATCATTATCATTATCAGCATTCTGCTTTGCTTCAATATTATTATCTTGGATGTTATAATAAGTTTTGAAATTTGTTTTTGAATTTTCACTGAAATTCATTTTCGTTTCGTTAGCAAAATGTATTTGCTGTTGTTTATTTTGCTTGTCGATGTTTTCTTCCTCATCTAACTTGAAAACATTTTCATCAACTTCTGCTGTTACAAACGAATTTTTTGTCTCATCTTCAACTTCGTCTCCAAGTTCATCATTAACCTTAACCTTATTATGATCAACATTAACATAATCATTAACCTCAAACATTCGCTCCTGTTTAACACCACTCTTCCACTCTCCGTTCTCCACGGTCTCATCAACATCCTTACTCTCATTATTAGGTAATCTATTAAAACTTAACTCGAGAGCAGTATCAGCTCCGGCTGATCTCTCTCCCTCCTTAATTTGCATGGCACCCTGTAGTAATGTTGTCTTACTGCGTTTGTCACCACCCCTAACACAGGAACTATCCTCCGCATCACTAGTAATAGCATTATCACCATAATCACCATGACGATAACGATTTTTGTCCTCCAACTCTTCGCTCTTTTCGATCGCCATCTCTTCGTTATTATCATCTAGATAGTACTTTGGACGACTGGTGTAATCGTCATAGTCATGGGGCGTATTATTATCACTGCACTCGCCATCTTGTTCATATGGCTTAGATGTGCTGGTTGCTTCCACCTCACCCCCAAATTCGCCCTCCTCCTCATCCTCATTATCCATATCACGCCAAAGATGCGGATAACTCTCGTTATCACTCTCAACTTCAGCATTATTATCCCCCATTTGTCTGCGTCTGGCTTCCACTTCCGCCTTCAAATCCTCTTCATTGGCGGTAAAGTACCCGTTCCGTTGCTCTCCCGCATGAGCCCACTCTTCGTCTTCATCGAGCCGTCCAAATGCCTCAAGCGCCTCCTCATCGTCGTCGTCCTCTTCATGTACGTTCAGTGTTTTGAACGATGGTGCACCCGATTGAAAGATGCTCGACGATTTGCCTCCATTAGTGCTGCTTCCACCCAAACGACTCGAATGGCGTGTGGCATACAGATTACTATTGCGACCGCCATAGATGGAACGATTATTGCTGACGCTCAGCGTGTTATTCATGGAGCGACTGCGTGGCGGTGGTGGCTTTATAAATATTGGTGGACTGCTGTTGGTGTCCGCATTGGTATCGAGTTGCATTTGCGACGGCTGATAGATATTGGGGCGCTCCTTCATATAGTCGTAACGCATGGAGAAGTGCTGCAATATCACACGTTTCACAGCCATTGCCGACTCGGCGAATTCCGATATTTCGCGCGCTGATTGATTGCTGTGGAAAAGTAGTGAAATCAATAAATTTAGTAAAGAATAATTGATAAGCTTGAAAACTAGTTTTATGTATAGTTTTTGGTTTTTTTTTTCCTAATTCAACACTTACCGCCTTATATTGCCAGGTGTGCGCAGCGCCTTTCGCCGATTCTCCAATTTCTTAATATCATTCGGACACTCTTCCTCCGAAAACTTGATCCACGGATGATTTAGCACAGCTTCGGCACTTAAACGCTTTGGCGCTTCCTTGACAAGTAGACCACGAATTAAATCTTTGGCCTCTTCGCTGACATCCTGCCATTCAGCAATGGGAAAGGAAAAACGTCCTTAAAAGGAAGAAAGAAAATAACTCCGTAAACATGTATTTAAATTAAATTTAAACTAATTTATAATAAGATACATTTTGAATTTTTTATTTAAAAAAAGTTTGTGTCACCTTACCTTCTTGTATGGACTCGAAGAGCAATTCTTGACAGGTGCGACAATTCTCGCCGCGATTCCAGCCGCAATCCTCTTCACAATTGCCCGAAAATGGTGGATAGCCGCACAGTAAAATATATGCGATCACACCAAGTGACCACAGATCACAACGCTTATCATAGTAATTTGCCTCGCCAACGAATAGATCAACAACTTCGGGCGCCATAAATTCAGCGCTGCCGACCTGCAAGTGAAACATAACCATTGTAATTTTTTTATTTCATTTTAGGCGAATTCAAATAGGATTTTTTTTTTCCATTTCAGGCAAATTCAAGTATGATTTTTTTTTAATTTAAGGCGAATTGCTTGCTACTCACTGGTGTTAGAAGTTGTGGGGTTGCCGATGGCGATGAGACGTCTGTGGTGAATTTAATGCCCGATCCCAAATCGAAGTCGCATATCTTAATCGGGCACAATTTGTCTGGATAGACACATAGAATATTTTCCGGCTTCAGATCACGATGTGCAATGCCTTTCTTGTGCAGAAAATCCAAACCGGATGCAATCTCCTTGATTATCTGCGCTGCCTCGTGTTCTGAGAAACAAATCTGCTCTTGAATACGCCTCAAGAGGGGGCCGCCATTAATCTGAAAATATAACAGTAAATAGTAAGTGTGAAAAATGCGTATCAAAGCGAAGTGTTACGAATATCGCTACACACCTTTTCAAAAACCAAATAAAACTTTTCATCATCCTCGAAGAATTCAATTAATTGTAAAATGCCCGGATGTCCCTGACAATGATGGAATGTCTCCACTTCGCGAAAAACACGCGCACGCGCATGTCCCGGTATTTTATCGATAACCTTAACAGCATACTCCAAATCGGTGTAGATGTTCACGCATGTCTGTACGGAGGCGTAAGCGCCTTCGCCAAGGATTTCGCCCGTCAGCTTATACAATTCTATAAGCAAACGTAAACAAAGCACACAAATTTAAGCATAAACAAACTTCAAGGTGTGAACTATATTAAATATATATACGTTATATATGTATAAGTACTAATAAATAGAACTGCAGTAAAACACTGATGAATGACTGTCTAATAAAATAAATAAATAAGTAAATAAGGTTGATCTGCAGATTTAAATGCGCTGGGCTGTCAAATTGACGTAGTGGCCGACTCTGACTGCCTGCCTGCCGCCATACACGTACCCATCATTTCGCTGCCATCGTCGCGACCTCGTGATCAACAGCCCCCCTCCCTCTATAAGCGCATTAAGCTTGTATATTTGGCTGTGTAGGCATGAAAATATGTTTATCTATTTACTTTGTACAAGAAAATATAGCCGGCTAGCGTTTACGGTGTAAACAATACTTATACTTGCATAAATCATTGGCGCTACTTGGGCAAAAACAAAATTAAAATTAAAAACAACAAAAGCAATTATGCACGTGGCAGTGCAATGCTTTAATTAATTTGCGTGTTTTTGTGCTGTTCTGCTTTTGTTTTGAATTTTCCAATAATCTTTCTTTGTACACATAACGCCCGAATTACGTATGCATTCGCCTTGTGCCATTTTCACCGTGGCACGCACACACACACCTCTAATGAAAACAAAAGCTTACAATGCCTTCTACTTTTCATTCTTGATCTTTAGTTTGTTTGTTTTATTTTTTTTTTTTAATTATTTTTAGCCTCGCGCATACATATTTCGGAAATATTGTGTAAAGCGTCCGAGCGACCGGTAAATACAGACATGAGTAAGAAAAACGCAGTGAATGACACGAAAACTGTGCGCTGCTGCGCATTTAATTTTAAAATATTAATTTTTTAATCTAAAATGAGACTAAATATATATTATAACGGTTTATTTTAAGCCAAAAAAAAACCTACGTCGTCAGCACTCAATTGTAGACGTATTTAATTTAAGGGTATTATATTTAATATATTTCTGTCATTTTAGACGTCAGCTAATGGACAACAGCCGGTGTGTGGTGGAAAAATTAACCCAACGTAGTGTTGAAAATAGATTTTTGTTTTAAAATAAATTTATTGAAATAAATTATATTTTTAGTAAATACGTTTGTATATAAAATAGTTTTTTAAAATAAAAAAAAAATATATATTATAATAAACAGAAATAAACGCCTTTTCACACACTAACCTCCTAGTTTTTCTAGGAAATAAAAACTCTGATGTTTTTAAAAATATTACATTTCTAAGAAAATATAAAACTGACTACTAAATAAAACTTCACTATAGCACTTAAAACGCAAGCAGAATGATAAAAAAGCTTACAAATAATTAGTTATAAAGAATTCCTCAATTACTATCTCAAAAACCTGAAAAAAGGTGTGACGCCAACAAAAATTATTGTTACTATAATACGTGTAGTACACACCCGAATTATTTAAATAATTTTATGAATAAAAATCTCTACAACAATAACAATAGCTCACCTTGAAATGTTGACGAATGCAAAGAGGAACTGGTACGTTTCTTCTTGCGTCGCTTCTTTTGCATTTCCTCCTTGTGACGATTGAGTTCCGCCTGACGTTCGATTTCCGTCATTTTCGGCGCCTCGCTGGACTCGTTGCCCGAAACATCTTCGCTGCTATAGCGTGTGATTTCATTATGGCCGCCTGCAAAACAAAAACAAGAAACGTAAATAATTATAAATTAAAAGAATTTAAGAATGTATGTAAATTAATTATTGTGTTTGTTCTCAGTTTTAAACTAATTAAATATAAAATAAATGTAATTTATAAATTTATATAAACACACACTAGATATTTGTTTGTTGTAATGCATAACGCATTTCTATCAATTTTACATCGCATCACGTGGGAGGGTTTTAGAAGATTAGTTGAAAACACACAAACATTTGTAACAAATTTACAACAATAAAAATGTGTGTTATATCACTTGTAAACGAAAAGCCAAGACTTTAGAGGAAGGCAAATGATCGACAAGGAATTTCGTGCGCAGACAATGCAAGCTATGGCGCAGTATAGTTATTTGTTTAGCTGAAAATGAAATTTCTGTTTAGCTTATTTTCACTTTGTATACACAATTCTTCTACGCAATATGCGAACTTTTCACTTTTCAAAAATTATTTTTGTGTAGACATTAATTTTACATATTATATTTTATCCAAAATAACACAAAACTTGATTCAATCCTTGCTTTTAACATTTTAACATCCCACATTGCTTTTAAAATCGAATTAAAAAATATAAAACATTTAATAATTATTTTATTTTGTTTTATACATTTTCTTTTAAAATGCGCTTCTTAGTGCTCTCACATTTTAAAGAATTCCATTAACAATAAAAATTAAGTTTTATTTTCAATTTGACTGCCGTCTGACTATTCACGCAAATCGATAAAAGAAAATACTTTAAATAACTGTGAAAATTACCATTATTAATTTGGAATAATTGTTAATGTGTTTTGCAAATGGTACTTAAAATATATATTACGAAAAAGAGATTTAGAAAAATATTTTTTAACTTTAATATAAATGGGAGTTGACTTTTATTTTTTATTATTTTATTTTTAAATATTTTACTATTAATTATTTATTTTTTTTATTTTAATTTTAATTTTTAATACCTTTTAATGTTTTTAATACCTTTCAATAAAAAATAAATGCAATTTTTTTACTGCAAAATATATTGTTGCAAATGATTCCCTGTTACATAACCTCAAAAGCCGTTAACAAATGTATGTAACTAAAATATATAATTATTTACAAATTAAGCGAATTGGAGAGACTTGCAAATTTTGCAAATAAATTAATTTACTCACAAAAAAACATATTCGTATGTACGTAAATATTTGAATTGAATTGAACGCATTAATTGATTGATTGAATGTTTAGTTTACTCGAAATGCACGTCTGTCTGCAACTTGAAACAAATTTTCATGTGATTTTTATATACAAATGTCTGCGGGGTGGGTGGTTGGCACGCTACGACACGCTGTTGGCGCTGTCTACACGAGAAACCCAAGTGAATTTTAATGAATTTCGCCTCATTCACATTTTTTTTTTTCTTTAAATAAAACAACGTGAATTATACTCGTACGCAAGTGAAATACTTAGCAGTGCAAAATTAAGACAAAAAAAAACTTAAAATACATACATACACCTATAAGTGATACAAAATGATAAAAAATAAATGTTTATTGCCAAATTTAATTACAAAGACGAAATAAAAATAAAAGTGGAATCGTTGTGTTTTGCTACTACTGACGCACTTTGCCGGTTTATACGCTGTTCTTCTGGCTCGTGCGCTTATTTAGAACATTTAATTGAACTTTATATATACATACATGTACGCATGTTTGTAAATATATGTATAAGAAGATATATATGAATGTGCACAGAAGATAAAAACAAAGTCATAGGCAGCAACTTTTTTATTTTATTTTTTATTAAATCAAAAAATAATAATTATTTTAAATATTTGTATAAATATGTATATTTAAGTGTATAGAGAGAAAAAAGCGCACACAGACGCACTTTTTATCTCTTATTAAACGCACTTAAATTTAATAATAACAAAAAAATTAATCGAATTTTGCTTTTTATCTCGTCTTATGTATTTTTACAATTTTTATCCGCAGAGAATTAAAAATATTGTAGAAAAACCACATGAGCTTCCAAGGCAAAGCATACATATATACATATATGTGTGTGTCTGATTATTTTTAACAAATCTGCAACACAATTCTGGACTTGTTGGCTGTGTAAACATTCCTGTGGGATTTTAGTAAATGGAACAAAAGGCAAATATATTTTTTTAAATTAACTAAAAAAATTTTCTTCCCAACTTTTACACTAGATAAGCGTAAAAACACTTCGCTCTATGTACAATTTAAAATTAAAAAGAAAGTATATGAGAAATAGACGAAAATAAATACAATATAATATAAAAATAAAAAAAAAACATATAATAAGAAAATAATAAATTAAGTAAAGAAAATTAGATAAAAATTAATTAATTATGTAAATAGAAAAATGAAAATAAAAAAATATTTTTTTGATTACAGAATAATTTGCAAAAAAATAATTTCTTATTCCTCACTAAATCTACCACTTTAATGAAGTCCAACTCAAAGTTGGCAAGACAAATTCGAGAAAAACCATTAATCATGTGATATATGTAAAGGCGTTGCAACGTCAAAAAGCCGGCACAAATAATAATTATCAACAATAACAAACACATAAACGAGCAAATTGCCGGCAGCGCGAAAAACTATAAAATAAGAAATATAATATATTCACTTTTTTCTTTTATACTTAATTATATGTATTATGCGCTGTGTGTGCATGTAGAAATCTATACGCACTCATTGCTACGCATGGTTGCAATTATTAAGCGCATAAAGCAAAATAACAACATTGTGGTCAGCATTTTTTTATGCATTTTTATTTTTAATTTGCTGTTGTTATTGTAGCTGATCGCAGTCGTTGTCCAGCAGTGAACTTTATATTTACAACAAATATGTATGTATGTGCATATGTTTGTATGCATGCAACGATCTTACAATATTTCTGGTTTCATTATTCATGTGATGTGGGCTTGTTTTTTGTTGTTGTTTTTGTTGTGCCTGCTTTTAAATTATGTGCTATGATTATAAATTAAATTACGCAGTTCGTTGGACGCCAAGTGGCAAGGAAAGAGTAAAAAATAAAGCAAATACAAAAATAAAAATAAAAAGAAAAAAAAAACAAATTAATGAAAATTAAAAATAAAAATGTAAAGTGATGAAAAAGAAAAAAAAAAAAAATATAATAAAAACGGAAAATGAAATAAAAATTTTTAAAATGTAGTCGCATAAGAATGAAAAGATCAAAACAAAACATGTGTTGATAAAATATCGTGCTTTTATGAAGCTGAAAGTTTTTTTTTTTGATTTTTTTTTAACTTATGTTAAGAGCTTCTGAATGTAGAATGCTCATAAAAGACAAAGTAAAGCATATTGCATTTTGCAATTTACAAGCCATTAAGCAGCAAGCGAGCATCATCATTACTTCAGTTCTTTTTGTATGCATTTTAATAATTTAAGGTTATGTAGTAGTCTTCCTTTATACAGCATAAGAGACTGCATGTTTATTAAAACAATAACTGTTTTTAAGCATTAAATTACGTTGAATTAATTAAAAGCTTATAAAGGTGAGAAAAATTCACTACACAACTAATTGTCGAACTCATAAATATTCAGAAATTATAATTACTACAAAATATGCAACTACTAATGACCGGTAAAAAGTATTAAAAAAAATTCAAGTGACTTGGTGTGAAGTAAATTTTTACAAAAAAAATAAAAAAAAAACTTTAATAACAAAGGAAATATTTACAAATAAAATAAATATTCTTAAATAATAGAAATATTCATTTACATATAATAGAAAAAATATAAAATACCTACAGACGCCTGCTAGAAACAAATTGAAAAAGGATTGACAATTAGCGTTTTAGAGCAAAACGATCTGTTTTGAATTTTAAGTCGAAATAATAAAAACAATAACTATACCAAAGGGCTTAAGATCGGAGCAGAAAGGAAAAGATCTGAATAACAAGCAGAAAATCTAACAAAGAATATGTGTGTACAAATAACTATAGCAAAAAGCCGGCACTTCGCATTGACTTTCTCACCTGTCACCCCTTACAGCCAGCCAGTCAGACAGCCGGCCGGCCGGGCCGAGTTAGTGCGACCGTCAAAAGCAATTGCGACGCTATTTTCTAAGCTTAACGCCAGCGAAATTTGCCATTCAAGCCGGGTTTGTAGCGCTGAGCAGCCTACTCAGGCGAATAAGCGTATATTTCAATGGATATGTGTATGCTTATAGTGACAAGAAGAAGAAAGATCTAAAAAGCTACTAAAATGTGTGAATAATATACACGAAGATATAGAGTATAGACAGCGAAGAAAGACTCACCCAACCACTTATTTACATATGTATGTATGTATGTACACACGCTTATTTACAACAAAAGAGAACTAAAAATGATGTAGAAATGCAAGATTTGTTGTACATACATATATATACATACATTTGTGGATATGTATGGTTATATTTCTGTGCGTCAGTGGTAAGGTGAGTTCGGTATTCAAATAAATTCGCTTATTGCGACGCAAATTTTTTCAAAATTAATTCTTTAAGGGTAAACACTAGCCATTCACTAACAAAAATATAAATATAAATAAAAAAATAAAAAATAACAACAACTTAACTCACACTATACAAATTAAATTTGCAAATTTAATCAAACAAGCTTCGAATTTTTGGCTTTTTGTTGCTTTATTTTAATCTTTCTTTTCACACATATGTATGAGAGATAAACATGTATGTATGTATGTACTTTTTGTACACAAATATAGCATATATGTATATATGAATTTAAATACATTGTATGTACATGCATATGTAATAAGTACCAGTTCGGCGAATAACGAACTAAAATTCACGTACATGGTACACGAGACGAGTTAAACATTTTATTTAAAGTGTATTTAGTATGAACATACATATGTACACATGTATAAATATGTACTATAAATATATGTATACTGTGAGCCTTTTATTTACCATATCTGCTCAGCGCACTGAGGCTCGTGTGTAGCTCCATTGTGTGCCAACTGTGCCAAAGTGATAAAATATTTAATAATAGTATGACAAGGCGAGTGAAAAAAAAAGAAAATAAGCGTGTCTAAAAGAATTAAGAAAGTGTTTTTTGTTTGTTTTTGCAACTCGCTCTTTTTGGGTTTTTTCTCGCGTGGATATTTGCAGGTACTATATATATTTTAATGGCCTTACAAGTGATAACAAACACGATTCTATATACTTATATACTTTTTAGTAGACAGTAGCAAATATTTGTATAAGTAATTTAGAAATTTTAGTGCTGAAAATATTTGTTGTTATCAAACCATGTACATAACATTTGTTGTCGTTTATATGATAAGGAATTTTGCACGCCGCCAAGGCCTATGAGCAATGCTAACGATCATGTCTGAAGGTGAAATTTTGGTAGGAATCTTTTGAAATAAAAAATCATAATTAAACAACAGTATATCCAGGTGCGATGCTAAGTGCGTAAATGTTTTGTTACATATTTAGAACTAAAATTGATAAAAAAGAACATAAAATTGATAAAAAAAGAACATAAATTTGTTTTTTGAGAACATTGAACAGAAGAAATATTACTAAATGGATCACTTTTTTTGCGAATGTCATAATAGAGACACATTTTATTTTTTGATTTCGAAATATGTAATGTTTTTATTTTTAAAAATATTTTATTCTTTCTGAATTTTGAAAAGTATTTTTCAATTAAGAAATCATTTTTGTATAACTTCATAAACATTTTTTAATTTTTGAAACAATTTTTTCATAAAGGTCACAAAATTTTACTTAACTATATTATTTATTATTTTTTTTTTTTTGCATATATCTGACAACACTGTTGATAATTCGCAAAATAAATTTTTGGCCCAAAAATTACTGTACGATATTATAATAATTATTTTAAAATTGCAAAACAACATTTGCAATATTTCAAAATTCGCGTTTGAAACTGATTAGAATTCTACGTATGATTGAAAATTTTATAATTCGTCGTTATCGAATCTTTGTTGTAAAAATGTATTTTTTAAACGAAAAAATATTGAAATCTACCATTTCTTTATTCATTGATTGTTTGTTGAGAATACTTCATTCTATGTATATTTTAATTTTATGAAAGTTTTTTTTTCAAAATTTATCAATTAAATTTACTGATAATTACAAAGTAAAATAATAATAAATAAACACTAGCGCCACCCTATTTTCAAACTAACTAAACAGAAACACACTATAAATAACAACAAAAAAAATATAAATTAAGTGTGAATGTACATATACCTACTGTTAGGTATAATTTATTTGCATTAAAAGTTATAAATATATTTATGAAGATATGTAAGCGACTATTTACAATTGGGTGGCAGTCGCGCGATAGACAACACACGGCCAGAATATTAAGAATTCCATGACGCATATGGCACTGTGATTATAATTGAAAAAATTGCAAATAATATGCCATACATATTATACATTGGCGAGTATAAAAGTATTTACTTTCATATTTAGACAGACCACGAGATGTGGTGCTTTGGCGTCTATTAAAAGAATCGGTAGATACTGCTAATGAGCCGAGCCTTTCTGAACTGAAACAAAAGCAAATTATTGAAATAATTCTAAATGCGTTAATACTGATGCAATCGAAAATGAGCATGAGTATACATATGGGCAGTCAGTCAAGTAGGCAGTCAGTCTGGCAGACAGGCAGACAGACAGTGAGTTAGACGACCTATCAGGCAATGATTAGAAGCAAAAATAACTTGTTATTATGATACATACAACCATATGTACAATTAAAATATGTATGACTGCGTGCAGCTGTTTGTGTCGTAAAACGACGCAGCTGATAAGCGTTATCAATTTTACTTTGCTAGTTTTATAATGCGAACTAATCAGTATTTATGCTTGTTTGCCAGCGGGCGAAGAGTTGGAGGACAAACATTTGTTTTTATTGAAATGGCTAGCAAAGGTAAGTGGTTCATAATTAATTGCGCGTGAAGGGGAGAGCAATAAGATAGTAAAACGAAAGAAAATATAAAAACAAAATTGTAAAGAAAAAGCACATAAGCGCAAGTTATTATTAAAAGTGGGTTAATGAAGGTGGTTTTTCGCTTGATTTGATAAAATTTAAGCGAAAACAAGCATAAAATTAATCACTAGGTTAAATTGCAAACTCAGCAATTCTTAATAGAACACACATTTCAGAGTTCAGAGCAAATAAAAATTCAATAAATTCAATTCTAATTTCAAAAGCGCGTTTACCAAGACAACTTTAATTATGATTTTATTAATTGTAATTTTCTTGCAATAAAAAACAGTTATCAGCTGTAATAGACACTAGCATGGAAACGGATTTTCTTATATGCACATGCAATTTCGACGCACATGTCAGCTAGCCAACCGACAAAACTAACCACACTTTCTGAACAATACAAGCTATTGTAGTATGTTCAATGCGAAAATATGTAAATTCCAATATAGAATTTGCGAGCGCACGTTTTTTTCCTTTTAACGCTAGAAAATAGATTTAAGTATACACATAAAGTAAGTGAGAAAAAGAAATATTTAAACATTTAAAAAGCAAATTTTATTAAAACACACGCTTTGCCAATTCGCGTGGCATGAACACGCCGATGACGACGTGGGCTCACGACGATTTGTGTGGATCACATAAGTATATACATTTGTATACATAAAATATGTATATTTTTAGAAAAAACTTAATTTCACTTGAAATAGTCAATTGTTTTAGATACTTTCTATGTTGTTGCTGTTGTTTAACGATACAAAGTGCAAACATGTACACAAAGTAAATACGAAAGTTATATAGCACATAGAATTTTAGACGAATTCTCAAAACAAAGTAGTAAGCAAAGATTTGCATAGCTGCGACACCGACAATTGAGTCTATTTGCAATTATATTTAAATAGCGAACATTTTTAAAGAACATTGCCTATGCCACTTATGTATGAATTTATATGCTCATATACTCAAGTATAGTATGTAAATAAGTACTAAGTATAACAGATACCGACAGTCAGCAAAAAACACTTTTTTTTAGAATAAATATTATAAATAAAAAACAAAAAAAAATCATTAGAAACGTTAGCTAATGAAAAAAACGTAAATAATGGAACGGAATGAAGATTAGCAAACAAAAATTAATACAAAAAATATATAAAATAATAAAAAAATAATAATAAAAAAATAATAATAATAAAATAATAAATTAAAAAATAATACTAAATTAAAAAAAAATATTATTAAATAGTTTTAGTAAATTATATAAAAAAAAATTTCAAAAATAATTATTTTCCTAAATTATATTTAAATAATATGTATTATAAGTACAAAAAATTTGTGCTTGGATTTCTCTAAATTCTAATCTCCCTCCACATAATAAAAAAAAAATACCAAAATACTATAAAATAAAAAATAATAATAAAAATGTTTCCCAATTTTATAAAAATCAATTATGTAAAATAATTTTTTTAAACATCCCTAAACTGAATGTTTTAAACTTAGTTAAATACTAAAAAAATAATTGACAGTATATACTTAAAACAAATATAGAAAGAGTAAAAAAACACAACAAAGAGCAAAACACGCAGCAACAAGAGAACTGAATGTTAAAATGTTAAAAGAGCGTATAAATAGAATGCCGAAGAGGAAGTTACTAGAATATCAAAATAAACAAGTAAACTTTTGCACGTACTACATACAAGGAAGTAAGAAATATAGAATAAATTCGTGTAGATAAACAAAGTCAGGTAAATAATATAAAAATGGCGTTTAGAATAAATGATTAGAAATATAGCATTAAAACAAATTTTCAAAACACGGAACTAAAAATATTTACAAAATTAATTGCTGATAAGTATTAAATAATAATTGTAAATCGGAATTAAAATATTGCTAATTCATATAAATATGTATTTAAATAATAACATATCAATATTCTTAAATGAAAACGGTTTTCAAAAAAATTACACAATTATTTTTTTATTTCATAGCATTTTTATCCAACTTAAACGGCTACAGTCGAATTTAATTACATTGGAATTCGAAATCAGAAAAAATTAAAAAAGTTTTACATTAATAAATTCCTAAAGTTTTATAATTATTTTTTTATTTATTACACATTTGATTTTTATCAAAATGCATCGCATTATGAGAAGTTCACTTCAAATTTGTGAATAGCACCTATGGTGAGTTACTATTTGTGTATTGAACCAGTAACACCCGGAATGATAATCACGTTCACAAATATTTTAAATATTGTTTAAAATATTGCTTGACATAAACAATTCGCTTAGGCAGTGCAGCAAAAAAACAATAGACTAATTACAATAGATTACCGAAGAAAATTGCAATATTAGCAAATTATGTAAGATTAACAACATTACGAAGCACCTTAAAAAATTCTAATTGCGCAATCACAAAATAGCGATAAACAAAACAAAATAAACATATCTACAAACAAATATATTTAAAAAATCCAGTTCAATACGGTTTAAACTCGTATTCGCAATTGTTTTAAATATATGTACATCTTAATTAAGCGAAATGGTAGAAGGCACTTAACGAAATGTTCTTATCTTTAAGACAATTACAATGTAATGGCTTTAACAACTTCTAACATGAATATTACTTTTGAGCAATAATTTTATTATAAATGGCTTCTCTTAAATTTAAAACCATTATTTAGGACGGTATATAACCTCAAAAGTAATTAGCCGGTAAATATATTCAACTCAAAAAACACACCTCTAATATAACTTTGGTAAATGTGTTTTAACAACTACAAAAACATAAGTGAATACATATCATTTGCATTTCCTTGAAACTTTTTTCGAAATGCAAACAAGAAAGTAAAATAATGAAAAGAAGAAATAATTATTTGCCTATGTTTTCAAAGAAATTATGAATAAAAGAGACATGTTGAGAAACAGAAAGAGAGTGAGTGTCAAAATAAGCTGAAATGAGAAACTGCAATAACAAACTTAAATTAATTTGAGAGCAAGTGGAGGAAAAGAAATCCATAAAATAATTGCGCTGTGAGTGTTTCAAGTATTCAAAGCCGAAATAGCAGAGACAAAATACGAGCTAATGGAAAATATATTTACATACATAATACAGAATAGCAACAAAACAAAATATGAGCAACAAACGCATTGTGGACAAAAATCATGCCAGATATGACAACTTTGCCATAAGAGACACACAAAACAACAACACCAAATAATAAAAAAACAGCAAAAAAATTGATATATTCAGATATGGATGAATGAGTGTATGTGGATATAGCCAAGGTCATGTCTAGCGTGGTCGCTTGAGAGCAACCCAGTCCTCAAAATGACAACACCAACAACAAAACTGTAATAAAAAAACAGTGCACCCACGAAGCTGTGTTGCAAACAACAAAGCTTTATTTTGCAGCAAACTACAGTGCAAAAATTGAAGATTTATTTAAAAAAAGAACACATTTTATATGCATAGCCATTACTCATTAGTCATTTACTCATCAAATGATATTTAGTACACTGAGTTAAGCGAAAGTTTCCAAACTTATTTTTAGAGCTTTTTAAATGTTGGATGCATTACATTTTTTGCAGGAACTTTATGAAGACATAAGCAACACCTATGAACCTTAAAGATTTATACATATAAAAAAGTAATTTAAGTTAGCTGTACAAACTTGCGTCAGCATTTTACCTATTCGAATAATTGCGGTACTTTTGTATATACAAGTCTCTTCACTGACATTCCCGAACGAACATAGAATATGCACACGCTTGAAAATTGGATAAAAAACACGTGTTCAAAATATAATACACAGCCAAATAAGATAATTAATATATAGATATGTATCTCAGTAAGTGAGAAAAGAAAATCACGCCAGCGGACGTAAGAAAGTGCGTGGAAACTGTTTTATAATTAGTTATTAGTAAAGAAAAAATCCAAGAACTGACGCATTTAAACACATATTTACTTCTCCAAATAAGTGTGTGTTGTTTCTGACAGCGTAAACGGCGTCAAAACGCCACTAATGCCATACACGAGCGCACACCATTGCTCATAAAAAAACGCTTCGATGTTGTGTTAATTGTAAATATATTTCTATGAACTAATAATTTATGCATGAATATCTCAAAAAATTAACCGAAGAAATAAAAAATGTGTATTGTTGTCAAAGTTGTGGTTGTAATCATTAATATTGGTTGGAAGTGGGTGGCAGACTCGTGCCTTGCCGGCTGTCAGAGCTCACTCGACAGGAGACACACAAAATGTTTAAAACACAAACAATACACAGCCACAAAAAGTATGGCACATGTTTTGCTTACATTTCAAATGCAAATTTAAAACAAATTAAGAAAATTGTGCCAAATTAATATATGCACAAATATAAATGCTTGTGTATGTGTACTTCAACCAGTGGTAAAAGATATAACGCTACGCAAAATTAGCAGTACTCTATGTGCTCACGCAGACTAGTTCGAAATCAGTGCAAATGTACCAGAGATAGAAATCGAATAGAAATGTTGTATACTAACAACCAAATAGTGCTAGTCTGTGCTGACTACAAGATAGTTCAATAGTTTGCTGATTTGAATGGCTACGTATGAGGCGACAAGTTTAAAAGCATAAAAATAAAGTGTGAGGCAAAAAACTATTGCGACGCACAAAGCATTCGTATACATAGCAGTTATTATTATTATAACACATACATATGTATGTATGTACATAAATAAGAATATAAGGTGTCAGCCAAGTGTTGCGCTGTGAAATCAAATAAAATAAAAAATAGTAAATAAACAAACACACATTACGGAGTAACAATAAATCAATAGCAATTTTTATCAATTAGTTGACCGGTCATAAATCGTTTAAAAGATAAAGCGATTCTTATTAGGTGAGTTGTAAATAAATAAAAACAAATTTATTTATGGAAAAAAAAGTTTTTAATTGAATAAAATTAAATAAAAATTATTAATTAAAAAAATTATTAATTAAAAAAAATTATTAATAAAAAAGAATTATTAATAAAAAAAATTATTAATAAAAAAGAATTATTAATTAAAAAAATTATAAATAAAAAAAAAAATAATTAAAAAAATTGTTTAATCAGTTAAACAAAAGTAACAATACAAAAATTTTTGTTACAAATGTAAGAAAACAAATACATAAATAAGATTTTTTTTTTGTATTTTCTATTCTAATAAATTTTATTTAAAAAAATTATGTAATTAACTCAAAAATATCAAAAAACGTTAATGATTGTATGCATCCAAATTGTATTTCAAGCATACAATTCATAAATATCTATCAAATGGAAAGGGACAGTCCATAATTAGCAGGATTATATCCGATTTTAATTTTTTTGCGAAATAAAATATCGAAATATTCGGGGTATATAATACATAACCACAACTTTTATAAAACCGTTATTGTAAACACAATATTTTTTTTTATTCTAACACAACGTAAGCACATATAAAATTACCACTACTTTTTAACCAGTTGTTTTTACTGCTATTTTATCTTCATCTACTTTTATCTTATCAAACGCATAATTTACGCGTTTACACTTCCCTTATCGAAGCTTTGAACAGCTTATTTTTTTTAAACTCTTTTAAAATTAATTATTAATTTATTAACAATAACTTGCAGTACCTCCATTGCAAAGAAATATTTAAAATAAATAGCAATATTTACCTGTCATTTTTATTGGCGTAGTTGTTATTGTTGACACTTTTTATCACTTTACGATAGTACTGTTACTTTTTTAAATACCGTATTGCAGTTGTTCAAATTGCTTTTTTATGAGAGATCTTTGTATAACTTATTATTCGTAGTGGTCCTTATTTTTATTTAATTTAGCGGCCGGCACAAAATATTCTTATAAACGATTTTATAATATTGCTGAATATTAGCTAATATTAGCTACTTAATTTTCTATACAATTTTTTTACAGTCAATTACCAATATGGTGAAATTTCGTCGACACAACATGTATGTTAAGAAATGGAAACTTTTTCTTAAACAAATATCATTTTAAATTAAAATGTTCTTATATTCAGATAATTTTGTTACATACAAAAAGAAAAATACTAAATACGCAGTAGATTTTGATTTTCACAGCCACCGCAAAAAAGCATGGCAAGCAGCTTGAAAGATGGATGCGAAAAGAAATGTACACAATACTTCGCGCCGCACCGGACCGGGCCAAACCGAATTGAATTAAAACCAAATCAAAATCCCACAAACAATGCAAACGCGAAAGCACTTAGCGCCCCGTTGTTTCGCCGTTTTTCCGTTTCGCCTAACCATTTACTACTAACTGCGACCGAATAGAAAATCGTTTCATACGGTTTCGACGAACACCAGTGACAACAACACGCAGCCGGCAATGCTCACATTTGCCTCTCATCGGATTTGTCGTTTATTTCTCCTTCGTACCAGGTGCTCTTCCGTTTCAATGGCTGATATTGTTGATTTTGTTATTGTTTTCGTGATTGTCAGCCTTAAAGTCAAGGAGAAAATCGTTTTGGAAGCCGGTGCCGTGTGCCGGTTGACTGTTGACTGTTGAAGATATCTGGTATAAGTGGAGGAGACATGCATTACACGTCTATTCCAATCGTTGTAGAAAAGTGGAATGAAAGCTGTGTCGTGCGACTTGCCAATTTGTATTTGGCTCTCCAAGCACACGTACACGTAGTATATTCATACATACATATGTATGTATGTAAATAACAAAATTCTCTGGATGATAGTGGAGAGCATAAAAAGTGAACAAGAAACAATAAGATGGAGCAAGCAAGCAGTGGCACACGCCGGTTACGTGCTTTTTTCTCTTCGGTACACGCGCTCGCAACAGCAGCGATATCTGAACATATCCATCCAACCACCCACTCACACAGTCAACATAAATGTCGAATAATCACTTCAACTAATAAATTATTGGGCAACCCGTCCTTGCTTCCGCTTTAACACGCGGAAACATCTGACTAACGTTAGCTAGTTTGTGGGTGTTTAAAGCTAAAGTGAGGGTCGAGGCGGAGCAGTAGTATCTCATGCGGTTGGTCAAAGCCAAATACTCTCTCTGCGTTTATCGTATATATTATGCTCGTATGTTTACGTGTATTTGTTGGATTATTTGTGTTTGTGTTTGTTTTTGTTAATTTATTTATTGCTGTTTGCTCTGTTTTTGTTTCGTATTCGAAATACGAGTACAAAACCACATGGTTTCTGCTTCGGCAGTTGCCACCGTTGAAAAATATATTATTTGCTCCAGAAATTGTTTAACAATGTCGTTTTTAAATCATTTTTCCCGATTTATGTTGAGAGGAATAAGGTATTAATACAAATAAAGGGTTTGAAGACGACTCCAAATAATAGTATACTTTATGAGTTGCTATTCTTGGCAGAAAATCATTCAGTGATACGTCATTGTATATATACCCAGTACGACAGTTATTGGAAACAACTTAGATTTTACCTTCACAGAGCTTTTAACTCACCATTAATTGTTATTCTTGGCAGTCAGAAGCAACTACTCTTAAAAGAAACCCCTGTTTATACGCTATATAAGAGAATTCTCTAACCAAATTTCCTTATCATAATATTATTTTTACAACTTAGCATCACAAATGAGTACATTAGCGAAATATTGATGACTCTCGGTGAACACCCGTCTATCACATAATAAATTTTCAAAATACAACTGTAAATTTACTCACTCTTCAAGGCTTTAAAATATGTTTGAGACAACTATATGTGTATGCAATATGTAGTCTATGTTTAGATGACCTTCATAACTGGTTCTACGCAGTCTGTTTTTGAGTGTATATTTGTTTTGACGCTTTTAATGCTATAATCTAATCTTTCGAAAACGCAAAACATCGCCAAACTAAGTTTATTGATAAACGATGGAAAATTGTTTGTGACTGAGTTCAAGCAATGAAAGTATAATTAAGATAGCACTTAAAATAGAAGCTATTATATGAGAGAATGATGATTTTATGGCTAGATATCACAAAGGTTTGCATAGCCAAAAGTTGGTATGTATTACAAAGTGGCTCAACGAATAATCTTTGCAGAATTGCAAATGAATTGCTCCATATATCTCTATAAATGTTCAGGAAATGGCGTATTGACACAAGAATGCATTTTGTAGTAGTCGCAGCCAATACCGGCTATTAATTGACGTTTGCTGGCTGCTGTCAAAAACTTGATAGCCAAGAATTTGCAACAAGACAACAGAACCAAATAAGGAAAGCTGCGACGAGAAGGTAGTACCACAGCTGGACCATAAAATCGAAAAACTAGTTTCAAGAAATTGGGTGGTGGCGGTTCGCTAAACTACCCACACAAAATTCACGGTATAGTGTGCAAAAATATCTATGTACATATATATGGAGAATTGCAAAAGAATTTAATGACGAAAACACATAGGAAGCAATCCATAAACTAAGTATAGACCGGTTCCATGTTTATAACGCGTATTTCATTTTGCATTTGCCTTTTTGTTCTGAACAATTATGTGGCAACGCGCATGTAAATATATAAATATGTAGATAAGTGTGTACGATTTTATCGCCATTTATAATTTGCGTCGTTGCTACAAAAGTCGTAAGTTACTATGTAAGCTATTCACAGCAACAAACACCCCAAAGAGCGTAACAGAAAACCGTTGTCACATGCCGACGCAGCAAAAAATGTTAAAATTTTGCAAAAGCACCGGGCAGTTGAAGGGCAGACTGCATACAAAATGAAAGAGTCTGATATTAGATTTAAAAGAGAAATGTGAAAAAAGAAAGAGCAACGCAATGAGTGCAGGCAGTTCGCAAGAGATGGTGAAATTTTAAAAGCAGAAAGCTGTCAAATTTTACAATCCATTGCAGACAGTGTGCGAACATTTTGGATTTTTTTTTTAAATACCATGACAAAATTACAATATTCAATTTTCTTAAAATATCACAAAGTTTTTTAAGAGCTCTACTCTTCTAAAATTTTCAATTTTTTCATTGCTTAAATCGCTTTGCTAATAAAACTTATATCTAGCAATATCAGAAATATTCACCAATAGTTTGATAGGTTGCTTTGCTTTCTACAAATCATTCCTAAAATTCACACCACGCACGCAAATAAATTATTCAAGCGATATGTTTGCACAAACCTCAGTTTGCTCAAATACCAGCGCGCAGTCACGCATTCTTGTAAGGAACAACAAGATGGCGCAACAGCGCAGCGACTGAGCACCAGCAGCAGCAGCACAAACGACGGCAAAACTTAGCTACTACACCACAGAACAATATGTATAACCAAATGGAGCTAAATATCACGTAGGCAAACGAAGGAGAAGAGCAAAACGAAATATCAAAAACAAAAAAGCAAATAAGAAAAGTCAATAAAACATATGTAGCGCAAGCACAACGTGGCCACTGATAATTGGCAGTGTGAAACGCGCAAGCAATTGGGTATACGAAGAAATTCGACAACAACAATACAAAAAAAAAATCAAAACAATAACAAAAGTGTGTAAAGGTATGTGAAAAGTAATAAGAAAAAATACGTAGCAATGTTTGTTTGCGGACGAAGAAAGGAAGAAAATGACAAAACACAAAAATACAAGCACACATAACCATACGCATTTACATACATACATACATATGTCTGTACTTGTGTAGCACCGTGGAGCGTTTAACAGCAAGTAATTGAAGACAACTTTTGACTGTATAATAATGCAAACGAGTGCAATGGCAGCTGTAGTAGTATTAACGCCTCCATCGCCGTCGTCGTGACTTAAGTCACACACACACCAAGTGGAGTGATTAGTTCAAATATGGTTGATTTCAGCGGTGAACATGTGGTTAAACATAAAACCAAGAAAGGCAGTGTGCGTGTGTGTACATGTTTATATGAAGATGTGTGTGCGTTTGTTTTTGTGGTTTTATTTTTGTTTGCACTTTTATTGTTTTATGTTGTTTTTCGTCAACTACGAACAGTGACTAGGTTATGTACGATGTTGACGGTGTACCCCCATTCGTAGGTGACAAACTAGCCATAGCAATGAGCTGGCAGACTTAGCAGCTTACTAATTGACTTTCAAAATAAAAATATAAATAGTTATAACAAAATCTATGATAAAATAATTTCTTGACATTTATAATTTTTAAATTATAATGTTTTTTATTTATAAATTTATAACCCCACATTATCCTTATTAAATGAGCAAATTACCTACCTATATAGCGAGAAAATTTAAGAAGAAATTTTTTTGTTGTATAAATATTTCCTAATAACGTTTTATATAATAATCTACATTTACATTCTTTGAATTTAATCAATGTTAACCAAATAATATACAGATATACCTTTACATACATACAGATGTTTACAAATGCGTTTACTCACATTTCAGACTGCTGTACATAAAATACGCAACAATTTACCTTGTTGCCTTGTCATTAAAGACACCATCATGTTTACATACATACATACATATGCATGTACTCAGCCTATGTAGGCATTGATATCATTGCATTTAAATGTATAATTTTGTGTATGTTGTATATACTTGCAAAGACAAACGTTTAATAAACACTTAATTGCAAAGGCAATATTCCAATAAAAATGACGAAATTTACAATTTAAGAAGCAAAATAAAACAAATTAAGCATCAGTTGTCATCAATCAGCTGTGAACATTTGCCAGTTATTGCCTACTAAATGCCGAGTCATGCGAAGAAATAATGAATATACTCATAAGTACATACAATCATATGTTTGTAGTACATTTACCTGTTCGTACTACGGTTTTTCAATTTACAGCAATTTTTCATCATGCTGTGCACTTTTTTAATCTAAAGTACTGGGTCTCATAAAAAAATTATTTATTTATTCACTAGATTAACGAAATTTAAACGACAGCGCCCCACACGTAAATAAATAAAAACAAAGCGAATTGCACTCAATACAAAAATATAGTAATAATAAATTTATAACTAGATACATACTACAAAGTATATACATATGATATGTAGTTTTTACAAAACCAGCTAGGCACCGACGACACGATGCATTTGTTTGTGTTCTATTTTGACTGCAACAAAAACTGCATACGAGTGCAATAAACGTCATCAAGGTTAGCCAGCCGCTACTTGAGCGCTCAAGCTGCACGATACACACAGCGAATAGCAAGTTCTGCCACTACTGCCGTAACTGCGGCACTGCGAAAAAACTACGACGTTGGCAACGACTGCGGAGCCAACGACAGCAGACAGGTGCCGCTGAAAATGACGTTTCCTTTTATTTCCCATCTATGCATGTTCAGTGTATACATGCGATTTTTGTTTAGTGTTCGCATTTCGCTACGTTTTTAGTATATTGCGTTCCAATGCACCAGAAATGCAGCACAAACAAACATATGGAGCTATGTATATACTACATATAGCTTTATTGATTTGTTGCAAAAAAATTTCATAAACAAGCTTTAAATTGCGACTGCTTTAACATAACGAGAAGAGATCGCAAAATAAAGTGGGAGATAAGCAGCTATGTATGTATGATGCAATGTCAAAGCGAATTTAATAAATTTTAATTCTATTTACGTATATATTTATATGTGTGTATGTGTATGCGATGCTCAATTCGATTTTGTTATTGTTTTAAAAATGTGAAAAGACAACAACGCTTAGTCATTTCTATAATTGCGCCTTTACGTCTACTGTCTTCTGCAAATTTATTCGCGACCAATAATTTCGTAAGTTTGCTAATTGTGTGCTGCTATTCAGAAAATCTTTTTGCAATACATGTTTAAATGTGAAATAAGCAAAGCAGGTTTTATCATTGAATTGGCAAATAAGCTACGTACATACATATATAAGTAGATATAAAAAACAAAAGCACTAAAAAATCACGAAAACCCACAATTACATTTGTTGGGCGCGAGGCACACTTAAGTTAACTAATTGGAAAATAGACCAACGCAGCGTGAGACAATTTTCATCGCCTACTTGATTTTTCCGCCTACTCTGACAGCCAATTAGTTGATTTTTTCTAACACTCAGGCTGGTATATTATGGCATATTCTGGGTATAGCGAACTAATAAGTAAGGTGTGTTTTTATCAGCCGAGAAACGTATATATGAGTTCGATTTTGCCAACTGTTTTATACCAATTAAAACAAATGTATTTTCACATCTAAAATAATGAAAATATAACAGCGTTTAAAAGTAACCATCCTATTAGTTTTATGATGGAATATTTATAGACACCGAAGCATGTGCAATAAAAATTTAAATTTTCGACAACATTAAAATTTTACAAATCTTTCCTCTTTATAATAGTAGTATAGATTTATTATTTACGATTAGTATGAGTCGCTTTTAAAACATTTAAATATCATTATAGCATTCTAAGGGGTCTGATGTAATCAATTACAATACAAGAGATAGATCCCAATAATGAATAATAGAGTGACACATACCAATAAAGTAAAAAAGCGCAACAATTGGTGAATGCAACAAATGTTCGATTCGTAAATGGCATATGCTTGTCGCGCAATGTCTTTTTTATGACTACACTATATACCTATTCGTTGTATATGTGTATAATACTTAATGCCCTCCAAGCTGAGAATCGAACTAGAAACTATACATTAAAATACATGGTTTATTGAACTCACCTGATTGACTGCTGTTATCGGTGTCCGTAGAGAAAGTGCCGCCTCCGCCTACACCGCTATCGCTGCCGCTACCGACCGAGGTTGCGGTTTTGCCATGATTGCCCGTTTTTACATTGGAACCACTGGCGACAGTAGATACAGCTGGTGTGCAGCCGTTGCACTCCTCCTCCTCCAATATGCGTTCCACCATTTTTTCTCTTTTCAATTGGCTTGTATGCGGTTTTCGGTGTTTACGTGGTTTATATTGTTTGCGGTTGTAATTTGGCAATATTTTATTTTTTCCGGGATATAGTGAAAAATTATTATTGTACTTTTCTATCAGCGCAGAATTTCAAAATGGAATTTGTTGAATTAGCAATCGTTCACGTTAAAAAAAAAAATCGCACGTATATAATATTAGCACAAATCACTTCTTTCTTACTGTTTTTTTTTTAATTTTCGTAAGATTTATAATAATTCGATTTGAAAGTGTTAAAAATAGTAATTTTTATATTGCCGGAATTTTTCTTGCAAGGAATATTGACTTAAAGCAACTACAGGTATAAATCCAAGTTGCTCCCGAAACAAAATTCCAAAACAACAAACCCGCACAAGTCCGAAGAACAAACAACTTAACTATTCTTTCCTTGATGCTAAATCTTCACACAGTTGCTTGTCCAATTGTTCGCGGCCTATACCACAGTATGTGGATTTTTATCTATCACTTCGGCTCGCTTCGACTTGTTGGCTGCAACACCAGTTTCCGTCTGGCCTGGCCTGACTGTGTCGTTTCTGTGTTGCTGGCTTACGTTCGTAATTTTACTTTGTTTGTTTTGTTTATTTCGCTTATTCCGTATTCTTTTGTTTCACCTCCTTTTCTCAATTTTCTTCGCTTTTCCAATTAATATACGCCGAATGTCAGTCGATCTTCTGCAGCTACTTCTGCCTCCTCTTCAACGTTTGGTTCGCCGACGTTCGGCTGTTCGTTGACTTATAGCTGTGCTGCAGCTGCAAATGCTACTAAAGCGTTGTTGTTTTCAAAATGGTGGATGGAGTCACCAAGTACTTAATGCTTCTCTGCTCCTGGTTGTACAGGTTTTCCACAGCAAGTTATGATTGGCAAAAATATAGTTAAATACTGCGCAGTAAGAGTAATTCACAAATGTATTACACTTCTTTTGAACCAAACTATTTTCTGAATATTCTTTTCCGCTTTTAACAATATTGGCCTGAATTTGTAGTTAATAGCGAATACGTCCTGCGTCTCAGTTATAGATGGGTACTCAATTTTAAGTGAAAATACGATCGCCTCTACTTAAGCTGAAGTGATGGATTTTAATTGCTAGCAAGAATTATGTTGCTATTGTTGTTCTTCTGGTGCTATAGCTGATGGTATGCGGAAAAGCTAATATTTGCTTTTACTGCCTGTTCCAATAGCAGTCAAATAACGTAGTACAAGAAATAACCCGCATTAAAAACATTAGAATTACGCAAATAATCAAGTGATTCTTGCAAATTTAAATTTTCAATATGGAAAGTTTTCACTGCTGTTGCGTTCGCTGCTGCTGCCGCTACCTCTGCCGCGGTCGACTCAACAAATGTTTCGTCTGACTGCGTTTTAAGTGCTGCTACAGCTGACGCCCCGACTACGCCAATTTGGTTTTTCTCTACTGCTTGTTGGTGATCTTGATTAAATTGTAAAATTACTAGCTTCTGATGTTCTATTGTGTTTAATATGTTTAATTTGGGTGAAATTTTCTGGTTTGCTTTTGTTGCTGCTGGTGCTTTAGCTGTATACGCTGTGGCAGTTAATTCTGGTTGACCATTAATTTTTTTCATCACAAAATTCTGCTCACGTCAACGTTGCTGCTGCTGCTTGGATGTATTTATTATTTTTGATAGTGATTTTGGTGGTAGTGAGTGGATGTAGTTGCAGTGGTAGAAGTCGTCGTTTGGTAAATTTTTGCTTTTAACAAAAAATTCGCTGAAATAGCGGACAAAAGGCCGTTTTCTTTGCGTTTTTCGCTGTTGTTATTCCTTTAGCTATTACCGCTCCATTTTCCACGCAGACTTATCGATGATGAAATTCCGACTGAAAACCAATTGCACATTCGGCATTGTCGTCGGCCAAACTTCTCGAATGGCCGCCATCGTAGTGTTGCCTACACTATGCCGAAAGGGATAAAACTCTCAAACGTTATTAAAACTGACTATATTTCTGCGATTTATATATCTTTTGTGAAGATAAATAAACTGCTACGAATATACCATAGCATATTTACTTAGTTTGATTAAAGTTATGAGTATTTAAAGCGATTAAAACACATAAAGTGATTTGCTCATTATTTAAATAAGCGTTGGCATTACTGCTGCTTATTTACTGTTTAGTTTTGTCATCCATTGCGCATTATATGTAGAGCTTACTAAACAAAGCTGATTTTCTAGCAAAATATTTCCAATTAGACGAAACAAAAACAACACAATGGAAACAGTTGGCCCATTTCTGTTAATAAATTAACCGATTTTCTAAAAAATAAAATTATATTAAATGAATTTGTTTAGCAACAAAATATCCTTTTTTTTCCTAAAATCTCCCCCTTTTTTTGTATGTATTATTATTATAATATTTTATTATCATTCGTGACGTTGACATTTATTTGATGAGCCCTTGTCATATTTATATTATTTTAATTATTTAATTATTATTATTACTTCAGCTGTTTTTGTATGTAAGTATCTACATAATAACAGATCGTACTTGCTGTTGTTAATAGAAAACTAAATGCTTATAAATTTTACTGTAGTGTACATGCTACAACAGTACAGATTAAGCCCTTAGATTATCGTTGTTTGAAACACAAGCTACTGACCAATCAAAACAGAGGGTGTGGCCAAACAGTTTTGAATGGTGGAATAACCATACTGAAAGCAACAAATTAAAACTGACAACCACGGCGAAAAGGATATTTGCAGGAGGAGTAAATGTTGCAAAAGCAAAACGATGTATCGTTTAAGGCGTTGCAAAGCATAGTTTCTATGTATGAAGATGCGTTTGTCACTCTGTAAAAAGTACTTTTGTCTGCATGTATATAATTTAAGTTTGCGCAATGTAAAATAACAGCACTTCATTTGCAACAATGCGGCACAAAAATTGCCAATCAAATGCCACAGAATTCAATAGGATATTTTTAACAAAGGATATAAATTAACGTGCAGGATTAGTTTCACTTGGGAAGTCGTTGCATATTATACGGTCTGTACGCTGAACCGGAAGTTCAATAACGGCCAAAATGAACAATGCAAATAACGATAGAAATATGTGCACTATAATGGGAGCTTCAAAGAAACCCCGTAGTGGCATTTTAAATAAGTCCTTTAAAGTGACTACTATGCCGGCAGCGCCTAAAGGTGCTAACCGTGTGCCAAAGTGTGCGCGTTGCCGCAATCATGGCATCATCTCCGAGCTGCGTGGCCACAAGAAACTATGCACCTACAAAAATTGTAAATGTGCTAAGTGCGTGTTAATATTCGAACGACAACGTATTATGGCGGCACAGGTAATATCTACTATTGTTTTCTTGATTGCGGTGAAGTGAAAATATTATTTAAAACAGATTTTTTAAGAAAATTTTTTAAATAAAAATGTGGTTTAAAAGACGTTGATTGGTGGCACTTCTTCTTACAGACCAATATATGATAGTTCGGGGCTTAGTGGTAACAAATAAAAAAACAAAAATAGAATTAGTGGTAGCAATCATATAGCGAACTTAGAAGGAAACTTAATTTATTAATCCACGGGAGACTTATTCTTTTAACGAAAAATATTTGGTGGCCATCGCTTAGATCGTATCTTATTTACCGGGAATTCTTCGTCCAGAATCTGTCTGAAGAAATGAAGAACTCGAACGGAAAGTTAAAAACCTAATCTACAACAAAACAACATAAAACTTGTCTTCAATTCTATTAAACTTTCAATGAAATCATGGTTTGTATTTTCAATATGTTCTGTGAACCACCTAACATTTATTCAAAATATATTTGAAAAAAAAAGTTTAAAAAACTAAGCGGAGCTAAATTAAAAGTGAGAACTATGATGAGATCTCATTAAATTGCTTTAACTCAATTCTGCAAGTTATTTTCACATGTCATAACCTCAAATATTTTTTCTAAATTTGCACGTACACCTGTTTGGGAGACCCTACAACTTCAGAAGATTAATAAACGGAAGCGTTAAGACTGGTTAAATAATTAACTGACAAAATATAGATTTTCAGCAGTTTTTGGTACAATTGAAATTCCGTAATAATTCAGTGTTAAGTATCATGCTTAATATTAAGGCTAGAATTAAGTTGTCAGCTAGGAAATACTTATGTATATGCAGCAACATATCCATTTCCATATTTACACAAGTGTTCGCATCAATCCACTGCTCGCTTTAACTTCGTGTTTAGTAATCAATCGGCCGAAGGCTACTCAAGTTACAAAGCTGTGGGCCGGAGAGCCATAAGGTGCATGGTCTAGACTCTAGAGCTGTTGACGTATACAATGTTGACTTTGTAATTCCCAAAAGGCAACAGCGTCGAGATTTCTTTTCTATTACTTACCATGCCATTTATTTGCCCAAAGACAAAAGAAATTGTTGTTTAACACATTCAACTGTTCTATGTATGAGTGTTAGTGATACACAACCAGAATGTGAAAATAAATGAAATGCGAGCCACAAAAGTCAATCAAAATGCACAAAAGCTAATAGAGTAAAGTAAAGTAAATAGATACGAGAGCAAAACTTAAACAAGTTATGGCACAAGGAAACTGGTGAGGGGTTATCCGGAAATGTGTCGGCTGTGTTGCATATTAATTTCACTTTACATCGAATAAAATGTGATCCATCGCTGTCTGCTGATATATACATATGTATGTACGTGTTTGTATGTATGTGTGTGTGCATAAGTGATTTGCGGCTATGTTTACATACCATTTTTATTCACTAAGCCATTTGTTTACATTCGTAAAAGTTTGTGATTTTTATACTTTTCCAGGTTGCCCTGAAGCGACAACAGGCGGTGGAGAATGCCATTGCCCTGCGACTGATGGCCACCAAGACGGGCAAACAAATCGATGCACTGCCAGAGGGACAAATCTTTGGACTCTCCACTAGCGTCTTAAGTGAGTGCGCAGAGGGGGGTGATGCAGTGGACAGGCAACTGCCAGCACAGCGTCAAATGAAGCCACATCAAATACAACAGATGGCTGAGGACCTGAGCACAACGTCCAGTTGTGGCGTTAGTTTGAGTCATGAGGCAACAAGTGAGTGTTATTTTTATGTATTTATTTTATAGATTAAATATTTAAACAAAACTATTGATAGTAAGCACAATTGTAGGTGATTTAAACTCTTACAAAGCCGATCTTATCGTCAGCGGTGCTAAATATAAATCGTCACGAAATTTTAATTTTCAAAACTAATTTTATTTTAAAAACTTTCAGCTACTTCGAAGTGCTCAACTACGCCTCCTCCGCCAATGGTTGTCTCGCAGAGCGCTATCGACATGTTGGCGCAACTTTTTCCGCACCGCAAACGAGCTGTGTTAGAGTTGATACTGAAACGTTGTGACTTGGATTTGGTACGCGCTATTGAGAGCATGACACCAGCAATGAGTAGCTCATTAACCGAAACAACAACAACTGCCACGACTAGTGCAACAATTGCCACAACAGCAGCAGCAAAAGCAACGCCCATTCGTAGCGCTTTCAAGCCAGTCACAGCGGACTTAGTAAGCAGCATAGCTGAAATTCAATATTTTATTTTGAATTTTTGCTTAAAATTCGCCATCTATTTCAGTACTCTCACAAATCGGCATTAACAATGGGTAGTGTTAGCGCCTCCACCGGTTCGAATGCCGTTCCGACGATCTGCGCTTACCCCAAATGGTTTGTACCGCTCTCCTTCCCTGTCACAATGGGTCATCTATCGAACTTGGCACCGCGCTGCACCCTGCCCAATTGCACCTGCATGGATACGTATCAATTCAATTGATGCCGTCCACATGAACTTCCTATCAATAAAATATAATTTAATTAGGCTACCGTGCATTTTTATTATTAATTTTATTAATTACTTTTTATTATTGAATAAATATTACCTTTGTTGCTAGTGTGTTTGTTGGCTTTTAATTATGTAGATAGTTGAACGGAGAAAATACCCTGTGGGAAATATAAAATGAAAAAAATTATAATAAATAGATAAAATGTTGAAATTTCGAAAATAATATAGCTCTATTCGAGTATGGCATTCTCTAATCATGAAATATTATCTACATTTAGGGTGATTCTTAAGTGAATTTACTATGTATTTATTATTATTATTATTATTCATCGAATTACTTGTCTGCTATTGTTCACGAACTGGGACGTTATGGATAGAAAATTAGTTGGTGAAGGTGTTACATCTTTCCAAATTTTCGTAGGAAATTAATCTTCGTAAATTTCGAAAATTCTTCAATTTTGATAGTGATTAAAAAATGAAGTACCATTTCAAATCTTTAATTATATTTTTTTTTTTATTTTAAATATATTTATAATGTAGAAAATGTCAGAACATATATTGTAAACATCATATGAACATCCCTAATATGCATGCGGCTGCCTACTTAAACGCAATAAAAACCAAATTCAACATAATTAACTACTGTGGGTGTGAATTTATAAAACCAAATCAGCTAGAGTACTGTTGCCAACACATAACGCGCCGCTTTTATGTCGCCAGTGAATAGAAACAACTTTTATCGAACGTCGGCAAAATGCATCTCAAAGGAAATCAAATGAAAATCGACGCTGCCAAATTTTATTATTTACATAGATTATGACTTTATGATGGCAATAAAACACAAATAAAATCATATTATTTAACCCTTAGCAGTCAGCATTACGGAAATATGCGCTTAGTTAAGTGATTTCCACAAATACAGTCACATATCACACATGTATATAGATACATATATATTTAATGATAAAATACAAGTAGTAATATGATTTCATACAGAATAATAAATGTGTGTATGTATTCGTGGTGTGTGTGTGTGTGTGTGTGTCATAAAATCATATCTACCTGCATAAGTCTCATAACCGTACTCGTATTACTCAATCAATCAATGCTTATCACAGGACGACTTAAACTTCTTCAATATTTTTTGGTTATTTGCTTTTCCGATATTTATTTTAGTAAGTATTTAGCTATGAAATGACACAATAAAAACTATTTAATGGCAGATAGCTATATCTTATATACATATATATACAATACATATTACTTACATATATGTAATATTTTTATACAAATGCATATATGTATATAGACACACCAATCAGATTGATTCGGCATAAAAATTGTAATTTCAAGCATTAATGCATGATATGAGAAATATTTGAGTATCACTCTATATACTCAATCAAGATTTAAATATATGTTACTCATTATATTTCATCAATATTAGCTGACTAATGATATTTAAGCTGCAATATTGATAAATAAATGTGAAATCCCCCAATTTGTTTTTTAACTCATGCGAAATATATATACACACATACATATATATTGTTATAAACACATATAATGTACTAGCTTTTACCCGCGACTTCGTCCGGAACATGATAGAGCAAAACTCCCAGCAAAAACCATAAAAAAATCACTAACTCAATTCAGTTTTCTGCCTACTTCCTACCCCCTAAGTACGATGTCGTGATCATTTTGATCTTATATCCGTTTTTAGGTAACCATCTATTACCTTACTAAATTTCATCAATATTCGTTCAGCCGTTTAGACGTGAAAGAGAAGTCCCAACAAAAACGACTAAAAATCACTAACTTAATTTAGTTATCTGTCTACTGCCTACCCCCTAAGGACGATGGCGTGATTATTTATAGCCTATGACCATTTCTAGGTTATCATCTATCACCATACCAAATTTCATCAAAATCCGTTCAGCCGTTTAGGCGTGAAAGAGTAACAGACAGACAGAATTACTTTCGCATTTATAATATTAATATGGATATATAAGTACATTAATTAATTTACACTCACCTATAAGAGCTTGCAACCAATCGCAGAGCATAGCTCATAGTTATAGCAGCAAATAAGGTAAAAACGATAGGGTACTAGCCATTAAAGTTTCAAATTGACGTAACCAAATGGTCAAATATGATATATCGTCATTATTCAAATATATATATATATAATGTATGTATGTTTATGTATTGAGTGTGAGATGAATAAAGCTTTTGGTAGATACAGTACACAGCCATAACATTAGGAATTATCATATTTTAAGTAAAAGTGTTATTCACCCATTTATCGAATATTAAGAAAGAAGGATTTTTTACTTTCAGGATTGGTAAGTCCACGACCACTTACTTCCCAAGAAGAGGAGGAGACTCTCTCACTCCAGACACAGAATGCCGACTAGCCGTAGAGACGCCTAAAAATTTCTGAAGTACATAATGTCAAACGACAATTTCACAACTTGGAGGAGACCTCTGATCACCTTCATCTATCAATACTGCGCAGGAGATGACAGCATATTATTTGCGACAATCACGCATGCCATGTGAAACCATTCTGATAAGTGTTGAAGCAAATGTTGAAGAGGCTAATAAGGACTTTTTATTATACCTACTGGGATACGATGCCTTCGAGCTGGATATTGAACTTCCACCTGGTACAGAGGCAGGAATACATCTGGGTTAAGTTTCCGATTTTAGTTTATGCACTGCGATTTTTGAACAAAATTTCTTTCACATTTTTGATTTTATAGTGGTTAAAAGAATTAACAAAATAATTTTTTATGATTTAACGACTGTGACGGATTGATTTTCGTTAAAATGTACTCCAATTACCGAAACAACTCCGACTACTTCAATAAGAATCATTTTCATAACTTTAAATTAATTTATCTTATTTATTTTTATTTTCTTTTCACTTTATATGGGTTCGATTGAGTAGCAGCTTTTAGATAAATTACAGAAATAATTTCCGATGTATGAGGTGTGTTCAAAAAATAACGGGAATTTTCGTTTTTTGAATAAAATATTTATTCATTCATTTATATCGCCTTCAAAATAGTCCCCTTTCGATATTATGCACTTATGCCGGCGCTTCTACGTCGAAACACCTCTCAAAGATGATTTTTGGAATAGTCTTTAGCTCTTTCAGCGATTTCTCGTATGCTTGCAAAACGACGGCCCTTTAAGGTTATATTTATTTTTGTAAATAGGAATATGTTACACCCAGTTATGTTTGACGAATATCGAACATTGTTAAAGTGTTGTTTTAGGCCAAGAATTCACGAACAAGCACCGAATTGTGAGTTTTGAACAAACTAAAATCGCCAAGTTCATAAAAACACATCTAACCTTAAAGGCTGCTATAGATAAAGTAAACTTTTGAGCAATGGGCTCTCCAAACCTGTGAAATTTTTAAAGATTACAATTCTCGTTATATTTTGAACACACCATCTATGTATATGCTTCAAAAGTGCTTTAATAATTATTTAATGTTCAATATATCTAACATTATCAATTATAAAAACCACTTTTTATCAAGAATAAAAAAATACATATGTATGTATGTATGTATATAACCGTATATAACACCCTACTTATAACAAAGTATAATTCATCATTATTGGACTTAAACACGGGCTATTTACGAAATGAAGAAAGAAGTGGCTGTTTTAAGCGATAAATGAGTGGAATTCATATTATATGTAATTAATTAATTTATATACGTGTATATGGTATATAGCATATTGAATAACTTATTCAAAATAATATATATATATATATATAAATATTTGATTCATCAATTGCCAACGCATGATCACGGTTCATCCACATCCCCCTTCCACTCGCAGTCATTATCACAAATACTTAATAAAATGCTGCACTTCGCCCAATTAAGGTGCCAATTTCAATAGCTACATAGTCTAAATATTCCAAAAAATATATCTAGAGTGTATATGTATGTTTGTATGTACATAAGTAAATATACATATGTATTTAGCGGTTTTCTGAAATATTTTGGTATGTGCTTTTTGCTATTTACTAGCGCAAGCAGACTGTAAATGGATTGAAAATTGTCCAAAATTGTTGTGTGAAAAAGATAACGGTTATGTATTGCACATATCTTTATACAGTGTAATCCATTTATAATGGACTCGCTTAAGATGGAAACTCTGTTATTATGTACCTCTTTGTCAAGTCCCAGTTCAAACATATGTAAAAAACTCGTTTAAAATAGACTCGGTTATAATGGACTCCGATTATAATAGACAATAAAATCGGATTTTGTCCATTATAACCGAAGCTTTCAAAATCAAATTTCAAAACAATGTTGGCAATCAGTTGGCATTAAGCAAAATTTTCCCGAATTCGATCAAGAGACACAATCAGTCTCTTCAGCATAAAATGTTAATTTTTTTCTTGGAAATAAATCAAAGAAGGCAAACAACTTCTGCGGTGGGCTGAAAGTGACGTTCGTTGGCTTTTCATTGAGAGTTGTTAATTTTAAGAAAAATGTCGGAAAAAAAGGGAGCATTTACTTTGCATGAAAAATATACAATAATATGCGAAATTGAAGGAGGAACTTCCCAAACTGACATTTGCTTGAACAAAAACCTAAAAAAACAGACTGTTTCGTATGGATTAATCGGGAAAAAATTATTGTAAAGTCAACGACAAGTGAAAAAATAAGAGTGGCGACACATCCTCAAGTTGATGAATTACTGTTTAAATTGTTTCAGCAGAAAAGGGCCAAAAATTTTCCAGTAAGTGGTCCAATGCTAATGATGAAAGCCAATGAATTCGGAGAAGCTGTCGGTGCTAATTTTTAATGCAGTTCCGGATGGCTAGACAGATGTAAAAAGAGGCATAATATTTGCTTCGGCAAAATTTGTGGTGAATGGGCTTCTGTGGATCAAAGTGTTACAAATGACTGGCTATTACAAACCTGGCCTACAATAAGTAACAATTATTCCATGGACAACATTTTTAACGCGGACGAAACGGGAATTTTCTATAAGATGCTGCCTGACAAAACACATGAAATCAAAGGTGAAACATGCAGTGGTGGAAAAATTTCTAAAGAAAGAATAACTGCCATGATTTGTGCTAATGTATCGGGCACGGTAAAACGGAAATTATTGGTTATTGGTAAGTTTTAAATACAATTTAATACAATCCGCTGTTTCTGAACAATGTCTGCTTTCAGGAAAATATAACAACCCCAGATGCTTTAAAAACGTTAAAACGTTGCCGGTAGATTATGGTGCTAACAACAAATCCTGGATGACTTCTCAGACCTTTACTAACTATTTAAAGAAATGGGAATGGGAACTTATAAAAGCCTAAAAAACTAAAATTTTGCTATTAGTTAGCCCTGCTCATCCTCAAGTTCATCTTCACAACATTAAACTACATTTTCTTCCGCCTAATACTACATCGGTTCTTCAGCCTATGGATCAAGGCGTCATTAATAGCTTGAAACAATCAAACCCGACAAAAGCTGTGAGTCGTTTAGATGCTGTCAATATGTTAAGTGTTGCATGGGAAAGTGTCTCTAAGGAAACCATAAGAAACTGTTTTCGACATGCCCTGACCAGCATGGATTAGATTTCGACCCGGAGGACGATGAACCTTATGAACCTAGAAAAATTATCGAAATTAATAACGTAGTGGTTTTAAGCAAGTTTGATGAATATTCAAGGATTGACGAGAATATTATAGCCACAGAAGAACACTCAGACAATGACATAATTCAAGACTTTCTGCATGAGCTGCTTGAAGAAGACTCCGGTGATGAAGATTTAGCACAGCCCGAAACTATAATAAAAATAGAAGACGCTATGAATTATTCTAGGAAACTGAAGCTATATTTTCAACAAAAAGAGAATAGTTCAGATGCAATCAATTTGCTCAATAAACTTGAAAGCAAACCACAAAAAGATTTTGCCAATAAGGCATTCACCCAAAAGAAAATCACTGACTTTTTTCAAAAGACTTAATTCAACTTATTATTTTCTTAATTTTGTATTTTTATTCATAAACTTTATTGCTTTAATAAAAAAACATATTGAATTTACTTTTTGAGTTAAAAAATTTATATTCTGATTAGATGGACACTCGGTTATAATGGACAATTTGACATGGTCCCGTGGAGTCCATTATAACCGGATTACACTGTACTTCATATTGGCGTGTGTGTGTGTTGTTGTTCTTTTGTTATTGTACTGTTCTTTCTTTTATTGAATTATTTCGGTAGTCTGTTACAGCGTGTGCAATAAATTTTATAAAGTTGATATACTATAAATGCATACTCTAATATATAAATTATTTAACAGTAGCACAATTAGCTGATAAGCGGTGATTAACAATTAGTCGATCAAAGGGACCGCAAAGCGTACAACGCGCACAACACCTCATCACTTTTGCATTACCAACGAGGCGGCGTACGCACCTCAACGCGCCTTTTGATAACTACATATATGTATATTTATGAACGTATGCACACATATACATACCTATATACGCGCATTTGTAATTCAATTTTATGGTACATCAGTGTACGAAGGCTAAACACTTTCAACCCAAATCGCCGATATCGCCTGTCGATTGTCAGTAGCTACTAATTTAATAAAGACATACAGTGCTTGCCATATTATTAGAAGCATATGCGAAAAATATATAAAATGGACAAGAAACGTTCCGAGTTAAAATATTTATGCTGAAAATGAGGAAACTTAGATACTGATAATATAAAATATAAAAATAAAAGTTTCTAAAATCCATAACTGAATTTGCTGGACGCAAAAATTTGATACATAAATATTTTTTTTTTCAACATAACCTCTAAATCCTTAAAATATCCTGTTAAACTTCCATTGAATATGTGGACCTCTTAGTACTATTATTATTACACTATAAACTATTATGATCCATGCGAGCTATTGGAAAATATCGAAATAATCAAGTAAGAGCTCTAACCGAACTTAATCTTTCTTCGCTGTTGTTATTGTCAAATTTACCCCAAAATATATCATAATGAAACACTGTTTACTGATATTATATATACATACATACTTACATGGTGTATGAGCATACCTCTTACCGCTGTCAGGAGCTTCAGCGTAGCACGCCTTATCAGCAAAACCCATTGGACACTATCATCAATGGTGCGATACCTCGATACCTTCAACCATTATGACAACTAATATTATTAATAAAGATATCTATTACCCGCACATTATCATTATTGTATTTTGTATGGAAATCTGATTTGGCACAATTTATTAGTGCTCCACGGCTCGTTGTGTGCGGATCGTTAAAATCGTTTTTTTTTTTTGGGCATTCGGTGCGACTCTTCGTCGAAAGTGTTAGAAAGTGATCAACAATAACAGTAGGTGAAGCATAGCGATCTGCCGAGTTATACTTCACATAAGTACAAAGAAATGTGTATATGCAGATGCATATCAAATCGTGACCAAATTTAAATGATTTTCTAGAAGAAATTTAATTTATAAAAAAAGAAAAGAACAGATTTTCTAGAAAAAAAGTTTTTTTTTATCTAAAACAAATTGACTTTTTAAATCACAAAATGGAAACAATAAGCACAAAACCGGCTGGCAATAAATCTGCCTTTTCGATTGCGAATATATTAGAGCACAAAACACTTAGTGTTAACACGCCCACCCCGCCCGCAGCGCACAGTATCGCCCGTAACGGTGAACATTTGTCAGTAATCAGCACAACATCCTCACCTCTAACGAACAGCCACCAAAGCATCAACACTCTCGCGCAAACACTGCAGTCACGCATTGGTGAACCGCTTCCACCAACAATTGTCAATCCCATCGCAACAACAGCTTATTCGACTCTTACGCCGGATGTACAATATGCTTTCAAGAATCTACTACTCAAGGGGGAGCATGGCGCTGGCGGCACCCCATTGTTGCCATCACCGGGCGCTTTACGTTTTGAACCCGTTTACGATCCCGCTTCGCTGATCTATCAACAGATGCTGAATATGCAGAAGAACTCGGCTTTATTTATGCCACACTTTCAGGCGGCGGCAGCAGCAGCTGGTGCGGCGCCGTCGGGTTATTGCGATCAATACAATCCGTTTATGGAATGCGAAGGTGAGCACTTGTGGAAATTTGGATTTCTAAATTTTATAATTTGCTTTTAAAACTCAATCAACAAGCTGTTCGGTGTGCTATTTCACATAAAAAATTATTATTGGGGAAATTGTCTTTAAAAGTTGCTAAGATTAAAGGGCTTTCGTTTTACAAGTATGTATATGTAGATGAAATCACTGAAAAAAACTCCCAAAATCCGAGTTTGAGAATTGTTTCGACGATTGAGAGAAGCGCTGGCATAAGTCCATAATATCGAATGGAGACTATTTCAAAAGCGACACCATTATGATAGAATAATTATTTATTTATTTAAACGCACCTTGAATAAGCAAAGTCGAGAACCGTCGGACAATCATGCAGTGAAATCGTAAAATCGGGAAGTGTGTTCTTCAAAGTTGGGATATTACATAATAATGCTTAATTGTGCTGTAATCTTTTGTATAAGTCTTGTTAAGCAATAACACCGGTCGATACGATTTTTGAGTCTGACATCTACATGTTAAATTTTAGTTTCTCCTATGACTAAAATAAGGAATAAAAATTTTTCCCGGCTTTCGTAGAAATTAGAGCAATTTTTCGATTTGTAAGCAGAAATGACTGATTTTCATATATTTTCTTCAATTTCACTTTAGATTATTTTGATTCCTGACTTTTAGGTTAAAATAGTTGATAAAGCAAGTTTTTACTTCTAACTTTAATAAATTCACCACAAATAAAACGGAATGAATCAACATCATTTTTACACTGACTTGATGCCATTTTTTAACTGAGTAATACACTAATATTGTTGTTACAGCTATAATAAACAGGTTAACATTCACTACTGTGCCTCTTACTAATAATGGTACTGTTTACTTTCGGGTTAATCAAAGTGCTTCCATCTTTGATTTATGAAATAAATTAAAATATATTTATCGATGTATATCAGCCCAAAGCAAACTTAAAGAACTAAAGATAAATATTTAAGTGTTTTTCAATGTCTAGAATCAGAATAATATTTTTTTGTTGACCGGTGTAATTGTACAAAATGTCTGAAAACTAGATTTTCAAAAATTAAAAAACTAGATTTTCATAATTAAAACAAACATGAACTCCAAAAATTACTTGCAAATAAGAACTAAGTCAGTGCTTAACAATATCTCAACAATAAAATAAGGATCATTAACCTTGTTTTAGGTGCTAATGAACTTTATCGAGAAGAATTTTCATAGCAGAAGCAACATTGTTTGATCTCAGGATTTACGGAGTGAATAATCCGAAGTTAAGAATAACTCATGAGCGTCATCTCCTAAATTATTTTGAATTTTTGAAATGGTATTCACCTTAGTTTAACGTTTTATCTTCACATTTTTATTAAAAGTAATAATAAAATGGTCCAGTAATAATAAGATGGGCTTCTTATTGGAGAGAAATCTTCTAAACTTTGTTTTAATTTACAGGTTAGTTTTAACTTGTTAGTAACAAAACGTTTTTAATCATTATTTGGTCGAAATTTCATTCATAATGTTATGAGTTTTGTTTTAAGTACACCTAACCATGAAACATCATTAGTTCGGTATTAAATTTAATATTTGATTTCCGCTGTTAATACTTTAATAGCGTAAATAAAAAAAAAATCGTCGTTAACCTCAAATAAAATATGCAATGTCATTAATTTAACATTAGAAGTGTTTTACGCAAATATTCGTTAACAATAAGACGATCAATAACCGTAGATTATAATAACTTTTAATTCATATTCATTAATGCGCGCCTACCACGATATGATTGTATGTATTTTTGCATGTATAGGTATATATATAATCCCGTTAATAGTTATTTGACGTTCCATTTAATCTAATAATATTAAACAATTAAGCTCGATTAAGTTACTTAATTTGCACATTTTTTTTTTTTTTTTTTTTTTTTTTTTGAATTGTGACATCCGTTCCCGAATTGTCTCACCCATAAATGAGACTTACGTGATCTCATTAACGTAGTCTGTTAGGTAGACAAAGGTTAACGTGACTAATTTTGTTTAAATGCTAAATTGTTTTCTAGTCTAGAATAACTTGAATCGCTCAAAAATTTAGCAAGAGTTATTCGAGTCGAACATATTTTGCAATTATATATGTGACCTGGTCTACGGAAAGGGGGCTTAGGTGTCAAAAAATCAATTTTCACTTTTTAGTTGATTCGGATGGAAGATGAAGTTGTTTATTTTTAACAGCTGTTTCCCAGAAAACTAGTTTTCGCACGTTAGCTCCCTTTTCGTAGACCAGGTCACATATAATACCTTTTCATACGATTTTTGCAACCGAAAAATTAATTTCATTTAACTTGCGTTTGCGATTTTGCAAACATGTCATCAGCTACAAATAATACCAAACTTCCGGCACACAATTCAATTGCAGATTATAAATTTTATTTCTAATAGCTTGAAATATAACAAATTACTAATCGATATTGTATAATATTCGAAAAAAGTGTGCTTATCAGTCAAATCGAAACTTCAAAATACTTAGCAATAACAACTATAAACAAATATGAAATTATTATTGTTCAGATTCAAGCCAAATTGAAATGATCATAATTTAAAATCTAATAACATATACATAAATATATATGTGCTTGTATGTGCATATATTACTTATTAAACGATGTTTCGTTCAAGTGCGCAGATAAGTCTAAGCAAAAAAAAAAAAAAAATTAAGCGTTTTTTTGTTTGAAAGGTGTGTGGTTGAGAGAGGCAGGCGTTTGGGAGGTACATACTTCAATTAGATATACATACATGCATACATATGTATATAATATGTACTTGCATGGTTTGATTTGTTGAAAGATACTTTAATTTCGCTCAATAATAAATAAAATTTAATCACTTTCATTATTTGAAAATTCCAATAACATATTAACAACAATACGTCTGTGTGTGTGTGTGCGCTTGTCCATGCGCCGCTTATCGGCTATTGGCGACCCACTGATGGACAGCACCTTATTAATCGCTGTTAATAGCACTTTTTATTTAAATGATAAAGAAAAACATTGCTTAGAATTTTTTTATACTTTTCACATTTTTGTTTCGATTTCTCTTGTTGAGTACAAATATAAGATTATGTCTGAAGTTGTTGTACAATAATTTCATTTGTTTTTGCTGCTGTTTCTTAAGACACATTTCAACAGCTGATATTATATGTATGATATGTGATAAGGCAATAACTGATGTTCATAACACGACTGTCAACACTTGGGTGGAGAGCCACAAAAATGTAGTGTGTGGTAACCAATACCCCTTTCACATAAAGATATACACTCACATACACACACATATAGGAACCCCCGAAATATCTAACTTCTTCGCCACCCCTTAAAATCTGGCACTTGAAAAGTGTTGAATCAAAGTTGGTTTATTTGCTCTTGTCTAGTACTGAGCAGAGAAATGCACCGTTGGTGATGGTGGCGCCATCACTTAGGGATGAGCATAGCATTTTCGGGATTCATTTATGGCATCTCAGTTAGAAATAACCTAAATGGAATAACAAAAAATTAACAAAATTAGTAAAATAACTGACTAAGATTCAGTATGAATGTTATATGTACATACATATGACTATAATACAATACGACTTTAAATAATTTTATTTATTTTAATAATTTTTTTTAAACTAAAAAACAATTCAATCTTAATTTTATTTTTTGATACGAAAATATAAGATTGAAAATATTAAAAAAAAAAATTAATGCATTTTAAAATTTAAAATTAAAACATTTTTAGAAATATTATTTTAATCAACATTGTATTTTACAATAAATGATTTCATAAATACTCACTTCAACTTAAAAAATTCAAAATTTGATCAAGCAGAAGAAACCTATAATTTTTATATATGTATGAAATATCGGGATCGAGTATTTGACATCTAACTCCAACACCGAACATACAATGCATGTTCTTCAATTTTAGTGTTATTGTATTTGTTGTTGTTGTCGGCACTTTAATGCTTCTTAGGTGATTGAAGTGTCCCCAAAAAGTGCATTTAATGCGCCATCGAATGTCATTTGGCGCCAACACTTGACTTGCATCAAGCAGATAAGCAAATAAACAGGCCAACAGACAAACAAACATGCGGACAGACGAACTAAAAGTAAATTAATAAATAACCGTTCGAAGTTATAAACAAATACATGCACACATACACACATATATATAATGCTCATATATATAAATTTTGTTATAATATGGATGATACCAATTGTAAAACAGTTTGGCGCTTAACTGCAGCCGAATTTCGTTAACATTGGAGCCACCGCCGACAGCAGTGCAAACAAACACAGCTCATTAATCAATTATAATCGATGTCTGCGACTACCGTTGTGGGCAAAAGGTGTATGCGTGTGAATAGGGATGCACGCTATGCAAATAAAAGGTTATAAAAGGAATTTTTTACAAATAAGGGAGATAGTAATACTACATATATACTTTTTAAATCAATGCATTTGAGTGATTCATTGATACTCTCACTTTTAATGCCTTGAATATGACTTGGACTTTCTTTTATTTCTTATCTCTAACACTTTCCACAAAGTAAGACAATTTTTATACTCTCGTAACAAATGTTGCTAAAGAGAGTATTATAGTTTTGTTCACATAACGGTTGTTGGTAACACCCAAAACTAAACGAGTTAGATATAGGGTTATATATAACAAAGTGATCAGGCTGAAGAGTGGAGTTCAAGTCCGAATGTCTGTCTGTCCGTCCGTCCGTCCGTCCGTCTGTGCAAGCTGTAACTTGAGTAAAAATTAAGATATCTTAATGAAACTTGTCACACTTATTTTTGGCACCATAGGAAGGTTGCTTTCGAAAATTAGCAAAATCGGACCACTGCCACGCCCACAAAATGGCGAAAACCGAAAACACATAAAGTGACATAACTAAGCCATAAATAAAGCTATGGAAATAAAATTTGGAATGAAGGATCGCACTATGAAAGGGCATAGTTGGATGTTGGGGAAGTGGGCGTTGCCCCGCCCCTACTAAGTTTTTTATACATATCTCGCAAACCAATAGAGCTATATAAACCAAACTTCCTGCCAGTCCTTTTTTTTAGCCACTTCCTAATACAGTTCAAAAATGAAACAAATCGGATCATAACCACGCCCACCTCCCATACAAAAGTTAGGTTGAAAATTACTAAAAGTGGGTTAACTCACTAACGAAAAACGTCAGAAACACTAAATTTCACATAAGAAATGGCAGATGGAAGCTGAACTCAGATTTTTTTACAAAATGGAAAATGGTCGTGGCGTCGCCCACTTATGGGTCAAAAACCATATCTCAGGAACTACTCAACCGATTTCAATGAAACTTGGTTTGTAATAGTTTCCTTACATCCCAATGATATGTTGTGAAAATAGGCCAAATCGTTTCACAACCACGCCTACTTCCTATATACCAGAACTTTTAAGACAATCTGAATCGTTAACTTTACAATATATAAAGTAAGTACTAGTGAAGATATCGGTGCAGAACTTTGCATAAATACTATGTTAATAGTGTGGCAGCCCCATTCTAAAAATCGCCGAAATCGGACCATAGGTTTTTTAGACCCCATATATCGAACACGAGGACCTCGGTGCTTGTAACCTAATATTATGGTTTCCAACTTTCAATGGACTTTATACAACATATATGACGAATATTTTGTCAAATTGTGTATTATATAATATAAATAAAGTTAAATAAATAAATTGCGAATTAGCCCTTCCTTACTTGTTAAGTATACAATTTGGGTTGTAATTTTCATGTTATGAACTACATTACTAATGTTTTTCTATCAGATATTAATCTAAAAATTTATTTAATATTTGTTGTTGTGAAGACGTAATAAGTTTAATTTTTTTGTAGATGATTTAAATAAATAGCGGAGAAATGCCAATAAATTCTAATTCCGAAAAGTTTGACAAATTTCACCAAAAATGTCAGTTTTATCAATGAATCACTCTTTTGATTAGAGGCTACATTCGGCTGCAACCGAACATTTTATACTCTCGCAATTAATTGATGTAATTTTATTAAGATAACACAATTTTACCCATATATTCGGCATAAAGTCCAATAGAATAACAAAAATCATCATATATAGTATATGAGAGCCAAGGTAATTGCTGAACCGATTTCACTCATTTTCACTACTAAGGTATACTAGATCCAAGACTATACGCTCACTTAAATTTGCTAAGATATCTCACATATTAACCGATATATGCGATATAAAACCCACCGGAAGTTTAATAATCCGAATATAAGTTATATGGGAGCTTGGGGAAGTTATGGCCCGATTTCAAACATTTTTGGTACAAAGACACACTATTGAAAGAAAAGGATTTCCTCTGAATTAAATTAAAATATTTGTGAGATTTGCCGATATTTTCGTAGAAAAATTACCCTTAGCCAAAGAGTTCTTCATGTTCGATATCCGGGGCATAAAAAAGTTATATTCCTGATTTCTAAAATTTTTCCACAAGTGATGCGACAGCTCTAATACAGTATTTGTGTAAAGTTTTATTCTGCTATCTTCGTTGGTTCCTAATGTACATATTGTAAAGTGAAAGAATCAGAAGAATTCAAAATTGAGTTATACGGGAGGAGTCGTGGTTGTGAATCGATTTCGCCCATTTTCATCTGTGTTGTCAAAAAAATATTATGTGCCGAATTTAATTGAAATCGGTCGGTTCCTGAGCTTATCTAACTCGTTTAGTTTTAGTTCGAGTTCAATCAAATTTTTTACAAAAACTTTCGCTTTATAAAATAAATATTTATTTTCCCATTGTCTATTTAAATACTACTATTTTCTTTTGCCTATTTTCAATAATAATTGACCATTCATTTTCTCTCTAAAAATCACATTGATTGGCATTTAAAAGAATTTTAAATTGCCTTATTATTAAAACAAACTTTCAATGGAGTTTTAATCATAAGAATAGTGTTTTAATCCTTTACTCTTATAAGCTACAAAGTTAATTATGTTTCATGTGGGTATTTGGGTCAAAATCTGCCACATATTTGTCATAATTACTACAATCAAGAAATTATGTCTTCTGTGAAGCATTTGTCAGTGGAGAAAAAGTAGAGTAAATATATTCAACTATTACTATTATAAGCGCACAATCATAAAATTCTATACAAAAACAACCCACCTAATGCACATGAATTGAATTCCTCATAACATGTCTAATATTCTCGTCTTCATTTTCATTTATCAAATCATGTGCTTTTCATATTTTATGAAATTCAGATAGTCTTCACGACGTCCATAACGTGCGCACAGACGCATTCGTTGAGCAGTTGAGAAATAGATATTGTAAGAGCTTAAATTGGCATTTTCTTCTCACTGTCAAGTAGGAACTGGTGACTCTTATAAATTAGGCAATCACGCGCCAATGAAATTTCACAAAATAAATTTTCATTGCGTGCTGTATATAATATAAATAACTACAGTGCTAAGTACAGACTTTAAACATTAAACTTTCAATTTGTGGCTTTTATTTACTGCTACCAACTAATACGCCCACTCACTCATTGTAGAGCTGCGATATCTGTATATGCATGCATATATGCTTTATACATCACAGTTATCTATATTAGTTATTGATATTTGTTATCTATAATTTGTTGTTTGCGCCATTTATTGCGTGATACCGTTAAACCAAAAAACCAACTGTAAATGATAGCAATTATGGCAGTAATTGGCTTTTTATTGCTGTACCCGCACAATCGCTATATTGCTTTTGCAATGGCGATGACGACGGCAGTCTATTACTAGAGAGAGAGCGAGAGAGAAAACCACAATGATAAGGGTGATTGAAAATGTTGTATTTGTAGTTGTGTGCGCACAAGTGCTGCTCGGCATTGGTATTGCCTATACATTACGGTAGTACTTCACTCATGCAAGTTTTTGTTGCTCTTCATGCTTAGCTGTATTTATGGCCGCCGAACACCAATCAAATGTCATTGTGTAAAAACGCAAAATGTCGAATGCAGGGTGACACGAATGAAATATTTTAAATTATTTTAATTTATTAATTACTTAATTTACTTTGCTAAATGCAAATTATTGAATATTTTAAAATGTAAAATCAAAATTAATATTTACTTCTCATTATTATTAAAAACAAAATCCTTTCTTTATAGGTTTCCCTAGTAGCGCCGCCGCTGCTGCTCTCTACTGTAATGCTGCCTATCCTGGCTTTTATATGCCCAACTTTGGTGTTAAACGTAAGGGAGGTCAAATTCGGTTCACATCACAGCAAACGAAAAGTCTGGAGAATCGTTTCGCCAGCTCCAAGTACCTGTCACCTGAAGAACGGCGACACCTTGCGCTTCAACTCAAACTTTCCGATCGGCAGGTGAAGACTTGGTTTCAAAATCGACGTGCCAAATGGCGTCGCTCCAATCAAACTAAGCGCACACCACCCTCACATATCTTGGGCCAAGCTTTGGGTAGTGGTGCAGCTGTTGGTAGCAGCAGCTCAGGTTGTGCAGTGCCACACAGCAGTAGCACTGGCAGTGGTTATGGTCAAATCGATAGCAGTAGAGATATGCTTTCAGAGGAGGAGGACGACGACGACGACGATATCGATGATATTGTAGACAGCGATGAAGATAAGGTGTAAGGAGATGTGAAAAGCAATAAAATTAATGAAACAACTTGTGGGTGGGTAAATTAGGGGGCGTTGCGCTTAGTTTATGTTCAATTTCATAATTTTTACTTTTAAGTGTTATAAAATTATATATTTATTTTAGAATTAATGCGAAAATTATGTGACTAGATTAGCGTTTCTAAGTAAGTTTAACGTTGTTAAGCTAAGATAAATTATTGTATTGATTTACAAGAAATTGAAATGAATAAAACATAATATAAAAAAGTTGAACTTATACTTTTAATTTTTTATAGTATTTTTTCATTTCATTTTTTAATAATATTTCAATAAAATGAAATTAACCGGGGGATGCATACAATTGTATTCACTGTTTTTTTTTTTAATAATTTAATAAAATAAGAATAACAGCGGAATTTAATCTAATTTGCTAGAACTTGTTATAATAATAAAAATAATAACATATCTAATATACATGATTTAAATATGTTTTACTATACTTACTTTTTCCCGTTGAATACTTTCCCCAATTAATGTACAATTTTTCACTTTATACTTCTTTGAATGACATCATTTGCATTGATTTTTATTCGCTATTTATATGTATATATATGTACATATATAATATACATAAGTATGTATGTATATATTTAATATATTATATACTGTATTTTTAGTTTAGCAGAGAAATGCATAAATCTTTTCGAACATATCAATTCTTTAATTGTTTATATTGGTATATTTGTAATTCTGTAGCTACTTTTAATTACATAATTGTTATTGTTGTGGGCCATTTTTATCGCTATCATTAATCATCATATATTTATTGTGGCATTAGTAGGTTGTTAGAGTAATACATAGTTGTTGGTGTTTGTGTTAGTGAAAATAGGTTACTGTAGTATACTATATTGGATTATTATTTCAACAATTAATTCGTTGGAGTTTGAGTTTGAGTTGTGTATTGATTTTTAGAATTTAACTGCTTTTCTTTCATTTCGCGCAATACTAATTTATTTTTGTTTTTTTTTTTTTGTTGAAAAAATATTAATATTTTTTTATAATTTAGCATTTTCATATAATTTATCTGTAATGATTCTAGAGAGACTGTAATATACCATATATTGAATTTACTTTTTGTTAATTATTTTGTTATTTAATTTTTTTTTACTACTTAATGCAAATATTGGTTGTTAAGTTATTAAAATTTATTTTCTTCATATTTAGTTGTTTCGAAATTGTTAAGGCGCATGAATAAAATTTATTTAAAAAAATAAATTTAACATTACTTTTGGAAGTATGTGCGTAGATTAAATATTTAAACTCATTTGAAAGAGACTACAGTTCAAAATTTTCAGTCTTCTTTCTGGAAAAATAGCAAATGAACTATGATCGGAATTATTAATAAAAATTATATGGAATGAATATACCCCTTTCAAGATTTTACCACTTTTAGTTTGGTCAATACTTTTACTGGAAACTAGAGAGAAAATTAAAAATGAATTAGCCAACCCAAGTTGTTAAAAATTTTCTTTGGTTGAATGTTAACTCTCGAGTTTGTAGTTAAATTCAGTTGAGAGAGATGTAGAGAATAATGAATCGTGCCTCAATATTACTCAAAAGACCGTATCTGCCGAAAATTGTTATCAACAGTGGCGGGAGACTATTTTTTCAAGGCTGAGAGAGATTGCAAAAAAGAGCATTTGCATCAAAATTTAAAAATTTGAAAATGTATATTTTATTTATAATTTTTCAAGATTTAAAATTTGAGTTCTCACTTCCCTAGATTTCTGCACACAATTTCGGAAATTTTTAACAAAGAAATCTTTTTTTTTAAATTAAGAAGCTTATCTTTATCTATATTTAGTATCTCATTTGCTGAAATTTTATGAAACGGAAAAGATGCTGTTTTGTCTTTTCATCGGCAGTGATAAATGTATTACTTAAACGAATAAGATTGTTGAATAAAATAGAATTTTAAGTTAAAATAAGTGCTAACTCACTTGCTTTTGATAATTGTTTTACATTTTAATGAAATTATTTGAGATAAGAAAGACTATATCGAAAATAATAATTAAAGAAATTTAACTCAAGGTAAAATATGTATGTATGTATGTACATGAATCCAAAGCAAGTATTTCCATATAACAATTTGCCACATTTTCTGTAGTTAACAGTTCCATTAAGAAGTGAATCGAATGCTTACAATTTTATTGTGTTGCTGCGTTTTAACGATCTTTTTATTTCTTTTATTTTTCGATCATGTGAATATTTTCAGCTTCTGTCAATAAATATACATATTTACGGGGGTGTGTTGTGTGCGCGTTGTCCTGGGTATATTTTGCGAATGATTTTTTTATTTTTTCACTAAATACATTGAGTTTTAAGTATTTTCCAGTTAATTTGTGATTAACACTTTTAACAATTATTAATTGAACAATTTTTATTTTTATAATTTTTGTCACTTTATTGTTTCCCGTAGCTTCATTTTAGTAGGTATATATGTATGTATATATTTAATTAATTAATTTTTATAAATGCTACATAAATGTATAACTGAAGTATACTGAGTAGAAAAATTAATATTAGTCACTAATTATTTGGTAATTTTATGTTTGTTTGTTTTGGGCATTTTTACAATTTGCATTTCAAAAATAAATTCAAAGCGTTTTCTTTTTTGTTACGAAATTCCTCAATACATTTTATATGGTCTTAAATTGGTTTTAGCTAGAATTATACATAATTATGTATTAATTTATTTTAATTAATTTTGGCATGCAACTACTGATATTTAGTATACTAACTTTGAACAACACTCGCACCGATTTATTGCGTTTAGTCGCACGACAAATACAAATGCCCATAAATGCTTATACGCTATGCACAATTATTTAAACTCCGTTTCTTTTTTGTTTTACTGCTCACACAATCTGCACATACAACAGCATTTACATATGTATATATGTAAATAATTAGTATTATGTTTAAGAAAAGAAAGCAGAAGAAAGCAATATGTAGTAGTTGTAGTAGTTGTTGCTTTTGTTAGGGGGTTATCTAATATTAACTAGGCATGCTTCATTTAAATTCTCATATTTTTTTTATATTAGATATATTCAATATTTATATATATGTATGTATATAAGAGTCTGTATATATGTAATTATGTATGCTCGTATACAGTAGCATATAAGAGTATTGCAGTTTGTGACCTACTTTTATTAAATACAACGCATTACTATTTAATATTTGTAAGCGTATGACAGTTTGTTGCTATACTTGTTTGTATGTATATATATATATGTATAATGTTATTACAACTGTATATATGTATATCTATGTATAATATGTATTAGCAGTTTTTCTCGCTTTAATGCTGCAGTGTTGCTTTCCAAATGAGTATTTCTCTTCAAATTTGTAATTACTTAAACGCTATTTAATACAATATATTTATAGTAAAACAAAGCAAAAACGCATTTCAGAATTCTATTTGCAAATATCATAATGCAAATACAAGTGTATAATATTTTTTGGTGTTTATCTTCTGTGCTTATGCTACCACTATCATGCTGTTTGTCCTCCTTTACAAGCGTTCACCTTGACTTTCAACGTTTATTTTCGCTATTTCTGTTACATATTTACATTCAGTCCATGTCGCGCGCTCAAGTCAGGTTCGCCACATGCGTTGTGTCCATATGTTGTATGAGTGTGCGCATGAAAGACATCTCTTTGCGCGCATTTTCTAATATCACTTTCGGATCGTCTGAAGTGCAGCGCAAGCAGTTCGGTGCAAAGACCATCGCCAGATTGGATGAGTCCATTTTGGTGCAACTCACCACATCGGCGTGGGAGAATTGTTGCAAAAAGTGCACCAAATAGGTTAAAACCTGGAATCAGAAATATAAAAAAATTAACAGTTTTTTTAATAATTAATTTATAAAAGTAATTTAGTAAAATCAATATAATTTATATATTCGTTTATACAACATTCGTACTTACCAACTTATTAAGCTCCGGCAGCTTATCAACAATTTCTTTGGCTTTGTCCGGATCCTCTGTATTGACGCATTCCTCGTAAAATTGATCCGGTATGAGCGGGTCATACAATTCGCGATACCACAGCTTTAAAAGACTAGCCGGCGCATGCGCGTCCACTGTTGGTGTGTAAAAAATTATTATTTTTTAAATTTTATCTAAAGGAATCGTAATATATAGATAACTTACCCATGCTATTTTTGTAATCAGGAACATCCCACCGATCCAAACGACTCTTCAAACAATTCACCTCATCTACATCGGCGGAGACGCGGAAAATTCCCTCCGTCTGCTTGCCGTTTAAAAGTAAAACCTATAATTTATTTTCAAAACAAATTATTTTTTTTATAATTTTTTTTTTTATTTATATCAAATACTTACATGCTCCGAGAGTGTAGTTTGTATCCATGGCAATCTGCGATTTGGGAACTTATCCTTTTGCAAATCCATAACTTCAGCGATTGTGTTGCCAAACATACTGACGCGTAGAATTTGATTCTAGAGTGGGAGAGTAAATAAAATATTTATGTAGCTGCGAAGTTTTTAACCGACATAACCTATACATTTTTTTGATATTTCTTTATTGTTTTAAATACTGCTTAATGAATTAAATCCTTTAGTTTTGCCAGAGGACTCTTATCACCCTGCCTTGGAAATTAATATCGAAATCATAGACGAATTACTTGTATGCAACAAACAGGACCTTTGTTCTCGGTTCAACTTTGCGAAAGCTAACTTCAAAAAGATTAATTGTGAACTTTCTAAATTGACTTGGCCTGATTATAGTGGTAATATTGAATTAAATGTATCACATTTTAATGAAACAATTTTTAATATTTTTGAAAGATTTGTTCCGAAATGTTTTATTATCAAAAGAAAAAGTTCAAATTTGTGGTATTCGAATGAGCTATGTAAATTAAAAAATAAAAAAGCTCGTGCTTTTAAACTTTATAAAAGAAATGGAGCTCTTGTTGACTATTTAAAATATTCTAAATTGCGTCGTCAGTTTGAGGAACTTAACAAAAAATGTTATAAAAACTACATAATCAAAGTAAAAAATAATATTATTCGTAATCCGAAATTGTTTTATGGTTTCGTTAACTAGAAACGCAGGATTTCAAATTTTCCGTCCGCGATGAAATATAAATCAACAATGTCATGTGACAATTATATTATTTCTAATATGTTTGCAGAATTCTTCAAATCCAATTATTGTTCAAACTACCCTATGAATGTGCCATATCATCAAGTGTTATGTCCGAGTACTGTAATTAATACACCAATTATTTCTGAAACAGATGTCTTAAATTATTTAGTTACGTTAAAAAATTCGTTTAAATATGGCCCTGATATGATTCTCTCAAGCTTTCTTAAAAATTGCGCAAAATATATCTATCTGCCCTTAACTAAGCTTTTTAACCTATCTCATAAACAAGGTATTTTTCCGTCAATGTGGAAAAACTCTTTTATATTACCTTTGCATAAAAGTGGAGTTAGATCATCTGTTGAGAACTATAGGGGGATAGCTAAAATGTCAGCTATACCCAAACTTTTTGAAGCTATTGTCACTGACCAAATAACTTTTTTAATCTCTCCTTTAATTTCATTCTCTCAGCATGGATTTTGTAAAGGGAAATCTACAGTAACAAACTTGCTTGAATTTGTAAACCATGTGTCAATGGGTTTTAGGGATAATAAGAATACTGATGTTTAAATATACCTTCAGTAATTAAGTTTTCAGAAATTTTATTATATGCGGATGATGTAAAACTTTTTAAATCATATACTTCTCATAACGAAAGGACTGAGTTGCAATCGGATTTAAATAATTTAGTTACTTGGTGTCACAAAAATGATATGCCACTGAATCTTAAAAAATGTAAAACGATGTGCTTTTCCCGTAGAACTGTTGATCTTTCCCCCTATGTAATAAATAACTTCAGTTTAGAGCAAGTTTTTAGCTTTGTTGATTTAGGAGTTAATATGGACCCTAAACTAAATTTTAATTCTCATGTAAATTCAATTGTCTTAAAAGCTAAAGGTGCTCTTAGCTTTGTTAAACGTTGGTCTAAATAATTTAGTGATCCGTATATTACTAAAATTCTTTTTACAACATTGGTAAGGCCTATATTGGAGTATGGTTCTGTGGTATGGAATCCTAGCTATCAATCCCATTCTGATAAGCTTGAGTCCGTTCAAAAACAATTTTTACTTTTTGCTTTAGGCCACTTACATTGGGATTCAAGATTGAATCTTCCCCCGTATACTAGTCGTTTAAAACTTATAAATCTTCCTACACTCACTAATCGCAGCGAAATGCTAGGTATAATTTTCCTAGTAAAACTTCTGAATGGTTTAGTTTGTAGTTCATTCCTTTTGTCTGATATTAAGTTTAATGTCCCATTGCGTTCATCCAGGCAGTTTAAACCATTATTTCTAAAATCTTCTAGAACAAATTTTGAGTTAAATGAACCATTCTGCCGAATATGTCATGATTTTAATTCACATTCCAGCACATTTGATCCATCTGACTCAATATTTAGCATCAAAAAAACTATTTTGTCTTCTCTTAATAAGTAATATTCAGAAATTTTTAACTTTTTGTTTTTATACATTTTTAATTCTCCGCTGTTGAAATGTTTGTTTCTGTAGCTGAGCAGTTTGAGAACCGGACGCTTAAAAATGTCTTGCCTTTCTAGACTCGGCAAATTCCGCTCGTATGCGGACTGCGCCCCACGCGTCGGTTGGGCGGGAGGAGGGTAATCGTTTGGGTTAATAATTAAAAAAAAAAAAAAATTATAAAATCGTGACCTCAATTGAAGGGCGGTTAGATGAGTAAGCCTGAAGGGGCGTATAATCGTGCCCCATAAAATCGATATCAACGAAATCAGTATCAATTTGTATCCAAGCAAGAACTGCTCCCAAAAATTTAAATGTTTAGGACCCGTAAATGTGTTACGTTAGTAAAACAAGGGATTAGCCTAGTGCTCGCGGGTTTCACAGGAAGAAACAGCTGCATTCTCAACATTATAGTCTTTTCACATAGCGTGAACAACAAATCGTAGACAAAGAACGTATATATTATAAATACGGTCTTTGTCACAGTGTTCCATTTCATTTTCAAGTCGATTAAAATTGAATTAAAAATTAATGTAGATTATTATTTTGTATGGTAAATCGATATTAATCAGCGTTTTAATTGAGCAGAGGCCGGTTAATTGATCGATTAGCTATTTTGTGACAAGGCTATTATTTGTTATAACAATTACAACAACTACAATCAGAATCACAGCGAATTTTCACTTTCTATAAATCTTAATTTAAATCGAACTCACCCTCGCCTGCTCAACTTCATCTTCCGTGGGCCGCTTGGCCTGCCTGCGACCATGACTACCGATACGATCCAAACGTCTGCAGCAAACTGTTGCATAATGTGAGATCTGTACATGTATGGGCCACTTGCCCACCTCCGGAAATGACGTAGCGAAGGCAGGATCACGATGGCGATTCATATAACTGTAAATGTATGGAATTTATTAATAATAAACATTTTTATGGTGAAAGTTTTCGTTTTATTTACTTTAACAATGTTGGCTGGAATGTGGGCGATGGCGGCACAAAGGACAAACAAATCGCCATTAACTCCCAGCCGCGTATAAGCGAATCACGCTTTGGGTTTTCAGTGGTCTGACGACATAGCTGCACGTACAACTCATCGCGCAGTCTGTGGAATTACAAAGCATTCGTTAAAATATGTCTTAAATGTGTATGTATGTTGCACTCACTGTTGCTGTGGCAGCGCTGCGACTATTATATCGATCGCCACCGAATTGAGACTCATGCCAACACGCGCCTTCCGATCGCCCATGTAGATTTGCACCAGCTTGAAGAGTTCAATGGCAGTTTTCTTGTCCGATTTGTCGCGTGACAGCGCCAACATGGGTCGGCTAATTGGTTCCGGAGTCCAGCTCAGCATATCGCGTACAGAAGACTATGAAGAAGAGAATTGCAAAAAGAAATAATTAAATATTTTTAATTGTTTGTCATTTCACGATTATTTTAAGTAATTTTATCTTTTCATGGAATTTTTCAATTGACAAGCGGCCTCCAGTTACCTTTTTACGAAAGATGCCCTTCGAATGCAAATTCAGATTGTCGGCGGCGAATTTCTCAATATCACATTCCTTCATGCACACCAGCGTGGTGCTCAGGCCGCCCAAGTTGGGTGGTGCGCGCTCGCTGGGTGGAAATATCTGCTGAATTGTCGGCTTCAACGATGGCGGTGGCAAACGGGGCGTACGAGACATGCTTGCCGTGCCACCGCCACTTTCATCTTTGGCATAATGATGCAGACGCACACTGCCACCGCCCGTGCCGATAACACCGGTGCCAGCGGTGTTATTGCCATCAATGCTAGTTGAACCGCCGACGCCGCCCGACTGGGCAATGCGTGAAATCTGTCGATTTGGTGAGGGTAGTGTTTGTGATTGCTTTTGTTTGGTATCGGCGTCGAGTTGAAGGTGCTGATGTGGTGGCAGCGGCGGTTGTGGTGGCAGGTGATGGTGTGGCGCTAGTGGTGGTGTATTCGAATACAGTTGACTTTGTTGTATTTGTGTTTGAGATCCAATTTGAGGATGACCAAGTGATTGTTGTTTTTGTGTGTATTGCTGTTGTTGTTGTGTTGGTGTAGTGTGCGTTGTATCATAAAATGAGATTTGATATCGTTGCTTTGGTTTTTGTGCGAATTCGGTAGCGCGTTCGGCACCTTGACTGCCGATACCCTCGAGAACGGCTTCCACATTGTCGGAGCTGTGGATGCAAGTAATTAATTATTCGTGTTATGGAAGTAAACCAATTAAATCAAATAACATACATATCCTCACGTCCCGATGGATCATAGGGTGGATATTGATATGCGTAATAGGACACGCTGTCATCCATGTTGGCATAGTCATCAATCATGCCGTAATTGTGCTCCAAATAACCGCCATGCGTGTCTGAGCCACCATCCGAGTCCTCATTATCTGGCTCGTGACCGGAGAGCGAGTGCTCCGATTGGCTATCCGAGTGATACGAGTCCGAGTCGATGGGATCACCGAATACATAGTGACCAGACAATTTGGCTTGCTCCATAATGTAGTTCTTCAATGGCAGCAGGTGCTGATGCATCTCCTGCGAAACAAATGGAACAGCAGAGAATATATTAATATACATTGCAAATGGCTGATTTGTGTAATTCAATCAATGAAAAACGAACAAACCAACACTAACCTGATCCCAATTGCTGTAGAGCGGCGATATATTGCCGTTGTCATACTCCACATCACTGTTATCCGCATTAAGCAGATTGTTATGCTGCCGTGAACCACGGGAACGACGATGTTCTTGTTTGTTGCCACGAGAACTGTCGTAATAGTGCTCATTTGAACGGCGATTCGCTTGCTTGTCCTGCAAATGATTGATATTTTAGTATTATTTCTATTAATTCGTTGAAATTTTAATAATATTTTGAGAAAGCAAAAGTTTATTGAAACTAACAAGAATTTCATATAGCTCAGATTAACTTCAACCGTTAATATAAACGAAATACTCACCACACCAGTCGAGTTGTGACGCAAAGAGCCAACCGAACGATTATCCTGACTTTGGTGTTGCTGTTGCTGTGGTGTCTGCTGTTGATATGCACGCGTGGCCGTCGACGAACGCTGCTTGCTGCGCGAATCCGTCGAGCTGCGCGACGAATGTGTCAGCATGCCACCAATATTATCCGACGAAGGGAAATTCTTCATACCCACGGTTGTTGCAACTAGGTTATTTGGTGATGTTGAAGAGGAGGCAGCAACGACATCGCTTAAATGTGGCGACGTCGGTTTATTCAAGGACATGCGTTCCATATTCAATAGTTCCAAGCTACATGAAGAATCCTGCTTATGATGTTTGTTGTGCAAAGGCGCCGTTGGCGAGTGACCGGGTGAATGCATTGCAGTGTTAGTAGTAAAGGCGCTACCGAGCACATTGTTAGCGGTTTTCGTGGACTTCGATTTGATCTAGCGAAAGTCAAGAATGTTTTAAATTAAAATTATAAATTGAAATTTACATTTACTGTTTGGCAACACACCTGTGGACTTATGGGGCTCTGCGGACTCGAGTCACTCGAGTGTTTTTTATTGCTGCTGCTGCCGCTTGTGCCACCACCGGTGCCATCACCACTTGTAGTCTTCGTGGCGGCAGTGTGACGACGACGCGATAGTGGTGTATTTTCCACAGACTTGAAATATTTCTCATGCATAGAATCGTCGCTGGCCGCGCCACCATTAGCCTCGCCGCTCGACTTACGATACGACTTGCTGTGATGCCCTGCGGCTGTGGGATTTATGGCTGTTGACATGAAGCTGCCCGAACGCGCCAGTGACACTTTATATTCACGCTCACGTTCTGCAACGGGAAAAAACGCTTGAAATGTACCATCTTACCCTATACACAAACACGCAGGAGGAAACTGCACACTTACCGCCAGCATATTCCGCCGCACCGTGATGTCTTCCACCCGAACCGCTGCCTCCTGCACCGCTGATACGTTGTGTACGTGGTGTCTGTTGTTGTTGCTGCTGCGACTGTGAGTGTCTTTGATGTGCATAGGCCAGCGGTGGATACTGACCGCTCACACCTGTACCCACAACAGCGCTGCCACCGTCTGGCGAGAATTTCTTCTTTGGTTGTGGTGTGTGCGCCGAATGCGTGGGCGAGGCCACATCCGACGACTTGGACGAGCAGTAGCCTGGCAAATGATGTCCCGGCAAGAGTTGCTGCGTTTGCGTTGGCGTCTGTTGATGATGACGATCGAAATATTTATCGCCTGTTACAACACCACCTCCTCCAACACCACCATTGCCGCTGCCACCACCACCACCATAGGATGAGGCGTGCGGTAAATTGTGCGCACTAGTGCTCTCTTGCAACAAATCAAAGCTGCAATGTAGGTTGTTGTTGTTGTTTTTTTTTGTTGCGAGCATATTGCAAGGTTGATTATATGTCATGTGGGCGATGTGGGCGTCGTTGGACGTTTTATGCAGGTTATGAGTATGGTCGGTGCGTAAAAAGCCACATGAAATGAGAAGCGAAACACACAGCGTATTGTGAATATGTTTGGATGCATAGGCCGAAATAGCGAAGCAGCGCTATAAAGCAACAACACTCACCTGCCCTCCTTGCGTGTGCGCTGTTTCTGTAGTGAACTCAACCGCAAGCTTTCGCCAGTGCCAGCATCGTTGAAACGCCGATAGCCATGTATGCTGGACAAACTGGAATCGCTGGACTTGCCCGACTCTTTGTAATGGTTTGTTGAATCTGCATATGCATATGTATGCGTGTGTGTGTGTGGAAGGAAATATGTAGAGAGAATGAGTAATTAAAGTAGAGTTAGATAAGAAATAATTTCCTATGAAAGAAAATTAATGAATAATGTGTAGTGTTTAAAAAAATGAGACTTTATTAATCATAATAACAGCTCAAAATGATGGGTATGCATTTATGGTGAAATTTTTAAACCAAAATCAGGAATTGAGTGATGTTTTTTTATTTATTGAAGACGAAATATTGATATAGACGTGACTGTTACCCTTTTATGCAAAGAACCAGAGCGGAGTTTGGCGTTAATTTAGATATTGCTCAACAAAAACAACACAAATATACAGATTAAACATATTTGAACTGAGTATCACCTATATGCGCTTATATGGCATTTAATTCACCGATAGTTCAACCTCGGCGCCATCTGGTGAAAATATTAAGTTTGTTATTTATTTTGAAAATAATTGAAAATCGGAAATTATAGTCTAACTCGGATATAACCCCACCTAGCGGAGCTTTTACAAAAGCTTTTTTGTACCAAAAATATACTAGAGTTAGAAAGTTTTTTAGGAACCACTTTTTACAACTAATGATGGTAAATTTTTTATATACATAGGTATGTAAAGTGTTATTCAAAAGTAGTCCGATATGGTCAGCTAACAACGCCATATTTTTTTTCCGTTCTTTTGACATTTCTCTTCAGTTAGTTTTGCCATTTCATCATGGAAAGATATACAATCCAACAACGAGCCCTTATTTTTATTAAGTTACTACCGAAATTCGGAGTCAGTGGCCTCAACTTTAAGAGCGCTATGTAGCGATGAGGCTTTGTTTTGGCTGAATGGCTTCGTCAATAAGCAAAATATGCGTTATTGATCAGACAGCAATCCACACGTACTCCATGAGTCACCATTGCAATACGAAAAAATTACGGTTTGGAGCGGTTTATGGGCCAACGGCGTCATTGGGCCGTAACCACCGTGATGAACAAGACCGGCACGTTACTACGAATATTTTTGATCCGAATTGGACAATATGGGATTCCAACAGGACGGAGCCACAAGCCACACAGAAATGTCACAATCGATTTATTGAAAACCAAGTTTAGTGAACGTGTTATCTCAAGATATAGCTCAGTCAATTGGCCGGTCATGCAATTTGACGCTGTTAGACTATTTCCAGTACGTCAAGTCAATGGTCTATGCCAACAAGCCATCGACGATTGATGAACTTCGTACGAATATCGAACGAGAAATTGCAGCGGTATGCTTGAAACCCGTATGCGTGCCCGTGTTGGACATGCAAAAGAAATCGAGTTCCATACATAATGACATCGAATGTACTTTCACAGGAATAAAGAATTTCCTTCCCAAACCGTTTTTGTTTTATTTAAAAAATTTTAGTGCTCTTATAGAAAATCCGTTATTATTACTTTGAATGCAATATATTTCGAAAATCTTTAAAATTTTAAAGGTTATATCGTTTGATTCCTTTGAAATTATCCATCAATCTATTTAGACATACATGTACATATATATTTAATGAGATTCCTGATTTACTAACAACAACAAATGAACATATGTGATATGTGTTCGAGCTCTACACATACATACACCCATACATATGTGATTCTACTTCTTCCTCTGAATGTCTACCAGCCAAGCCAGATGGGCGGACAAGAAAGATGAGTTGTCTTGCAACCCACTTTATATTAAATAGATACCCACACATACTTAAATTTTTATGTACATGGATGTATTTTGTAGGTAAGCATGCACAAGTATCTAACCCGGCACCGTTCATCTGCCGCAAATGTGCATTCTGCTGGTACCCGACTATTGCAACAGCAAAATAACAACAACAAATAAGCCGAAGTATAATAAAAAAGTATACAAATAGACCAAGAGCAAGAGCATTGAAGTGACACACTGTCTCCGCACCGATGGCAGGAAAAGTGTCAACGGCACACAAGAATTCTATAAATGGTACATATGTATGTATGTAAATTATTATTAGTACATGTGTGCATGTTCATTAATGTCTTAATGTCTCGTATGACTATGCGAAGGCACACCGGCTCCAACAGCTGGCTATGGATGGCGTTATACAAAAAAGTACTTCAACCAATTTACCGGGAAGCCGCAGTCAGTAAGACCGAGGAATGCACATTTGCCTATGTTTGTATGAGTATGTGTGTGTGTGAATCTATGCGCATGAGGATGAGTGAGCGCATGGATAAATTTGGATTGCTTTGGATTCTTGTATATATGTATGTATGTATGCGTGTGTATTATTAAAGTGTAAAAGTAGATATTTTTATTTATGGAGTAAATAGCTTACCTTGTGAGCGTCTCGCAGAGAATGGCTGCATGTCCGTGAACGATGATGAATCACCCGTTCCAACGCTGTGCGTATGTATGTGTGTATGCATGTAGAACGAATCGGCATTTTCAATGATAAACCATACGCGTATCATATATACATATGTACATACATATAAGTACATACAAATGTGGTGAAGTGATCATTTAAGCGCGACAAAAAAGGAATCGCACAATTTGAACAACGTTGCGGATGGCAATGAACGCCAGCAAGTGCGTACCCAATGAATTATGCGACACATATGAATTATGAAAGTAGAAGAAAAGAAATATACAATTGAATTTACATTTCACAGACACTGAATAATTCATTTATTTGCATATATAGAATTATACATATGTGCATACAAATATATGTACATACCTTCTACACTTAATAAGGAAAAAATCAAATAGCGCTAAGCCTACGACCAAGTACTAGCTATTACTCACCGAAAACTGTGACGCCCACGTGGACTAGAAATGAACTCAGCGGAGAGTTTCTCCTCCGAACTGGCATGCAGTGGCAAAGCGTTGGCGCTACGTCCCTCTATGCCCGCACTGCTGCGCTTGCCACCACTGCCGACACTCCCACCGGTATTCGTATTATTCATGGCGGCCAATCCTGCAGCTTCACGCGCTGCACTGCGTTGGGCGCGCAGCTTACCGACCGCCGCCAAAGGTGATTGGGTCGCCGAGGTCGACTGCGATTGTGACCCGCCTCCTCCTGTCGTATGCTGCGTTTGCGTACTACTCTCCTTACGATCACTCGGATCCGTATTCTGTTTGAGCGTTTGCAATTTCGCCAGCGGTATGATATCACACTTGCTTGGCCGATGCCAGACGGTTTTCTGTGTCGCCGCATTGTAGTAGTAAAAGCGTTGCGTATTCGTATCGAACAATTCCCACCACTGTGATGAGTCGGTGCGCTTAATTGGTACATCCTGCGGAGCACATACAAAAACAACAACAAACAAATGTTATCAAATTAGAAATGTGTACAAATACAAATACCGTAATAATCAGAAAAATATGCAACAACAATAGCTCAACTATATTTTACGAGCTTTGTGTGTATGTTTGTGTGTGTGTAGTCACTATACAAATATATAAAATATTAAATAGCAGAGTAAATTATTATGTGAGCTGCTTGTGCCATTTTAAATTGAGTTGAGCCAAGCCGTTTCGGTCAAGTGGCGGTCAGCGGGTGTGCGCCATTGTGTGTGTGGGCGTATGTAAGCGCGTTAGTGAGATGGGTAAGCGGCACACAATGGGTTGCGCGTCAAATTCAAGTGGCAACATACCACGGCATGTTTACATACACTCGTAACTATTGCCCACATAACTATTTTCAGCGATATTTAGACAAGTAGGGGAGTAGGTAAAAAAGCTGTTAATTTAGTTAAAAATTGCAAATGTTTTTATGGCACGCCATTATATGGCATATATCTAGTTTCGACAAGTCACAAATTTAGATGCAAATCATATCAAACGTTTATAACAGAGAAGAGTGCTAATAACACTATACTTATATCAAAATCGACCTTTTTCTGGGTATTGGACCAAACTAAGTTTTTCCGGGGGGTTTAAGACATAAGAAAAAAGTGCATTCTCCTATTTTCGAAGTTAGGCTCCAAATTCGTAATATATAATTATTTAAAAAAAGCCTTTTTTCGATATCATATTATATATCAATACCGAGCATATATGAAGGATATAAAGGAATAAGTATCCCATTAAAATTGACAGCCCTTGCACGCTTGAACTAAAGAAATAAAAAAAATGTATCAATAAAAATTGTCACCACGGACACATTTCGAATCGAAAACTTCTAACTGTAACTTAAATGATCGTTTTCAAAATATTTTCAAAATTTATTTTCGAAATTTTTGAATTTTATTTCTCTAGATGATATCTAATTAAAACCCAGTTATTAATATAAAATCGGATAAAATATGAGACGCTTGATCTTAGTAATTCTTATAAAAAAACTAGCAGACCCGGCCACACGTTGTTGTGGCTAAGGTATACATTAAATTAAGTTGGTCCAATCTTGGCTTCGGCGACGATATTGATTACTCGAGGTCGATTTTTGTTACGCAGTATGATGACAACTCGCTTTACTTTTAATTGCAAAGTGAGTGGTGATAGTACAGGCAATTTTAAATAGTTTGGGATAATTGACGACGTCATCTTGGTTTGTAGCTGTGTCAACTCTCCTGGACCGAAATTCTAAATTGTCGCATTAAGATCATCGATATCTTTGTTTTTTTACCACCAATATAGGTCATTCAATCAGTCATTTATGGTTATCATATTGAGTTTTCATGTCAGGAAAACTTCTCTTTCGAGTCAATGAAGTGACAGAAATCTGTTGGAAACGCTATTAATCCATCGAGGTGTCAACTGCGACCCTACCATTTCCAACTGCTTCTACAATCGCAATTTGATATTGTTGCAAAAACACTCATATGTTAGTTGTTAATTGGCGATACTTTATGTGTCGTTGATCCAGGAATAATTGGAAGAGTCTGGCGTAAATCACCTGTTAACAGAATCCTGGCTCCACCAAAAACGTTTATCGACAATCAAGATATTTTAAAGTCCTGTGCAGTACCTCCAGCGACTTTTTGAATATTTGGAAAATCTTCGTTATAGCGCTATTTTTGGCGATTTTGCCGACTGGTGTTTCGTTCATTTGCAATTTAGGAGTAATTTCAAGGCCGAATGTGCCGTTTGTTTGCGTACTAACAGGTGCCAAGTTGTCACTATACCCGTTAACCTTGGTGGTGAAAATGAGTGAAATTGGTTCTGGAATCACATCAGCTCTTATATACTATATGTTATGATTTTCTATGGGACTCTATGCCGAATATATAGGTCATATTGTGTGTTATCTTAATAAAATTACATCAATAAATTGCGAGAGTGTAAAATGTTCGGTTGGACGTGAACTTAGCCTTTCCTTATTTTTTACAAATTGTTTTGGGCTATCGACACAACCTTATACAATTGAACAATAATAAAAATATTTTAACAAAGCAACAATGACAACCTTCAAAATATTATTTTTTTGGTTTCTCTTTTTATATTTTTCTTGTCAACTCGAATAAAATTCTCTTATTGATATCTTCCTCGCAATTTTTCCATATTTACTCACTTTCTAATCTTTTTCTGGCCTTCCACGAATATTTCAAGATTAAAATTAGCCAGATCGGTTTGAACTTCAACAACCAATAACTTCCCGATTTTATAAAATTTTTAATTTTCTTCGCGGATAGTTAAAAAAATTTAGGGGTGGATCACCCTTAACATTTAGGAGGATGAAAAATAGATGTTGTCCGATTCTCCACCCTAGCCGATATGCACGCTAAGATTCACGAAAATCGGTCGAGCGGTTTCAGAGGAGTTCAATAACGTACACCGTGACACGAGAATTTTATATATTTATATATTTCATATAATTTCGAAAATGTTAAGCAAATAAAGTAACGTAAAAATTACTTATCAACTTGATATGAAAGCTTTAAATACTTTATATTTGAAAGAATCTAAAGTTTCCATAATTTTACAGATGTTAGTAGCAAAAGCTTCCATTAAATGCGCTAAACTAATATAAGAGGTGTGTTCAAAAAATAACGGGAATTTTCAAGTTCATATTGTCCAAAAGAGTAATTTTAAATTTTTTATTATGTATATATATGTAGCTGTATTAATTGCCTACTTTGTCTGTAGCAGCCGCTAAGGTTAGACGTGTTTTTATTAGCTTTTTATTAGCTAAAAGCTCACACTCCATTGCTAGATCGATGTAACTATACTGTAACGATGCCCCCCAATCTCCATATTCGCCAGACATGACTCCGTGTGACTTTTTTCTATTCCAAAAATCGAATTTAAGAAATGTTTCGACGATTGGACGAAGTGCGATGACATTAATATAGACGACTGAATAAATAATTTTTTTTTTTCAAAAAATAAAAATTCCCGCTATTTTTTGAACACTCCTCTTATTTATACATATTTACATATATCATTACTATTAATTTTATTTTTGAAGAAATCTCACATCTGCGCTGAAATCGAATCTGCACATAAAATAGCCCAACTAAATATCTAAATTAAAATGCTTTCGCTGTCAAATGTAATATGAGCCGCGACAATGTGTGCCCTTCAACAGTGCATTCACACACACACACACATTTATATATAAACATGCAAGTGCACCGCTTTCGCTTCCAAAGCTTCTTCATTCATTCATGCGCAGTCAGCAGCGCTGAACACCCACATAGTTCGACGCTTTCATATCGACATACATACTATTGCATACATATACATACGTATGTACATATGTAAATGGGAAACAGAAAAAAATATATGTGGCGCACAGAAAACAGCTGGAATGTGGCTAGCTATGTATGTATGTATGTATGGCAGCTGGCACGTTTTGTTGTTGTTATTTATGCATTGTTTTTGTCATTAATATCAGATGGTTTTGTAAAACTTTTTCATTGCAATATATCAGATGTTTGCTTTCACCGACTTCAAGCGTAATATATTCATGTACATGATGATATGTATATCTGTATGTGTACTAGAAATTGGGCCGATTCATTTGCTTACAATGTCATAAACCTACGCTGTTGTTGTTGTTGTTATCATAAATGCCATCATTATTATATTGTTTGTTGTGATTCGTTGTCAACTTGTTGTTGTTTTTGTTGCCGTCCGCCTAGCATGACCTTGAACTCTTGCTAGCTCAATGACGTGTTGCCGATGAGACCCAGCATGAGCGTCAACAAGCTGCCAACAACAAAACGTTAGTGTAATGTTGGCAAAAATGACAGCCTTCACAATGCAACAACAACAACGTGCACAGGAGTGCAACCCACTGCAATAAGTAACAAGGATAAAAGTCACGTGGCCCACACAAATACGAATACGAATCTAAACAATACTGAAATACCAACATTTGCGCAAAGATAAAAGCAGAAATGTAGAAAATGTGAAGAAAAAAATAAATCTAAATCTGCTTCACACTGCTATTTCCATTATGCTTCTAGCTGCACGCTGAGGCCACTTGGCTTCCTTTTTCGTCGTTTGTTGCTGCACTCGAGCCGAGCAACCTTCAAGCGTGTCCCATCACATCAAACCACTCACACAGTGCTCACAACAATCCTTTCAACCTTTCAATCTCAGTCGCATTCGCTTTGGCTAGCTATGTGTGTCCGATGGTTGTCCGTCCTTCAGCTCTCTAAGCGCTGCACAGCGGAAGTCAGCAAGCTGCAAAGAAACGCCGCTGGTGATGCTGCAACATTCGTATTTACGTAAGTAATATATGCCAGCAAGTAGAGGATCTTACAATAAGAGCACGTAGATGTTGAATATAAAAAATTTCCAGACGTTATATTACATAGAAGCACGCAATTTAGATTGCGATTTCTCAAGATGACACCAACTAAAATTTCAACACTAAGACCTTTAGCGTATAATTCTATAGATTTTGAATAAAGCTCTGGTTGGATGTGAGCTCATGTTATTTAGAACTACATCTTATATAGGATGTGAGCTCATGTTATTTAGAACTACATCTTATATAGGATGTGAGCTCATGTTATTTAGAACTACATCTTATATAGAACCAGGTATGTGCCATCTATAGTAGATTTTTGGCCTGCCGACTAAGATTGGGTATTTCGTTAGGGACACAATCAGATATAACACTGATTCATTGTTTCTATGTTCACAGTTTTACGAATCTACGTAACCGGAAAGTAACCGGATTTCTAACTGACAAAGATTATCTTTTCGACAGCATTTCTCAAAAATTTGCTCAAACACAATCTCACTGATTCTCACTTAGGCACTCTCGAAACACCTATTACTTATATAAATATGTATGTATTATATGTTGTTGTTATAAAAACAAACAGGATGCAGCACCATAATCCATAAACATACTATATACCAACCACAGAGCGTGTGTGAGCGTTTTAAGTGACGCAAGGTCTTTCATTACCAAATATTGCGAGTGGCATAAAGCTAAAATACAAACACACACGAAAATACAAAAACAAACGCACTGTTTAACATAACATCCTTTTTGTAATGAAAGAAATGCTGATGCGGCGCGTGATGATTTTTGACATCATCACAAACACTCGTTCGTGGTTCGTGCTCTTGAAAGCAAACGTTTTAAAAAGCGCTTTCAGCTGGCTGGAGACCCACGCCCACTCTGTGGCGAACATACTCGTATGATAACGTGTGGGCGTACGAGTGCACTATTGAAATTCCATTTCCGCCCATTACTATGATCGAATATTTTATCGAGTGACCTTGAAGTACTTAATATCTAAATATTGCCTAAATCGAGTGTAGAAATGAAGAAACTGAACTTTTATGTTAGACTAAAAGCTTTGAGAAATTTAAAATATTAAAAGTACTGCATCCTGACGGCCATATTAATACTGAGGTTCTGAGTATACTAGATTGTTATATTTTAAATTTTTTTTCGATACCAGTTAACAGGTTCTTCCGTGGTGGAGTAAGTCTGAGCACTGATTTTGCCCTATAATTTGAAATTTTTAATAGTTTCTAGACACACTAGACTAGACAGGCACAAATCTATCATAATATAAAATAGCTCGGACATACATACATATGTATTTCTGTTTCGCTAACAGAATTTGATGTTTTATACTTGAGCACGAATAAAATCGAGTATTAATCAAGGGATCAAGGTAACCTACGTGGAGTGCAGGATAATAGCGCATCAAAATCACTATATACAGTAGAATACCGATGATCCGAACATCGGTTATCCGAATATCCAAATGCATTCGTCTCGGATCTATTTGCCAATTTAAAAATGTTTTAAAAACAAGTAAGGAAGGGCTAAGTTTGGGTGTAACCGAACATTTTATACTCTCGCAATTTACTGATGTAATTTTATAAAGATAACACAAGTCGACCCATATATTGGGTATAAAGTTCAATAGAATAACGAAAATCATCATAAATAGTATATGGGGACTGAGGTATTTCCTAAACCGATTTCACTCGTTTTCACCACCAAGATACAATATATCGAAGACTATACGCTCACTTAATTTAATAATACTTATAATTAGGTATATGGGATATTTGGGAAGTTATGACCCGATTTTTACCATTTCAGGTACAGAGAGAAATTGTTATAAGAAAAAATTCAGAGGGAATGAATTACATTAAAATATCTGAGGGATTTACCTATATTTTCGGTGAAAAATTAACCTTAGGCACTGAGTTCTTCATGTTCGATATCAGGGGCCTTGAATAGTCATGGTCCGATTTTGACAATTTTTCCACAAGTGATGTCACAGCTCAAATACAGTATTTGTGCAAAGTTTTATTCCGCTAGCTTCATTGGTTCCTTATGAATACATTATAAAGTGAACGAATCAGATGGAATTCAAAATTGAGTTATATGGGAAGTAGACGTAGTTGTGAACCGATTTCGCCCATATTCCACCCGTGTCATCAGGGTGTCAAGAAAGTGTTATATACCGAGTTGAAATCGGTGGAATAGATCTTGAGATATGGTTTTTGACCAATAAGTGGGCGACGTCACGCCCATTTTCCATTTTGTAAACAAATCTCAGTGCATCTTCCTTCTGCCATTTCTTATGTAAAATTTGGTGTTTCTGACGTTTTTCGTTAGTGAGTTAACGCACTTTTAGTAATTTTCAACCTAACCTTTGTATGGGAGGTGGGCGTGGTTATTATCCGATTTCTTTCATTTTTGGATTGTATAAAGAAATGGCTAAAAGAAACGAGTTATATACAAAAAACCTATTTGGGGGCCACGCCCACTTTTCCAAAAAAATTACATCCAAATGTGCCCCTCCCTAATGGGATCCTATGTTCCAAATATAATTTTCATAACTTTATTTATGGCTTAGTTATGACACTGTATAGGTTTTCGGTTTCCACCATTTTGTGGGCGTGGCAGTGGACCGATTTTGCCCATTTCGAAAGCAACCTCCTCAGGGTGCCAAGGAACATGTGTTCCAAGTTTCATTAAGATATCTTAATTTTTACTCAAGTTATCGCTTGCACGGACAGACGGGCAGACGGACGAACAGACATCCGGATTTCAAATCTACTCGTCATCCTGATCATTTATGTATATATAACCCCATATCTAACTCCTATATTTCTTGGTGATACAAACAACCGTTATGTGAACAAAACTATTATACTCTGTGCAACAGGTTGCGAGAGTATAATGACAATTGTAATCTGATGAAGAAATCATTGAGGAATTGAACAGTAAGAAGAGAGAAGATGATGAATACTGATACTGAAACTGGAGATGTATGTTAAGTACCATATCACGCAGAAGCTTTTGAAGCTCAAGAAGTTGTTATTAAGTGGATGAATCGGAACCCATCCATTTCTTACAATTGAAGTTCATCAGGGACTTGGCCGCAATGAAAAGATGTAATTATGTAATTCATTATCGCTATAGCTCGTGTTTTATACATCGAATTATCTAAACGACGCATGTTAAACCCATTATATAATAAAAATTTATTGAAATTAAAATATTGTTTGATTTTCTTTGAAATCGATTATAAGAATTTTCGATTATACGAAATACCCCTGGTTATATTTGTTCCGGCAAATCCGAATTATAGTACTGTACATACAACCAACTTTTTTATATCATGAGAGATTTTTTTTTATAACTTGAGAGTTTTCAGTTGTTTACTTATCTTCAGAATTTCAAACAAAAACTTTAACCCTCAACATATTTGAAGTAAAAAATAATTGAATTGGAAAACAAATTTAATAGATTTTAGCAACAAAATAATCTTAAATAAAAAATTTAGTATCAATCTCTATATTATTGCTTATTTGTTTGATTAAAAAAAATTGTATTTATTTTGTAGCGACCTTCAAATCAACGCAACCATCAATAAAGCAGAAATAAGCCAGATTTCGAATTTCGAAGACTGTGTATTTTGCACTCTTATAAAATATATATAAAATGCGTGTGCTTCGTCGTGTTTAAGTAGCAATTACGGTATTAATATTTGCACTTCGTTATCGCATAAAAAACAGATAGTGTGTACGTTAATTAAACATTAAAAAAATTAAATAACATTAATGAGCAGCGCTAGCGTTGGGCAATGACGTGTCGTGCGCGTGTGGTTAACTTTCGCTTTCAAATAATTTGATTACGATTAACTATAACTTCAAACTATTCAACTTTATTTACATTAATAAATGCACTTGTGTAAGAGAGTATGAGTATACAATATTGTATCTATGTATGTTTTTACATGTGGCAAATTGGATGCGTGCTTGCATTGTGCATATTTTGCGCTCACTTACTACATTGCAACACCATAATTATTGCAGAATTGCAAGCTTTTACTTTATTACAATGGTTTATATGCGCTGCTGTTAATCCATGAGCATTTTATGGATGCTACACATAACAGACGTACACACAGGCATACAAACAAGTGCTTACAGCTGTGTGTTTGTGTATTGAATTGCGCGTATTTATAGCATAAATACATAGATACATACAGACATATATATTTTATATGGTGAATGTTTAATTTGAAACATTTTAATTAGCTCAAAATGTGTGAGTGTGTATATGTGTGTCTTCAAGCAGGCAAATCAACTCGCTCGCGCTACTTCATTTTTGTGCAATTTTTGTTTAAATTTCAATTGCTATTTTTATTTTATTTTTATTTTCTTTTTCTATTTATTTGACTCAATAGTGTTCTGCGGTTGCGGCTGGATGGTTGGTTGAGCATTGACTAACGGACTCAACTGGGCTGTGTGTTTGATGATTGCCTGACTGCGCTGGTGTTGAATTAATTGAATTCTATCATCGCCTTTGCCATTGCTAGGGGGGCAATCACCATTGACTACCGCGGTTGCTGTTGCTGTTGCTGCCCACAGCCAACACAAACAACTACAACAATTTATTTTGTTGCAATAAACTATGCGGTATTAGCGGTGGCAATGTGGTCGCGTTGCGTTGGTTACCGCTACACGTTGGTGTGGCATGCAATACAAGGCTGACATACATATATTTGTACAATCATGTACTTTATGGACATTGGGTTGGGCAGACGGCCAGTCAGGCACATGCCTCAAATTTTATTGTTTTGCACTACAAATTTATTTGATATACGAATGTATTAGGATCGTAGCCCCTGTGGGGAAAAACTAGTCAGTTGGTAAAATAATCAATATACATACACTGGTGGCCACATAATTAGGGACAAAATAAAGTTGAGTAAAGTACTCGTTTCAGTTCAATGTTTTTAGCACTAAATTTTCGCCTAGAGACCCACTGTAAATTGCAACGGTATATTATAACTGTGCTCAAAAATGAAGCACGATTTTGAGTGACAAATTTAGACACTTTTACTAAAATTCGGCGGTTTGATGAATTTATTGTATTTTGAGTGTGCTGGTGCTGGGTCACATAATTAAGGACACCAATTTTTTTTATTGGATTTTTTATTATTTTAACACAAAAACTTGAGGTAAGTTGTATAAAGCATTTGTATATTAACTAAATATTCAATATCAAATAAAATAACTGTTAGATATGGGTCGAAAAAAGAGTTGTACTCCAGAATTGAGGAAAATGATTATTTACAAGTACGTGAAGGAAAAAATGTCCATTAGAGCCGTAGCGAAGGAACTTTTCTGCTCAAAATCAATGGTTCCCAATGCTTTGATTCATTACGGAGGACAGGGAGTAAAATAAGAAAAAAAAACGGCCCAGAAAAACTACTTCAAAGGACGATCGTGTAATTTGTAGAGTTTGCAAGGCGAATCATTTTTTAACTTCCAGGCAAATTCTTATCACGATAAAGGATCAACTGACCAACGATGTATCAACACGAACCATCAGATGTCGTCTTCTTGAATCGCAAGAAAAAAACCGCACGTATCAATCAAAAACTTAAAGAGTAGTATTAAATTTGCAAAGGACTATATCGTAAAACCCTTAGATTTTTGGAAACAAATACTGTTGAGCGATGAATCCAAGTTTAATTTATTTGGTTCAGATGGGAAACAATTTGTTCGTTAAATTTTCAATAAATCTATACCTTAGAAGATAATAAATATGGTAACTGAAGTTTAAAAAAATATGTCGCTTTTAAATTATAAAGTAAACCAATATTTTAAAAGAAAACGGAGTGTCCTTAATTATGTGACCACCAGTGTATGTATGACACGAGTGCCATGAAGTTGGCTACAAACGCCTGTTCACTGTAACCATTAACATATCAAACAATGTTGTGGCTAGTTAAAAAAAAGTCTTCTTCACATCCAATGAACCAACCAAACTATTTATAAACATCACATTTACTATCAGATTTAATTTATATCTGTAGGTAACCTTATCTTAGGTGTTGGAAAACGATTCTATTGACCAAAACTATGTCTCGCGGGTATCGAAAAATCTCAAAAATCGCTTTTACTGTAAGAGAATGCTGCGCCCTAAGCGAAACGTTACGTTAAATTTTCATAGTAATTATAAAGCCTTCCTCTACGGTTGGTTCGTGACGTCACTTTTTTATTAAAATTTAATTTTCAGAATACTGGGTTCAAATAAATTACTTTTTCAATTTTCTTATCTACAATCATAACTCAATAACTTTGCAAACGTTACTAAAGCACTTACATAATCTAATACCTATTGCGACTAATGTTGATCCTATAGGGCCCTTACTTATTATATATTAAGTAGCATTAATCTATATATGCACACACATGCATGTCGGTTTATTTATATATTTTATGTACATATGTACATATGGGAAATTACTCATTGTTCGTGCGCCTATTTTTGCTCAACACTTTTGTGCTTTTAATTATAAGTTTTGTACATTTTCTCCATCATTTTTTTTTTAATTTACAATACTTTTCCTATACAACTGCGCCAGCGAATTTATTACACTACTTTTAAAATTTATTTTTACTTTTTTTTGGAAATGTTTTTTTCGTAATTTCTTAAGCATTTTCACATTCTCCCGCTGTTCTGCGCTGGGATGTGCCAAACCATCAAAGTGCCTACATTATTACATGCGCTAGGCTTGTTGTTGTGGGCTGCTCTTATTGCCGATTGCCAGCGATGACCTAATTTTGTTTTGAGTTTTTTTATTTTTATTTTTGTTTTCATTTTCATTTTCATTTCTCCTAGGTCTGCATTTACATATATGTATTTATGTACGTAATTGTGTATATATGTATGTAGTTTGCACTTTTATTTGTTTGTTGCATATTTTCCACACATTGTTGTTATTATATTTTTTATAGAATTAATCTTTATCAAATGTTTTGCGTGTGTGTTGTGGTTGGGTCGGCGGAGTGTGGCTGCGTTTGTTTTGCTTTTTTTAAATCCATTCTCATTCATTCTTTTTCACATTACATTATGCGATTATTTCAAACTACTGTTGCACAACAATAACAGCAACAATATGACTTTTGTGTTTTATTGTTGGCTTCATTATGATTTTGCAATGCGAGAAATCGTTTTAATCGCATTTCAATGGCAACCTCGCATGCCTCATTTTGTAATAAACGCAATGCTACTTTGAAAATTATGAAATATATATGACTTTAGCACTTAATACTATTTTTATATTTGATGGATTTAATGGAAACGTGCTTTTGTATTGGTTTTGAGTATTAGTTAGCCAGTGTATGCAAATATGTAGGTAAATTAGTATTTAAATATGTACAAGTCTATGTAATCGTATATTAAAGTAAAGTAGCTCCGTTCGTTTATTTTTAAACTTCCACTAATCACTTCAGCAGCTTAGAATTGGCCAGCGACACATATCCAGCTCCAGTTAAATAGTCACCTACATATATACACATTCATACATACAATATGCATTTACTATATAGTCCGTACATCTATATACGTATATCTCTATGAAAATATACATATGTGCGGAAAATTGTTTGCGAATATTTACTATGCCCAATGACTATCTTTTCATTGCGTCTCCTCATCAACAATGTATTTGGAGCAGACTATCATTTATGCCAATATGTGTCGAGCAAAAGGCAAGCAAGTTGGCAACACTACATGGAACGCGTCGCTGTAGCTATTAGACATGCAAAACTATGCAAGCAGCAAAAGAATGCATGAATGAATTTTATGGATGCATTTTTATGTCATAATGAACTCATTACTGAAGCGAGCGCCACCCGGAAGAGGCATTAGTGCACAGCTATGTATCCTCACTATGTACTATATATGAAGTATGCGATGGGGCATATATCTACTTATATGGTATATACTACTACCTACACATACAATATATAAATGTGTAAAAGTCGATTTTGCACACACAAAAATGCCAGCAACTTAAAAACTCCCTGAAAGTTGACCACCCTTACGCTCTCGTGTGCTCACACATGCATTTTCGCGAAATTTGTAAAGTGCCCTACAGGAAATCAAAGGTTTCAGGTTCAAGCCTTGAGAGGGTAGTTTAGTTTATATGGTAATTTAGACAGGAACTTGTTAAGAATGTTCAAAACGGTCTGGAAGGATCTACAGGGATGCAAAAGCGCAAAAGTTATGTGTGAAGCGGTAGATCAGAAATACACGAAGTTTTTACTGATGCTCGATAGAAGGAAATGCAGGAACATAGTCGGTATACGCACTGATCACAATCTGGTAGCGGCGCACGTCTACAAGATGGACCTGACAGGTAGTGACCTAACAGGTAGTGAGGAATGCAGGAAATGTCAAGAGGAAGGTACCAGAGAAACTATGGAACAACTCTTGTGTGCTTGTCCTGCAGTGGCAAGGCAACGGCTTCAGCAATTGGGGGATTCACAGTACGATAATCTGGAAGAGATATCGTTAGGGAAACCACATCACCTTTTGAAATTCGCGTCAAGCGCAGGCTTCCTAAAGGATGACTACGTGACGACACTCCATCTGGTATCACAAAGGACCAAAATCGGTCTATGTGTGTCTTATTGGCCTACCAGATTAACCTAACCTATCTAACCTAACATATATTTCGATAGTATAAATATAAATTTTAAGCTAATTTTTATTTAGAACATGAATTACAGCGTTCTGAGTAACCCTACCTCGAAAAATTGGATTCGTACTTCCTGCACATTTCCGGCTGATTGGCTTATCGGAAACAAAAAAAAAATATCGTCGTTTTAATTGTAAGATAAATGCATTGAACTCACTACGATCAAGTGAATTTTGACTTTTGGTAGAAAAAAAAAATTGCCACTTTTGAGTTTTTTTATTTACGTTTTGAGATTATTTGAGTTTGAGATACGATGGAAAAAAGTGTGAAAACACACTTTACTACCGTATTCTAGACATGCTAATACTACGTTCGGACCGACATTGAAAACCTCTTGAAAACACAATTTGTGGATTGTGGAACCAAAGTCGTTCTGACCGACATTTTGTGTTTTCGATGCGTTGAAGCACATTCAAAAGGGTAATGCAACATGTGTATAATGTTGAAATATAAAAAGTCACCATTCGAGAAAAGAAAAGAAAACGCGCTTAATAACATTAAACAAATAAATTGCGAGAGTATAAAATGTTCGGTCACACGCGAACTTTGCCCTTTATTTCTTATTTTTATTTCTGTTTCTCCATTATTTTGACAAAGTGGTAAAATTTGTTTACAATATCAAATGACAACTTAGAGCTGGCAAAATATGTCTTCCAATAATATAGACTAAACTAGAGCAGACATCCATTATAATGAGTGGAATGTAAGTTTTCAAGAAGTTTTCAGCGAAAACTGTGATTTCGTTTGACAGACTTTGCATGGATGAAAACACAAGTTTTCGAACGAAACCCCATTTTTTCAATGAAAACATGTTTTCAATGTCGGTCCGAACGTAGTATAAGCAAGTAATCTATGATTTAAAAAAATAAAAATTGTTTGAGCCCATCACTTGGGATGATCCAATTAATTCCATTTGAACGATTTTTTTGGCGATCTCGCTGTAATCTGCATAATTACATATTCTTTCATTTCAATCTCTTTCCTACAGGGTCTGCATGTGCACACATAGTCGTACTTGGTTGTAAAAGCGTGCGCACCATCAAGGCTTTATTGACATCCCCACACCATAAATGAGTCATGCTTGTAGTAGTAGTGGCTTTTATGTAGTTTCACTTCGTTTATATTTACTCCCCTTACACGTTTGGGCAACCACTTTGCGTTGCATTTGCAGTCTCTATGTTGTGGTGCGCCATGCTTTGTAGTGGCAAAAACACTTTGCACCCGAAAAAATGTTGAAATAAATGGTTTGAGCAATGTTAACGCTCCATTAAAACGCGCGGCTGGTCATTAAAGTCTTACAAATTGTGCCGGTTTGCAATTGACCCAGTTGCTTATTTTTTTACAAAGTTTGAGTAAAGTTTTACAGACTACTTTGTACTAATTCACATACATAAATTAGAATAAAAACAAACATTATCTTAACCCGAAGTCATATTTGACCGCTTTTTTTTTGCTATTACAATTTTTTTTTTCTTGCAGCGCATACTTAATAATGACCCAATCTTTAACGAAATTCCTTACGCATTATATATGCATGTATGTACATATGTTATCTACTGACGAAATGTGTCCACTTTCAAAGTAGCCAACCGACTCCGAAACACGTCATTGAATTGGTTGTCAGTGATTCATTCATCGAAGCTAATTTAAGCGCACTCACCGTTTAAGGATACATGTGTAAATATGTATTGTAACATGCGGCTTTTAGACTTTCTTACGCGCTTCCGTTCTCTAGCACGCGTTTCTCCAAAAGCGTTATTCATTAGTATGAACTTCGATATAGCACACAGATACTTAGCTAGGTACTGGTGTAAAGCATATATGTATGTAAGTATGTACATATGTATGCGCACTCTTAAGTGGTAGCCATAACCAAGGCGCTGCTACCATATTGTCAACAGCAATTCTGTTAACTTCCATATTTTTTTGCTGCCATTATCGTTGAGCTTCTACCGCCGCTGTCTTTTGAAATTTTATAGTTTCACATTATTACCCACTCGACGTGCTCATTATTACTTTATTCACTTTGCGCTGCTGTGTTGAGTCGCCTCTTTGCACCCGTTGCGGAACATGGCACGCCCCTTGCGCCCACTTTTTCCGATGCACGATGAACGTGATTTGAAATTTGAATCAGAAGCAGACGCTTTAAAAAAGACTTCTTCCGTACAGCGACATAAATATGTGTGCAGACGTGTTTGTATGTTTATATGTAAGTATGTTATGTGGACATATAGAATTCTTGAGCGTGTAGTTTTCTTGCACTGCTATTAAAGTGAAAATCGTGTCTTTTTCTTGTTTGCTAATTTTGTGTTTCACAGTTTTTTCTGACATTTACATATATTAATTTTTTTTTTAATATATACAGCGGTGGTCAACTTATTGGAAATGATGACAGAAATCCAGTGTTTCATTCAAAGAAAGTTCTTTTTATAAATAGTCCATATATTGATTATTGACAAAAAACTCGGACGTTTTTATACCGTTATTTTGTGTGGAATTAAATTTAAAAAATATTATTTTTTGACAGTTATTTTTTGTGAAAATTAAATTAAAGAAACATTATTTTGGCACTTAAAACTACCACATCAAAATCGAAATTGAAACCCATTGTCTGAGTAAGAATTGCTCTCTTTGAAGCTTGGTTTCTAATTTCATGCTTACCACTGTAGCTGTCATTGAAATTATTTTCGGTTTCTGCTAGTTGTGGTCGGTTTTTGGTCGCGTTGCTTCAATTCAAAACTTCCGGTAGTTGCCTTGCCAGCCTTCCACTCACCGAAACCGACCACCAAACAATCAGCCAACCAACCAAACACACACACTCACATACAAAGCAGTTGGCAGTTTGGTGTGTCGCACGCCGGTTACCTTCCGCTGCCGCCACATAAACTGTTACACTGTTGCTGCGCTGAAGAAAGCAAAGCAATCGAAATGTGGCATAGTGTGTTGTCAAGATTTAGAAACTGAAACGTGCTTTTATGCCTCGCTAATCGCACCATTTCTGGTTGTAGCCCCTGCTACTACTCCCAAATTTCAGCACACCTCCTCTCCAAACTTGAGAAGTTCGTTCTTCAGACCTGGCATGTAAACAGTTGCTGATATGTTACTTTTTTTGCTTTGATTTAAATTCCTCCCTTGTTGTTGTTGCTGCTGTTAAAGTAGCCGTCATCGTTATCGCATTTGCACTTTTTAACCACATCAAGCATGCTTATGTATATATACATATGTACATATGTATGATTTATTTGTGTTTGCATATTATATACTCGTAAGTTTTTCCATTTTTTCCACGGTGGTCGTCGTTGAATGTTATTGTTGTGTTGGTACTAGTTTTCAAGCCAATTTCAACGAGTATTCCAACTTGTTTGCATATAGGTGCGGAATTATGTTTTTTATATGTCCATGTGTATTTTGTAATGTTTTTAGTAATCTAAAAGCCTACTGAATATTCGTATTGTGAGGAATTAACCCAAAGAGAAAGCACCCATTATGCTAAAAGGTATTCAGATTTGGGCCTACAAAAGTGAAATAATTCATCGATATTTATATTTTCGGCGATATTGTGAATTTCTGATAATAATTGTGTGAAAAATCTTGGAATATAGATTTTTCAAAGCATAATTTCTAGCATATATCATATCATAATTTCTTATTTTAATTTTTATGCCTTAATGGAATGAAAATAATTTTTCACGATTAATCCACATTTGAAGGATTCTTAACGATCTAGTTTAATGTTTGACCCATTAAGAGAGATCCAATAAAGTGATAGAAAATTAATTAAATATATTGCTTCAAATTGGATAATCGTTAATATGGAAAAAAATCTCGATTACTGGCGATATAAAATACGACTGATATCGATAATTCGATATTTTAAATTAAAAAAAATTTATTAAATAAATTCATCAGTTTGTAAAATTCATGTTATTTAAAGGGTTTTTCAATAGGGACGCTACAAAAGTAGACCGATAGTGACAGCAAACGACGCCAGATCTTCCCTCTCTTTTGACATTTCTCTTCGGTAAGGTTTGTTATTTCATCATGGAAAGTTATACGATCCAACAACGAGTAGAACCTATTAAAACTTACTACCGAAATTCGGAGTCAGTGACCTCAATTTTAAGACCGCTATGTCCAATTTATGGTCGGCTCATTTCTGGCTGAATGGCTACGACAATAAGCAAATTATGCGTTATTGGTCAGGCGTACTCCATGAGTCGCCATTGCATCCCGAAACAAATAACGTTTTGGTGCGGTTTTTGGGCCGACGTTGTCATTGGGCAGTACTTCTTCCGTGATGATCAAGACCGGCACGTTACTGAGAAAGGGTTTTTGTTTTATTTAAACTTTTGTAACGCTCTTATTGAAAAACCATTTATAAAGGGTTTGAATTTGTTATTATGTTCGTATGATATTCATATTCGAAAGCCACAACTTCACAGATTATCATGCGGTTTGACTTTTATATAGCTGATAAACCATGCAATGCTATGTATATAAAAATCGTCGACAAATTCTTTCAATATATTTATATTATTTATTTTTATGTACATATATAATAGGAATTTAAACGATTCAAGAATAGTAGTTGTTGGCTCCTTGCAAGATTAATTTCAGAATGTTTATAATTTCGAATAAAAATTATAAACTTTTTATGAAAAATATATATGTATTTTTCAGATAACACATATTTTCCATTCACAATTACACAACTGCTATATTTAGAAGAGAATGAAGTTGAGAAACTCATACAAATTGAACAATAATGAATTCTAACAAACAATTATGCATATGTGCTAATTCTCTAGTGTAAGCTATGAATATGATGAGTATATGTGAACAAATTGGTAGTCCATCTACAAAATTCTGATCTCCATAATAATTAATTAACACAAATTAGCGGAATTTATAAAATTAAATGTCACAAGCATGTCACGAGTATTTAACGTTCGCGAAATTTACATGAATATGTAATGAAAGCAAATAAAATGTGAAGTCAATATTGTATTTAACCCTACAACTCAGTGCACATTATGATTCATATATACATATAACTGTTTTTAAATACAGTTAGTACTTGAAACATAACCTTAAAATCGTATACCAAAACAGAACATTTTGAATTAGAAAAGTGAAAACTTTACATCCAAGAAAAATCAGTTTGGAATTTCAGCCGGGCAGGTGTGAAAGTAGAGCAACATGATGCATGCGACAGGTCAGTCGGTCGCTTGGCCAGTTGAGTCATGTTGGTCATAAATGCTAACTAACTGGGTCAATGCAGGCAAAAATATGCAAAAGAACATGCAAGCAAACTACATGTTTCGCTGTTGTTGTTGTGGGTGAATACAAAGTTGCGATTGTGCGCGCCAATACTGAGAGGTGGCACAAAACACGATGCTCTCGAACATAGCCAATTGCAACGCTTTAATAAGCAATGTTGTTGTTTTTATTTTTCTCTGCTAGTTTGTATGAATAATTTTGGTGGTTGGAGAAAAAGAGCGTAATGGACATCTTCAGTGACCGAAAATTCCGACTGTTTCGACAAATAACATAGCCAATTGCAACGCTTTAATAAGCAATGTTGTTGTTTTTATTTTTCTCTGCTAGTTTGTATGAATAATTTTGGTGGTTGGAGAAAAAGAGCGTAATGGACATCTTCAGTGACCGAAAATTCCGACTGTTTCGACAAATAGAAACAACGGAGCTGTGCATGAACGAGCACAAAGCTGCGAAGGATACATCTGTTTGTGGAAGTATCCTTGACTTCCACATACAGACATGGCGTCACAACGACACCAGAACAGGATACCGTGAACAGCACATTAAGTCAGCTCGCGAAGATTATTTTAAATATGAATATGCAAGTGTTTACGAATACAATACATAAGTAGATATATTTGTATAGGTACATACATATATCCCTCTTTTTGATCCCGCATTTAAATAATATGTGTTACACTTACTTCCGGTGGATCCCAAACGCACTCGCCAGTTGTGAGATTTGCATACATATGCTCCTTGGTGCGTGGCTCGATTATTTCCACCCATTCTATTCTGTAAATGCAAGGGAGAAAAGAGAGAAAAAAATTAGTAACAAGTAAGGAAAGGCTAAGTTCGGGTGCAACCGAACATTTTATACTCTTGCAATTTATTGCAGAAATTTAACCAATACATATATGCGGAATAAAGCTCACCGTATTTTTGAAAAACCTATAATTAGGTATATGGGAGCTAGGAGAAGATACTTTTGAAAAACCTACAATGAGGTATATGGAAATGTTATGACCCGATTTTAATAATTTTTGGAACAGAGACACACTATTAGAAGAAAACAATTTCCTCAGAATTAAATTGAGATATCTGAGAGATTTACCCATATTTTCGGTTAAAATTTATCCTTAGGCCCTGAGTTTAACATGTTCGATATCTGGGGCCTTGAAAAGTTATGGTCCGTTTTCGACAATTTTTTCACAAGTGAAGCCAGAGGTGATATGCACTAATTGTGTAAAGTTTTATTCCGTTATCTTCATTGGTTCCTTATGTTTACATTATAAAGTGAAGGAATAAGATGGATTTCAAAATTGAGTTATAAGCAGGGACCGTAATCATTATAAGTTTTATTATAAAAATCACAAAATAATGATTATATATTGATTTCTATGATTTTCTTCACAGTTAATGATTAATTTTGAGTAATTTGTTAATTTGTAAAAAATCATAAATAATCATCATTTTTGAGCAAATAAAATAAAAATCATAAATAATCATTATATTTGATTTTTATATTTTTTGCTCGAAATAAAACTCACTTTTGGATTACATGTTTGTTATTAAGTTTTTTGGTACTATTTTTTCATGTCCTTTTAGAACATAGCTGAAGGATCAAATTTAAGATATGATTTTGCCACAGCCTAAATGAGTCAAAAACTATATCTCAAGAACTACTGCACCAATTTCAATGAAATTTGTTCCATGATATTTTGATGTCATTCCAATATTTTCATGTCATTTTTTGTCCGTGTTATCAGGGTGTCAAGAAAATGTTATATACCGAATTTCATTCGAATCGGTCGAGTAGTTCCTGAGATATGGTTTTTGACCCATAAGTGGGCGACGACACGCCCATTTTCCATTTTGTAAAAAAAATCTGAGTACAGCTCCCTTCTGCTATTTCTTCTGCAAAATTTAGTGTTTCTGACGTTTTTCGTTAGTTAGTTAACCCACTTTTAGTAGTTTTCAACCTAACCTAACCTATTATCCGATTTCAACTATTTTCATGGTGTGTGGTGGGGTGCGTAAGAGAACCGACTGCAGAAAGTTTGGTTTACATAGTTTTATTGGTTTGCGAGTTAAATACAAATAACCGATTTATGGGCGGGGCCACGCCTACTTCCCCAAAAAAATTACATCCAAATATGCCCCTTCATAGTACGATCCTTCATACCAAATTTTATTTCCATAGCTTTATTTATGGCTTAGTTTTGACACTTTATGTGTTTTTGGTTTTCGCCATTTTGTGGGCGTGGCAATGGTCCGATTCCGCCCATTTTCGAACTTAAACTTCTTATGGTGCCAAGGAATATGTGTATATTGTGCCAAGTTTCGTCAAGATATCTTAATTATTATTCAAGTTACAGCTTGCACAGACGGACAAGCGGACAAACGGACGGACGGACAGACATCCGGATTTCAAATCTACTCGTCACCCTGATCACTTTGGTATATATGACTCTATATCTAACTCTTTTAGTTTTAGGCGTTACAAACAACCGTTATGTGAACAAAACTATAATACTCTCTTTAGCAACTTTTGTTGCGAGAATATAAAAATTGTATTTTACAAAAACATTCCATTTTACTACCCTTTATGAAAATGAGAGTGGTACAAAGAGTAAGACGAATAAAATACCCTCACTACTCCTCAGGTCATAAAAGAATATTAATGGATAGATTTAAGTAAATATATGCACATACGTATGCATATGTACACGAATGTCACGAATATTGCAGCTGGCAAATTAATAATTGAGGAAAGTCTTTAATAAAAGTCAAAACAATTATAATATAAAGATAAATATACATATAATTTTTATTAATGATAAAAAAATCCAGTCTAAGTTAAACATTAGAATTCAGCTTCAGCACGTAAAAACCTTTCATTAACAAACTGATTAGAATATATAGAATAAGAACAGATGGAGCGATAAGCTGTACAACCGGTACCAACAAGCCTAGAATTTGAATACTGTATTTGAATGTGGAAAAGGAAGATCTTAGTAAAACAATATATGTATGTTTTTGTGTTGGGAGCGGTTTTTGGCAAGCTAACAATTTAAACTACTTATTTATAAGAGAACATATTGAGTTTATAAATAATTGTATTATTTTGTATTTTTCTTCTTTATTTAGTAAATTTAATTCGGAGAAAGAAAGAAACATTTCATTTAAACTCTACTAAGTCCCATTTTTTTTTTAATTTTGTATGGTATTTATAAACATTTTATACTACTTCGCAATTCAAATAAAAAACTTACAAACTCACACACACATACGGATTCACCATACATGCGTACTTCACCCATTCATACCACGAACGCGTTCATTCATTAATTCCACGAGGCAAAAATACACCCCTCCCCTTATAAACATTTGTATGTAACAGTAAAAATAAACTAATAACAACAACAATATCTGCAGAATATTAAAAATTCGCCGCTACGCCGGGCATCCTTCACTCACACACACACACAAAATATGTAAATACATACGCGCTCTCACGTTTTCCATTTCTCTCATTCACAATCACCCGCTTTGACATTTCTGTTGGTTTGTGTAACGCATCCGTCGAAGTTTTCAAAAATATTCGTCATTGTTAACAACAATATTATTGCCTTGACTGCGTGCAGCACACACCCTGTCTGTGTTATTTTTGGGCTTTTCCTACCAGCGTCTTTTCATTTCCTTATCATTTCTTTTCGGCCCTATTTACTAGGCAATTTTTGATATGCTATCGACTTTAGATATTTGTGTTTGACTGCAGTTATACCAAAAAACATATCCATGTTGCCATTTCCTTGTACTCAATTTTTCAACCATACACTCTCGTACTCTCTTTGCTTGATATGCACATGCGCCACTCTCGTAGGTATGACAAGATTTATGCATTCCTTGTTATATATTTGGCTACATTGTGACAAATCGATTTTGACAATCACACATGGCGAATAACAATGGAATGAAGGAGAAAAACATTCAAAGGATCAATTCAATTTTACTATGTTTTGAGGGAAATCAAAATAATACCGCAAATTACTGAGAGAAAGATCATTTTAAATTTTATGGAACAGCTGATATTTATATTGAATAATAGGTACAGCTACCAGAGCGAGACAATTTCTTCTGAACGATGAAGTATTCAGGACCACATTTTTACATTATCACGATTTAAGATTGCAATAAATACCGCTACAAGGATAATACAGCTTCTTAAGTAAAACAAAGTATCAAACCCTACCGGATATAGGTAACTAAGACAAAACAAACATAAAGAGAGAAAGGATAATAGGAACGGAGAAAGAGAATTCAGAGTCAAGACGTCAACTCAATTGAAGAGCGCACTCATAGTACGAATTGAAAAATGAATATGGACGACAACAAAGGGGAGCGGCTTCTATAGCGAATTTCTTGTTGGTTTGTAGATTTACAGTTCTTTTTTCTTCATGCAACAACCTACATAGACGGTAAATAAATATATGTATTTGTATACACCCATGTAAAAATATGCAAATGCATATGTATATATGTTTACATATGCATCCCACTCTACTCTACAGCACCACCCATCCTTTACAGTGTCGCTTTGCAAATTACTACCGCCGCCCATATCAACCCCCACACATATGTACACACACATAAGCAGTAACGCTTCATCTTGACGGACTATAATATCTTAGTAATCGTAACTAATTTGTGACAATCAGACATATTTATTGCCTTGCAGCACGCTGATTGCAAAAAGTTGTATAGCCTTAAAATTTCTTAAGGCATGCAAATACATACATATACCTATTCAAAAAAAAATTTAACGTACACACCTTTCGTTGCTGCAACTCGAACTCATTTTTCCGCAACTGCGTTCGCCTTCAATGATCGACGCTGGTTTTTCCACGACTTACACTATATCTGCACTTAAACACTATTTTTTTATTTGCGTACACTTTGATTTTCTTATTTCTTTTTTTCAGATATCTTATATTTTATAACACACACATAGATACACCTAAAACCGTTTGCAACGTGAACGTTTTAACACTTTCCAACTCGGTGAACTGCAATTTTCCTCCGTTTTTCACTACGCCGAACGTTGCTCCTCCCGTTTACACTTCCTTTTTTTCTTCAATACTAATGCCCACATTGTGAACTAATCAACTTGTGCCATTTTCCACTACCTTGCACCACATATGCACCCAATTTTCCGATATGAGCATATAATATCTTTTTACAGCATTTAAATTAAACTGACATTTCAATTATTTAAATTCAGCAATATCCTAGTTAAAAATACATATACATATATGTATATTTGATATAAAAGATATTTTCCGCGACTACCGTTTTAATTGTATATTACTCGCTCGCACGCACAACAGAAATGAAGTAACTGAGGAAAATAAACCCAAATGTCATGAAATGGAGACGAATAAACGAATGACAGAGGAAATTTTGCTACCAAAAATTGAACAAACAACAAAAGGAAATTAAGATATACACAGGGTTGTATTATAGTTAAATTATGATCCGATAAATTATATCGATAAGTGATAAATCGAAGGTTATTTCAACAATAGTAATCGTTTTAATTTTATTCGAAAATCCTATTCAAATCACCGAAAATTTTAAGATTTTTATAATTTTTTATTTGTATATACCAAAATGGTTTCATTTTAAAATGTATTCAGCAAACATTGTATAAAAATCATTTTGATCTTAGATCTCCATTTATTTATGTATGTATGTACGTGCGATTTAATAAAACTATAAATGGCCAATGTTGCTCACTGGCTCAATAGCAATCAGCTGATATACTTTCGCCGTTTGACTCCGGCTTAAACATACTCAAAATGTCTTCCAAAAGTGATGCCAAATTCTCATTACACAAAAACCATTCATCTTGTTTACAAATTTCTTCCTCGAAATCCGTGCGTCTTACTAGCGCAAGAAAATCCTTTGCATTTACGTTACTGAATTGCCGGTAAAATAATTTGTCTATATGTTTTCGCTCGTCATCTGGTTGGTGTTGGCTTGGCGTTGTTTGTTTACTTCCTCCATTTATGTGCATACTTTGCTCATATGCTTCCGCCAATAAATTGATATCTTTTGTATCAAGTATAGATTCGATGATCTCTTCGGAGTCGAGAAATTCTAAAGTTTCGGCATCTCCGCTTACAATTTCCACTGAATTATTTTCTAACTTTACTGTTTCGGAAAGTGAACTATTTAGTGTTGTTTCATTATTATTTGATTCGTTATTGTTTAAAGACAACACTGAACGGGTGCTCATATCAGTATTGTTCTCCGAAGTCATTTGGTTATTTAACTTTTTAGTATCTGATGCACAATCGTAGTTATATTCATCTAGTTTATCAACTAACTTTTTCACCAGACTTTTGGCTTCTCGTATTACAGCCACATCACAATCATCATTTAGGCACTTTAGTATTGCACCAAGGCAACCACGTTGCGATAGTTCATTTAGTATTTTGGAAAATCGTAAATTTATTTCCTTTTCATTTAATTTAACAATCTTTCGCTTCTCTTTGGAGAATGTTACTGGCGGAAATATGCCATCAATCATACCCTCATCGGACAACAAATTGCGTATTTCACTTCTCCATGCTTTTAAAGCTTCCACTTTTACTTCCCAATGTAAATCGTTGACAACACAATTAACGAGCGTTGAGTAGAAACTATCTTTATAGCGACTGGTTATTTTACGGAAACTGTTTAATTTAGTAAGTGTAGACAATGCCTCTTTGCGTACAATACCTTCTGGGTCGTTGTTGAGCACATCAAACAGATGATCCTTATAAGTAATAGATAAATATTTTGTTATTTAAAATATTATCTTCAAGTTATTGTAACTTACGGGTAAATTTTGTTTGCTTAAATCCAATTCCCATATAGCATCAATTGCTACAAGTTCTGAAATGCATTTAAGTGCAGAAGCACGGACGTAAGGCTCTGAATCGTGTTTGGCCATATCATACACAATACGGCACATCCAGTGTTCAGCTAAAAATTTCTGAAATGCGGGATATTCTACAATATGAAAATAAAATAAGTTAATTAGTTTAAAGAAATGAACAAAAAAACATACTAAGACGTGAAATGTCGGTAATTGAGATGACAAGCTCTAAAACGCTGTCTCGCACCTCCCAAGCAGTGTCATGAGATCGTTTCATGATAACCGGTGCCATCACCAACAATGCGGAACCTTTCAGGTTATCCACAAGTAACGCCATGTTTGGAGAAAGAAAGTGTTCTATTGAAAGTTTTAACAATTTAAGCGATTGCACAGACACCTGTAACAAAATAAAACGAATGAACTTCAAATAAGGTTAAATATACATATAGTTTATTTTACCTTCGTTGGCAGGTCATCTGTTTGTAGAAGATACAAAACACAATTTACTAAGCATATTGTCTCAATTGAATCCTTCCAAGTAATTTTGAATCGTTCGATCAGCGTCTGCATTGCAACCAAAATAGCATGTACGACATTTGAAAACTCGGAAATAACTGAAAAACTTGGTATTTGTTTTAGAGTGCAAGCGGAATCATCTGGGCAGTCTAACATATTATGAGGGTATAGTGTTATCATGAACTGTTTCAGCGCATATATACAAGCTTGGAAAACAAGCACCGCTTGATCACGCTCCAATATATCCACCATTGACATGGCGCCGTGTATTGCTTTTATTGATAAATCGGCATTTGTTGTTGGTGGTTTATTAAACAGAAGGTCTCTGTACGCGTAACTGATGCGAAGCGTTAGTTCACAAACTATTTCGAATATTTTTGTCATATATTTCTCAAATATTTCTTCTTCGAGAAATTCATGGGATCGTAAAAGTATGTGTAGTGGCAGCAGTTGAAAAGTTATCAACTGGTGTTCAAAGCGCACCAATTCATTTTCAATGAAAACCTCTTTAGGAACGCGATTATGAAGTTGAAGTTTTTTCCACAATTTATGATTGATTTCAGCAACATTAAGAAAAGTTACGCAGTAATTTCGGGAGACACAAAACTTCATTTGATTGAAAATCGAAACACAGAGTTCATTGAAGTTATCTGCTGGAATCTGATCTCCAGTCCACTTATCATGCACTAATTTAGCAAAGTAAAATGATGATAATGTTTCCAAAATTTTTCGAATAAAATTTTCGTTATGTGAAATTTCAGTTAGTTTCCAAACTGTAATATCAATATTATACTCCGTTTTACAAATTTGGGCAATACTAGTCTTTTCTTCCGATTCGAGCGTTTGTTGAAGAATAAATGAGATTAAAGCCAATGTTGAAGAGAGCTTATGCTGCAATTCATAATCATCAACATTGATAACAATGCTCTCGTTATGGCTGTCATAAACATTTTCCATAATAGGCTGAAATACTTCACTAAGTATTTCTTTTACCACTTTCGCATCTTTCGTTTTCACATCGAATTTATAAAGCATCTCATATAGTAAGTGGCGTGCTTCACGTACCACATATAGTGTGTGAGCTTGATTACAATATTCTATAAGGAACTGCCACACACTCATAGTACGCAAATAGGCCAAACCAATGCTGTATTTAGACACAGCATGCAAAAGCCGTATGACCCCTAATTTAATGGACGGATTGAAACGATGCGATTCACGTTTTACGATCTCTAGTACCCTGGAACAAATTTAAGGTTATAAATAAAACCTGCATTGTAAAATTGAACTCACTTGTCCACCAAACGGCGCTCTCTTATTTCGATTACGGTCCATTCGTTGTTTATAAGTAAACCAAAAACGTTGAAAACAAACGAAATAACTTTGGGATTCAATTTGCTGATGTCCTCGCACAGAATGTTTATGCAGCGGTCAACCCAATCCAAAGCAAAAGGCGCTTGTAGTATGTAAGCGTTATCTGTAATATTATTAAATATATCAAAGAAATGTTCACCAATATACCGACTGTACCGACTAAAATTCAATCTTAACCTTTTGCAGCCAAGTGGCTTACGAGCTTATCAAGACAAATATAATGATTTGTGATGAAATTCTCATCAAGGAAACATTCGAATATCTGCTTCAAATTAGTGATAATTTCCAGACGTTCTTCCATATTGTAAACAAATGCGACTTAATTGTTGTATTTGATTTGGATTTGGTTTTTAATATATAACGACGCCATATAATGAAATTGTTATTTTATTTTTGTTAAATCAGATATTTAGATTTCAAGTTGTTATCACAGCACAGATATAAATCAGAAACTATAAGAAAGTGGCTAATTCTGAATACATCAACACTAATTGATAGGTATGTTTAGTGAAAACTGCGCTGTGAAAAGAATGACATAATGAAATGTCAATAATTACAGAAATTCATGATTCTTATTGGAAACTTTTTATATATATACTAAAAATTAAAAAATAAATAGTGTTATATGTATGTATTATATTTCATTATAAATAATATTACAAAATTTATAACATACAAAGTTTTATTTTTGTATTGCTTATACTTCAAACAATAATTTAAATAATAACTGAAATAACAATATATTAAACGCTAGTTTTATGTTATAGCTTAAATCAAATCCTTATGATTTATAAAAATAAGTATTTAAGAATATAATTCAGTCATCTGAACGAAGCCTAGAATACAGTAATAACAAAAACAATGATAAATGTTGGTACCACTTAATTCCAACTACAACAATAACAATAAGGTAATCGTGATTTGAGATGGATATATTACCATCCAAAATCGAAAAAAGAGTAGAAGCATTTTATACACATTACTACTTTACTTTATACACATTACTACTTTACATTATTTGTTGAATTATTTCTTGTTTGTTGTTGTTGCTTGTTTGTTTTTTGTAAATAGATAAACATTTAAAAACATCACTTAAATGTGTAGACTTTAATTTCTTACTTATTATCGATGTATCGCAATATCGATATACCATTGGCAGAACTACTTAAAGTCAGTGCAATTTTGATTGATAGCTCAGATATTTTTTATTTCACTCATTGAACACGTATTATTTGTTCCAATAAGAATATTATTATTTGTTTTCGTTTTTGAATATTACGAATAGTTGAATACAATTTCATTTGGAATAACGTGTATATTTATACTTGTACTTTTTTCGATTATGTAGTTCAACAGAAGTACTCGGGATATGCACTCACGAAAATAAAAAGAGCTACAAAACAGAACTGCGGTTAGAATTAAAAACAGATCATTCATTAAGAAGTTTATGGATATTTATGAAGTAAGGAGCTATTCTGTAAGTTAAGAATTTCGCATTTGCGCATACTATGGACAATAATGTAGACGGTGCAAGACAAAACGGCAGCAAGAAAAGCAATACCAACACGGCTAGTGGAGGGCCAGCGGCAAATACGACAAACATAGCTGCACCAACGGCAACAGCAACATTGGTTCCCAATAAAAACACAAATAACAGTAACAGCAGTGGTAGTGGAAACTCTTCATTTTGGAAAAATAGCGGGAGATTAGTGCCGGGACGTCCAAGTCCTAAGCGTGTTGACGCCACTCAATTTAGTGGCAAAGGTGAAGGTATGGTGTCTACTTTTCGTGACTATCAGCAGTCTGTTAGCGATGCTTGGGACATGGGTGATGACGAATTTTGTATCATATCGGATACAGCATCTGGTGGACAGTTGGGAAATAGTAAGTGTTCAAATAGTTGTTATCATAAGACTTAATATCTGCATTTCACAAAATAAACATATTTTGTTTAATTTGCATTATCGTAGATTCGCGAATATCAAAAAAAGTCTCACAGACAGCAGCGTTAAATGTTATTGAAACGCATCGGAATTCAGCAAATACTTCCACCACACATACAACGGCAACAGCAGCAGCTACAGAAGCGATCACAACCATAGGGGCAGCAGCTACTATCAATAACACAACAACTAGAGTGCCAACTACAGAAGAACAACAATGCCTCAAATCGCAATCAACAGTCAGTCAAAGAAACGAAGAAGCGGAGCCAACAAATGAATCAAAGAGCGAAGCGGAAGCAAGGTAATGTATAAATTGTTTTATGTTTATTTGAATACATTAACATTTTAATTAAATTACAGAATTAAAGTCGTGCGAAATTTCCACGCATACCCCGGACGACCACAATTGCAAAAGTTCAGTTCAAATTCACAAGAAACCGAATATGAGACAAAAATTGAAAAATTCCATATTTTGCTGGAATCGCCGCTCTTAGATTTAGTTGCATTAAAGAAAATTAGCTGGTCAGGTGTACCGAAAAAGGTTTGTAAACAAATAAGTTATTGGATTTAATATATCAAAATGAAATGACGAGTTTCTAATAAATTCCCAATTGACAGATGCGCGCAGTCAGCTGGCGTCTACTCTCTAAGTATTTACCACCAGCGAACGAACGACGAAATGCCGTGCTCGAAAGCAAACGACAAGGATATCACGATTTGCGACATAATTATTTTAGAGTTGACAGTCAAGATGAGTCACAGCAGGACACATATAGACAGGTGTGTGAACTATAAAAAATACTGTTTAACTTATTGAAATTCCAATAAATTCAAATCAATTTCCTTTCAGATACATATCGATGTGCCACGTATGAATCCGCAAATATCACTATTTCAACAAAAACTCGTACAGGAAATGTTTGAACGTATTTTATTCATTTGGGCGATACGTCATCCAGCTTCGGGTTATGTTCAAGGCATAAATGACTTGGTTACGCCATTTTTCATTGTATTTATGCAAGAAGTACTCGAACCAGGTGAGCTCTCATTTACGCCTCAAATGATATAATAATGTTAACGATGTGAATATTTTAAATAGGCACTGATTTGGAAAAATTCGATATTAGCACTTTATCTGTAGATAAACGTGACGCCATTGAAGCGGACTCTTTTTGGTGTCTCTCCAAATTTCTCGACTGTATACAAGATAATTATATTTTTGCGCAATTAGGTATTCAAGAGAAGGTTAATCAACTAAAAGATCTTATACAGCGGATTGATGGTGTGTTGGAAAATTGCTACATCTTTTTTTTTTAAATTAAGACGAATTTAACTTGAATGTTTTATTGTAGGAAATCTTCATCGTCACCTGCAAGCGCATGGCGTGGATTATTTGCAATTTTCTTTTCGTTGGATGAATAATTTACTAACCCGTGAGCTACCATTACATTGCACCATACGCCTGTGGGACACATACCTCGCTGAGTCTGATGGCTTTGCACTCTTCCATTTATATGTGTGTGCGGCATTTTTATTGCATTGGAAAGACAGATTAATGCAACAAAACGATTTTCAGGTAACCTATTGTTTGTTTGTTTAACCTATTATATGTATATTTCATTCAATGCATTTAGGGTCTCCTGTTACTGCTACAAAATCTGCCAACGGAAAACTGGTCGGATCGTCAAATAAATGTGCTGGTGGCGGAGGCTTTTCGTCTGAAGTTCACTTATGCTGATGCGCCAAAGCATTTGGAGGCGAAAAGTTGACACCAGCAACAACCGAAAACATATATCTATGAGTACGTGGCATAATTTTGTTTAAATAAAGACATGCGTTAGTTATGAAAGCGTTCAAATGCTTAATTATTAAAATCAGACACTTAACTGCATAAATAATCCAAACGCATTCAAACATTCAGCATAAATATACGATTATTATAATAATAATTATTATAAATTATTGCATATACTTTGTATATATTACACATAAAATGTTTAACTCAATGATGCATACAATTTTTTTCTGATGAGAATTTATAAAATCGAAACAAATATCATATAACGAAATGTAAACAAAGTTGCAATTCTTTTATATATTACAGTAAATAAAATTAAAGCAAAATGCATCTTATGCAAGAAAAATTAGCATTTAAAATCGTACAGTTGAATATAATTAGCTTTATAGTACCCGTAGAAATCCCAAAATTGTCCTTGTCTTTCCTTCATGGGTATGGTGAGTTGGGTATTCATGTTGGATATAAAAATAATTACTAAATTTGCTTGGAAATTAGATCTGGTGATAACGCAGACTTGAATATTTAAAAAATAGTGCCTTCAATTATAAAAAATATCATTACTTAACAGCGTTATTTCATTACATCAAATAACCTTAAAGTCTCTTGCTAAAGCATTTTGATTTTTAAGAAAATTATTTATAAATTCTTTTATTTTCTATACATTTTGAACAAAACTGCTGGACTGCTGTCGGCCGCAAGTTGTCCAACAGTTTAATTCTGTCGTTCAGTGAGATGTTTCAGTTGTTTCAACACTGTATCCAAGAGCTTCTTTTTGTCATTTTTACGTAATACCGAAAACATTGTTTTCTTATCGGCCTCGCGTATTTTTTCCAAAATAACAATAATCGATTGTGGATGCACTAAATGATAGCGATTTTCTTGCTTGCCGTAATCGTGTAAATACGTACTCCACTCCTCCATCGTAAGTAGGTCCAAGAGTTGACGATTTTTTAGAAAATATTTAGAAAGCTCGCCTTCACGCAGTCCCGGCACAGGCTCGGACGCTGCAAAGAATTCGCATTGCAAAAGATCCAAATTAATCTGTTGTAGTGCACCGGTTGATATTTGTTTCACTTCCTCATCGTAGAGTATATCGTAGATTTTGTTTGCAATATGCTCACATGTGCGCCGACAAGCCGTTTGCGCAATGCCGGGCAATTTGAAAGCAAAATTATCAAAAGTACTTCTTAAATAGGAAATCATGTCGGTGATGTAGGCGGATGCGATGCCTGGTGGTTCGATAAGTAGCCAATCATATGCCGCCAAGTCAAAGAATTCATCAATTTTGGAACAAATACGTACGCCAACCTGTTTTTCAGCTTCTTGTCGAGCTACATGGAACATAGCCGATGGTGTTTGCGAAATATTACTCACCGTATTGGTCATGTGGCAAACAAATTCATCTAAGAATGGGCCAGCCTTTTCCAAATACTGTGTGTCAACTATAATTTGTATTAGTTGTGGTAGCGCAACGCTGGGATTGCGAAATACCATAGAGAGGCAACCACTGAAACTGCGAGTCAGTAATAAATTCGCGGCTTTGCGCACCATTGCCGCAACTTCGTTAGGAGAAAGTGTCAGCTCTTCGGCGAATTTCATACACGCATACATGAATTCCTTGGCCTGATGATAGACTTCGGGTACCATACGAGAGAAGGGGAACTTCTTAGGGAACGCCGCATTCTCTAATTGTTCCGAGTGGAATGGAAAGCGTTCTATAATAGACTCATATTCTTCTTGATTTTCAACAATCATAGGCTGAAATTGCTCCTTATCCAAAATGTCGCGGAAGACGTGAACCCAGCGTTGCAATAAAACCTAAAAGTAAACTTTATTATATACTGTGAAAAGGGATATGATTCTATTCTGCTATTCACCTCATTGTAGTGATCACGCATATTGTGTAGACATTCGAATAGCATATTCACTGTGTATCCGTAACATTTACAAGTATTTATAGAGAGCATAATTAGGTTTTTTATGCGTAGCAAAATATTTGGATCTGTACAAGATGATGACGCCATGCTAATCTCGTTAACAAATTTCGTTAAAGATGTTGACCATAAATCTTCCAAATATGAAGTTGTTACCACATCGCCAGCTGTATTTTTCACGTGATCTTCCACAATGAAAAACCCAACAATAGCACAAATGTAAGTTTTGTAGGCCTCCAAATTGTCATGCATACCCGGTGGTGGTTGCAAAACTAACTTCGACTGATCGCGCCGCTGTTGGCGATAATCTTTTTCAAAATATTCACGCTGTCCTAACACCATGTAAATGTGTAAGCAACGATATATTGGGGAGAAATCTATCAAATCTTGTGCACTTAAATTGTTTTCTTCATCACGATTATCCTGTTGCCGCAATAGCTTGTGTTCCTCAATAATTGCATTGATATCAAGTTTTTGTAATTTCTTAGTATGCGTGATAGCAACCTCCCCAATTTTGGGAGAAAACTTTCTAATGTTTTCGAGGAATTCGCGAAATTCTGACTCCGCAGAACGTCTTATATTTTCTTTAATAACTGGTATAGCTTGGCGTATTTGGGTGGCAAAACGATAGTTATTCAAACCAACCAAATGCTGCGATTCCAACGTCTCCAATGTGCGAAGTGATTGATAATACTGTTTATTGTTTGCTTGTTGAGTAAATTTGATGTAGCACTCGAGCGCAGGGAGACATGCTTGTAGTGCATCAATAGCGCTTGCTAAATTTGATTCAATTTGACGAGCACGAACTAAATCTTGTCCTTGCTGTAACACAGATGCACTTATTTGTTGCAACGATCTATCGAGTGTATGAACTTCTTCATGCAATTGTTTAGCCTGTGTGCGTACTTGCAACAGTTCTTGTATCGAATCGATGAATCCTTGGTAATACAGATTGCATATGCGTTCAATATCCTTATCATGACTGCGTATACGCTGATCCAATTGTTCAGAAAGTGACTCAGTGTTGTTGCCTTTATTTTGGTAAAGACATGGAAGATTAAAGACGCCCTAATAGTGGGTGGTTAACGTAATGATAATTACCTTCTAAAATCGACCGAAAAGTGGGCCCCCAATAATCGTCCACAGCTTCAATGTCCTGCACCGTTACTTTTGACATTATTTTATGTTTATTTACTTATTTAAAAAAAAATTTATATTTTATTTGGCCGGTCAATATAAATTAGTACAGCTTATGAGTCTAATCAGAAAAAATCTACTTCTTTTACAATAGCTGATTCGCAATAGCTATTTTGAAATAAAGGATAGTTAGGTGGAAGGCACCATAATCGTTTATATAAAATTGTCACACGTTCATTATTTGATTTTAAAATAAAGATAAGAAAAACAAAAAAATAATTACTTTATTACAAATTGTGTTGACACAATAAATTTAGATTTATTTTGTTTATTACTCATTCACAATAAGTTAAGGCTGATGGGGTTTTAATAATAGTGCTGTATGCTCATATTTATATCTTAATCAAGTTGGATTTATTGCTTTTACACAAAATTAGCATAATCTGAGATATATAAAAGATTTATAGCCCCACCCAGATCCCTATCAATGTAGCATCAACTACAAAAAATCAGCATAACATATGGCAGCACTTAAATACCAGAATGTTTTTGTTTATATTTATCGTTGTTTTTGCTTTTTTGTTAGATTGCTAAGACCGATTTCACACAGGCAATTTTTGTTGCGGCAATTCTTAACTTTATAGGAGAGGGGGCGACGAAGAGAGGAGAATTTCTCTCTCTTTCGCTTCCCTTGGTCGCCCCCTCTCCTATAAAACTAAGAATTGCCGCAACAAAAATTGCCTGTGTGAAATCGGTCTAACTATTGTTGCTGTAAAGTTGCTAGTTTGTTGAATTTATTCGTCGTTGCAGTGGTGATGAGTGGAGCAACTTTCACTTCACAATTGTGTAGTCAGCCAACCAATCCGGTTAAGCATATGACTGTTGTGCTGTAGTATTTGCAAAAAAAAAAGTAAAATAAAAGTATACAGTTTTAGAATTTTATTTTAAAGTTAGCAACTAATTATAACTACATGACTGCAACAACCACATTAAGGAGCCGCAATGGCGATCATGTTATTAACAACAACGAAGAAGTGCCTACCACCAAAAGCCATGAGAAGCTCACAAAGAGTATACAAAATACTGAAGATTCTAGTGGAAAGAATTCACGTTCAATGGTCACCTTAGTATTTATTTCGCTGCTGTTTGATTTACTCGCTTTTACAATGATCCTACCATTAATGCCTTCCTTGCTTGAGCATTACCGCCAGAATGATAGTTCTGGGCTGTATAATTTGCTGACGCGGCGCATACATTGGTTTCAGCAACTTGTTGGAGCACCAGAACGATACACCTCGGTGTTGTTTGGAGGCTTTTTAGGATCCATGTTCAGTTTTTTACAATTTATTGCTAGTCCAATAGTGGGTGGACTGTCGGACTATTACGGCCGCAAGCCGCTAATGTTAATTTGTGCCGTAAATATTAAATATATGATCGTTTGTAAGAACAATTAATTTTTATATATAATTATTTTACAGACTGGTATTGCGTTATCGTACCTTCTATGGGCTTTATCCAGTAATTTTGCACTTTTTGTACTAGCACGATTTGTTGGCGGTATCAGCAAAGGTAACATATCCCTTTGCATGTCTATTATCACTGATGTGTCCAGTGTTAAAACTCGTGCATTTGGTATGGCACTTGTGGGGGTCGCCTTTTCGGTGGGCTTCATTGCTGGTCCTACGATTGGTGCATTATTTGCGCGTTCCTTAAATAAATCAGTGGAATCTTGGTATATGGCACCCTCGTTATGTGCCCTCACTTTCGCTATATGTGATTTAGGAATCATAGCATTTGGTTTAAAGGAAACATTACCAAAAGTGAGTAATCGTTAAATGAACTGGTTACAATTTAGAAATATTTAATATTTTCAGGAAAAACGCGTGAAAGAGATATCTTCGGCGATGTCATACGCCATACAATTGCTGGACGTGCGCTCAATATTCAAGTGAGTATAAAAAATTAACTAATATACATTCTAAACACTTATTTGTTGTCAAAGACACATATGCATGTACCATTCACTTGATATTTCATTATAAATTACTGTTTCTAATTAGTTTCTCACTCAACCTTTGTTGAAGTTATCGCATACTCTTATCTATTTACATTTAAATTTTTTATCCACACTATGAAGTATACTATGCTAATCACAATGCAGCGTCACCAACAATCACGTTTCACTTACGAGCTCAAAATATTATTTTTTTATCAGCACTTTAACACCGTACGTGTTTTTTGCAGTTTTGATAAATAACTACTTTAGTTTTTTGAAGTATTTTTTGTTAAAGATTAAAATGTAAATTCACATATAAATATTCGTACTTCCGTGCTGATTAATATACGAAGCCATAATTATTTATGTAGTGAGGCCAACTGATAACTCGTCAAAGTTCCCCATAATTTGCAGATTGTTTTCAGTTGCTACAACAAAAATGTTTAGAAGTATAACAGTAATACCTTAAAGCTAGCCTCAAATATTTGAAAATCGTTTCTAACTTACACACTTAAGTAATTTAATAATATATCTTCAAAAACAGATTCTCTGCTATTAAAAAAGTATCCAAAGCCGAAATACTTGCACTTCGTAAAATAGGGCTAATTTACTTCTTATACCTATTTCTGTATTCCGGTTTGGAATTCACTGTTACTTTTCTAATGTATCACAAGTTCGGCTACAATTCCATGGACCAAGCAAAAATGTTTCTTATGACTGGTAAATATATTTTTCTGCATTACTCTATACATATAAGGTTCCCTAAATTATCGATTTTGTTTATTGTAGGCATTGTCATGGCACTTCTACAAGGTGGAGTTGTACGACGACTACCCCCTCAGGCGACAAAGCCTTGTGCTGTCTTTAGTTTGTATCTTATTGTACCTGGATTTATATTAGTTGGACTTGCAAAAGATGGGCGTTTGCTATATGCAGGCATGTTTCTATTTGCAGTTTGTAAGTTTATGAGAATTCATAATAACTGTAGAGAATTAAAAATACTATTACTTATTTTCCCTCTTTTAGCTACAGCTTTTGCTGTGACCTGTCTGACCACATTGGTTTCACGCTATGGGAATGACGACCAAAAAGGTTCAGTCCTCGGCATTTTCCGATCATTGGGCGCCTTGGCACGTGCCGTTGGTCCTGTTGTTGGTTGTATTTGTAAGTATCATATACACACAGTTCCAACATAATATTTCATTCATAATTTCATGGTCATAGCATTTTGGAGTTTTGGTTCGCGTCTAACTTATATTACTGGTGGCCTTTTATTACTGTACCCAGCGTATATTTTGCAAAAATCTAAGCTCTGATGATCTAATGAATTTGAGTACAATACAAAAAATATGAAAGTATTTAAACATGGTTTCGTACCGTACAATATCATAAGTAATAATTTGCATGAAATGCTCATTAATATATTGTATATTTTGTATCTACTTATTGTTTTTTTTCCTTGATAGTATTTAAGAATAATCTGTTTAGTTTTTTACAGCGAATGTCAATCGAATATTGTCTAAAATTTATAAAATAAAATTACATTAATAAGCTATAAATCTAATTTATGTAAATGCTAAACTTTCATTAAAAAAAATTAACTAATCATAAATAAAATGAGTATTTTCAAAACTTGGATTGCATTATCCAATATATTTGCCCAATGGCGATATATTGCTTAAATCGATCTTCATAATTGTAGATTTCATTAGGATTTCAAGTTAGCATTATGCCAGGCGATTACTCCTGTATTGAAGATACATTTTCTTTCTAGCAAGAACTTTTTTTAGGTTTGGAAGGAACAGAAAAGGCCCAAAGTATGCATTCAACTCACTACCCATTGCAATTTGTCAAAAACGCTTCAATTAATATTAAATTAAGTTATATTTAATGCATAACTATGTAAAAGTGTAGTTGTTTCATCTTTGTTTATGAACACAAAAATTAAAAATTTAAACAATTTCAAATACATTTTCAGTAACTAACGTTCCCCTCAATTGGAGCTATTCCGAACAAATTGTAATAGAGAAAAAGTAATAGAGTATAATCTCTCTTTCTTTTCATTTTCGCCTTCGTCGTACGCCATATTTGATATTGAACAACGGCACATCGAGCCGAGAAGAAGAAGATATTTTCTTGTGTCGTCGTCGTCGTAGTTGTCGCGTAAAAAGGTGATTAATTTTGAAAAGTTTAAATAAGCACAGCAGATATAATTGTTTTCAAATATTTATGATTAAAATGATGCTTTAAATTTGTTAAAGTAATAGGAATTCATATAGAAGCGATATTTTTAAGTGTAACTTAGCAAATTGTGTGTATAAAGTTTGGGCGAATTCCGATAGAAATAAGTTACAGTAAATAATCAGTGGAAAAAGTTACCGCCCCGTCATTTTTCTAATTTAATATTTTCCTTTTTTTCTTTCATTGGTTTTACGGTCTGTGCTGTCGTTGAACGTCGTCGTCATTGTCACCCATCCGCTGGACCGTCGCATTGCCCTTTGATTTCACTGTCGTCTTATGTGTTTGTGTGTTTCATCGCATTTCGGTGAATAATCGTGAATTTTTTATTACTATAAAAAAGCTTTCAGAAAGAGTAGTAAAAAGATACGCAAATTACATACCGAAAAGAAACTTTCCAAGTGAAACCGACGATAAAGAAGTTACAAGGAAGACAAGAAAATTGGTGGAAAATAAAACAAGTGGAATAACTCAAAAAGGATAAACGCAGGTCATCCAATTGCATAGTAAAAGCAAAAAACAGTTGAAAAATATTCACAACCAATCATGGGTACTAGAGAAGATGAATACGATTATTTATTTAAAGGTAATTAATTAAATGTTATTTTGTTTAAAACATCTATATGTGGAGAAGGATTTGTAAAAATATGAATTTACATAAAGTGAAAAAGTTGCAATGAAAGTGTAACCAAAATGAAAGAGTCATTCATCAATATTGTGCGATGACGTAGCCCATGTGAGAGTGGTTGGTATTATTTCGAGTTTTTGCTGCTTAAACGGAACAACCTACATCTGAGTGCGTAAAGTGTAGAGACAAGATAGATTAATCCTATTAAAAGTTATAATTATTTCGTTATGGTCGTTTACAAACATAATTAGAAATAACCAGCATAAACTACATAAAATTTCTAGCTGTTTAATTAATTAAATTACAGTTTGTTGAAGACATATCAGAATGGTACATCCTCTGTATTTACTCAATACCAAGTTGTCATCAGCGGTTTTCAAATACGATCAGTTGTTTTTTGATTATCTTTCAGCTGTTTTTACCTAAACCGCCCCCTGAGTTGCTGCTTAATAATAGTCAGCTGCAATGACTATCATTGCCACTATGTACCTATTGCCACACACAACCAGCAAATCCAGAAGTCAAACTTTAATCAGCAATCTATGCATGCCGTAACACATTCTTGTTCTTGCATACTATGTTTTGTACAAACATTCATTTGCTTTGCTATCGTTATTGGACAATTGGCTATGTGACACGTTGCATAAAGTGTTTCGGACGCGTTAGCCACATATTTTGTTGACAGTTTCGCATGAATGTTTTTCTTATTATTTTATCTTTTTATCTCCAATTTTTATAATTTTTAATCAAATTTGTTGTTAGTTTTATTTCCCTTTATTTGTGATATGTTGTTATATGCGTTATTTCTTTTTAACTTTTTCATATTTATTTGTTTTATTATTTAAGCAGAAAGCTTTTTGTTCTACGTGAAAGGCATGTTTGTAAAATCTATTACTGTGACGTTTCAGTTGATCCCTTTGTCTTGTCAGCTGTAAGCTGTACCACCCTACACAGAAACTTCATCATGATTGTGTGTTTAATCGGACAAATAATTTCCTTTGTAGCATTTATATTAATATATTTTCTGTTTTTCTCATCATATTCTCTGTTGTTGTTGTTGCGTAGGACCGGATTTCTTTCCCAGCATCAATTAATGCGCACACATAAAACTTGTACATTTCAATATGTATACATATAATTCATTTGTGTTTACATATGCACATATGATTATTTGTGTGTTTTCTTAAAAACTTCTTCTATTGCATTTTATTGCGCATCCGTTTACTTCATCACTTGTGATAATACATACTTATGTACGTATGTATGTTCCGTTTTTGGCATAGTTTCATTGTAAAAAAAAAAAAATATATGCTTATGATACAAATGAGTGTGAATAATCGTTATATTTCGGATAGTTATTACTATTTACTTTTGCTTTCATTTTTTTATTAATTTCGTTTATTTTTTTAATGTTTTTTTTTTTGTGTTTTTTTTTTCTATTATAGGTAATAATAATAATAACACATATACTTCTTTTGAATTAGCTAAAATATATATATTACTCTGCACTCAAATCTCCAAAATTGGTGACTCATACCAAAATTGCTTACTCAGTTATCAGCAAAGTATGAAATGTTCTGCTAAAAATGCTTTAAGATAAGAATAACAATAAAATTAAAGAAATATAAGAAATTTTAAAATTCTAACATACTCAAAAGAAAAAAAATAGCTTTAGATTTCCCTCTCTCAAGCCAGAGTTTATCAACAGTATATAGCAGTTAATAAAATTACTTGAATTTCTACGTACGAAAAACACAAATACACGCTCATAAAAATATCTACGTTACCGATTAAAGTGGCCCTTAGCGACTGTTAATATTTACCTCTAACGTTACTAATTATCTTTGGCCATTGGAAATTTCTATACAAAATTCATAGCACTTACACATACATACACCAAAATTCATTAGTTTTCAATGAGGGAAGTTGGTTGGAGGTTCTTGAATAAATTTACGAATTTAAATCTTTTCTTCTGAATTTGGTATTTACCTTTATTAAAATGTTTATTTACTTTTTGTGTGTAAAGATATGTCTAGTGGATCCAATAATACTATGGTAGGAATGCATTTTATTTTAATTGTGTCCGGACCTTTATTAGTCTACACTACTAAATAATTTTTGAAATTGATGTGCTCGCCAATTCGAATATCAGACCAATGTAATTGACATTGCTGACACTTTACTTTTACTTTTTAGAGATGAGGTCACTTTAACAAACACTCATAAGAAAAATAAATTTACTTTAATTAATAACTTTATATACATATTATATATAGATATGTTGAAATTTGTATATTTGTAAACATTTATTAAGATTACAGGTCCAACTGCTTCATTTAAGCACATTTTTTATATTCTTTTGAAAACTGTTGTATAAAATAAAAATACATTTGATTACTTCATTGATATTATATCAGTTTATATTTATTTATTTCCATATCATGAAATAATTTTCACCAAATTTGTGTGAAATAAAATTATTTTATTGAACAAATTAATTTTTTGGGGTAAATAATAATTTTTTTTTTATCAATTGTTACCGTTCAATTCTACTCTATATATTTCTAGGACATGTTTTTTCTAGTTGTTATTTTAATACGAACTACCATCGGTTACACATTCATTGCAATTTCTGATATGTATATTAATTACAATAAATAGCATAGCCACATAGCCAACCAATCTATACGATAAACTGTAGGCGTAACCTAACAATTATTTTATTAACATTTATAGTTGTGCTAATCGGCGATTCTGGCGTTGGTAAAAGTAATTTGCTGTCCCGCTTTACGCGCAATGAATTTAACTTGGAATCGAAGTCGACAATTGGCGTAGAGTTTGCAACACGCAGTATAGAGGTAAATGCAATTCACTGATAAAAAATTATAGTAATTCTTAAATGGTATAGTTTGTTTTTTCTCATTGATATTTGAGGTTATTTCGTATAAACATACCAATTAGACTTAATTTATGCTAATAACATACTGAATCAAATTTTAGTTTACATTTTTAATTATAAAGCCGATATAAACATTTAAGCTCCTACTAATTACATTTCTGTTACATTTTACTACGCATAGGTTGATGGCAAGACGATTAAAGCGCAGATTTGGGATACGGCTGGTCAAGAGCGTTATCGAGCCATCACGTCAGCATACTATCGTGGCGCTGTCGGTGCACTGCTTGTCTATGACATTGCCAAACATTTGACATACGAGAATGTAGAGCGATGGTTGCGGGAATTGCGTGATCACGCTGATCAGAATATTGTCATTATGTTGGTTGGCAATAAGTCCGATTTGCGACACTTGCGTTCCGTGCCGACGGATGAGGCGAAACTCTTTGCCGAACGCAATGGGTTAAGTTTCATTGAAACATCTGCCCTGGATTCGACGAACGTTGAAACAGCATTCCAAAATATACTCACAGGTATACTCACTGACATTAAAGATATTTTGAGCTTATGCTTATTTCAAATTCAACGTTGTGTATTTTGTTTGTTTGTTTTTCTAGAAATATATCGCATCGTATCCCAGAAACAAATCAGAGATCCACCTGAAGGTGATGTCATTCGTCCAAATGTGGAGCCCATCGATGTGAAGCCGACTGTTACGGCCGATGTGCGCAAGCAGTGCTGTCAGTGACCGCCTTATGCACGTCCTGCATTACTTTTAAATGTCATCTATGCATAAATAATAAAAACCAACAATACTACAATAAAAGATATACAGAAACTAAAACTACGACCACAATTTCCCCCATATGAATCCAAATCAATTCCAATCTACACCAGTGGCATGAAACGACAGCAAAACCGTTAAATATAGAAGAACAGAAGTAGATGCAGCAAATATTATGAATATTTACGTACATTTATTAAATGGCAAAGAAATGATTGAAGCAGAAAATAGTAAAACTACGTTGAAATTTATTGAAAGAAAAGTAATAATATAGATATGTAATTATAATTTGAACGTGTATTTTCTATAAAAACAAAAATCATAATGAAATGAGCAATGAATTCCCCTCTATACTATTATGCTATTATTACACTTAGAAGACTACCCCGCACTCGTCCCAGCTCTTTGAAACGCTTTAGAAAATTGATACGAAAATTTACACAAAAAAAAAACGGATATATTCAAGGAAATTTAGTTATTGTATTGATTAAAGCAAAACCTATATACACCCAAACAATATAGTGGCCTCTACTCACTACTTGGTTCCTTGCGCTCGTATACATATAGTATAGTTTAACCAAGATCGTTTTTATTTGTATTTTTCCGACAATGCTAATTTATTTAAGAAAGTGTTGCATTATTGAATAATTTCAGTTAAATTAATAACATTATTTTTACTTACAAAATAAACATTGCTGAATTTTTTACATTTAGCTTATTGAAAGCGCTGTGCAAAATTCTCAATGTAAATCTAATTTTTTATTGTTCAAAAGATTTATAAAACTATTGTAAATGCTTTAGTAAAACGTAATTAAAAAGAACAACAAAAGCGAAAAAACGAAATCAATTTAAATATTAAATTATAATTAAGAAAAACACACGCAAGGAAAAATTGCAAAAATTAATTATTCTGCTTTTTTAATTAAAACAAATAAAATAAATATAACTGAAATTTTATATAAATGAATTATATATATACTATGAAGTAATCAAAAACAAAACGCTCGAAACACCAACACACATTGTGTAATTTCTACACATACATGAGTATATACAAGAGCATGGCGAGATACAGGCGGTTGAGCAAAGATAGTAAACTGTAGGCGGAATGAAAAGCTCTTAAAAAAATTAATTGGTGATAGCGTAGGGATGTGAGACCGACAGCAATGAGGGTTTGCTAACATGTTGAATATCGTGGAGCTAATGGTAGAGAGGAGAACACATAGCAAAAGAGAAATGCATAACCGATTAATAATTAATTAATTAACAATGGTAAACTTATATGAACTAAGCAAATAAATGAGATACAACAAGCAACAACAGCCAGTTGTACATTATTGAGGATTACATATAAATTTAGTGAGAGAAAATATAATTAATCGATTGATTGATTAATGCAATTATATTGAGTTTTGCTATATTTACCTATGTTAAGTGTATCTAAATAAATAAAATAAAATTGAAAACAACAAAAATGTATATGGAAGTTGAGTTTTATTAAAACACAAGTGGATACGACTAGGACAAACATTCAAGCTGGGCTAAATCATGAATAGTTTGAACTTTATAATAATTATAAAAGTAAAAACGTAGTAAACCGGTAGAGCTCGGATCAATAATATATAAGTAAAGTAATTTTGTTATTACATACGTATAACTAAGCATATTTGAATTAATTGTATTGTTACAACAATGGAAACTAAATTAGTGGATAGTCAAATGAAAGCTCAACAATGGAATTTTCAAAACAAAATAGATTTTTGTATACAAATGGAATGTGTATTTGTGCATGCACGATTACAATTAAAAATTATACAATTTGTCAAATTAATTCTAATAAATCAGTTTAGCCCATTCACAGTTAATACATTTTTCAAGTGCATTGTGAATCGCATATAAATAAAAAGAAGAAGATTGTAAACACGCGGACTCACATGCGATTCATTGAATGAATTTTTGATAATTTTTATTAGTGCTCAAACAAAACGTAATTAAAATTGTATAAAATAAATTTTATGGTTTAAACACTATTTGTAAAGTGAAATATAAAAATGGGGAAAACCAAAAAGAAGGCACATCCTAAAAAACGCACTGCAGCGTTCAAGGAAAAGGAATCTAGTGAGCTGGTAGAAGCACCGCATTCTTTTGTAATACATCGAGGGCTTTCATGTCCATATATAACCGATTTAACATTGGATTTTCGTAAAATCATGGAACCATTTACGGCATTACAATTAAAAGAAAAGAAAATAAATCGCATTAAAGATTTTGTGGCAATGAGCGGCTTCTTCCATGTCTCTCACATGGGTATATTTAACAAAGCCACATCCCAGTTGTCATTTAAAATTGTCCGCATGCCCCGTGGTCCTACGCTTACTTTCAAGGTAAATTTGGTTATTAAATCATTTAAGTAATATATCGAATTGAACAAAATACATAATTCGCAACAGGTACACCAATTCACTTTGGCGCGAGATGTCCTTTCAACCAGCAAAAGACAGTTTGTGGACGAGGATATGTTTAAACACTCACCACTTGTTATTATGAATAATTTCACAGGTGATGGCAAACATCTTAAATTGATGGCCAGCACGTTCCAGAATATGTTTCCCGCAATCAATTTAGCACAAGTATGTATAAATTCACAAACTTAATTTTATATTATTATAATGTTTAATTTATAACTTTATTTAAGGTGAATATTGCTACAATTCGTCGTTGTGTGTTATTCTCATATACACCGGAAACGAATTTAATAGAAATGCGTCATTATTCCGTTCAAGTGGTGCCAGTCGGCTTGACGCGAGGTGTTAAAAAGCTTGTGATGGGCAAAATACCAAATTTATCCAAATGTGAAGATATTGCCGATTTCATAATGCAGTAAGTTGAAATTTCTTTGGATTTACTCTTATTTATTATTAATATTTAACTATCTTTACAGAGACGGAGGAGCTTCAGAGTCGGAAATGGAAGATGATGAGCAATCGCAGGTTGTACTGCCACAAACTCTTAAACGTAAAGGCAACTTAGAGGATAATAAATCAGCGGTTCGTCTATATGAAATTGGACCACGCCTGACTATGCAATTAATGAAAATCGAGGAAGGTCTCCTAACAGGCGAAGTGTTGTATCACGATCACATAGTTAAGACCGAAGATGAAAAGGAGGCACTACGTAAAATGATCGAGAAGAAGCGCAAACTTAAAGAGTACAGAAAGAAGGTACAAGAAGATAACCGAAAACGCAATTTACGTGCAAAAGAGGAGGTGGCAGGTAAACGCAAGAAACATAGGAGCGAAGCTGCAGCTATCGGTGATGAAACGAAAGAAGAAAGCGATCCCGAAAACGATGCAGAGTACTACAAACAGGAAGTTGGCGAAGAACCTGATGAAGGTGAGCATTAAATAATAATTGTCTCTTTTAAATTAATTTAATATTATTATATTAACTTAACTTTGCAGAACTTTTCAAAGCTGAAAGCAAGTCAAGGAAACGCGCCAGCTTGCCACCAAGTTTAAAGTTCAAAAACAAAAAGCTGAAGAAAGCGCAAGAAAAAAAGAAATGATATGTCCATAACACGCAATAAAAACCCATTTATCACAGATTTGTTATTTTATTTTTACAACTTTATTACACAATTCTTCTTAAAAATATTACTTGTTTGTCAGTCTAACTAAACATACGTTTCACAAAATTCTTATATTGTTCATTGCTAGCCTTCCAACTTTCCCCTAAACGTTGATGAAGTTTGGCAAATTCTTTTTTTCCTTGATAATTGGGAACGCCCTCAATAAGTTTCTGAGCCTTTTCAAATTCATTAAGATGATAAAATGCCATTGCTCTTCGATAAATACTTTTCTCTGTAGCATTCGCTTGCTCTTCTACAAACTTTGTTTGATATAATACATCTTCATATCGCTGTTCGTTTAATAAACAAGCTGCCAAATTGGTTTGTATTTGCGTAAAAAGCGTTTGCATATCCTCACCCGATAAACCATCTTTGCTTACTGTTAAATCTTCAAATGGTTTGTATGAGATCAAAAATTTTGCGGCGCGCGAAAAGTAAGCATGTGCAAAGTTGGGATATTGCTTGAACATAACAACGCCGTTTTCTTTATAACGCTTAGCCAAATCGTACATCTCCCCAACATTTAATTTATGTATTTCCTTTGTTTCTTCTATGTTTATCAAAGTCAATATGAAACTTATTTCGTCCTTCTTTGTACCAATAAAGCAGCGTGCTCGTTCATCCACCACAAGTTGACGCACAAGCAGTTCTACATAACAATCAACCGGTGTGACGGCGCTTCCAATTTCCACCGTTTGCTCTTGTTCAATTAACTCACTGGATAGGTATTGACTTTCACGTCCATTTAAATTTTCCACTTCTTCCACTTTTAACACAACTTTGGACAATAAATGAGGTTTATCCAAACACTTGAAATTGTCCAAGGATATAACTTGTTTGCGCAAACCCTTAGCCGGCATAGTCCACTCGGTGCCAATATACCATGACATGGGTTTGTATTTATCCATTTTGATTATTTGATAGAGGGTTTATTTTATTTGAATACACAAATTTGTTGAACTTTTAATTAATTATTGAGGAAAAAGCACAATAAACAATTACGTTTAACGAAAGATTATTCCAGTATTTTGGTCCATTTGACATTTATCACAAACCCATATCCAGTGCTGCCAAATTAGTTTATTTAACATTATAGCAAGTTTTCATTTGATTTATAGTTCAATAATTTTTAAATTATTTTTAACTTCTAAATGTTTATTAAATTAAATATAATACACAGTAAATATATATTTATATTTTTATTATGTGGTTATATCACAATACGCCCCACAAAATGCCAAGTTTCTGAGACTTAATTAAGCAGAAATAGTGAAATGGGCAATGATGGGCACAGCCAGGTTGCAGATAAAGTTTAAATTTATGCTAATACAACTACATTAACGTCGTTATAACATACATACATATGTAATATTCGCCTGTTCGAGTTCGTGTTCCAAAATGATTTAATATATACAAACAAACCTCTCCTGCTCTAAGCTAAATTTTTATAACAAATGAGCCTCTCTTGGACTGACAACACCATGGAGCGATTTTTGTCCGCCCAACAGAGGTTTCACTGCAATTTTTGCATATGCATCGGTGCGGTTGACAATTTTGGGATAACAAGAATAACACATAATTGTATTATGATCCATAATACTTACCCACATTTTACTTTACCAGATTACAAAATTTTTGTTATTGGAAGTGAAGTACAAATATACAATTTTTTTGGCATTTTTTAACTTTATTTGCTTTGCTTTATTCGAAACGAATATTTATGCAAATCGATATTAGTTCTCATTTTTCTTATCAGTTTTATCATGCAAAACAAGTTACAATTTTTTTTTACAATTTAATCATTATCATCCATTATATAATAATAAACAAATTTATTCTGATTTATAACCTATTATAATTTACAATTTCGAATCCAACACACAATTAATTCCATAGTGTGTCCGATGTGGTTCAATCTAAGACCTAGTCAGTGCATTTTAGTTTTCTTATATAAAGTAAATACGTGACACTTTGTATTAAATATAATGTAAGCATTTATATTATGTTTCCGAAAATAAAAAATTAAAATTTAAGGCGAATTCTAACCGCTAATGTCTTATGTCTTTAGGTATGTGTTAATAGGTATTATATGTTTTTGATGTTTAAATAGGTATTTTTATAGTTCATAAATATATTTTTTGTTTGGCGTTAGGCATGTATTGTGCTTTCAAATACATTTTATTGTGCAGCATCATTTTTACTTATAAGTAAAAATATATATGTATGTTTGAAATGAATTACATGGTTGTCAGTGATTTATAAAATAAATACATGTTAAACATAAATGTTACCGCTATTTGTATCGAACGTGTATTCGTCATTCAAATTATTGTTTTAACATTTGCTTTTCAAACAAATAAATTTTTAGCTCTGCTTTCTCATATATTTGCTTCATAAATAATTAATTATGTTATTTTTTAATTCATTTATATCTTAATGGGCATTTGTCATATCAAAGTCTTTTTTCTTGTTATTGTTATTCAAATTCTTGTTCTTCTATTTTTATTTGTTTGATTTTTAATAGATAAAATTCATTTTTGATTTCCTTTGCAATGCTTCTTATGTACATACATTCTTTTTTCATTTACAATTGCTATTTAAAAAGCCTAAAAACTCCTAATTCTGTAGCGTTTAATTTCCATTAAAACTTGCATTAAAATATTTTGCTTTCTTGTTATTTATAATCTTTATAGTGGCAGCCTTTATTATTTAATTATTTTTTTTTTACATTGTTTTATTTTATTCTCTATTTTCATTCATTAGTAATAATAATTTTTTTTTTGCATTTACTTCAAATTGATCTCATTTGTCCCTGTTGCTTTTAAACCCATTTCTTTTATTTATATGTATTTTAATGTTCGTTGACTAGAAATTAATACAAAAAATAACTTAATACTATATATAATTGTTATTTATAAAAGTATAAAAATATGCATGTCTTAAAATAGGAAACTAAAACTATCTTGGTCAGTAGGTTTTTCATTATAAACTTGAGGAAAATACAATACAATAGATAACAAATCGAATTAAAGTAGAAATAATGATTGTTTTAACACGCAAATTATCTTCAATATAAAAATTATGCTGGATATTAAAAAAAAAATACAGTGTTGCCACTTTACATACATAAAATATAAAAGGCGTTCACTGTTTTTCACAAAATCTTTTCATTATGCAATTATTTTCGCAAAAATGTTCGAAATTTTCATTTATAAAAAAATTGATTTTTTACGCATTTGGTTGAAAACTGCATATATGTACACTAATATATTACAATATGGAAAGTTATTCCTATTCCATTTTTATTATTATATTATTAGGCCGTTTAAGTAGGAGCAATTGTGTAGTTCTACACACTTCAATATTGAACAACACAAATGTTAGCAAGTTACTTTTTTAACATTCGAGTATTTTGTACAATAGTAACAATTTCTGGCAGTTTTGCTTATAAATAAATAAAACAAATGCGGCATTTATGCATAGAAGTGTTTTTTAGGCTTTTTTGTTATGAAACATTTGAAAAGTGTGACTTGTAACTAGAAATTTTTGTATTAAAATTTTTATTGAACAAATGCTGAACTAACGGCAAATAGAGAGAATTAGTAACTAGCAATAAAAAAAATATTATGCGATTAATTGTTTGAGGAAAAGGCTGATTTGGAGATTCCAATATGCCGTCAATAAGAGCAGGTAAATAGGCATATTATAGTTAGCTTGCTTACAAGATTTGTTGAAAGTAAACATAAAATAAATTTGAAAATGTGTTACTTTGCGACATTTATTACTTCATTGATAAATGCATAATTTAATCAAAAATATAAGTAAATCCTTTAGCGCACAATTCCAAGTTAAACTTTCAACATATAATCAGCCTTATACTTAATCACATAATAATTGTTAAATAAGTAGTGCTTAATCGAAACAAATAATTTTGGACTTCACATTTTTGAAAACACTATCAGTTTGAAAATTTTCTTGCATTAAATATTACTAATTACAATATTATATAACTACATATCGTTACAATTTCGTCACCAATAAAGGCTGCTTAAAATATTATATAAATATTTTGTTTTTCTTTCATAAAATCACAAATTTAGAATATTGTTGTTACAATTGTTGTTTGTTTGTTGTTTTTTGTTATTTTCATATTTTTGTTATGCGCTTCATCCAGTAAGTCTAATATAAATTTAAAATTTGCAAATTTCAGCGTTTAGTTTCAATGCGCCGAGGAGTTTTAACACTACGCTGCATTTAGTTATTTACTTGACGTGGCATTATATTTAATTTCTAACTGCTAAGTACTAAATATAAAATCTACATGTGTCTGCTCTGCTTTAGAGTAAATGCTTTTTTGTTTCTAATTTGCTTTTAAATCTGTTTTTTATTATAATTTTTTACGTTTTAGCTATACTCTTAAAGTAGTCTAGTCTGCTTTTTAAAGATAATAATAATTTAATATTATAATTTAATCAGTTGTAATTACATATTAGTTTATGTTTAATCATAAGTGCTGTGTTCTCTTGTATTTTTGGACATTATCATATATTTATTTGCGTTAGTTCCTATTGAGTTTGGCACGCTTTTGAAGTGCGTGCTAGTCTTCTAAGAAAATTGCGAGTTGTTTAGTTATTCGGTCACACATCGATCATTCACGAAAGCTCCACCATCCATTTCATCTGTCTTTGACTGCGAGTAACAATTTGTGTGCTTAACTTAAGCACTTGACGGTTATACTGTTGCCTATTTTTCGGTTGTTTCCTTTCTTTTTTGGTATACACGTATTATATACTTTGTTAGGAGACAATTTCTGTTAAAGTAGGAATTACGTTTCATTTTACTCTCTCACATTCTCACGTGTTTTGTATATTATTGTAATAATCTAACGCTTTGTTGTAACGCGAAATTGTAAATTTAAAAAATCGGCTCTACTTTAGGCATTAGCGTAAAATTTTGCATTCCATTTCACCTGCTTTGAGGTTATGGTTAAGTTTTGTTTTTGTTATTATTTTGGTGCGTTTTATGATCTTGTTCACGTGGTATATGTGCGTATAACATCACGTATAACGGCCCGGCAGAGTGGACACTGACCGCCACCAACGCCACGCCACTGCTCGATGGCGCAATCATAACACATGCACATATGACCACACATATAGAGCACCGAGTCAATTTGATTCTCATAGCAGATTGTGCATTCAGCGCCAGCGCTGCTATTGCTGTGATCCACGGTGTCTTTCCATTTATTCATCTCCTGAGTAGAATTGCAACTGTTCAATGTGGACACGGGCTATAAAGGAACGAGAGCGTAAAGAAATATAAGTTAGAATTGTTGACAACTGCATATAATAGTAGTTCAAATTTAATTTGTTGTTAGTTCCATTGTAACTCACCTCAACATATTGATTATTAGCCATCGTTGACGAACATGCGCCAGCCAACACACCTGATGTGGGTTGCCTTGTCGCGTTCACCGCATTACCGCCACCACTGACACTATTCAACTCATGTGTTGAGTTCGCAGGCGGCAAATTCACAACCAAGACAGTTCCGCCACCGTTGGGCTGAATCTGTATGAGATCACCACTTGATGGCATGCTGATCATGTGACCGGTCGCCGTCGCCGTGGTATTGCCATTGGTGTTGCTGACGGATGACACCGTAGACACCGTCGCTGCAGGTACATTACAATGAGTTTGCGCCGCATTTGCCGTCATGGAAGCGAGTGTCGCCGCCGAACTGTTCATGGTGTTGTGTGATGCCACGGTGAGCGCAGAGGTGTGCAACATTTTGCGCGATTCGGACATTTGACTATTCAGACTATTCATCGATTCGGCAATTGACATATTGCCGTGTTGCGGCAGACGTTGTGTTGACGGTGCAGCTGAGAGTGGTTGTTGTGGGTAGTTCACCATATTGGGCAGCTGTTGGCGGAACATGCGTACCGACTGGGTGGAGCCGTAAACATCGAGGAATGCCCACAGCTGTAGAGATTGATCGACATGCATGACAACAACTGCTGGTCCATTATTTTTGCTAATGGTCACCTCGCCGTTGGGCGCGATGAAGAAAGCAATCTCATCGCCACGTTGTGGCTGTGAGGCAATATCTTTGCTCACCACCCAATATTCCGGGCGATCGAGCAGAAAATCAGAGTCGTTGGGTAGGTCGGAGGGTTGCAGTGCGGCCGGATTGCAGGAGGTAAGGCCAAGCGCCAATGCGCCCAAGTACATTTGCTCTGTTTTGAGTATTTGTACAATTACCTTCTCGCCGATGCGTATGGGACGCGCTGTGAACACATAACCCTGGCAGAAATCATTCTCCGTGCGCGACGCTATGAAGCGATCCATAGAGAGACGCACATTGCGACCTTTGGTGATATGGAAGGGCACCGGTATGAGGCGACCATTGGCATTGTATCGTAACGGTGGCAGACCGTTGGCCATGTCTTGTGCGTACGGCATTTGTTCCATCGAAATATTCAGCGATTGCATTGATGGCAACACATGACGATCCAAATCCTGTTCGACAGCTGGCAATGAGCGACGCGATTGTTGATGCGGATGATGTGGATTCAGTGGAATTTGTGGACCAGGCAATGTACCGCCTGCGCCAATTACAGCACTATTGCCGGTAGGTAATGCTACACCGGCGGCAACAAGTCCATTACCACTTTGTTGATACATATAGACACGTGAATCCAAGAACTCAATTGCGGTGCAATTGCCATAGATATCCACCAAAGTCCAGAGTAAGCCACGCGTATCGATGCCGCTCAATATGACACCCTTCTCCACATTATTGATGCCATAGATCACCTCACCGGCCGAATTGACATAGTAATAGAGTATGTTATCCATTTCGCAATACTGTTCGTGCAGCGCCTTCGCCCAGAAACCGGGACGATTCGTTAAGTCGGGACAGGCGTACTTGGGTAGCGCACCCTCCAGTGTTGCCGGATCGTTGCTGGTGAAACCGAAACGTATGCCGCCATTCCAATTGTTTGAAATTTCGGAGAAACGCACGCATATGCGCTCGTTGATGCGCACCGGACGTGCTGAAAAGGTGATCGCGCGGCAGAAACTTTCGAAACGACGCGCCAAAGTGCCGTCACGGGATATCCGTATGTTGTCGCCGTGTACGGTGTGAAACTGGAGGGGAGGTAAGTTGTTAGGACCCGGGCAGGAGGATGGTGAGCGACGTACTGCAAGGAAAAAAGCAAAAAATTATATTAGAATTATAGCAAATCTTATTGAAGACTAAGCTCAACATTTTCAAAACTTAACTTTTAATTTGGTAAAGACAATTTTTTTAATGTTTGCAGACAAATCTGTATATGTATGTACTTGTTATTTTGTATTTATTTTTCTTTACCGCTCTTATTTTCATTGCGACTACACCAAAGGTACATACATGTAGGTAAATACGTTTGCATACAAATATAAAAGAAAACACCGCTTGTATAGATTGAATGCTTAAGCAAAATTAAGTACTATTCAAGCTATGTAGATATGTATGTACATACATTTACATCCTTATGTACATATATGTATACACAAGCGTATCCTTACATGCTTGTCCACTTGAAAAGCATAAAGCAGCTGGCACATGCCCATTTTCCAATTTTCGAAATAAATGACAAAATGTGAAGACAAGAAACGTGCAACAACAATTGGTTACTGCCTACTTAATGCTTTCTTTGTAATATTTCTTCCCTTTTTCCTTCATCATCCAACACACATAATACGCTTGGCTGCAATGGCATTTGCTATATGTAGTTGTTTTTGCGTTTCTTAGGGTAGCATCTTGTGCTCCTACATATGTTGTTATCCTTGCCAGGCAACCAGTTTATATTGTCTGTCCTTAATTTGAAGTCGAACCAAACCAACAGATGCTACTGCCCTACTTGATCCTTGCGCTTTGCTATATAAAGAACAACAACAACATGAAGGAATGTACAATGATATCTGCTATATTGGATCAATGTGTCGTTAATGCCTCAACGTACTTGCGTATGCGTATTGTATCCACACATACGAAAATTTGTATTTGTGTGTGTGTATGTGTGTTGGCATGTTAATTTTTTCTTTTGCGGCTGCGCGACTGTTGCGTTCATGTCTATTTTTGGCTTTACGTGCAGAAGGGTAGCTGATCGTTGATCTCATTATACATTTTATTTTTTTCTTTTTTTGTTTTCTTTTAAGTTATTATGCGTGCAAGTGGCACGCGTCTCAGATCGTCCTTATGGCGTCGTGTCGTCGATGTAGTTGTTGCGGTTGAATTAAATTCAATTTTTTCGCCTTTGCTTTTGTGCGCGCCAGCCGTCACGAATGTCATGCATTATGTACTTTATGTATGCCATGTTATGCTATGCTATGTTGTGTAATATGTTGATCATTTGAAGGCAGCAGCAGCCGTCCGACCATAAGCCAAAGCGTTAACCGCCTGACCGTCTGTCGATTGCAAGTGCGCCTGAATGTGTTGTGGCTTGCAGTTTTTTGTTTTCTGCTTATTTTTTAACATTCCGTTGCAGCAACTGCTGCTGCTTTTGCTAGCATAGTTGCAAATTAATTATTGGTGCCCTTCGCCAGCAATTTATGCTCAGCTCCACTTTACAAATACAAGTTTGAATATTCATATATATATGCTTACATAAGTTAGGTTATGTTGTGTAATTTGTGGCGGCATGCTCCTATTTTTGCTAAAAAAAAAATTCGCAAAGCAATTAAGGACATGCGCTAGCTTTTGAAATATTAAAAAGCGGTCCCTTTGGTAAGTACATATAACGCCCTTTACGCACTCAAGGAAACAACTGTCACCGCTGAAACTTTTTTAACCACAATCGTCATTTGTTTGGCGTGCGGCTGTCGAATTTTTTCTTCTTTTCTTATTTAACTTTTTTGAATACAACAAATATGCTATCAGACGTTTTTATTACTTCTGCCTTTTCTGCAACTTTGCTATTTCGGTCACATATGTATGTATGTAAGTATGTCGGCAAGTGTTTCAAGATAGACATTTCTTTGCGAATGCTAAAACTATTTTAACGTTTCCTTTTGCTCTTCAGATATTTATACTTTTTTTAGTGAGCCAATCTTGATAATGTAATAATTGTGTGATAACCGTATGCCTAAAAGTTTCATTAACAAATTAAGGTACTAACGTGTGTATGTATGTTAATATATAAACATATTTATGTATGTAAATATATTAAACATTTGTCACTTAGAGTTTTTAATAAAAAAAAAATAGTTTCGATAGCCTTATCAAACAAATCTTAGAATTAGTCATACATATAAATATGTGTGGTTTTATTGAAAAATCTGTCATTTTGTTTATATACGAGTATATTTGCTGATTTTACTTATCTTAAATTTTAAACAGTTATTTTCTATTTTTAAATTTTTATGATATATATACATATGCTTTCCCGAACATAGTAGACAATTCTATATTTCTTTGATCACTTCGCAAAACTATCATGACGACGCTTAGTACAAAAATATTTATGTAGAAACACATACAATATGATCAAGTAGCTCAAGTTCATATAAACTAAGCTAGGTGTTTCGATTGCTAGTAAAAATCGCTGCTTAACTTTTTTCAGAAGTTATTTAATTTGAAGATTTTAGTTCTAAGTTTTTATTTATAATAAAACACAAGCTCGAGTCTCGATTAAATTTTTCAGAACGACTTCAATTCATCAAATTTGTTTATTAATTCTTTCATAAACAAATAATTTAAGCGATTTTTCAATGTACTCACACTCAACTCAATTATGGTTAACAACACTCAATTCTTCTATGAAATTACACTCAAATGCAGATAACCGGAAATTGAGTGGAATATAAGATAATGCTCAAAAATTAATATTTGAGTGATAGAGCACGAACACTCAAATCAAATCGCTGAGTGTTTATTCAATTGAGTGGCGCACAAATGGAGTAATGTGATTTTTGCAACCCCTTAATTATGAGCAAAGAAGCACTCTTGAACAAAGAGAGCCGCAGTAGCAGCAAAAAAATGCATTTCATGCGCCACAGGAACGAAAAAGAGTCTCAATAAAATGACGAATAACTTTTGTTATTGCGCCCTTGTGGTGTCGCTAAGCAAATACAATCGAGGTAGTGTGCGAGTGCACAGGAAATTTTCGGGGGTTGAAAAGTTAACGTAAAATCCCAAATGAAGGTAAATTCAAAATGCAACTGCGAGCAAACATAACAGAAAAAAAGAAACACACTAAGTAAAGGCAAATGAAAACGGCAGATGTTCAAATTTCCAAAAACTCACGCACACCATCACACACACACATACAAACATGTACATACACACACTTTTAACGCAGAATACAATGTTGTGAGGAGGAGTTCGAAGCAAAGAAAGGAACTGAAAATTAACGTAGAAATAAAATTAAATATATGTGTATTCTTAGATAGATATATGTATGTTAGTATTACCTACATTTGTATGTAGATTAAAGATATTGTATATTATAGGAGAAAGTGTAACGCCAAACAATATTGATAACTATACGCTACCGCAAGATGCGCTTTAAACTATTAAAGACACTGAAAAAATATGTTTTTGAGTTTAAAGAAACAGAAAAGACTGCCAATATGCAATACAACATGTCTAGAGGGGTGTTAGTCATATAGTTACTAAGTTGCGCTGGGGTAAGAACAGAAGAGGGCATTAAACCGGGTCTTAGACACGCTTAAAAATGAAATTCAATACCAACAACGGCTGAAAGCAAAGTACAAAGTACACTAAATACAACTGAGACTCGGGTGCAGCCAAGCGTATGCGCTAGGTAGCAGGGGAGCCAACACGGCTTGGCAAAAATCAGAATCTTTTCACGCATAAGACAAGCTCGAAGCGTACAAACATATAATATAGCATATTTTAAAGGTAAATGTGTATTTATATATACATACATTGCTTACTTCAATATGTAAGCAGAAACCGGCAGCAACCGATACGGATATGCATATATGTATGTATGTACATAAACGGGATGAATATTAAGAACACATCCGGTCTCTGAAGGCGATGTAGGGGACAGACACACACACACCCAAACGAAATATTAAGCAAGGATGAGAAGAAGTCTTCGACCGTAGAAAGGAAGTAAGCTGAGCTGAGAGCGCTGTTATGTCTACGCAGCAACAAAAAACTGGTTGAATAGCCAAGTATAGAGTGTGTGATACTACTTCCGGTCTTGAAGAGACGCACACACACACACAGACGCAATCGTATAAAAACTCAGCTTCACATGATGGAGTCTCGATTGGAACGGCACTTTGATTATCGGTTGTCGTTGGTAGTATGTATTTGTTATTGCGTGGTTTACATATGTAGACACACTTATTTACATATCGATAGATGGTAATAGGTTTGTATGAAGCTGGCTTGATTAAAGCGCATGAGCAGCTGCAGACTCAAGTGCATACGGTGGCAGCAGTTTGTGATAATGGTGGATTAAATAATCATGTATGCACAATATATACATATGTATGTATCTATGTATTTATATACATATATAGTATATGTAATAATATGCATATTGCAGGCGACAGTTCCGATATGACTTTCTATATGATTAATGTGCTTGTATTAATAGTGATAAAACATAGTCTCAAGAAGGCATGAAAATTTGAGATTTGCAGTTTTCAAAAATAAAATTAAAATTATTTAATTTCATTGATATTTTTTCTGTATTGTATAACTGTCTTTTTTCAACAAAGTCAAGTACCTATATTCGATAAGAAAGTTCAATTTAGAACAATTCGAAATGTGTCTACTGTTTCATAAAAAATCGTATACAGGAAATATATGCTTTCAATGACTACTTTGTGTGCAATTACAAGTAAATTTTCTATAACAAATATTTTATACATTGTATTATCTAATAATTGCTGCTTTAAAAAATTTAATGAACCACTCATAACCTCACTTTTATCTTTCCGTTCTTTCGACTTGAGACACTAGGCGCTATAACTTTCTAATTTCAATAACGTAACTAATTTCAAGGAACAATAATGCAATGAAAAATAGAAAGGAAACGCGATTACAACACACAACGGAGCACAAAAATCACAATTCTTAGCGACAATTCTTCAGTGTTGCCAATCGATGAGCGCACGCTTGGTTGGTCAAACAAACACGCCGTTCTAAGCAGATAAAATTCACTGCAGAAATTAACAAAAATATTTGTGAAAATTGAAAGGAAAATAATAAAAACAAAATTGCATATGTTTGAAGTAAAGAATTTTGTTTCAATAATTCTACGGACAGAGAATAAGCAAGAAAGCACTAAAACCGCGATGAGCGTTAAAAAAAAGCGCCAAGCAACAAGCAAGCGCCAGCGACGACTTTGCTACTTTTGTTTTTGTTATTTTTTCATAGTTTTTTTTTTATTTTACCGTGTAACAAATTGGTAATTATGACCTGTAACTAATTGCAAAACAACAGACGTTGCATAATTTGTTGTAAGTGAAGAAATATGGCAACATTCGGAGCGAGAAGCTTAGATGGCGCATGTATAAATTAAAATGTAAGAATTTTATGCAAGGAAGTGGTTCACAACATTGTGTGTTTATAAATGAATCTTTAGCATTTACTGTTATAATGCTGCAAGCGACCATGTCATTAGTTGCGCGTTTTTTAACCTGTTGTTGGGAGTTATACAAGCATTCCAGCAATGTCGATGATAACGATTACGCGCAGAATACCGAGCGGCATTTCACAACGTACATATGTATGTGGTAATAAAAAATAATAATTTTCCACGCGCTACAGCTTATGAATAGTCGACGGCAGTTAATCTGTGTAAATTCTAAAACATATTAATGAAGTGCAACAAATGTGCAACACAGTGTAAGAGTGCGTGTGGCAAGCTTATTAAATTAACGCGGAAGTCGTCAGCAACAAGTATTCGCAGGCATAAAAACATACATAAACATATAAATATATATGAGTACATACATACAAACTGTTGCACACAGCATATGCCTCAGCACACTTGTCACTTGAATGCACTCATGTCTCTAGTCAAAAAATTAGTACGCATTGTTTTTGCTTTAATATTTTGCAGTTGCATTACAACAACAAACTACAAATTGCCACATGTTTTGCAATTAATAGCATTTGCCATCGATCATTGATTCATTCATGCGCAGCACTTGGTGACCACGCACAGTTGCATGCGGAAGGCTTGTCCCTGTCAATAAAGCGTCAACAACAGCTTTTAAATACTAAGTCAGTGACTAGACGACCGCTGTACGCTGCATATTATCACTGGTCACGGCTACTATATATTTTCTGCTTTACTTATACATATGTATTCTTTTGCTATAGAAACAATTTTATAGAAGCTACGTGATTTCCTTTCGACGACACGGACGCCGCTCAATTAAACGTGCAAGCATGCGCCGCGTACTATTTATCAATGAATTTTTGCTCCTTTACATACATAGAAATATTTACTACAAATGTCTGACATCTGTGCGTTTACAATTTTCCTATAGTATTCTATGCATTGATATATATTTTTCTTTCATTATTGGTCTTAAGCGCTTTTTGCGCGCTGTTTGTCCACTTCCTCTAACTGCATTTGCTCATTGCTTCAATCGAATGCGAGATTTTTGTTGAGCAAGTATTTGCGCTAATAGCGTTTCCACAGCATGTTGCACTTGCTGCCGTCAATCAATGGTAGTGGCTGGTCTGTGTAAAATAAAATAAAAACATTCTTTCTAACCTTCATATGACATCGGTTTGCTGGATTAACAAAGCTAATAGCTGCCATCGATTGGTCACTTCTCTGCTCGCTATCTTTGGGCGCTGCTCGCCTGTCAAAAATTTTACATGTGAAAGCAACAACAAAGATATCTAGTTGAATTCGTGCTGGAGAGTATGCGAATACCTCATTAAAATTGCAATCGTCGCTTGCTGTGTGCTACCAAGTTTTGTTTTACACATTTTAGAACCATTTTACTATTGTGAACGGCTCAAAGTACAAATTACTGTCAAAATAATTAAAATTGTTATACACAAATTTGAAATTGAAAAGGGCAGGCGAAGATAAATTGTCAGTATTTTTGTATTGAATTTATTGAATAAAAAACTTTAATAAAAATTAAATTTATTGTAGAAAACGTTAGACATAGACGGTGGTTGAAGAGTTCAGTGCGACCAAGTATATACAATTCGATTTCAGTGCTGCCAGTTTGTATGGAAATTAGGAAAGTTTGTTCGATTGGCTTGTCTATAGCAGTTAGCCCATCGATGACAGCTAATATATGATCCGCAGGGGTGTTTTTCTACAGATGCAATAAATGTATTGAAAATTTTGTTTATATAAAAGTTGCATGAAAAAAATATGAATGAAAATTATAAAAATAATATACATATATAAAATAATCAGTTGAGTGAAATTTGAAATAAAATTCCCAAGGCTTGTCAAATATGTCACTCAAAGAGTTAGCAATAGACTGCATGTCAAAAGTTGCACTACAAACTGAAACTACACACACTCAAGGCAAAAAAATATTCAAAATTTAAAAAAAATATGAAATCAAATGCAATTTATGGCAACTAAAAGACGCTCAAAATTACTTCACGCAGTTCGCTGCTGGCTGCCCAGTGATGACCACTTCCGTTGATTGCAAAAATGTACATTTCTAAAGCATGGGAGGCAGTGGAGCGCAGTGGCGCAGAACTACTTATAGCATTATTTGAATGTGAACACAATAAAGGGAAGCCACAAAAGCGAATTGAAGCAGCTTTTACTGCGAATAAACCGCAATACTACACATAAATATCTATAGCGTTATATGCCAGTACAACTGTAAACAAAAGTACATACAAACATACATGTATTTATGGCAGAAAATCAGCCAGTCACAACGGAAGGGACAAAGCAGGCGCAAACGAGTCGACAGCAGTGAGTGTGATGAACTTCTTAATCTGTGAAAATGTGCACCAGGCTCCGCCAACTGGCCGGCTGAATTGTTGTGGGCATTGCACTTGTCGGCGGCAGCGGCGGCGCATTTCCGCTAGTATTTTATTTACAATAGTTGCGAAAAAAAGCCGAGAAGCGTAACAAAACCGCTTTGCACTTTTCAATTTTATTGCGGAAATTAGATGTAAGAGCCAGCGAGTATAGAGGAAAATGAATGCAGCAACAGTTTGACAGTTGTCAGTCGCTGAGGTCAAAGTGGAGTGCAATGCACCACTGCTGCAGCGCAATTGGACACATGCATATAAATATGTGACGACTTTTAAGCATTTTTAGAAATATGAAGCTTTGGTCATTCGAAACCGCACAAACCGATTACGTAAAATACGTCAAATAACTGAAATGTGTAGAGTGACAGAATATGAGTTTACCACATATTTCAACATTACTTTTGCGAATACGAGTAGCAGTCAGTCATTCGATATCTCTTTGAAAAAAAAAAGAAACATATGTATCATAATAGATAAATTGTAGACATTATTGTCAATGCATGTAAAACAAGCCATGCGTAACGAGACAACTAACAATTACCCAACAATTTGTGGCGAATTTGTTGTAGCGCTTTGTGACTTTTTAAAGCAATTGCAACACACGCAAAAGTGTTATAAATATGTATGTATGTATGAAAGGAAATATTTATAAAAAAGTGTAGACAAATGAGGGACTGAATTATTTAATAATATATAGATAATAATAATTAATATATAAAAACTAGCAGACCCGGCCACATGTTGTTGTGGTTAAGGAATACATTAAATTAAGTTGGTCCAATCTTGGCTTCGGCGACGATATTGATTACTCGAGGTCGATTTATGTTACGCAGCATGATGACAACTCACACTACTTTTAATTGCAAAGTGAATGGTGATAGTACAGGCAATTTTATATAGTTTGGGATAATTGACGACGTCATCTTGGTTTGTAGCTGTGTCAACTCTCTTGGACCGAAATTCTAAATTGTCGCATTAAGATCATCGATATCTTTTTTTACCACCAATATAGGTCATTCAATCAGTCATTTATGGTTATCATATTGAGTTTTCATGTCAGGAAAACTTCTCTTTCGAGTAAATGAAGTGACAGAAATCTGTTGGAAACGCTGTTAATCCATCGAGGTTTCAACTGCGACCCTAAAATTTCCAACTGCTTCTACAATCGCAATTTGATATTGTTGCAAATACACTCATATGTTAGTTGTTAATTGGCGATACTTTATGTGTCGCCACAAAATGACTTTAGGCATGCGATTAGCCCGTAAGTAACAGTTGATCCAGGAATAATTGGAAGAGTCTGGCGTAAATCACCTGTTAACAGAATCCTGGCTGCACCAAAAACGTTCGACAATCAAGTTCTTTTAAAGTCCTGTGCAGTACCTCCAGCGACTTTTTGAATATTTGGAAAATCTTAGTTATAGCGCTATTTTTGGCGATTTTGCCGACTGGTGTTTCGTTCATTTGCAATTTAGGAGTAATTTCAAGGCCGAATGTGCCGTTTGTTTGCCTACTAACAGGTGCCAAGTTGTCACTATACCCGTTAACCTTGGTGGTGAAAATGAGTGAAATTGGTTCTGGAATCACATCAGCCCTTATATACTATATGTTATGATTTTCTATTGGACTTTATGTCGAATATATAGGTTAAATTGTGTGTTATCTTAATAAAATTACATCAATAAATTGCGAGGTGTAAAATGTTCGGTTGGACGTGAACTTAGCCTTTCCTTATTTTTTACAAATTGTTTTGGGCTATCGACACAACCTTATACAATTGAACAATAACAAAAATATTTTACCAAAGCAACAATGACAACCTTCAAAATATTATTTTTTTGGTTTCTCTTTTTATATTTTTCTTGTCAACTCGAATAAAATTCTCTTATTGATATCTTCCTCGCAATTTTTCCATATTTACTCACTTTCTAATCTTTTTCTGGCCTTCCACGAATATTTCAAGACTAAAATTAGCCAGATCGGTTTGAACTTCAACAACCAATAACTTCCCGATTTTATAAAATTTTTAATTTTCTTCGCGGATAGTTAAAAAAATTTAGGGGTGGATCACCCTTAACATTTAGGAGGATGAAAAATAGATGTTGTCCGATTCTCCACCCTAGCTGATATGCACGCTAAGATTCACGAAAATCGGTCGAGCGGTTTCAGAGGAGTTCAATAACGTACACCGTGACACGATAATTTTTTATATTAGATGTTTCGATGTAAATTCCTCCGGGTCCACAAATATTAAAATTATTTTCCAAACAATATTTAGACTAATTATCCATTATATTTTGAGACAAAAAATGTAAAAGTGAATTATTGCAATTTGTTAAAAATTTTATGAAGCAACGCAATAAAAACACTTCACCTGACCTCAACAGAGTTGAGTGTGAATGGCCTTAGAACTCTTGACCAACACAGTTTGACGCTTGCTGGAGCGGCAAAATTAAAAATTAACCGACAAAATTTTCACCGCTATTGTGTAAGTATTTATAAAACCCACATAATGAGTGTTTCTTTAAATTAATTAAAATATAGACGAAGCAAAAAAGCTCGCTACTTCACTAATATACCATACATATACATACATAGGGACGTACGCACAACTGAAGATAAAAAACAAGCCGCTGTGTATTTATAAAAACGTATGTATGTAGCATTTGGACCCATTACTTGCTCGAAGGCCATTTATGCTTTTATTATTTTTCTTTTCAACTTTTTTCACTACATCACAAACACTAACAGCGAATAACGCTTTGAAAAAGGGGAACTCAAAACGCGCTGGGAGTCAAAATGCATATTCAGATACTATAAATATCCGAATGATGATGATCCAAACATACAAAAATAAGAAATATATTTTGCCACACATTAATTAATGATGTGTTCATGAGGTACGAAGCTGCAACAAAATCTATAAAAGCGTAACGTTATGAACGAATGAAGATCATTTCTGTAATTGAAACATATGAATTTATGTATTTTTGTGCGTCATTTGAAAGTGTGCTTGAGTACAATGTATCCACTATATGTATTTGTATGCGTATAATTATCTACGAAGTAATAAAGAATTATGGATGCGTGAAGTGGCTGAAAGTCTCAAATTTATAATTGAGCGCAATGGCGTGCTCCGCTAACATTTCTAACTTTAATGCCAGGCTAACCGTAGGCAATGCAGAAGCCCAAATTAATTTTTAAGGCATTTCGAAAAACGAGCAACGAAAAAAAAAATAATTAAAAACATAAACAAAATATTTACAATGCGCTCAAATATATTTATTAACGTGTTGCTGTCGTCTTGTATATACATACATATGTAGGTATGTCTCCTGCCAGCAAATTCAACAGTTCGATAAACTGACAAGCCAAAACGAAAACGTACCAAAATTGTAATGTGGCAGCCTAGCAAGGTAAAAATAACTTCACAGTCGGTTCATTTGCCTTGCGATTACATACATATATATATATATATATATATAGATATTAAGCTATATAGCGGCAGTGGATGCACAATGCTATGCACGAGCAGTTACGCCCGCAGCGTTGATGCGATTTCTCAGAAGGGGTCGCATGCTTCATTGCCCAAAGTACGAATGCCTGAAGATATGCCCATACATACTTAAACACACACGAGTACTCATATACATTTGTATGTGGTTATAGGTAGAAAATGAAGCAACAATTTGAACGGGCCGACATAATTTCAAGCAAAGAAACAAGCATAGCAAATTGTGTGGCAGTTGTGGGGTGGCATGCTGATGGCTCATTATAGACACACAACTACATACACGTATACATGGCTGAAGTATAAACACTTTTCGTTTTTTTCTTCCTCTAATGCCAAAGAAATGTTTTAGAGCAGAAATTTTTATTTGGTGTTGTTGAACTGGGAAGCAATTTGAACAGCTAGAAAACTTTAATGCTTGCTCGCTCGCGATGCCCACAAGCTAGCAGCTGCTGCTATAAAGTTAATTACATACATACAGATGGATATGTTTGATGCTAGCCGATGAGGTAATTTGTGGTTTAAGTTGAATCGATGAGTTAGCAGGCAAATAACTGGATTTTATTGAATTAAATGGATTAAAAATATCTAATATTTCAATATTAACCCAGTAAGCCCATGTAAAACGAAAAATACTCGCCTGTTATAGAATCACAAATTCCAAAACTTAAAAAAAAACATTAAAATTTCATTCATAACCTCAAATTAGTTAATATTAATAACAAAACGTTTCACAAACTACCCCCACAACCATACACAAGAAGTGGGTGACATATGCGCCTACACAAAACACACATTTTCAACAAATTAACATTTCAAATTAGAATTAGAAATGAGAAGTGATTGACAAATCACTGCACCGCGCGACATTTTACATTTTGCGTATGTCAAAGCGGCGAACGTCGCCATGAACTAATATATAATATATACAACCATCTATTAGTAAGCCAATGGGGTGCATGACGACGGGTCACGTGCCACTAACGCAGCACCAGAAACAATAACAACACTAAACTCGCTAAAAGAGAGCATTTTTACAAAGCGTTAACGCATTGATTTCTTTGACTTTAATTGTTGTTGTTGTTTTACACCGGTAATGCTTTTTAAACGGCGTTAAGCAATTTGGTGGCAGCACGCGTCGAAAAAACAGTAGGCGGAAGTGTTGCGCTGCACAATAGGGCCGGCAAACGACGCGTGTGGACAATCAAAACAACGATACCAAATCGAACTTCGGCAATTAGTTGCAGGCAGGAAGCGAAAATCGTGCCAAATACTGGCTAAGGGCTTGCTGGTGCATATGAATTGGATGGGTAAAGGTAAAAACAAAGTTGCCGCCTGTAATTGGAACCGGAAATGTGTAGGTTGAGTGTCCAATGCGGTAATTGCGGCGCCAAAAGCGTTGGTTGTTTGAAGTTATGCGCGAGGCATACATTAAAATGGAGCAAGAAACGGATTTTATTTCAAAAATTAGCACAAAAATGATGTTATGAAGAAGTTGTAGTAGGCGTAAATTAAGGAAATTAAATTAACAAATTTAGCACTCAGAATAAACAAATAGACATCAAAACTGTAATATAAAAGTGAAAATTTCGTTAATTGAAAAATTTAAATCTAACTAAACTTAAATAAGCTCTAATTTTCTTATAGTTTAACCAAGAAATTCATAATTTACTAGCTTGTAAAACTTTTAGAACTAATACACTAATAGAATCAAAATTCAATTTACACCTACGAGCTGTTTTAGATCTCAGCGGTGTCCGATCAAATTGTTAATACATAATTTATACACCAACGCCACAAGTGACCACGCAGTTTTACTATGACACAGTATAAACAAATGAAAAAGTGAAAACAGTGTTGCATTCGTGCAATACAGAAAGTGCAAACCAATCGCTCAAACAATAACAAACACCCACATTCTATATAAAAAAAAATGTTGTTGATACAGATTACAAGCGCACTCATAACAAAATATATATAAATAATAAATTGTGTCGCAATCGAGTGGAAATCGATTAATGAAACGATAAATAAAATGTAAAATAAAACGTGAAGTGGCAGCGTTTACTGTGTGTGGGCAACGACACCGCCACGCACAATTAATACCAAATTTGTGAATGAATTCATGTGGTAGACATATGAAATGTATTTATAAACGCCCATGCGAAAAAATATAAAAAAATTTACTTCTTTAAATATGCAAAATGCGATTAGCCTAAAGTAATAGTTCGAAAAACTTGTAATATTAATAAAACAAGTGTATTTTGAAGCTGGTGAAGTAGGCGTCGTCAAAGAAGCGCGTGGTGGGTAATACTCGCAGTTAACGGAAATGTCACATAGTAGCGTTTGACGTAATCTTCTGTTTAAAAATTGCTGAAAAAATATATGTAATATTAAAGAAAAAATAAAAAAGTACCAAATAGAAGAATAATGAAAAAAATATAAATAATAATAATAATGTTAAAAAAATATAAAAAATTAAAAAAAAAATTAAAAAAAATTATAAAAAATAAAAAAATAAAATAAAAAATATTAAAAAAAAAAATTATAAAAATAAAAAATAAAAATATTATAAAAAAATAAATAAATAAAAATAAGAAAAAAATAAATTAAAAAATCCATGTAATTTTATTTGACAGAAATGTATCATGAATAATAAAAATGACATTTACTAGACAATATATTAAACTGTACTCATTAATGATGATAAGTTAACCCATTAACTTGGGTTTTGCAAACTATGTATGTATGTCAATCACCACCACTAACCAATGTTAGCGGCATAAGGCTCACATAAAAACTAAACATTGTTAAATGGTAACACAAATAATTCAGCGCTTTTGTGTGTAAAAAGAACTTAGAATTATGTTGCTTTGAAAATGTACATACACAAAAACACAGCAACACAGCGGGCAACACAAATACATATAGTACTTTATTTGTTAAAGACTTCTTCGTTAGATTATCATGCTAATGAAGCGCTAAATAATAGAAAAATGAGTAGCTGCCACTAGAATAATGCGATGCTGTTAGAAAAAAATGTTATTCTTTATATAAACAAATAGAAAAAAGTATATGAATGAAATGGGTATTTAAGCAGTATTAAGCTTTCAGCGAAAAGCTACATAATTATGCTTTTAAGTTGACAAATTGTGTAAAGAGCACGCGTGATATTAATGGCGGGTAATAAATTTTATGAAATGCTGAGCAAAGTGCTTTAAAGTTAGAAAAATTACGTGCGCTCGGAAAATGTATAAAAATGTGGAATTTTAAGTTAAATGAAAATGAAAATGTTGAAAAGAAATTATTGAAAACAAAATATAAAAAAATAAAATTATGAACGTTTACTACTTCACTCTTTGTTAAAAAAAAAAATGTATCAAAATAAAAGTTTTATTACGAAAAATAATGTCATATTTTGCACCCAGCGAAATTCTCACAACAGCAATAGCACCGTTTAATTGTCTGGGGGTAGTGATGGGTTAATTGCTGTGACCCCTTTGGACAGTTGTGAGTGGCAAACGAACTGAACAAAGCGATATGATAAATGTTTACGAAGAAAATTCTGAAATTAACCGACATAAAATTGAAATGACGTACAATTGCCGGGGGCAAAGGGAAAACAAACACATATGCACGTTCATCTCGTTGGCTTATTTAGGTAAATGTTGGATGGCGCACTCAGTGCGAATGTACATTTTTTTTGGTTTAACATGCCATTGCGTAAAATCAATTTACCATCAAACGCTGTAGCGGTAGCCACAACAACAAGCTGAAACCTGATTTACCGTTTGCAATGAATGCGCCGAATTCCCACGCTAACGATGCCGATACGGTCTGGTGTTGCCAATTGTTGATACATATATAAATAAATAAATTGTCAGCGCGGCGATGAAGCAACGTGAGATTCGTTAAAAAAATAAACAAGTGTGCGGAGATTTAGAAAAAAAAAATATGTTTGCAATAAAATAGCGAAAATAAAAAATGAAAAATGTTGTTAAATTGCAAAAATCGCGGCCCAAAAAAAAATTAGAGTGTGAGAAAAAGAACACAGAAATAAACGACGCTGAAATTACGTAAAAAATAAAGAGAAATTGCGCAAATGTAAATGTAATTGGCTTATAAATCGGCACAAACAGCAATAGCAACAGCAACAACATATTTCCCACGATACCAAATTTGTATATTGAAAGTTGGAAAAGAAGTCAAAGCAACATATTGATGTGCTCGCTACCCACTCTGCAACAACAAACACTACACTGTGATAGCAATCATTTGCAATAAGGTAATTTGGTGCATGCAACAAACAGGCAAGCGCATCTCAACTATGTAGCTATGTATGTACATGGTTCCCGCTGGAAACTGACAACAAGCTATGCTGTACATGGATGCGCGTTTGAGACGAACCAAAGAAATTATTTACAAAGTAGCAAGCTAACAAACTGTTAGTTGTAATAGCCTATTGTGGGACATGCAAAGCAAAAATCAACAACAACAGAGTGAAAAATACATATTTGGAGGCAGAAGCTCCTGCAATGACGTTTATAACGGCACTTGAGGTTAACATGCTCACGTTAACGCCGTTGGTCACAGGATGTGTGGCGTGTGGAAGCCGATTGCCAGCTGACGAGTGCATCAAGCAGCAACAACAATGAGTTGTTAAATGTATGTGTAGTAGTTTGATAATGTGAAAAACGTGCAAGTGGCATCAACTGAAATTTTGATACTGTTTGGACATGTTAATATACTCACAGACAAGTAGTATTTGCCGAGCAGATCGAGTTAATGTGAAATCGTGAGTGTCAAACAACTATAGCGATAAAATGCAGTTATTTAATTTTTTAGTGTATATAAATGATATATAGACTTGAGGTAACTGTCAACATAAAAGAATAAGCACGACTATGTAACACTTCGACGCTAGACGACGTAATGCACGCATATGAGCACTAGCCACTGCTGTTCATTGAACTTTTGGCACCTTATGTTCGGCGAATCTAAATTCAGCCATCATTCTGCCTAAGGTAGCAGCTATTCTAAAATAAAAAGAGCTATGTATATAGCGAATTCCAACTCATTTTAGTCAATATTCGAAAACCGAGCACTGAACTTCTGAACACACGCTGCCACTGAGGACAATGTAACCCAGTTTGAAATCTCATGCACAACAACACACAATCAACTGTTTGTCAGCTGATAGCAGCTGATTGGGCACCATTGGTTGCGTTCGAATTTTGTATCCAAAAAAAGGTGAGTTAACAGGTAAACGCTGGAAAATGAGGTAAAATATCAGGTAACGCGCAGCAGCTGCAGTATGGACGAAATCTCACAAGAAAATAGAGAAGTAGAAATAAAAGAAGAGAAAATTGAAGATTAAGTATATAAAACAATAAATCTTATAAAAAGCAAAGGACAGCAACCCCCGCTGCAAACAGCTGGCTGCGCTGGTGGTGCTAAGGAATTTCTTATACTCATACGCTGTGAAATATCAAGGCAGCTGGTCTTTTGCGCGCCCACTTGCTTAGCAATTACGCACAGCACGTTTTGGACCCACCGTCGTTGCACGTTGTACGTGTTGCAAGCAAAGCAGTTCAAAGCGAATAGTTACAATTGCGAAGGTGAATTGAGTCAAGCTATGACTATGGCGGATATATTATTGTGAGAACACTCACTCAGGTGTTTCATAGATGTATATGTATGCAATTGGCTGACTTTAGCCGCAGGCACGTAGAGGTCAGTAAAAATCAGTGGTAATTGGTTGGAAGACCAATGAGCGCAATGAGATAGCATGTAGTATGGTTTGTGGTATATTGTAAAAGAAGAGGCAAGTTATAAAAAAAATACGATTTATATTTTTTTAGGATTTTTTTTTTGTTTTTGTGGGATAATAAAAATTATTTTAATAGTAAATACACCTTAACTGCTGACCTTAAAGTGTTTACATTATGGCTGCATACAATATTTTACTCTAGAGCAAGCTAAAATGACGTCACTTTAGTAAAATCAATATCAAAATTTGTTCTCCCTTCTTCCAATACATTCTTTCAATTAAAAATAATCCAAACAAATTGTATTTTATGTAAAACTGCATAATTTTTTAATTATCTCAATATTTAATGACATCATCGTCCGTTTGGCAAGCGCTCCTTTGAGCAATTCATATACTCGTACATGCAACACATAGACTTATTACTAATTTCCCACCGGATCATTTGCATTTTTATGCCTTTAATTTGCTTACGCTTGTTTCGCCGGGTGCGCAAAACGCAGCTTAGAATCTTTAATGAAAACCGGTTTGTTGCTAGATTTGTTTGAAAGCGAAAACGTTTAGGCGTTGGGAAAACTTTTCGCTAAAACTGAAGTATTCATACTGGCGTAAGATAAATATTGAAATTAAACAATGGATTCACAAATAAAGGCGGCTAACGACAGTTTAAAGCGATAAGTGTTTAAACAAAACTAAAAACGGGTACAAAAACAAAGCTTATTATGTGAAGGCGGCATTTTAAGAAACAATATTAATGAGTTCTCATTGAATTTTGTTTAAATTGATTGTTTGTAAGTTCGGTAGATATTTATGCGAATACACGTATAGCAAAAATATGTATTCGCAAAGGTTGCCACTTTTTTGTGATAAAAGTCGAATGTGTTGAATCTTAATTAAAATAACTATATACTAAATAATAATAACAAATTTTTAGTATAATTTTGAACATACAAATTTTATATTTGTCTGTACCTCAGGAGTTTCTAAAATCTTAAAATGTTTAATAATCAGCTGTTTAAAATAACAGCTGCGACAATTAAGATTTCGCTCAAAAATGAAGCGTGTAATTATGCAAAATTATGCGTAAATTAAAAGGCTTTTAATTAATCAAGAAATTATATAGTAGCGAAACTGGAGTATAATAAAAATTGTTGTACGATCGTACCTAATAAAAAACTTTAAATTTAAATCAATTTTTTTTAGAATTTTATTATAGCTATCTTTACGAGGTAATTGTTCGATAAAATTGCGTTAATTGCGATAATAATTGCGTGGTGAAATTAAAATTATTAATTTATTAATTGGGAAAGTACATTGATTTTATGATTCAGACTTTTATTTCAAGATCACGAGTGCTTGAGGGGCTATAAATACAATTTTTATTAATATGTATAAAGTATAGTGCATGATGAAATTCTTGAACCCTTTGCACAACCAGTTTGCACAGGTACGAATAATTTTTTTATTATTTAGTAACAACAGTAAAACCCCACCAATATATTGGTTTCGAAGATGACGCACATTTGGCATATATGGGAAGTACAGGAATGCAATAATAATAACAGAGAACACGTACAAATTTAGCAATGCAAAAGTGCAATCCGATTCTAGCCAGTGTGCTCTCTTCGTCAGTACTACAAGCTACTAATCCATTGCACGAAGAAGCGACTGAGCAATGTAAACAAAATGTTGATAGTTAGTTAGCAAATCAATGGCAACGCAATATTTCTGCTCCCCCGTTGATAATGAAGTCATAGAGCTTAAGGCGCCTCACAATAAATAGCCAGGTAACAATCAGTAAAGCACTCAATGTTGCGTACAAACAAACTTAGAAACCAAACACAACAAAAACTTACTAACAAAAAACAAAAACAAATACGTAAAATAAAAGCTAAACAAGAAAAAATGTGAAAATTGGGTTAAAGTAAACCGTGAGAAGATAAGAAACAACAACAACAATTGAGTAAACGTAACGAAATATTTTGTTGTAAACGCGGAAGGAAACATGAAAAAGAGGACAGACAATTGGGTTGGTTGTCTTAACGGCAAAACTATGTATGTATTGTTTGTTGTGGAGGTAACCAAGGAGATAGCAATAAAACATGTTAAATAATAAATGGAATGGTTGTAAAGCGAAAATTGTAGATATTGGGGGCAGATGAGTAGGGGGTGATTTTAGGCTTGATAGTAAGTTGAGGTTTGTATGGGTAGTGGTATATGTTGAGGTATGTAAATGAGTTGATAGGTAGTTGATATCTATATTATCTAAGGAAGAATATGGCACTGAATAAATGCAAAATAATAAGTAAAAAGAATGATCGACTGACAAATTAAGGAAAGCAGAAATACTTTTTTAAGAAAAAATAACTAGAAAGAAGAAAATAGATAAAAAAAAACCTTGGACTATAACAAAAATGCGTTTTTTATTCAAAATACTTTTCTCGCTGTTAAAAAAAGTGCAAAATATTGCAATTATCAGTTTTAAGCAAAATAAAAAAAAAACACCAAATACTGGTAGCAAAATCTTCTTGCGGCCAATATATGAAATAGGTGAGACATCCACAGTGTTTGTGAAGTGTCTAACGAGTGGCTCTCACACATAATTGACACTTGAAAGCCTAAATGCATAGGTGAGAAAAGCTGTATGCTTAAATTAAGTGCGCACAAGTGGGTAAGGTGACTACGCTGCACGCAATGAATCATCATTACACTTGCGGCTTTAGGTTTTGTTGCAATCACAACAACAATAATGCTCGCAACAAATCGCTTAAATGTGATTTACAGAACGAAAAAAAACTTTTGAAGTGTAAAAATGGAGTGTGCTTTACAATAGATACTCGAGATGAGTCAAGTGTAAAGAGATAAGCATGAAATGTGCATTAGCCCCTATGACTTACTCATTTCTCATTTCACCAGGTGTATGGTGACAGTAATAACAACAACAGGCAAATGTGGTAACAGCCAAAAGCAATACACAACAGCTGATCGAGCATTACGGTGCTTTATTGTGAAAACTATTTAATGAGAAATGAAAGAAAAAAATTCACACACAAATAAAATGGCAACCGGTTTTATGCACGATGTTGCAAATTGCAGTTGCACATTTCTTTGAATTGCTATATACTCGTATGCTACAAATTGTGTGTGCACAAATTTTCCCTCCAATTGAAGTTCATTGAGAGCGCTTAGCTGCTTGGTTGAGGTGCGGCACAGCAAACGTGACAATTTTTCCACACAGCACTGCTGACACTGGCAATTCACGGTAAAGTGTTGATGCTGCACAATGCTGGCATTAGAGCGCGAACCAATGAATTCACATGCAGCTGAGCGAGTGAGGTCGCACCAACTGTGTTTGTATGTATGTGTGCGCCGCGCTTAGCAAAACCAGAATTTATTCCCATGCTTAAGTGACGTATGACGTTAGACGGGCGGCGTTTGGTCAGCAAGCCAGCTGTAGCGCCGGCGAAGACAATTGAAAAGGTAAAGCGAGTAAGAAAAACAGAAAAAAATGTATACTTGAAGCAAGAAAAAACTTCAAACAGTTGCGTGCGTCCGACTGAAGTATGTGCAAGCGGTTTTTTTACGCTTTCGGCTGCTTGCCGCCAAACGAGCTTTGCAGAAGAGCGTTGCAAAGATTAACACATGACAAAGAAAATAAAACTAATACACATATGAAAACAACAACACCGCAAACGGTAATATTTTTTATCGGTTAATACTAAACGCGTAATAACAATAAATACACACAAGCATATACATAAATAAACATGTGTATGCGTGGAAACAATTAAGCGCACTAAAGGAGCGGCGGGTCGAGCCTACTGGGCGTATGAGTTATGCGTCAGCCATGCCAACAAGCACACGTGATTATAGCCGCTGCTATGAGTTCTGTATGTGTATATGTGTGACAAACGGTTTTTTGTTTGGTTTACATATTGTTATTGTTTTAGTAGTTGAAGTGCTTTTGTGTTAAGACCGCCAATGAGTACGACAAACAACACAGAAGGTGAATGTGCAAAGAAAGCATAAAATAGAAGTGGACAATTTATCGATAAAAAATGCATACAAATTTAATAATAACAATAAATAACACATTAATTTAGTTGGTTGATGGGTGAGAGAAAAAGCATGATTATAAAAATTCACAGGAAAAGCACGTAATATTTAATTGAATGAATGCTTTTACAATTATTTATTTTTTTAATATTATTTGTTTTGATTTTCACAACAACAAATACAAAAATATTTGTTTATAGTATTAAGACAGCTGTAAACTGACAATGTTAAGTGGCACATCTGTAGATATACATATATTATATATGTATGTATGTATGCATAGGTGTAGTGTATGAAGAGAGTTTCGATGAAATTGTAGGTGCTGGTGTAGGTGTAGCAGACAGCTGTTAACTGTACGTGTTGAAGAGTCTACAAATCTTTTGAATTTTTAATTTTAAATCGTGTACATGCTGCAGGGAAAAGTCACATACACTCACATACATACAATTTACATACACATATGTACATATGTACATATGTATATACAATAAATATTGTGGGAATATTTTTCAGTATCTTATATTATTGTTTATTTGCAAATGTTTAATAAAAATTAAAAAAAAATATATATATAAACATTTGAACAGTTTTAATTGACATTAATGAAAAATTTTTATAGCTGCCGCGCCACTGTTATTGAGGTAATTATTTGTATGTATGTAAGAGGATAAATTTTGTTCATTATATACATGCATGTTTATATAAAAGCTTTATTAAGTGGACCTGCATAATTATTGTTTAAAAAAATTCATAAACAACGTTTGAAAGCTGAAAAATGTAATATTAAAGACTCTTTCAAAATGTGTATAATGGATTACTACTTGATTTATTTGTTTATGTGCATGCGGTACGCACTTGAGAATAAGCGCGATGGTTGAGTGAAAATTATAAATATTGGTTAATGTAACATGAAGGACACTGGAAATTGTATGTATGTAATTAAGATTTTTTACAAAAAAAAACTACATAATCAAAATTTAAAAAAATTCTTAACTTATTAAACAAAAATTTTTTATAAAAAATATAAGCTGAACATAATTCGATAATTCCGGAGTTTATAGATTTTTTAGTTTACTTTTGAGATTAGACAGTTTTTTATATTTAAAATACGCTTCTAGCAAGTTCTTTGCAACGAATACATTTTTTTTTTTTCAAATCTTGAAATCTCAAAAGAATCGAGAAGATAAAATAATTTATCTACACGAAACGTTGGGGTTTTTGTGAAATGCTTTAAGTTGAAGTAAATAACATCCCCATTTCTGAACACTTGCTACAAAAAATGCATCGTGACACAGCCAAGATCGCTCTACAGGCCGTTAAAGAAATATCTCCGTAGTAGGGGTTGATTTTATGAATTTATATGCACAAGGTGCTAGTTGTTAGGGAAACGATTTTGAGAAGATTCTTTCTACTTTATTGTTACGGAAACGATTTTCGTTACTTAATGTGCTTTCTACACACATAGGCAAACTGTGCGCAAATGGTACTAACCTAATCCAAAACGTTTCTTGATCTTCTTCAAGATATGCAGCTTTTTGTTGGAAATTCGATGATTTGGGCACTCCACGACGACGACTTGACCGCCAGGTCCTGTGCTAGTGGGCATATAGCTGTTGGCTTGATTTTCCGATAAACCCATGATGTGATTTATTTCGATTTTGTATAACGAAAAATACAAATTAACTTTGGTGATGTGGAGACTTGCGGCGTGCAAGTTTTCGAAACAAAAATAAATTATTATATTAAATAAACTGTGGTGTGTCGTAGCGACGTTTTGGTATGCTAGTTAAAACAACAACAGCAACAACAAATGTTGATTATTTTTTTGTTTTAAGTTTTTGTTAGAACATTTTGTTTATTTGGTTAGGTTTTGATTTTGTTTTATTTTATTTATTTTAAATAAAATTTATTTCATTTCACACTACTTTGTATATTTTTTAGTTTTTATTTTAATATATACTTTGTTTCACTTTTGTGTCAAGTGTGTTTTTAAAACTTTAACGATTCTATTTATTAACACTGTAGGGTTTCTGTCGAGAGTTATTTTGGCAAAAAACGTTTCTTAAAACTTTTTCTTTATTTTTTCGTAGCTTTTAATTACAGTTTACAGCTTCCTTTAAACGCAAAAGTTCCTATGCGCTACAGCGCATAACCGACACGATCAAAACACAAAAAAACTATTTAGCGATATGCAAGAACAATGCGCGTTGGCAGCAGTAGATTTGCTTCTAAGTAAAAGACGTCATTAACAGCGCTAACAAACTGGCGCACATTGCCTATAACCGCAAGCAAGCAAGCCAAAAGAAAACCTAACGAGCATGCAAGCTGCTAGCCAACGACCGAATGTACATTTATGGTGTTTCTTGCGAATCGCGCGAAAGTCGATCTAAACCGTTTGACGTGAGAATACTAACTGAATAACCCCGACGACGTCAACAATTCCTGGCAAAGAAAGGCCAGGTCAAAATTGAGCACTCTAGTTTCAGCTGTTGATAGACCGTGGCTCGCACTCATGCAACCACTCGCTCGCGCACTCACTCACTCAGCACTTTGTACTCGAGCGCTTGAGTGAGTTTCACACAACTTGGGTTGGGAAAGCAGGCAGGCAGGCAGGCAGGCGGCCGGCAAATCGACAGATAAACAAATGTGCGACGACGAGTTACCGAGTAGAATTTTAAATAAATGAGCGATAAGGTGCATACATACAGACATACACATGTAGTTAGATATGCCTTCATTGTTTGTATTTGTAAACTATCTGCGCGCTTGCATGGGCAAGGCAACTTTATGACCAAACGCTCGAGTGACTAACTGCTGGCTAGCTTCTTGGCTGTCGCTTGCTGATTATGTATGTGTATACGTGTGTCTGCGGAGGCAGGCATTCAGGCAAACCTGGATATAGCAACAACAATGAAATGCACGTAGTGTTTTTTGGTTTTGTTATTTCATTGTTGATGGCGTCTTCATACACTGGTAGAATTGCAGCTGTTTCGTTATTTTTACACATTTTCTGTTTATTCTGCATTCGACTCAAATCACTCAAGCTGCGCAAGTTTGTGCGCTTGTGTTTTATTGTTGTTGTATCAACTCATATCAAAGTTGCACAGTGCAACTATCTGCCTTAGATTTGTGGTTGTTGTTGTTTTTTACCTTCATATGCTGCCACAGTGCTCGCATTTGGTGGTTGGTCGATTTTGGTATTGGTGTTGGCGTTGGCGTTGTTGTTGATGGTGGTATTGATGGTGGTGGTGGTGGTAGGGGTTCTTGGTGTTGGTGTACTCTTTTCTTTTCTCACCCAACCGTAACCGCGATGTGCACCGGTGCAAAAATTCAATTGCGAATAATTTCGTTTCGATTGAGCGCGCATTTGCGCTCAAAGAGAAGAAAAAGTATATTGTATATATTGTATATTTTTCAATTGGACGCTTTTTTATTTATCTGTTTTAGTTTTTATGTGTATTGCACTCACTCAAATATCGAAATTAAATAAATAAATAAATAATTGAAGGCGAAATACTCTGAACTGAAAAAATGATTTTGCAAGGATGAGCAATATTATTTTTGTGGGAACTGTAGTATAGCAATTTTGTATAATTTCCGTATTTAATGTAAATTGCAATTGCTGATTGAGTTATGAACATTGCTCAAGGTTTCTCAAAATGAAGCTATTTGCTCGGAAGCAAAATTAGTAAGTAGCAGTTGCATAAAGTAATTGTCTCTCAGACGCCTTAAATTTAGTGTTATGATTCCTATAAACCGTTACAATTTATATTAAATAAATCATGTTTTAGAAAAATATATACTATAAAGATTATATATTTTATAAGTTGGCATAGTTCCACAAATCTTTTGAAATTATTGCACTAAATAATCATCTCCCATGACGTGTCAAAAAAAGGGTCTTTCGGTGGACCTAATAACTCATGAATGGTTCATTTAAAATAAATAAACCAAAAATTTTTCGATAGGACATGGATAAATCTAGTTAATGAACGAAGGAAAAAATAAAATATTGAAATTAGAATTTTTGACAGGATTTTAACCAAAAAACTGACTTTGGCTCGAAAAAATAGTTGTAATAACCCTAAAAAAATCCTTCGGTCATTAACTAGATAATGTTATTCCTAAGGTGTGTGCAAATTTTGGACAAAACCGCTTCATAACTTTTCGAGAAATCGTGTCCGCCGACTTGAAAAATATAGTTTTGAGATAAAAGTATTTAAAGTTTTACATTCATACTGACTGATGGGAAAAACTTTCAAAGTGTGTATCTCTTAGAATATTGCTCGGATTGATTTGATATTTTTTGATAATATTTTAAACATTTGATATTATTTAATAAGATTTTTTTTTATTTTAAAATATTTAAATAAAATATTTTAAAATTTTATATTTATACCGTTATTTTGATCAAATTTATACCTAAGAAAATTATATTTGTTATATACGTATAAGATATAGTATGTACACACATAGCTATAGACAAATTTTATATATTCAAGGTTATGTGTTATCCACGTAAGAACTCAATAACTAGTTCTTATAGTATTTGAAAAGTTCAAGTGTTAAAAAATCAAAATGCTTTCAAAGAGTAATTTTAATGATTTGAAATTAAAAAAGTCTCACTCATATTTCAAAATGTTGATGTTTTGACCAAAAAATTCTCAAGATTTGTATAAAAAAATTACAGAGATACCTACCAAGAACACAGTTTTAAGAGGCTTATAATTTTGATCATGTTAAAATCTTTTATTCTGTTTCTATTTCTTATACTTTTTTAAAAGATGACTTTCAAAAAATATATGTATATGTATATCAAAAGTATTCCATTTGAGAATAATTTCGCTAAATGGCACATGCAAATCTCACTCGTTTACCCTTTCCACAAAGGAATAAATACACTACAATGTAATAACAAAAATCAAAAAATATGATTTTTAAGGGATGCAATGACGCTTCTTAAATAAAACTAAAACAAACTGCTGAGTCGTTGTCCTTTGGCACTATAGCAAACCATAGCAAGTCCACAAAACATTTGCAGGAAGAAATCTGAGCAGATGTTTAAATATTTTGTGGGAGTAGGTATTCCATAGTGACATACATATTACAACAACACCAACGAAGAATCATGTGAGCAAGTAAAAATATAGAGTTTGCACATAGTACTTGGGTATTGCAGGACTTCAGGCAATAAGAAACAAAGTAAGAACGAAGAAAAGTAACACACTACACAAGTACCACATGCACAACAACAACACAACTTTGAAGACATTTACTATGTAAGGAAATAAATTTAAAGTACATATGTACATATATACGTATGTACATAAGTAGTTCGCAAGAATTTCATGTATTTATAGCCAAACATGAATGTAAAGCAATGTAAATACTCAATTACGGAGTGAATATGTTGGGCAATAACTAAAAATTAAATAATTGTAAAATAAAGAAATTATGCTTAGTAATTACAACGATTATATACATATACCATATTTTGGAGACCCCACAATATGCGCCAACCACCGTGGGATAAGCCTCCTTAACATCGCTTATAAAGTTCTATCGAGCGTACTGATTGAAAGACTAAAGCCCACCGTCAACAAACTGATTGGACCTTATCAGTGTGGCTTTAGACCTGGAAAATCAACAACTAACCAGATATTCACCATGCGCCAAATCTTGGAAAAGACCCGTGAAAAGAGGATCGACACACACCATCTCTTTGTCGATTTTAAAGCTGCTTTCGACATCACAAAGTAACTGCCTTTATGCCGCGATGTCTGAATTTGGTATCCCCGCAAAACTAACAGGATCGGGAAGGACCTCTTCAAGCCGTTTGATACCAAACAAGGTTTCAGACAAGGTGACTCGCTATCGTGTGACTTCTTTAACCTTATGCTGGAAAAAATAGGCGTACGCCGATGATATTGATATCATTGGAAACCGCGCCGTTAGTTTCTGCTGGATAAGGAAGCGAAGCGAATGGGTCTGGTGGTGAACGAGGACAAGACGAAATATCTCCTGTCATCAAACAAACAGTCAGCGCATTCGCGTCTTGGCCCCCACATCACTGTTGACAGTCATAACTTTGAAGTTGTAGATAATTTCGTTTATCTGGGAACCAGCAATAACAATGTCAGCCTGGAAATCCAACGTAGCGTATAAAAAGACAGCAGCTACACTGTTTAGGTCATGTTGCCCGAATGGACGAAAGCACTCAAGCTTTGAAAGTGTTCGATGCAGTACCCGCCGGTGGAAGCAGAGGAAGAAGAAGGCCTCCACTCCGTTGTAACGAGGTCCCACTTGGCCTTGCCAACTGGCGCGCTATTATCGATTCAGCTATAATCGAATAAACGGTTCATATGCCAATTACATACATAAACACATAGTAAATTTCAGGCTAACCCATAAACGATAGAACCATTCAATATAGATGCTTTTATAAGATCTAATTAGACATTTGAGACTATCGAAGATGTTTCATCAAAACATTGAGATTTGATTTCAATAATTGAGATTTGAAATGCTTTCTCATCCGGATCTGGCACCAGCAACTTTTTCTTGGCCTCAAACATTAAAAAATAAATTACATTTAGCGAGAATATAAGGGCAATTGACGAAAAGAAAGACAAAACGTATCATACATTTTTTTTGGATAGATTGAAAGATCGGTATAATAAGTATATCGTTCCCAACACCAACAACTCTCTTGAATAGTAAATTCAAGTTTTGTAGAACCAAGTTTTATTTTCTTTAAAACGATACGAACTTTAGGTCATTAATCTCTTATGGATAAAAAGTAATAACAGGACGATGATTTTACCAGGATCTTCGTTCGATGGCGCTATTAATAAGATTACTGTGTGCATTCATAATACTTTCAAGTACAAAATTTTTATACGAATCAAAATCTCCGCACACTTCGAATTGCAGCCAAAAACCTTTTACGCGTGCCTATATATGAAACATAACAGTAGTATATACAGACAGACACCGATTCGCTTATCAAAAGTTAAACAAATGCCGATAGCAAGCTGACATTTTTCAAAGCGATGAGGTGAGCAATCAATATTTGAACTCTTTTTTTTTTTGGATGAGTTTTTGTCATTATTTGACTACCTTTTTTTGGTATGTTTGTGGTGATAAATTTACACCTGGAATTTGCAAATACTCAAGAAAAAAAAAATGAGTAAATAAAAGCATTTAAAGGAATTGACACGATTACAAGCGGCGTTTACACGCAGCACCGGGCAGACATAGCATTATAGGTAGCGCATTAAGGCAAAGCAGCGACAAGCTGACAGACGGTCGTGCAAGCGAACAGACTGGTTGAATGAAATGCCGGTTGTGATGGGGGTAAGAAGCGGCCGATCGCACGAAATCCACTAAATTGCTGCATTGTGGCACGCAAATGAGAAATGAATGCCACATGCCAAGCGAAGGCGAAGCGCAAACACACATACAATGCAGCAAGTTGTGCGTCTTGTCTTGCTACCCTTTCCGGACGCGCTGGTGCTCTCGCTAAAGGTGGTCGTGTGCGAGCCTGAAGTGCTTTTGTTGACAACATTTTCATGAACACATCACAGACCCACATACACACATCCGCAACGGTGTAGTTAATATTTTATTTGCACAACAGCTGACGCTGCATCCATCCCCAATTTGCCAAACCGGCGATCGTCATCCTCATCATCATCGTCGTCGCCGTCGTCATCTTTGGCGATGGCAGCACATGCGCACATACGCTTACAATCGAGCTGCAGCGGAGACGCACGCTTTTTTCTTGCAATTTCTTTTCTTTTACATTTTGCATCTTTGCTATATTAAAACTCTAAATGGTTTTCATTAACTGTACGTATGTATATATGTGTATGTGTATGTTTGCCGTTTTTTTGCGCTTTGCAAAACGTCATGCAGGAAGGAAAGACAGACAGGACGGAAGGAAGGCAGGAAAAACAGCTGCAATCTGCATTTGCTAGTAATTATTGCAACCCCCAGCAACAGCAGCAGCAGCAGCCGCTACAGGAACTAGTAGGAGCACTGTGAACGGACACGCGGACCGACAGATAGTCAGAAAATATTTGCAGTTGTCAGTGTCGGCAAAATAAAATTACAACAAAAATATCTACATTTACATATGTTTGACAGTCTGAGAATGCGGGGCTAGCGTTTCTAAATGAAGCTATTTGTTCAAACTTATGTAAGCCTTAATTAGTGATTATGTACTTAGTAAGAATTTATAGAAAATTGCTATCAGATATAAAATATTTTGTATATCATGCTTAGGAGAAATTACCTATGTAAAGAGTTTTTCAATAAGAGCGCTAACAGCTACGAAAGCGGTTTGGGATATCAATGAAATTATTTATTCCTCTGAAAGTATATTCGATGCCATTATGTATGGAACTCGTTTTCTTTTGCATGGCCACTACGGACACGCTTGCAGAAGTCCAGACGCTGAACACAATTTACGACATGTTTCAAGCATACTGTTGCAATTTCACGTTCGATATTCTTACGAAGTTCTTCAATCGTCGCACATAGGAGCATTTACCCTCAAAAAGCGGACAAAATTATTTTAAGTGATTTTATGGATGAAAATGTATGATTGAATATAATAATGCAATATATTAAAATAAAACAAGTAAGGAAGGGCTAATTTCGGGTGCAACCGAACATTTTATATTGAATACATATTTAAATAAAATGATAAAATAAAATTATAACAAAAAAAGGAAGAACTCCTCCGTGTGTGTTGTTACAAAGCCTCTTCTGATTCAGCAGAATGTTCAGGCAACCCTGTTTCAGTGTCGACGTGGACCTCTGGTTCCTGTGACTCGAAGAGCCTTATAGTTTCACTCAAGAAGGGTTGGCTTTTGCTTCGTTGACGTTTTCGCTGGCAACTTAAAAATTGATCAGATGTGTGAAGAAGCCTGTTTAAAACATCTGAACCCGTGAAAATTTTCTTGCAAAGTCTTGTCGATATAGACGATAATGCTTGTTTCGAGCCTCCGCTGCCTCTTCTAATAGCTGACCGATAGGTAAGATAGCGTGTTTTATGATTGTTGGGCCATGTGCAAGTATTTTATGAAGAGTGGGCGTCATTGGATGCCAGGAGTAGTTCTCCACGTACATTTTTGCTGTATCTTTGCAAAAGATTTGAAATTTCATTACATCAATTTTATGGCCAGATGACATTGCCAGATCTAGAATGACCTTAAGTTTGATTATGAAATCTTTTTTTTATTCCTGTAATTTCAGCAGCTAAATCTGGATCGCTGAAGAATCTTCGAGATGTGTTACCCGAATTATAATTTCCGAAACCAGCTTTTGGCATGTCTATTAATAGTCCAGTCCTTTCCCTGTATACTTTTTGGATTCTTTCCTTATTTTCTTTCACAAGTTTAAATCCCATATGAAATACTTTAAATCATTACTTAAAGTTTGAAATTCGCCTTCTGGACACTTCATCATTTCTTGAAGCTTTTTTTTCCATATATGACGTTTTATCTTCCCATTTTCTTGCAGCGCTTTCCCTACAAAGCATATATAATGTTTTTCGAGACATCTCTATAACTTTTGATTTTGAACCTGAAAAAACGAAATAATAGAACAAATTCCTAACCTAGTTCTTGCACATTTTCAATTCCAGTAATTTTGGGTACTACTCGAAAAATGTATACCCTCTTCCCACCCGTCTAAACTAATTTAGCAGGATTTCAGTATTCAATTAAAACAAACAATAATAAAGCAGTACTAATTTTTTGCAACTGATCAACTTTTTTCAACGCGTTTTTTTTACAAGGGGGGAAAGACGGGGAAAATGTTTAAGCTGATATGTTAAGTAGAAACCCTGTAGTTTACTAAGAAAAAAAATCAAAGCTCAACTTTGCCCAACACTATAACAAAAACACTAATTTCTAAAAAATTAAAAAAAAAATTTAGTTTTTTTAATGATTCCTTGTTTGATCGAAAAAACATAATAGTACATTAACTAAATTAATTTTTATATTATTAATAATAAATACATACCATGCTGTCCTGAATCCATAACAAATATTTCCAAGAATTCCGTTCACGCATAAAAAAAACCACTTACAATCTCGAGAACAATGGAGAGTTTCGCGAATAATCATGTGCGTTCTGAACGAAGTCTAGGTTTCGACTACTTGTGTGGCAATATAGCGGCCTGAAGGTCATTCATTTAATCTGTTCATTGTAGACCGGTTATTTAGGTACCAAAAAAAATTAATTTTGAGTACCATCGCTGAATTTTGTAATTTTCAATTTTGTCCGGTTTTTGAGGGTAAATGCTCCTATGTGCGTCGTCTGGCTTGTTGGCATAGGCCATAGACTTGCCGTAGCCCCACAGAAAATAGTATAACTGCGTCAAATGCGACCGAGGCGGCCAATTGACTGGGCTATTTCGCGTGATAACACATTCACCAAACTTGGTTTTCACTAAATCGAATGTGTGGCTCTTGGCGCCGTCCTGATGGAACCAAATATTGTCAAAGTCCATATCATCCAATTCGGGCCAAAAACAGTCGGTTATCATTTAGCGGTAGCGATTCCCATTCACAGTAACGTGCCGGTTTTGATCATCACGGAAGAAGTACGGGCCAATGACGCCGCCGGCTCATAAACCGCTCCAAACCGTAATTTTTTCGGGATGCAATGGTGGCTCATGGAGTACGTGTGGATTGCTGCCTAACCAATAACGCATATTTTATTTATTGACGAAGCCATTCAGCCAGAAATGAGCCTCATTGCTGAAGATGATTTTTGAGAACGTCGTGTGGACTGATTTTGGTCTTCCTCAATTGATGCGCTAGCGCCAGCAATATTTTCGACACTACGGGCATTTCTTTGTCTCACTGGCACGGGAACATTTTGTACTGTGCCTGTGTACTCAAATTTTTCCACTAGACGCTCGATTGTTGATCTGACGTCCTGTCAGATTATGACGACCATAAATTGGACGTAGCGCTCTTAAATTTGAGGCCACTGACTCCGAATTTCGGTAGAAAATTTTAATAATTTCGACTCGTTATTTGATTGAATATTTTATTCATGATTTATTATATTTTTTCATGATGAAATGGCAAACCTTATTCCAGAGAAATGTCAAAAGAAAAAATACGGTGTGCCTATCGGTCTACTTTTATAGCGTTCTATTGAAAACCTCTTTATATATGTATGAACATTGTGTTTGCCACAATTTTGGAAAAAATTAATATTTAAATTTAAAATTGTATAATAAAATAAAAATAAGGAGAAGTTCGATGTGTTCGACATCAAGAATGATTAAATCTGTGTTTTTTTATTTATATTATATTTCCAGTTATACAAATTTGATGCTCTTAAAAAGTCCGCCTCGATTTATAATTCAGAATTTTTATTGTATATTCGTAAAAAATATTTATCGTTGCTTATCTATAACATAAGCACAGAACTTTCGATAAATGTCTAGATATTATCAAATTCAGGGGTGTGTGCTTTCTCTTATTGAATAAATAGTTTTCAATACTAATAAATCAGCTTTAGCAAAAGCTATAAATCATATGTAGACATTGCAAACAACTGTTATAACGTTCATTATCACTACTAGAAACAGTTAAGAGTTTTCTATGAATTTATACAATATGATTTGATAGCGTTACTGGTAAGTTCAAAACGATATAATTTCCCAATTCACTGTATGTATACATATATATTTATGTTCGTGCAGATATGTAACGACGACGGATATCTTCGACAATTTAATCAAGTAGATATGGTATGTGCAAAATGTCATTACAAGATATTACATAAAAAATAAATTTCAAATCGTTTTGTAATGAGAAATTTAGCCAATTATAAAATAATTTGTAATCGACCATGAATTTACAGGCTCAGTGTTATTATTAAAAAAAAAATACAAAAAGTTCAACACACCAAAAAAATTCAAGGTTTCATAATTTTTACCATTATTAGATTATTTTGCTTGAAAAAAGTGTTGACAATAATTGAATAACTGTATGGAATAAATTTACTAATTTATTGATAGGTTATTATATTAAATGGGGGATGGGGTCATATGTAGAAGTTCACGCAAGTGAGGAAAGTTTCTGATTGCCATTCACTTGGGAGCGGCCAGGATCGATTCTTTTGCATATGACTCAAGCAGCTCACGACTTCCGGTTTTAGACCAAGTATCCCCTGGGTAGCTAACAGACATCCGTTTGGAGGCGAGCTAAAGTGAGAAGGCGAAGCCCGCTTCTGCGGTTGTGCGTAGGGCTTAGGACCCACCACATAAAAAAATCTCCCCAATGAAAACAAACACAGAGCCTCGGATGAGACACCGCCCTTTTGATGACGACCCCTGCAAACGTTTTAAGGATAAGGATTTAAGGGCATGCACCTGGAATGTCCGGACCCTTAATTAGGAAGGTGCCTCTGCCCATTGGAACCTAAAAATATTCGAATTCTTAAAAACGGTTTAACCTCAAAGTTAAAGACGTGTTCAATTTCCAATACTAGAATCTGGAAGGATTTTTTAACAGTAGAACTTCAGCAGTAGAAAATATAATCCGCTGAATGAAAATAAAGCCACTTTGGCCTCACACACAGTTTTACACTTCAATATTCGATGATCAAAGTATATATACTAAATAAGATCGGTTTCAAGGTTTATAAAATTTAAATAGGATGGGACCTCATCTCATAAAACATTACTTATTTTTTTATCATCTTAAAAAGTAAGAGCTCACACAATTCATTTATAAGATTAAATCCGATTATGGCACTTCTTCGTATAATTATTTTTCAATCATGTTTCGAAAACTCAAAAACTACTCCTTATTTTTATTTTGTTATTTTCTTGGCGATCTGGGTTAACAAAATAATATAAAGAAACACTAACAAAAACGTAATAGCTGATGCAACTATCAAAGAGGACAGTTAATCGACTTTCAAAACCTGCCTCAACAATAGAAAAGTACCTGTTTCATTTCCCATAGAGTATAAATAATTGTTTTTTTTTTTCTTACACAAAATTTTTACATTCAATCAAGAAGAAAATAGTGCAACATTGTGCGCTTTAGTTATAAAAAAATCCTTAAAATCAAAAGGCATCATAAATAACCGAGTTTATTACTTTGATTTTGAGCACAAAGAAAGCAGTAAGCAGCAGAGGTAGAAAACACCTTTTCAATATTTTTTCATACCCTCTCTCAATACAACCACGTACAACAACAAATTTTCGAAGTACATAGCTGATAAGCAAGCGAATAAAATTGAGTACACATTAAATATCGAAGGATAATGTTAGGATATGATCAGCAGGCAGCAGGTAAAATACGCCTGCGCTCATTACACAGCAAAATACACGCACCCAAGCAAGGGCGAGAAATGGTCGTGTTATCAAGGGAGCACAGGTAAACGTGTAACAACGGCTGCTGCGCATAGCGGCACACATTTAGATAGCACTGCTGACCGCCAGGATAAGCGATCATTTCATACGCTCACACTCAATAATCGAATGGAATCGACATGTGTGCGCCACGGTGTGTATGCGACTCGTCGACTTTCGGGAGCAGGGGGATTTTTCAACTATGGCGTTCAGTTTGGTGGAATTCAGAATTGTATGCGAGTTCCTGCAATGTATGTAGGTGTAAGGTAGAATATCGACACACCTTTGCCTTTGAGGGTGTGCAGACACAGTCTGTTTAACGTACCTATGCATGTGTGTATGTGTTGTTTTTGCAGTGCATTTTACATTTGCGCCTTGGCGTTTACAATTTCCACAAACACTTCACACAGCGCCGTTAGATTTTAGTATTGTTTTTTCCATTCTTCTACTACTTTATACACAATTCGCTTTGGTACTTATTGATGCTGTAGCATAAACACACAAACAGTTGTATGTACAAATATAGAAACATACTATGTACGTGGAAGTATACATATGAGGACATATGTTTCGCAATGCAGGAATTTCCCTACGAAAATTCAAAAATACCAACACTCGAAGAATTGTGTATTTAGACCTATTTGACATATGGTAACGTTAGATGCGCGGACTTTACACAACTGTGATCCTTGATATATGTAAATATAAAACAGTGACTCTTCACATGCATACATACATACATCTGTACACATGTCGAGTCCTTGCTTAAAGACACAAACAATGTGTGACCTCATGAGTGCCCCCAAAATAGCGGCTCCTCCGCGTTATCCTGCGTATTTTTGGCAGCTTGCCATTTCCCCTAAATATTCATGCATTTCTACCCTCTTAAAAATATAATATTTTATGAATTTTAAATTACATTTATCTTCAATCGACAATAGTCGTCGCCACAGCAGCCGCTGCAGCATATGTTCTTCCTTATAAATACAAATACAAATTTGCTACACTTTCCTGCCCTTCATCTTCGTATGCAATGGTGGTCTAATGAAGTTGATGGAAGAAAGTTAAAAAAAAATTAAGACCAAGCAATTCGGAAGGAAATTTCATTGACGACGAAGTAGCCGGATATTATTTATTTAGCGGAACCAAATGTATGTATGTATATATAAATTTTCAAAAATTATCTTAAAAACGATTTATACACACGTGCGCATCCTTATATGCATATGTACATATACTGCTGTCTTATGCTAGTGAAAGTTGCAATAAAAAGGAAGGATGCATAATTAGAGATAAGAATATATGAGGTGGAAATTTAATCGGAAGTATATTGATTGAAAAATACCACTGAGTTCTAATAAGCGTATTGCTTGGATGATCACTATCCTCACTAAGGACGAAAAATGTATGATTGGAATTTACCTCCTATCTTTGTCAAAATTATCCTTTATTTTTAATGTTAACCGCAAAATAAAAAGTAGAATTCATTATTTTTGGTGAAGGATATCGTTCTCATGACAGCAATATACAGTATACTCTCGAAAAGTAAATTCTCAGAAAGTAAATAATCGCGGAAAAGTTAATCACCTTTAAGATTACACATGCACCTCGAAAAAGTAAATTTTTTAATTTACTTTTCAGAGAGTGTGATAAAAAATTCGAAACGAAGCAAGCAGCGTTTTTTACGATGTTGCAAAAACACTTACTCTCTTGTTTATCACGTCTTTTTAGTAAATAAACTCTCCTCTTGATCCACTGGTTTAAAAATGAAAACGATGCAAATCAGGTGTCAGACTTTTTGAATTGTTGTACAAAAATGGTCAGAAAATATATTGCAAAAGAAAAACAACAAAAGAATATTCAAGATTTTTTCTCTTCATAGTAAATACATATGTATGTATGTAAATGTAAATATGTTTTTCATGTAAATCCATATGTTTTATTGCAGCAAATAAATGATAATGGCCTTTTCGAAAATCACTTTCGTAGTTTTTTCAGAATAATTTGTTTTAAATTAACAATTTTGAAGTTCTACTCAAGTAAACTGAAGGTCAAGGGTCGCATTGCTTTATACCTTACATACAAATATATGTACATACAGTGTTGGAAAAAATAAAAGAAACACGTTTGTCGCATCTCTTTTGTCTTCAAATATTTCGCAAAATTATATGCATTTCATTTTTTGATATATTTAAATATATGATTATCCTTTATTATAAAGAGCAAATATTTTTTTTTATAATTTTCTATTCTAAAAAAAAAAATAAATTCAATTTTTTGAGCTTGAAAATGGGTGTGTCAAGTACATACATGACATTGATTTGACTTTTTTCCAAATTTCTTACCCTTTGGGGTTAAAAGTCACTAATACTTTTTTTAATATCTTCTATAGGCCTCTAATCGATTTAGGTGATAAGACTGGGCAGACCCCTCTACCACATTAATTGTTTGGACCAGGAACCATTCTTAACAAGTTTTCAGGCATGTTTGGGATCATTTTCCTGCCCACTTCAATGTCATTTAGATATATGGTAGCATCACTTTCTCGAGTATATTAGAATTGTCTGGATTTTTTAATTTTATACAGAATATCGGACCAACCCAAGTTTGACAATTTTTAAAATTGTATTTAGGATCGAAGTCAGTATTCTTTGGGATAACTATTCCTTCCAGTAGCGTTCCTTGAAATTTTATTTCGCACTGATATTGTCAGCACTTTTAGGGGGTGCGATGCTAAGTAAAATGAGAGTGTTTCATATCATATCATACTTGACCAAAACCGAATCTAAAAGTGCACCGCTTTTTACGGAAGTAAAAGAAAAAAAAATAGAAAAAAAGGAAAATATTTACTTCGGTATTGTGTCTTGTTTCTATTATTTTTGCCAACACCGTATCTACATATGCTCATCGAACATTCATACTTGAAACACGCAATCATATGTACAGAGTAGCGAACCGAGATCCTTACTTAATGTTTCCAGATAATAACTTTATATGAAGGCCACAACATTCATCTGCACATACAGAGAGGTGTTGATGCCAACAAATTTTTAAACACCGCATGTAAGTTGTCGCCGCATTCCAATAGAAAATATATCATACTTATTTACTGGAAGCGGAAGTAGCAATATGCAATCACAAACACATCAAAGCTATCAACCCCCGCTTCTATTAAAACAACAAAACAATATTACACATGTTCGCACAACAAAACAGTCACACACAAAACATATGTAAGTAATATATGTACATATAGGTATGGTATCAGTAGCATTTTGCCGATTATAAAAATTGTTTATTACACTTTATTTATATACTACTACTTTAAATTAAACACGAACATTCATAAAATGTAACTTTGTCGAGAAAAATGGTAACTTGTAAATAAAACATTCCAGATGATATTGGCTTGAACATATCTACAAATCTAATTGGAATTCATCCGGACAGACTTACCGATTTTACCAGCGGTCTGCCCCATGACTGCTTTTCTAGTTATTTATTTAATAATTTATTTTTATCACACCATTAGCACTTGCCTTACTATTCACAGTTTTTTGTAGAAGGTATTTAACGTTAAATTTGTAGATTTATTACTATATTTTCACTTTTTTTGTAAGGCCTATTTTACAAATATGGGAACAGCACAAGAAACTAGAGATAACTTGGCATTTGAGGCAGAGCTGTGTTGCGTTGATAAGTTGTTGACTGCTGAAGCGCGGTAACGGAAGAATATGAAATTTAACTAATTCAGTGTTTTCACTTCAAACAAAAAATTTCTATATCATATGCTTTCTAAAAAAATTTAAATATATTTTTAATTTTTTTATCATACTCACTTCATTTAGTATAATTAAAATATTCTAATGATATATTAAAATAATATGCACATACCTTAATATAAGAGCCAATAGCAGAAATAGTAAAGGAAACAATAGTCTATAATTTCCTTACACAATAAATTTCAACTATTAATAGAAAATTTTGGAATAACGAACGCTATTTTATTTATATTTATCGTATAATTCGGTACATTACATTGAATTTTCATTAATTCAAAATACATATTAAACACAGCTTCTATTTTAGGTAAATGCAACACTGCGGTTTTAAACAGCTACTACATAGCTCGCGAATGCGAATGCGAACGTTTGACAGTGATGTTGCGAATGTTTTCGCAACCAACGCTCCGAATTTCGAACTCGGATTCGAAGACGCATAGAAGTTGAAAATTTTCAACTTTCATGCGCTAACACAGCAACCTTCACATTCCTAAGAATAGCAACCAACATTATGTTACTTTCAATCTTGTATGTTTTACTTATTTAAGCTCGTTTTCTTCGATACAATATAAGTATTTTTGAAAATATAATATTTATTAATTTATTAACAATAAATTTATCAAATATTTAAATTAATTTTTAAAGATTAGGGGTGATGAAGTTTTAATAAACCAGGTAGACAATGTACATTTTCCTTCCGTTGCTTAATTCGAGGTTTTCTATGTACACTAATTATAAAAATCAATAAACATTTAAAATCGCCGTCCATATTATTTAGGTCGTTTTCAAACTCGCAAATAAAAAGTGTGTATGTGTATCACCTTGTACACAGCTGTCAACGCATTCAAAAGCGCATTTATGGAGTTGCGCTATATAAACGCAGTCAAGCGCATTCGCTTTCGCATTCGCATTCGCACACGCGAGTTATGTAGATCGCGCTTTACACCACACGGCACTCTCGATTTGACATCTTTAACAAACGTCAGTACGTTTTCGCAACAAGAAAAATAAGTTTATATTCTACTTAAATTAAATAATATTTTAATCATAAACTGTGAAAAAGTTAAAGTCGTATTTAGCGACTAATATAGAAACTGTGTTGAGTGCAGTGTTATTTGCAGAATTAATTAGTTAAAGTATACAATGGCGGATCCACTAAGTCTGCTACGGCAATACAATATAAACAAAAAGGAAATTATCGAACGTGATAATCAAATAATTTTTGGCGAATTTTCATGGCCAAAGAATGTGAAAACAAACTATTTAAAATATGGGTAAGATATTTATGCGTCAAAAATCTCCATTTCAAATATTAAGTGCTTTATTTGTATATTTAGTTCCGGCAAAAAAGGGGCACCACGCGAATATTACACGTTGGAGTGTTTACTATATCTACTTAAAAATGTTATGCTGCAACACTCGGTGTATGTGCGACAATGTGCTGTAAGTAATCAATTTAATTACTTTATAAATCTTATTTTAAATGGATCAGAATAATTAATCAGTAATTAACAAATCTTAGGCCGAAGATATACCTGCTGTTAATCGCCCTGATCGTAAAGAGTTACTTGCCTACCTTAATGGTGAGAACTCAACATGCGGCAGCATAGATAAGAGTGCACCACTTGAAATTCCCACACAAGTCAAACGCCCTGCAGATGGAGATGGACCAGGAGGCGATTCACTCGCAAAGAAGGCGCGCTTCGAAGAGACACAAGTGCAAAAAGTGCGTGAACAACTGGCTGCTCGTTGGGATGTCAACAAAAAGGAGACCACTGTCAATATTGACAATATCAAATCGCTCTCAGAAACGATGTCCGTGGAGAAAATTGCCGCCATCAAAGCAAAGCGTTTGGCCAACAAACGTACAACCATTAAACGCACCGACAATGAAGACGCCATGGCTACAGATTTGCGTGCCATACTTGATTACGATGTAGACTCAACGAAACATATAATAAGCCGTGAGCGTCAGTGGCGAACGCGTACCACGATATTGCAGAGTGCGGGCAAGATGTTTGCTAAAAATATATTCGCTATACTACAGGGCATAAAAGCGCGCGAAGAGGGCCGAAATAGGCCGGCAGCGCAACAAGCTATCAAGATGCCAGAACCGGCACGCATTGCTAAGCCCCAACCACAGTTAACACAGTACAATCGCTACGATCAGGAACGCTTCAATAGACAAAAAGAAGGTATGAAATTTTTATTGATATTTTGTATATATAAATTTGTTTCGGTTATAATGCATAATTCAATTTTATTTAGAAACGGAGGGCTTCAAAATCGATACATTGGGTACTTATCACGGCATGTCACTGAAATCCGTAACTGAAGGTTCTCTTGCTCAACGCAAGGCGAATATGGCACCACCAATGCGTAAGGAAAACATGTTTAGTTAGAAAATATTGTTATTAAAATACATTTAATTTCAGCTGGTCGCCCAAAGGAACTTTTACCCACAGCTCAAGCTCGTCAAGTGGCACCGTCGGCACAGAAACGTGTCTCACGCACACCCATCATTATAATACCTTCCGCTAACACCAGCCTAATCACCATGTACAATGCCAAGGATGTTTTGCAAGACCTGAAATTTATCTCAACTGAAGACAAGAAGCGTGCAGGTGGAGCACGAGACAACGAAGTCTTACTGCAAGTAAGTGTGCACAACATAGATATATTAATTAATTTGTTTATAATGCTTATTTGTATTTTTATTGTTATTTTTATTTAATTTATAAATGTATTTTTTATGTTTCATCTTAAGCGCAAACGAAACAATCAAACTGTACCATATCGTGTTATTGATAACCCGCAAAAGCTTTCTGCTCAAGATTGGCAACGTGTCGTAGCAGTATTCGTAATGGGACCCGCTTGGCAGTTTAAGGGTTGGCCATGGGACGGCAATCCTGTGGAAATTTTTGCCAAAAGTAAATAAATTTAAATTTCTAATATTAACAACGAATAATAATTACTTGTTTTTTTTTTATTACAGTTTGTGCTTTTCATTTGCGCTTTAGCGAATTGAAACTGGATACCAACGTTTCGAAGTGGTCTGTGACATTGCTGAATCTGTCCCAAAATAAGCGGCATTTAGATCGTGCTGTGTTAATGACTTTTTGGGAGACTTTGGATAAGTGAGTGCGACTTGAAACAATGAAACAAATGTGTTTAAAATAATTATTTTCACTACTAACAATATTTTTATTTTTTAGATACATGGCAAAAAATAAACCGGACCTCAGATTTTGAATGTTATGTAAAAAGTCTATCCGCAAATGCAGTGTTAATTCCTCTTCCACTACACAATACAATTTTCTTTTGTGGAAGAATTTACAAGACTTGCTTTTTTGGATGGCTTCAATATACAGAAATAACATATATTAGCTAGTAGTGAAACTATTTTATAATAACCTCGAAAATATTGCGTATTATCAGCTTCGGCTACTTGTAAACAACATTGCTGCTCTCTTCAGTGCACAACATGCCGACATGATTGAATTGTTAACAGTACGCTTCGTTAGAATATACATACATATATATTTGAACTTAAAAGTCATCGAAGACAAAAATATTTGACTTAATGCAAGAAAACGCCTAGTACGCAAATATCCTGCAAAATATATAATGTTTGCGTATGTTTAATGCAAACCAGGAAAAGGAAAATTGTATAATTGTTTATTGTAGCTATTTAAACAAGAGTTGAGAAATTAAAATACTAATAGTTTTATAAACAAAAAAAGTACTTTTATTTTACAATTTATATCGAAAAAGAATAGCGCAAACGATATTCCCAATCAAAGCGCATCCGGTTTGTGGAATGCAAACACTTTTTATTACAATCTCAAGTGATATGACAAATTTACTTACCGAAATACGTAAATGAATAAAACATTACGGCAACGCAATACAAAAAAAAATAAGAATACATAGAAATTAGTAATCAACATAACCAAAATATATCAAATTGAACAGTTTCGTATTTTTTATGCTATTTTCCATTTTACACCGCGCCAATTTGTAATATTGGTAAGAACAAATGAAATGCCTTCTCTATTTGTTGTATTGCCACCAACAATTCAGCGAAGAGTGTGCTGACACGCGCCTTTATTATATCATCTGATTCTGTCAGCGTGTCCAACTTAAAGCACGTCAATGTACTGGCAAATCGATTTGTCAGGCCATTCAAATGCGTAGTGAATTGCTTGCATAGTTGTACAATACAATCAACTTCATTGGCAGTACTGTGATGTTCTTTCACTAACAATAATTCGGCGATTTTGTGTAGTTTATTTATTTGCAAGGCACAAGCTTCAGCTAACAGTGTTATAGCTTTAGCAAAAGAATCCTGTACGTTGTCACTTGTTCCACTCACTGGTGCTGATTCAATCCAATCCAGCGCTTGTCTCCAATTGCTGCCAATAAAAGTGTTAGTTACACAAATTAAGACTTAAGAAAAATATAATTAATTTACCTTGTTATATCATCGAAATTGATTTGCAATTCTGCATCTTCAATGGTGCTCATTAGACGTGCATTTAACTCAACGGCATCGTAGTCGCCATCACTTTCGCCGTCTAAATCCTCCAATTCCATCAGCTCCTTAACTTCAGTGATAGTTTCTTGCAATTCATTAAGTGCATTACCGCTGACTGCGTCCTGCAACTTTTGCAATTTAAGCGTTGATTCTTTAGAGAGTATTTCCAATGCTTCGAGGTGTACGAGACCGCAATTGTTTTCGAAAAGTACATCAAAACGGAGCATTTCGCGGGATTTTTCTAATTTCATCTCTTTCAAAGCATTTTCTAAGTGATCAGCGTCTTTTTTAGCTTCTTTAAGTACCTGTAAGTGATACAACATTTACAAACTACAAACTTCAAAAATACACAATAAATGGCACAAACCTCACTCAGGTTTGGTTTATCTGGTTCAAGTCCAAGTAATTTTCTTTTATTCATTAGCAGTGGATCATTTTCTTGTAATATGTGCATGGTTTTCTTTCCAATTCCTTCGAGTGTATCCAAACCTGTGTTCAGTACTTTGGTTCCAAGAATCGTTACTCCACTAACAATATTCAAACCGAATACAGGAGTTCCCCCTTGTTGCTCCTGTACTCTGTGCTGCTGGTTATCGTTTATACCTTTTTGTTGATTATGTTTATCTTCGCTGGTTTGCTCTTTTAACTCACTCTGTGTCTTTGCTGTTTCGGCTGCCTGCATACGCGCTAGTTCCTCCGGATCGGGTACGCCTATAACTTGATTAAGTCCATGACTAACAGTTGTGGTTATATTGCCAATGCCCTCAGAAGCGGTTGAAAGTACGGACGAAACCACACCTCCAAAAAGTCCACCCCATCCAGAGGTTGACTTTTGCGTTGTTTTGGTTTTTGTAGTTTCTGTTTTTGTTAAGTTTGTTAATGCTTCTTTGTTTTTGTTAAAATCTTGTCTAGTTTCTTCAACTGTTGGTTTTGTGTCACGCAAGGAGTTGTTATTGTTTGCATTGATATTGCCTTTAACATCGTTGTCCTGCAACGGATTGGAATCCTGTGTATCCTCGAAATTTTCTTCAGCATCACCCCAATCATCCCAATTGTCATCGTCGTCATTTTGATCCCAGTCGTTTTTTTCTGGAACCGTCTTGTTAATATTTTTTGCATCAATTTCGGACGACATTCTATCACTAGTAGACAGCTATATTTTAACGTGGAATTCTTTAGACAGTAATCAGAATATTCACAATTTTATTTACGTGTCGTTAATTAGGATAATAATAGTGATGTATAAATCGGAAAAGGTAAAATAAATATTTTATCGATATTTTTTCTTTAGTAAAAGATACTTCGTTTATCGATATTTATATTTAAAACTAAGAATTGCCGCGACAAAATTGCCCGTGTGAAAACGGTCAAACAGAGCTTTTGTTCAGTAATCAACGATAACTTATCTTTATCTTTACAATCAACTGTTTCTTTTTATGAAAAATAAAAATTTAATTAATTCAGATATGGCAATAATATGGGTTGTTTAATTCCCACTCAAAATATTTCAATCACTCCATGCAATTTGAATCAAAATAAATAAAAATTTCTGTCTGACTTTTTCCATTTTTATTTCTTCATCAAAATTCTTCTTCAACACATTTTTGGCTTGTCTTTTTAATCTTGGAAAAAGATCCGTACACAATTCAATAAACCGAATATTACAGAAATAGAAGTTGCTGTTTTTAACGAGAGTATTTTTTAAATATATTTGATTGAAAGCTGATTCTCCTTACGGCGTTGAACATTTAATATCATCGTACTAAAATCATTTGTAAGTTTCGTCTTTATGCATAAATTGAGGAAAAAGCTACTCAAAAGTTGTAACATAACCAGAATTCATTAAACATTTGGTTTTCAATAGTGACATTTTTTTTTTTTTTTAATAGTAATTTTCTATTAATAAATAAATTCGTTAGCGTCAGAATATTGAAAGTAAATGTTATTTGCAACTTTTATTTTTTTCGCTTGTTTTGGAATTAGGTTCCACAGAAGCATCCCTGGGTTGTGCTTCTCATCGTTTCAATAGTTTCGGCAGTCGGCTAAAATCGGCCATTTTTCTTTTTCTTTTACTGAACGAGTGAAGTAGACGTTCGACGCGTTTCACGTTCGTGTGCAGAAAAATTGTGAAAACTTAGTACAAGTTTTTCTTAATTATTAATAGTTGGTGAAATTCAACTAGAAAAAACTATTTACTTAATAAAAGTGTACAATATATTCTGCGTTAATAACTATTAAAAATTTCATTAGTCTTTGAAGGAACTGATGAGATAGTAAAAAAGAATATACAGCCACAGACAAAAAAAAAAATAATTTTCATTTTACTGAGACTCTTAAGAGATAGAGAAAAGACAATTTTGTATTTTATTTGTTCTCGATTTCTATATACAATAGAAGCAGTGTAAGCAAGTGAGCAAATATTCGAGATTTTCCTAAACGGAAAGAAAGAAAAAACCAGCAACTGATTGGAGGGTAATATGAGTAATGCTATTAACCAAAATGGCACAGGTCTAGAGCAGCAGGTAAGTTGCGTGCAAATAAGTAATGAATATTACCAATTTTTAATTAAAGTAGTAACAGTGCGGGTGGGGTGATTTATAAATTTTAAATGCTTTTTTTTTTAATTGTTTATCATTAAAAAATTATTGATTTCATAACATTGTGCATGCACACATGCTGTCCTTCCTTTTCCCAGTCGCGGTCGTTACCGCTGCTACTTCCCGTTCAACCCCTTCGTGATGCGTCGTGCAATTTCATCGTTTCGTTTTCGTTTCGCATTGTGATAGTTTTGGTTTTTTCCTCTGAATTTATACTTATCTTTTTTCTCTTCTATATTTTAATTGGTTGTTACTTTTTGATATGTTTTCTATTATGCCATGTCGGTTATTATATTTCTTTCTTATCTTTTATATTATTCTCTTTATTGTAAAACCTCCTTTGTTTTCGCTTTGTTCCGGTTTCTTAATTTGTGCCGTTCCATTCCGTTTCGTTCGGTTTATATTTGAGCCGAGTTAAATTTCGCTGACTTGGTTCTTTTTGAAGTCTCTTTCCGGGCAATGGGCATTTGTTGCTACGCGTTTGTATTATGTGTTTTTGTGCTTTGTAATTTTTGAAAGTAGGTAGGCATAAGTATATGCTCTATTTTTTTCATTGTACCCAGTGTAAAATTTTTATTTCTAGTCCAGAGTTTTGTATCCATAGAATAAAAAGTGGTAATTTTAATCTATCCATAAAATGTATGAATACGATAAGCGGGAAATATTATAAAGCCTACCTCATAAATATTGTATTTCCATATATGAAGCCTCAATATTATTTCTCACAACCTGTTAGTTAAATTTAACAAAGAGAGAAAAACTTTCTTCCACATATTTTTTATGCCCGAATTTTATTATTAAATTAGCACTCACATAATTATGCATGTATGTGTGGTTAATATTTGATGATATTGAAGATTGAAATGTGTAGCTGTTCTTTGACTTTTGCTTTTTTCTCTCATTCGTACTGAGCGAAGATGAACTCGCGCATTGTTGCCGGGCGACTTTGGCCCTGTTAGCATCATTGTCAACGTCATTATTGCTGTCATACATGGTTGTGGATTTTTGCTCTGCACGCCTCACCTATACATTTATACAAACTAAAAAAGAACTCTTATGATTTTTGCAACCTGATTTCCGTTTTGTAGGTGTTTTATATACACAGTTAATATTAATATATTCCATTCAACACTCACATGGCTTTGCGGTAAAGAATTTCATAAGCAGAAGCATAAAATGTTGAGTTGCTGTGGTTTTTTTTTATCGATAATATGTTTATTTATTCGCTATTACTAAGCTTTTTCGCGCGCAATATATGGCACGACACAAATACATGTTATGGTAGTAGAAATCGCAAAAAAGTTTACGTAGACTGCGTTAACGGATTGTTGCTAAATTTGTATGTGCACGTCGGATATTTTTGTTGGTTCCACTATAGACAATTTATATCACTACACTCTCAATTTTGTTGCTAAAACATTTATATTAGTGCATGACTCAATGAATATTTATTATATTATTTTATGAATGACGTGACAAATTATGACGTGGTCAATCTGCTTATTAATATGCCGTCGTGTTCGTTATTATTTCTTTTTGCTATTACCCAGAGTTGATTCTAACTTGTAACAGTATTTGTGACGAAGACGATTTTAAAAGTGATTAGAAAGCTTTCTTGTGGTTCACAACAGAGTAGTGTACGAATGATTTTATATATTCTAGTTGTGCACTAAATTTACGGTGGTTTTTTCAATTCATTGTTTTACGGTTAAAAAAACGACAACATTTCAAAAATTACACTAAACAATTTTTTTTCTTAATAAGTTACCTTATACCGGTGTTTTTAATTCTATCAATAGTTGAAATAGTTTTATGCGAATATCTTATTTTCTTTGTGTTGCATTTCTAAAATACACACGCTATCAGCAAAGTGTGTGATTTCATGCGCGTGGCCTAATAAAATAGTCGTCACGGGGTCGTTTGTAAGCATTTATGTATATATGCACATACATATACATACGTTATTACGTGACGTTTTTCTCTGTGCAAGGTCTATCGCCTGTAAGGTAATACTGCACTGCAGTTACCCAATGGTCATGAAATATTTCTGTTTTATAGCACTTGATTTTATGTTTTTCATGACATTCGTAGTGCTTTGTATGAAATAGTTTTCCAAGCAAAAAATGGCTCTCTACTCAAGAACTGAAATTTTTTATGGTGAGATGACCATTTCGAAATTGGTCATAAATACGATAAGCGGACAGGAAAGTTGTAAGATCAAATACACGTGGCAAAGCAATAATTGGCCATGCACTTTTAAATATAATAAAATTAAAGTGAAATCAATTTTAATAAATATTAGGGCAAACGTGCAAAGTGAGCTGAAGAAAGTTCACTTTTTCAAAATAAAGCAAGCATTGGTTAGAGTTAAACCATATTTGGCAATGTTTTTCAAGTAAGTTTATCCTCCCTGCCCGCACGCATACTTCTTTTAGATATATGTTATATAAAAGTTTGCTGTAATATTGACTTATTGTTTAATAATTATTACATTAACCATTTAAAGGTTGCTGGTCTGGACTTGAATGGCGGCAAAGCTAATAATAGCAGCCCCATAACAACGAAGAGTTCATCCAATTCCGGCGTTTATATTCCTCCTCATCTTCGCGGAGGTGGCAACAGCGCACCTAACGCTAATAGTGATAATCGCGAGGAAGGAGCTCCATCGACAAAGTACGAAGGCAGAGAACAGCGCGGCGGCGGTGGTGGAGAGTATCGTAGAGGTGGTGGTGGTCGTGGTTATAACAATTCCGGTGGTGGCTACGGCGGACGTCGTGGTGGTAACAGATACGAGGATAACAATAGCGGAGTTGACGGTGAGTTGATGATATTTTTTTTTTTCATTTTGTGCCTAACAAACGTATAAATATATATAAACAATGGTAAAATATCGTTCGCGTGATTTTCATTATTTGTGTGATCTTTTCTCATAGGAGACGGAGAGTCACGACGCGGTGGTGACGATTGGAATCGCGGAGGACGCGGCCAACAGAATACCCGAACATTTGATCGACGTGAAAACGGTGGCTATCGTGGGGGACGCAGCCAAGGCGGCGGCGGCGGCGGTGGTGGCAACAGCAATCGAAATAGTGAAGTTTTCGACGATCAAACACAGCCACAACAACCACGCAACGATCGTTGGCAAGAACCAGAACGTCGTCCCGAAGACGCCGGCCAGCAGCGCAATGATCGCGGAGGCAGCGGTGGAGGAGAACGCAGCTATGGCGGGCGCTGGAAAGAAGACCGGCGCGGCGACATTGACTACACTAAATTGGGACCACGTGACGAACGCGTGGAGCAGGAGCTTTTCGGTGTCGGTAATACCGGTATTAACTTTGACAAATACGAGGATATACCCGTGGAAGCGACGGGCCAGAATGTACCGGCTAACATCACATCGTTTGATGACGTGCAGCTGACCGAGATCATACGCAATAATGTGATGCTGGCTAGATATGATAAACCGACACCGGTGCAGAAATACGCGATCCCAATCATTATAAATGGGCGCGATTTAATGGCCTGCGCACAAACCGGATCGGGCAAGACAGCAGCTTTTCTGCTGCCCATTCTTAATCAGATGTATGAGCATGGCATAACCCAGCCACCGCAAAATAATCGCCAGTACAGTCGCCGTAAGCAATATCCGCTCGGTTTAGTGCTGGCACCGACGCGCGAGCTCGCCACACAGATATTCGAGGAGGCCAAGAAATTCGCATATCGCTCACGCATGCGTCCCGCCGTTCTTTATGGTGGCAATAATACGAGTGAGCAAATGCGCGAATTGGATCGCGGCTGCCATCTGATTGTGGCAACACCGGGTCGTCTGGAAGATATGATTACACGCGGTAAAGTGGGTTTGGACAATATACGATTTTTGGTATTGGATGAAGCCGATCGTATGTTGGACATGGGTTTCGAACCTCAAATACGTCGCATTGTCGAGCAATCGAACATGCCACCAACCGGTCAGAGACAAACTTTGATGTTCTCGGCCACCTTCCCGAAACAAATTCAAGAATTAGCTTCAGATTTTCTAAGTAACTATATATTTTTGGCTGTTGGACGTGTTGGTTCCACTTCAGAAAATATTACCCAAACTATTTTATGGGTATATGAACAAGACAAGCGTTCTTATTTGCTTGATCTCTTGTCGTCGATACGCGAAGGTGTCGAATATTCGAAAGATAGCCTCACGCTGATTTTCGTAGAGACCAAGAAAGGTGCCGATGCACTGGAGGAATTCTTGTACCAATGCAATCATCCGGTGACAAGCATTCATGGAGACCGCACACAAAAGGAACGTGAGGAGGCTTTGCGCTGCTTCCGTTCCGGTGATTGTCCCATTTTAGTTGCCACCGCGGTGGCAGCCCGTGGTTTGGACATCCCTCATGTAAAGCACGTCATTAACTTTGACTTGCCTTCTGATGTCGAGGAATACGTACATCGTATTGGTCGTACAGGTCGTATGGGTAACCTTGGTGTAGCTACATCATTTTTCAATGAAAAGAATCGCAATATTTGTGGAGATTTGCTGGAGCTCCTCATCGAAACCAAACAGGAAATTCCCGGATTCCTTGAAGATATGTCCTCATCAGACCGCTCTCACGGTGGCAATAGACGACGTGGCGGCGGCGGCGGTGGTGGACGCTATGGTGGTGGATTCGGCTCTCGCGATTACCGTCAAACGTCGGGCGGAGGTGGTGGCCCACGCAGCGGTGGTGGTGGTGGCCCACGAAGTGGTGGAGGCGGTGGCGGATCGTATCGCAGCAATGGTAAGTGTCTACACAGTATTTAACACATGCGTATGCTTTAATTATTTGGTTAATGTCTATAATACGCTATAAAAGTACGATTTCCTCCTAATTTTCACAAAACTAAATAATACGCTTACTCTTCAGGTGGCAGCTCTGGCGGTGGCTACTATGGCAGTAGTGGAGGAGGTGGCGGCGGTGGCGGTGGCTCCTATGGAGGTAGCTATTCATCATCGCATGCCAACTCAAACTCCGGTGGTCCCGATTGGTGGGGAAGTTAAATAAAACGAACTGATTGCGAATATCCGCTGAAAGCGAAAACAAACAAAAATAATATATGATTTTATGAAAACAAAAAAGAAAAGAAATTATAAAATTAGCAACATCAGAAATCGAGAATTGAGAGAGTGCAGAGCAAAAGCTATTAACAATAATGCGTACGTACAGAAAATAAAAATAAACGAAAGATACAAACAATACAAAGGAAAGCAGAATCAGAAAATCAAAAAAAAGGAACTTTCTGAATATATTTAAATAAAATATATTACTATTATTTATGTATAGATTATTAATTTTATAAAACAGCAAACATTCAAACATAGCATAAACACATTTACATACGAATAAGAAAATGACATCCCTCTCCACACCAACAAAAAAATGTGCACATTTGTCCAAAAGGAATTTTTACAGATACACACACACGAATCCAATAATAATACAAGTGTATCCAAATACGATTTTTCATAATCACGCCCAAAAACTATCGCTTATGGACATATAACTGTGAAACAAAAAACACACTAGAAAAATTTGAAAAAAATGTCACATCATTATGAATTATCTAAACTGCAACAAATGGAAGAAATTGTTTTAAATTTGAAATATACATACATCCATACAAAAAAAGTAATCATAAGCATATGCAAAATGATCGATTTTTAAGAAGAGGAGCACGAATGACAACACATGAATTAGAATTTTGAATCGGATGCGTGAATGAATTGATTGGAGTAGAACAAGTGGATACACAGTCCGTGGTCATTAGTTAGGGCCAAAAGCATTGGTAATGTAACGAATAAGGTGTGGTTAAACAAGCGGTTAGTTCGATATTTTTTTAGTCGAATTCGCTCTAGGGGGAAATACGTAGTACATAATACTTTCGAAAGCACTCACTCGATTGTAATAATTATAAAAATGCAAAACAAGAAAAGAAACCATTAAAAATACATTTTCAATTTCATTTTATTACTCCAAAATAAAATAAAATAATGTAATTGCATTAAAAAGCACGAATCTGATAAAATGTTAAAAATGTAAATCCATATTAAAAAAAAAAAATATGTATAACGTGAAAAAAACACGCTTGCAACTACAAATTAAAAACTATATAAAAGGAGAAGACAGCGGATACGAAAAAATGTAGAACGAGAATCATCAGCAACAGCAATTTCAAATAGTAAATTACCACGAACCTACAAAATACAATAAAAATATACATATATTAAACAAGTTTGCTAAATAAATGTACTTTTTAGCAAATGAAAACTGAAACCACTTTTTATTTATTTGTGGGCGACAGTAAGTACAACATCAGCTTTTACATTTCCACGATAGATTTATAATACGCTCGTTATCAGTTAAATTTATGTACCTTTTCCAAATATACTATACATATTTCAGTTTGTTTCAACGCAGAATTATTAAAGAAACCATTGTTTAGTTAACCTCTCATGTCAGAATTAAAATGGGCGGAGCAAACATTTTTTTTAGGACAGATATATATTAGTCTTAACTCAAATATGAAGTGATAAAAATTTCAAAGTCCTATGTATCCTGGTTCATTAGTTACAGGATGTTGCTTATAGGCACAAATTAGATTATTATAAAAAAACTAAACACTTTTCTCGTGAAATTTTTTTTTTAATAACTCTTATCTTTACTTATTTATATAGTTCTCTTTGTTTTAAAATAAAACAATTTTTTTTTATGTTTTTGAGCACTTTTTGTATAAACACTTCAGTATAACTTTTTCGCGAAACCGATTTTGACAATTCCACTCTGCGGAGAAGGCCTACTGAATGAATAGGTGCACAGCTCATTACAAAAAATGTAACTGTAAGCTTGCACAACACCTAAGTCTACATAATTGAAAAAACCGCTGGTCAAAAATATTTAAATAACGAGAGTTAGAAGCCGGTAAGTACAATGTTGCCTATAGGCAACATTTGGCATGAAAGGGTTAAAGAAAATACAATTTTATAGTAATAAATGTAATTTTGTCAATTTTTATTACTATCTTATATATAGTTTTTATGAACAAGTATAAACATAAAGCATGAAGATTACATATAACTTTTTAAAGTATCCTAAATTTTAATACATTGTCGTATCGAATGAATGTTAAATTCTAATGTTTCGTCAAATTCTATTTTTCGTATTTAAACATCCGATTTTTGATTTAGAGCTGCATAGCCAACAGGTATTTCTTTTAATTCGGATTTAAGACACAAGAATTCGCCACCTATACACATTATCGTCGCTGTAATGGCATTTAGTAGCCACCAACTGATATTTGAAGGAAAATTCGAATTATACCACCAGCAAATAAGTAAATGCAGTATGTGGAATGTGCAGCTGAAATTATTAAATATTGAAAATATATATATTAAATACACAAAACTTTTTTATATACTCACCTAAAATCTAAACAAAGCTTCGCACGTCGCACAATCAACCAAAGCGCTAAGGAAGCAATAAACGAATTCAGTACAAAAGCGAGAATTATGAGACGTCCGCCTGCATCCGATATGTGTATTTCCTTTTTCCATCATTAATTACAGACATTAGTGCTTGATTATTACCTTATTACTTGATATACATACATGATATTCAAAAACATTATCCAAGGTGTAATTATCACCGGCCAATATATTTGCAATAAACACCAAAAGGCCCAATGTGAAATAGACGCAGGATTGCATTGAGATGATCTGTGCTATGAGCAACATGGGATCCCATTGCGTGTTACGAAATGTACCCGCCTTCATAGCGTGGCACTTCTTTTGCTGCTCTTGTGTCTTTATAAATTCGATTTTTAGTTGATCTAATTATATTTATAAAAAGCAGGAAAATTACGAAAATATTGGGTTTATTAATGCGAAATAAACAAAATTACTAATGCCAAATGTCAAAAGGTACATTATGTGTCAGCACAGTCAGCTGTTGCAAGATGTTGCCAGTTTGTGGAAAAACCCATTATTAGTACCGAATATCCAATATGATACTAAAACCAATTAGTATTATGATACATTAAATAAAAATAAATTTATAATTTTTTGCATACATTTTTTTCTCTAATATCTGCTCCTTTGTTGGCGCTCGATTAATTTTAGGCGCAGGCATTACGGTTGTTGAATTTGACATAATTAATTTTTTAAATATTTTCTTTTTATCTACTAATTTTCGAATAAAAGTATCTCGCCAAATAATTTTTATATTTATGTATGTTTATTGTAAAATACGTTCTGAAATACACACCAACCAATAAAACCAAGGTTTGGTGCCCATGATCAATGATTATTGTTGTTGTTGCAAGCATTGACCAAATATTTTTGGTTTTCTTACTGGCAAAATAGTGTTAAATTTTTAAATACATCCATATTGTCAATAATTTAAATTTTAAAACTTATTAAAAATTTACATACATATAGACGCGCATACGCATATTTGTATGTAGCTTGTTACTCCTCAGTAAAACCTGTTTACATTTTACAAACTCTTCTGACTTTTATAGGTCACATGAGTGAATCCAATTGGATTCACATACTGTCAGCTGATCACACACTTCATATCCATCAGAAGTAATTTTTAAAAAATCTAAAGTAAAAATCAAAGCATTTTTAGGCCATAAAAGAAAAATATGATGAACTTTTATTGCTTAAATATTCACACTTTTTTCTTTAACTATTGCATAACAACAAGAACACAAATTATATTAGTTACACTTTATGATAACAATGATAGCATACATTTTCTTCATACTTTTCGGCATAATACTTTGAATATTTTTTCTTAAAATCATCCGGTGCATTTGCGCCCACTTTTGTATTTATATGTTAAGTAGTGACCTTCAATGTATCGAAACGTTGAATATCTGGAATTTTTCTTAAGTAAAGGCGAAATAACACCACAAATATGAATTTAAATGGAACGTATACGAAATTTTGGGAATATGCTGCTTAGTTAGCTAGTTTGTTTGGTTAGTTCAATAATTAACTTTACAAGTACACGACGAATAAAAGAAATGCATGCAAGCTGGCATTTATCCCTTCACCCTGGTGAAGACCATTTAGTTCTGTACATAGTTTTTGTGCAATTCGGGAGAAATATTGTACACAAATTGGAGGACTTCCTCTATTACGGGTTCTTTGCGTGTGGAAAGCGAACGTTCCATTTCGGATAATTTAGTGCGGGTGTCAGCATCGATTTTCGCGGCAACACCTTCACGAGAGCCCATGTGCTATACAGGAGTTAGAAAAGAAATCGTTTAATTTCAATAGTAAATCTCATTACAAAACATTTTTACATTTTTATAAATAATCTTGAATACATTCTAAGAAACGTACCTTGGCTTCGAATTCTTTGAACTGACGTTCTCGTTCTTGGCGATATTTCTCAATTTCTTCGGTGGCCTCATCCTTGGCTTGCTTCAATCTTCTTGCCTTGCCTGAAATATTACAAAAAATGTATGCATCAAAAAATAATATACAGTTTTCAAAGCAGTTAATAACTACTTGGCTGAATTTTTGCTTATCACATGACCCCTTTGATTGTTCATTACGGGGTTCGGTGACTAGTTAGCAAGTAGAAAAACACTTGTTTTTATTGCTATTTTACTTACGTTTTCTTGCTTCTGCTACCTTCTCGGCAGCTTTCTTTTCAGCAGCGAGCAGCTGTTGGATACCTTGCGTTTGGCTAGTCATTTTCACTTTTAATATTTTCAGAAAACTTTAATAAAGTCACTTCTTAACTACGCTGCAAAATTTTTCTAACTTCGTTCCACACAAGACAAGGAGAAAAATCCAAGTGACGTTCGATGTGTGACAAGCGTAGTCACATGAAAAAACCACCTATTGATTAAATGGAAGGTAATTGGGATAATCATTCGGCAAACGAGACTCGTTTGTGGATTCTGATTGGAATTTATGGTGCTGCCAGAAGCCTATCTCTATAACAATAAAAACCAATCTGCTGATTTGTTTTATGCGCATTAAGTCATTTCAAATAATTTCACTTAATATTACTTAAATTATTTTCAGTAAAGTCACATTTTATTAAAATATGAACATTTATTCCATATATTTTATTAAGTATGTGCATTTGAAATTTCAAATTATTTGTTTTAATTTATTAATTTATATTTTAGCTGTATTTTTTTTTTAATAGTTTAATATGGATATAGTGTTCAACTGTTTTATTATAATGGTGTATTTATTTATTCAAGTTAATCAATCAATTATTCACATATTGGAAAAATATTAGAAATTAACTAGGCAGCACATGCGAAATATACATGCAACATTGGCATCCCTGCCCGTTGTCATGTAGTTTGACATGTTAGAATATTTTTTATCCAAATAAGGAAATCACCGAAAACAATTTTAAAAATATTCGACAACTAGACGTGCCGTGTGTGGAAATCAAGAAATTTTCACACATTTTCAAAATGGATAAGGCTACTGCAAGAAGTAAGAAAGAAGCGAAAGATGAGAAACAAAAGGATCAAAAGATTGAAGAGCAGGTAAGCCGACGAAAAATATCCATAATTTTGATGTACATATAAGTTATTGCTGGTGGCATGCCGGCTAACGGGGCCAAGGTGATTTCTACAGTAAGTGCTAAAGTTTTAACCATACCTTCTATTCTAATTGCAACAGATCGTGAAAATGTTGGAGGAAGAAGCAGCTGGAGCAACACCAGAGGAAAAATTTGCAATTCTACTTCGTAAGCATGTAGAAGGAGAACGTGCGTCTAGAAAGTTGCGACAGGAGATGAAAGTGCAGGAGAAGCAGTTGGAGACAGTCTTGCGAGAGAAAGAAAATTTACAACGTGAATATAACAAAAGTGTATTGATGCGGTAAGATAGAAGCAAGCGTATTAAATATGGATGTATATTAATTGGATATTTTTTTCTGTGCCTCTCAGTGACAAGTTGCAGGAAGTTTGCCGCGAGCAGCAAAAACTAATCAAATCTGTAAAGAATGAGAGCATACAAAAAATCCGAGAAGAAGAAGAGCGGCGCAAGGAAAGCCAATCGAAATTCCAACAATCTTTGAATGAGATTACACAATCTTTAAGTAAAAACAATGAGGAAAATTTGAAATTGCGTGACCACAATTTGGAAATGACCAAAAAGTATTAACAGCTAATTAAAACTCGAATAATTCTTACTCAAATACATAAATTTTATGTAGATTAAAAATGTTGGCAGAACAATATCACATGCGTGAACAACAATTGGAGAAATTAAACGAACAAGTACAGTTGGAGTCGCAATTACATCAGGCCAAATTGAATAAGGTACAAGTTGAAGCTGCTATGGAAAAAGAAATATTGTTAAAGTGAGTATGCTTATACACGTTTTCATTACATTTACTTATACTCGTACATATATATGTACATATATTTACAACAATATCTGCTTAGGGAAAAACAAATTGCGCTGGAAAAGTTTGTGCATTCACAAAAATTGCTAAAAGAATTGACAGAACGTGAGCAAGCACTTAAGGAGCAGCTTACATTGTACACAGCTAAATACGACGATTTCCAAAGTTCATTACAGAAATCAAACGATATTTTCGCAACTTACAAAGTTGAACTGGAGCGGGTAAATGAAATATTAAATTTTGTTACTGATGTTTTTGTAATGGAAATTTAACATTCTCTACAGATGGCTAAGAACACACGTAAATTAGAAAAGGAAACTCTAGAATGGAAAACTAAATGGGAAAAGAGTAATGCAATACTGATCGAGTTGGCAACTGAGAAAAAGGAGCGCGATGAACATGCTACACGTTGCAGCAAACAGGTTGAGCAATTACAGAAGTTATTACGTGCATTACAAAATGAACGTTCTCATCTGTATAAAGTGTTGCGTGATAATAACGTTGAATGCCCCGCCATGCCGCAACTGCCACCAGAACCTGAGCCCATGCAAACGCAGGCTCCAACATCTTCGAGTGGCGACAAAGATAAAATGGAGATAATGTCACGTAATTGTGCCGAATTGAAGCAAACTCTTGCTAATCTACAAAGTCAAATGAAGTTTTTGAATGTCAATTCCGGTCTAAACTCAGACACTAACACTAAAGGTGCGCAACCGGCTGCTAAACAGCAACAATCGGAAGACTCCAATAAAAAACGTCAACGCAAAAAACAAAAATCGAAAAGCAATAAAAATGGCAAGGAATCCTCACCTGCACCCGGTTCGGAACAACTGAATGGCAATACAAATGCAACCACAAGCGATGTGCAAACAGAAGTAGTTGTTAACAATGTGCAGGCAGTTGACGAGTCTGAATCTGTTGAATTGCCAGCGTCAATACCAGCAGCGACAGCAGTGTCTCCCGAAGTGGCTGCAAAAACAGCAGAATTGACTGTTGCCGATGTAACCGAAGCTGCGGTCGCGACCGTCGCAGAATTGGTGAATGGTGCTGAAAAAGTGCCGACAGTTGAGCCACCGCAACAAGAAGAGCAACAAATATTAGACGTGCCAGTGCCAAATTAGTGTTGCCACCATTTTCATAACTTTTTATATCCATACATCGCATCATCGCTATGTTGACTGCATACACCTTACCACATAAACTATTCTTCACATTTTTAATATCATTTATCAAATTATTTGTATTTTTTTATGTATACATATTTTAAATTAACCCCTTTTATTAATTTATCTTTTTTTTTTACTCTACAAAATTGAAGTAATTTTTAAATAAAATTCTAACCTTGTTTTGAAATGCCATCCGATATATTGCCTCTCCATATCGTTTAGTTATATACATATAGCTGCATATGTATAACTCTTTTTCTTTTATCATTTGTATTCAATTTTATTTCTATACATACATATTTTGAATTATTTATTTGTTTGTTTTGTATTAACAATAATTTTAAGTTATTAGTTCACAAAAATTGTCCACGTTTCGAAATTAGACGCGAGAAATATATTGAAATAAAATCATAATTCATTATATATTGAAAACGTAATTCCAGCACTTGTGAGATATGATGCTCCTAAATGTATGCAATGTATAATTTTAAAGGAAACTCATTAAACATTTAAATTTGGTTGGATATGAAAACTTTATTGAAAGAATGAAAGCAGGAACAAAGCTGAAAAAGAATTCTCTTGAACTATCAACTCGTAGCAATCGACAAAAATACTTTGAAGGACTATATATTTAACCTTCAGGCTGGATTAACCTATTCAAACCTGTTGTTCCATCAATGGAACCAGAAATACATATTAAGAATTGTCCTTACTTACTCTTCATAACTTAAATGTTAATAACCGAAACTCACATGATCCATGTAACCAAACCTGATCACGTGACTCTTACCTCACGTGGTCCCCCTAAATTGTAAACAAATCTCGACCAAAGCACATTGAACTCGGCCAAACATCATTGGCCTCGCTCAAAATGAAAACAAACCTCGATCCAAGGTCACTGACCCCGGTAAGGTTTATTTAGTTTTTGAGGTTACGCTGAAGTTTAGTATATCGAATTTTACAGGCGTGAGATCAAGTGTGTCTAGACTTTCATCTAATGTGGCTTAACTGAACCCCCCTCAACACTTCTTTATTAGTTTTTGTTGTTTTTTGTTGCATGTACTATCCCGTGAAGTGCAGAAAATCAGTTGTATTAATCCAATTTTCAATAAATATAATATGCTATTATAAAAATCATATTTTCAATTTAATTCCTAGAATTGTCTACTTTAATACTCACTGGCCTGCCGATTGTGGCACACAGTGCGTATGAGTAACATTATGAACCGAATATTGCAATGCTTTGAAAATGTTACGTATACGCCATGGTATGATCGCAGCAATTTGGTTGAAATTAGGCGCTGAGTGTAATGTGTGTGTATATATATATGTATATAAAATTATATACAATTCATTTAATTATTAAATATATATAAAAATAAGCAACTGAAATTAAAACATTTATGTAGACACTTATTCTTACAAGAAAGTGCAAGTGTCGCACAATCTTTTTGCCACATGTGCTTGCAAAAATATATTCTATACATACATACATCTGCATGCCTTTGGACAATTCTTAAGTGCCACACATTGTCAAATTAAAGAAATGGGCTCTTGAATAGCCGCTAAGTTGGCATTGTTTGTCAGCAATAGACGCGTGTAAAGTAAAATGGGCGCGTATTTAAGTAAGTGCTGGGTTTTTTATTGTAAAACCGAGTGGACCACATAAGTGTATGTATGACATGTGTGCGTAATTAAAGTAGTTTTTTCTTATTTTTATTTTATTTGGACAATTGAATCTCAGCGAAGGGCAGAAACTGACGCAGCTACTTAAAAAGTTTCACCTTTATAATTGTGTGAAAAATATTACTTCAATATTATATTAAAACAAGAAAAAACGTTAACTTCGGCTGTTCCGAAGCTAATATACCCTTCACAGGTGCATTTCTTTTAGTAACTGTGTGTTTAAGCAAATCTAAAGACGTAAGAAAAAGTAAGTGAAAAAAAAGAAAACATTTTACTAACCGATCTGAACAATTTTTTCGGAGATTAAATTATTTCTATGAGCAATAACTCACAAAAAAAGTTCGTGAAGATATGTAGTAAAATGTGGGAGTTTTCCATACAAGCCCTTGATTCCGATCGTTCAGTTTGTATGGCAGCTATATGCTATAGTGAACCGATCTGAACAATTTTTTCGGAGATTAAATTATTTCTATGAACAATAACTCACACCAAATTTCGTGAAGATATGTAGTAAAATGCGGATGTTTTCCATACAAGCTCTTCATTCCGATCGTTCGGTTTGTATGACAGATATATGATATAGTGGTCCGATATCGGCAGCTCCGACAAATGAGCAGCTTCTTGAAGAGAAAATAACATCTGCAAAATTTCAAAACGATATCTTAAAAACTGAAGGACTAGCTCGTTTATATACAGACTGACGGTCAGACAGACAGACGGACATGGCTAAATCGACTCAGTTCAACATACTGATAATTTATATATACACTTTATAGGGCCTCCGACGCTTCCTTCTGGGTGTTACAAACTTCGTGACAAACTTAATACTTAATGATTTTTTAGAATTTTTTTTCTACGATCAGTAAATAGATATAGACTTAAGTTTATTATCATTTATTAACATATATTAACATATTACATACAATATAAATCAAAATTTTCCGCTAAAAATATTGTGTAAAACATTCGTTACAGCGTTCTGACCCCCCTGCTCGAAAAAATGGGCTCGCACTTCCTCCACGATTCCGGCTGATTGGCTTATCGGAAACAGAAAAAACTTAGCGTCATTTTAATCTGTAAGCTTAAATGCATGGAACGCACTACGATCAAGGGAATATACCAAAAATTGGACTTTGGTAAACATTTGAAAAAATGTTCGAATTTGCTATAAAAAAATCCAAGTTTTTGTAATCGTTTTTTAAGTCATTCGGTTAAGCCGTTTCTGAGAAACGATTGAGGAAAGTTTGAAAAACAGTGTTTTGAGAAAAACGCGTTCCAAGTTTCTAGCTGCCAACTGAATTCATCGGATAGCTTTTTCTTTAACTGCTGTTTCTTTAAAACGACTTCGAATTTATTAAAATTACCTTCATACCGTATTCTAGACTAATTATGAAAACAATTTATGATAAACATTTTTTTTTGTTTTTGAGCCCATCACATTTTATACTATATACCTTTCGGCGGTTTCTATACAGTAACAATTGATTCATCCATATTATCCAAATGCACTATTAAAATTGGACCGAAGTGTGACTACAAACTATTCTTCAATCTAGCTGAAGACACACACAAAATTTCATTTAAATCGGCCCAGCCGTATCATGGAGAGTATAGTTTTCATATTGTGTTGCCTTCACCTGAACGATACAGTGGTAAAATTTTTCATTCAACAATATTGATGCGAGATGGTAGAGAGAGTATAGATATATAAAAATTTCAACAGTTTACATTTTGACATGTCATCTCATTTTTTTTTTGGACAAAAATGAAAAACACCCTTGACTGGTCACAATTATAATATTTGAATGAAATTTGACATCGTTCTATGATTTCACGAACTTACACGGTATTTTTAGAGTTTAATTTTGAATATTTCAGAAGGAATATGAGTTCCATATTTAACAGCGTTTTTTAATACTTTGGAATTAGCAATAGATTTGATTTGTTTCATTAAAGTTTTTTTTTTTTAATAAAAATAACTCGACCTGTTGAACAGAGTTGGAAAAACTCCAATAAATACATACATTTCCTCTTCTTGCTAACAGTAAACACGTCATTTTAATACGTCACATAACCTCAACTAACTTTCGTAACTTCAGTGGAGTTTGTACGTGCAAAAGAGTGAAAAAACGAAGGAGTACAACAAATACAAGCATATAGCAAATCTTATCATAAACAAACAAATGGACAGCGCTCACAACTGGAAAATGGCGAGAACACGCAGGTTAAATAAGGGTGTTTAAGGAAACTTACACATTTAGAGTTGCCAACCAACAATTATTCTTTTCCCGATTAGCATTCGCCGAGTTGGTGGAGTGCATGTCAACTCAGTGGGTAGTGAAAATCTATACAGTGTCATGATCTCGGTATTCGACTAACGGGATTAACCGGATAGGGTATTATTCGAATAATAATATTCGGTTTGTAGTATACGTATAGTCGTAAGTCGTCGAATATTCGATTACGACGGGATTAACCGGATAGGGTATTATTCGAATAATTATATTCGGTTTGTAGTATCCGTATAATCGTAAGTCGTCGACTATTCGATTAACCGCTTATTTCCGACTATCCGATTAACCGTTCGTTGTCGACTATTCGAATAGTACAAGTTCATACATTTTCTTATTTTTATTGAAAAAAGTGAAACTCACGAAAACAAACAAAAATCAAAAGCTCTTTGGATTTCAAACAATTTTCATTTAGTTAAACACTCGCAGCAGAGCAACTATACGAATAATCGCAGTAGAACGAATATTCAAATAGTATTAATCGGTTAATATTTATACGAACAGTTAAAAACCGGATATTCGAATAATCGGTTTTCAGGTTATTCGAATAATTTTAAGAGTCCAAGTTTGTAATTAATATTTTTTGTTTTGCCAAACGAAGTTTGAAGCTTTTGAGTGCATTTTTAATATCATTGAAAATAATAGTATCTAAAGAGTTTTCGAAAATAAATTCTAAGCTGAATGGCAAGCATGTCCACGATATATCTACATATATGGCAATATATCCAGCCTTAACAACAGAGCCAGCGGGCGCTGTTAATGTTGAAGTACGCGCTTACTCAGTTAGATAAATGATAACATTAACAGAGGGTAACTAACTGACATTAAAAAGCTCTCAAGAGCGTTTGAAATGCCAAGTAGTCGCACTTGTACGTCAAATGAACAAATAAATATTTGCACACATAAAGCCGACAAGTTACCTAGCTTGGAAATGTCATGTAAATGTAAAAACAAGTCGAAGAAATTTTACAAAAAAAAAAAATATCACAGATGTTAGTAGCTTCTCCAGGTGCCTTACAAAGGGAAGGACGAACTTCGACAAAGACTTCATTGAAGTTTCTATCTAAATATGCCCAATTTTTATTTCTATAGCTCTCCACTAACGCTTCGTAGTGCCAACAATCACTGATAAAGTATAAAAATGTAACAACAACGCATTGACGTTTATGGAAAGTAAGTAATAGAAACAATTCAGAGGGTTGTTCGGCAAGGCTTCTCGTTTGAACTTCGGCTGAGCGCAGGAAACGCTGCTCCCATAAGGCCGCGAAATGTTTGTGTAATTGAAATCGTCGATACGAGTGAGTACTCGTATTTAAACATAAAAAAACTAAATAGACATGCGACAGTTGGAGGCGCAGCGACGTCAATGTCAGCGTTAACAGGGCTACACGCTTCGGTAGCAGCGGTTAGACGGCTGTGGTAGCAACGCGACAAGCACCAATGAGTGGATTTTAGTATCAGTTGTGTGTTTGGATTGCTTGCGTACGCGTAGGCTTGTCTCTCGGCACAAACGGTGCGTCGGTATCTATTTAATTTATTCACCAGCAAAGTGCTGCGATTGGAAAACGTGGGTGTCCATAAACAAGCGGTGCGTGTGAATTTGTGTGAAAAAAAAATGATTTTTATTTCTCATATTTAATGCAATCAAGAATGCGTTTTAGCAATAAAGGTTAACTGAAAACGACGCTTTGAATTAATATCAGCAGCAGCGTGAAACAAATTTAAAGTTAGCAAATATTTTTCAGCTGTTGTGTGTATGCGCCCACAGCCACAGTTGCTCCCTCGTCACCTTGCTGCTGGCTGCGTCAGTTTCTGTTTCAGCTTTATCTGTTATCTGTTGGGCTTGCTAACGGCAATGTTAGGGTACAAATTTCCAAGTGGAAGGCCGAAGATGCCACAGTAGTAAAGTCTTTTTTGTCTCAGCCTCTATTTGCTTGAGCTGCTGTTGCTGTGCGTTGAAGTTCTATTTCTCACGCGCGTTTCGAGGCAGCGACGTCGACAGCTTTCTGCAAATATTTGCAATAAAACAAATAAAATTTTGTAATTATCAAAGGCAGCTGGACGCTTGTGTAAGTGTATGTATGAAGGTTTGTGGGCGTTATGGCGGCGGCAAAGCGAGTTGCTGCCAGGGATAAAGCGGGCGAGTGAGCGCATAGGTGTGGGGGTTCCCAGAAGATAGTCGCAAAGCGGTGTTGAAAGAGAGACGCGATGCTGTGCAAATGATGATGTGGAAATCGTAATGTAAGCAGATAGATCTGTATACGGATACAAAGAAGTAGAGAAAAATGCCAAAAATGAAAAGTTTGCAAACGACGGCGAGTATGGAATTTGTGCGGACATGTGTGTGTGCATGTGGTTGTGGCATATAGCAGGTATCGCTGTGGCGGCTGCTAGTGAAATAAATGGAAATATTTAAATAAATAAAATAAATAATTGAATTATTTGAGAAGAAATTGATAGAGAAATTGTTACAGCAATTACAATTTTATAAAGTGACGACGTTTCAATGTTTCCTCATACAGGCGTATGAGTGTGTGTGTGTGTTATGACAGTTTTTCGCAGCGCAGACTACAGCATAGCATGTAGAAGAAGCCACAAATAAAGAGCGTAAAGCGAAGGAAACGCAAAAAAAAGTTGGTTGGCCATCAACAACAGCCAGTAGGGCTCCACAAGGTGTTAAGCAAGTTCAAGTGCCAAATACAACAGCAACAAACACATGCCTCTATAAGTATTAAAAATAAAAATAACAACAACTAAAATAGCAACGAAAGCAGCTTATCACACCCAACGATGTAAATGCAGAAATTAAATCAAGAAAAAAACGAAAAAAATAATGAAGTACGTAAGATTAACAATAAAATTAACAGTTTTGAAAATATGAATAGTTTAAATAAAAAATAGCAAATTGTATTAAAAAATAACATAAAGTATGCGAAAAAGTAATGGAAAAGTACAAAAAATAATAAAAATGTAGCTTAATTTGTTAAAAAAAATGATATTGGAGTGTTTTAGTGGAATTAAAATGTTAAATAGACAAACAAAAATTATTTTAGTAAAATAAAATAATCGAAAAATTAAATAAAATAATTTTTTAGTAATAAATTTTAAATAATAAAAATAAATAAATCTACGCATAAAGTAAACATCGATAATTAAAAATTATTTATAAAAAATTAAAAAATCACAAAAATTAAATAAATTTTTTTTTAACAAAAAAATTAATTTAAGAAAAATGTTTTTGTAAAAAAAAAATTAATTAAAAAAATTTTTATTTGTAAGAAATTTTTTTTATAAATTGCATAGTTTACTTTTAAAATGTCAATAGACTAGTACTATTACTCACCACAATCGTAAGTAAGAGCGAATTGCAAAACTCTAAATCATTTATATTAAAAGCCATATACATTAAATAAATATAATTAACGCATTTAATGCAAATTATACACGCGCATATACTTAGTGGTGAAAATGCTTTCGAATAACTAGAATTACTCGAAACACGCCAGCCATTAAGCAGTAGACCGACAGGTGAAATGAGTACACCAACAAGCGATTATCGACAACCTGCACAAATATTCAGCCTATGCGCGGGGGGTTGGAGGAGCGGCATGTGGAAATTGTGTGCAAATATTTTCGTCCCGAGCCTCGATAGGTGGTAGGCACTGTAGGCTATTTAACACACCATCACACACACACACACATACTCGTATTGTAGGCATGCAGTGTTAAATAAACATATTGCAATGCTTTTAATATATTATTGAGCAGCTTCTACGTGGAGGTGAGGATTGCGAGTAGAATTGTGCTGACCTTCATTAAATTGCAATAAATACATATTACATTTCTGTACGGAGGGGGTTAAAATATTGAATGGATATCAAAGGATTAAATTTTAAATTTCAGTTCGAAATTGAAATTTGATAATTTTAAGAATTAAATAAAAAAGTTCCAAATCACTCAGGAGCTTGAATTTGGTGTCGAAATGCAATCGCTATTATAGAAAATTTGAAAAACTTCATTTATATTATAAATTACGGTATATAGAAGTTTACTGTACTAAATCTCGTTTATTTTAACAAACATATGCTCTTGTTATCTTTAAAATCGACAAAATTCTAGTAGTCCAAATTTTTTATAAAAAATCATGTCATGTGCATAAAAATTTTAATTCATTGATCTATGCTGGACTCACCCACATTGAAATATAAAAACATATATCTTTATCATATACCGCTCAAGCCGGAGCACGGGTTTAAACAAACATTTCGAAAATTATAAGTTTTTACATATTTATATACATATGTCTGTACTTTCCGGTTTCTTGCGTGGGTTCATTTTAAAAAAGTAAAATGAAAAAAATTCGAACATGAAATTATATTTTATTTACAATGAGATAAAATTTCATTACGAACTCTAGTCTTTGGTGTCCGATGTCTTTCTCTGTGAATATGAAGGCGTTGGGAACGCTCAGAGTTCCGCGGCCTACTGCGATCTTGTATATTTCTAATATTTTGTTCTTCAAGCCGCTGCACACACTCCGTACTCGACTCTCAAACGCGCACTAGAGAGGTTTTGAAATTTTGTTAAGCGATTTTCAGTTTCAGATTAAGATTCTCCATCACGTAGTCTTTTTGATACCCTCACCTGGAAACTATTTCCAGAAAGTTGAGATTCCAGCAATAAATATAGCCTATGTTACTCGGGGTGAATGTAGCATTCCAATGGTGAAAGAATTTTTGAAATCGGCACAGTAGTTTTCGAGTTTATTCAATACAAACATACATACAAATCTTTCCTCTTTATAATGGTAGTATAGATTTGTACTAGATTCTTAGCTGAGTTTCTTTACGTCTTCTTTGTCAGGCGAATTACATATGGTTTTTCGTCCCCTTTGGGGAGGTGAGTATTCACACATTCATTATGGCTCTGTCCTCACTAAATGTGTGCTCAAAGCTTGTTAAGATGAATCTAAGGTCTTTATCGATAGAGTCAAGTTATTTCACCATCAGATTTGTTTGGGTGTCGTGACACAGCGGAATCGCTGGAAACTCCAGTGCTGCTTATGAGCTCGCAAGAAAGGCCACCCGTGTTCCAATTACACTATGCTGTGAACGAGTAGGGGCTCCGTTGGGCTCTTACGTTTCAGTGCTAGATCAATGGACCTTTCACAGGTTAGGTACATGCAGGTTAACAACCAGAATCTTAATATACCTTTGGTAAACCAAACTGGAATGGTACCTAACCTGATCTCAGTATAATTTGAGCTATATATGCATGCGTACTACTGTACATTGCAATCAACGCTGTGCCACGGGGTCTCATTTGTGATAAAGGTACACATATGGCATTGTCTGTTCGCTTAATCGTTGACCACACACTTTGCTGAGAATAATTGTGTGCCATTTTCTGTAAAATCCACCTGTTACCATATACCATAAGCGAATCCAATGGTTATACTATAGCGAATTCTTAAAATTGTACGACAACTATATTAACTATATACTACTTAGAGCACCATTAGACTTGTCACTATTGACTGCATTATTACTTAAATTGTCATAAAATATGAGTAGAATGATATGTGAGTATGCCAGCTGGATATTTTCTGCAAATTTAAATGAAATAAATACCACATGCCTATTATATGGTCGAATATAATACAATATATGTATGTATGTAAGTCATATGCACATTAAAATTGGTTCTAATTATAGTATATTAATAATAAATTCAATAACCACAAGAATTGTGAATGTTATTATGTGAAATTCGAGTCCTTGATTTGGTTTTAAATTTAAATATACCACAATTATTTAATATGTATATTGCAGGTGCGTTGACCTCTCTAATAGTGATAATAATACAGAGTCTGCAGGAAAATAGTCACTCAACACAAAGGCTGACATTTTTTAATTCTCTTAATGTTTTCATAATCAGAATTTATTCGTTGTATAGAAACATAGAGAGTGACGGATCGAAGAAGATAAACTGGTATAAATTACATAAACTGATATAATTGAATAGTGTTAAAATTGTTATATATCCTTTAACCGAATTCAACTCGCCAACTTTGTTGATTGCTTTGGTTTCATAAAATATTTTTAGACAAGGGAGCTCAGAAGTAATGAAACGAAGTCGATTATTTTAAGCTTAAGTATGAATCGAACACAAGACTGAGACTGAACTCTTACTCACCAGCGGTCAGATCTAAGCGCCGTTAGCTACGATAATCGAGCATTCAATTAATTTCGCAATGAGTATGTGTATTTGCCATCGTACGCAAGCAGTATTATCGGTAGCATTTTTTGCTGCAATCATGAACATGACCTAAAGTTTATTTTTAGTTACGAAATAATTAAAAGCAGAAACAGTTGGGGGTTTGAATAACAGGCTTAATGGCAAAGAGAAAAAAAAAAACAAAAAAAGAGATATCAAATTAATGTGCGCAAACAAAGAAGTAATGATGGCAAAAAAGAAACAAAGAGTGTAATGTGTGTGCTAACATTTTTTTTTGAAGAATGCATTTGGGAATTTGATAGTTTCAGCCTTCACAAATGCTATTTGAATTCTCATTGGTGCAGCACATGTGTACATCATTACATACGAATAGAATGTAATACGAATATTGGCTAATTACATTGCAATGCAAATAGCTTGTGACCTAATTATCGTGAACTAAGAATAGCACATATCAGGCACTATGCTGTGGCACGTGATGCCGAGTAGTTAGATTAGCAGTTTGAATATGGAAATTTGATATCATCGAAAGGATTAATTAAATGCTGGAATGCATTTGATGAAGGTGTATATTTAAGGTAGACATTCATATAAATTCGATTTTAGCAGATATACAGGCAGCAATAATGACGTCAAGTCAGCTAATAATGCAGCTCGTACTTGTATAATAGGTTTTAAAGCGATAGCCACCAATTAAGTGGTTCATATTGCCCAGATAGCTATTTTATACTCTCGCAACATGTTGTACAAAGAAAAGAGTTGAATAACTTGAATATAAGTTTAGATATCTTGTTAAAATACGTGTACTAATTCCTTGGTACCAAATTAAGATTGGTATTGTAGATGAACAAAATCGTACCACAGCCACGCCCACCAAATGGCGATAACCGAAAATTTATACAGACCATAAATAGAGTTAAGTTTTTTGTATATATGCATATATCTTGAAAACGAATGCATGAAAATGGAAAAAATCGGATTATAACCACGCCTATTTCCCATATAAAGATTATGTTCAAAACTACTAAAAGTGAAAGTGGAAAGAAAAAACGCCACATACCTTAAATTGTATGGTAAACATGGAAAAGCTGCATTAAGAGTGCTTTAAAAAATTAAAATGGTGGTGTCGTCATCCACTTTTGGATCAAAAACCATATCCCAGGAACTACTCGACTAATTTTAATGAAATTTGGAACGTACGAGGGTCTTAACACTTTGATGTTACCGATGGAATAATCGAGTAGGCGAACTCGGTTAACAACTAACTTCCCATGTAATACAAATTTGAATTCAAGAACTAATGAAGATAACGGAATGAAATTTTACACAAACACTGCATTTGAGGTGTGGCATCTCTCATTTAACAATTTTCGGACTATACATTTTCAAGGCCCTAGATATTGAACATGAAGACGTCAGTGTCATTGGATTGTTTTTTTTTACGAAAATATCGGTAAATGTCTTAGATATTTTAAAGAAATTCAGAAGAAATCTTTTTCTTCTAATAGTGTGTCTGTGGGCCAAAAATTAAATAAATAAAATCGGGTCATAATTTCGGCGAAGGGTTTTGAAACATCTAATAGGGTTCAAACCGTATATATATTAATATTATCTTGGCAAATATACCTTCCGCTTCTTTATTCAATGCTTTATAAAAAAAATGTTACAGTAATCGGATTTAGTTGAAATATGCGCCGTTTCGTTCGATTATCTGTTTCCATCTAGACGGCAACTTTATAATACCGCCCTCGTAGAAGCCCCCCTCCTTATTTGCGAAGGACTCGGACTGCCACTTTTCACAGGCCTCTTTTGAGTTCAGCTTTACACCACCATGGACAGGGACAGGTGGTAATCACTTGGCGCTATGTCCGGGCTATATGGTGGATGCGATAAAACTCCCATCCGAGCTCCCGTAGCTTCTGTCGAGTCATCAACGAAGTGTGTGGTCTGGCGTTGTCCTGGTGGAACACTACACCCTTCCTGTTAGCCACCCTTTCTGAACGCTTCTGGTCGATCGTGTTAATCGTCTGGCCATATGGAAGCAGCTCATAGTGGATGATTCTCTTCCAATCCCACCAAACGATTCACCGGCCTCCGACCACGACCGGTTTCGATTGATATTGTCGTATATGATCCATTTTTCGTCGCCAGTCATCATCCGCTTCAAAAATTGATCGAGTTCGTTCCGTTTCAGCAGCTTATCGCATGTTCGGTCCTGAAGGTTTTTTGCGTCAAATCTTTTTGTGTATGCAGCCTTCTGCAGACTCCCATCCCCTGGGCGATGTCACGAGATGCCACATGCCAGTCTAACTCGATGTTCACCATGATTTGATCGGTATTCGTCATCACAGGTCTTCCGCCGGCTGGCTTATCCATGGTGTCGTTTTCACGCGCTCTGAATCGTCGAAACCATTCCCCAGCATTTCAAAGTGATAGTGTAGGTCCTGAAGGTTTTTTTGCGTCAAATCTTTTTGTGTATGCAGCTTTCTGCAGACTCCCATCCCCTGGGCGATGTCACGAGATGCCACATGCCAGTCTAACTCGATGTTCACCATGATTTGATTGGTATTCGTCATCACAGGTCTTCCGCCGGCTGGCTTATCCATAGTGTCGTTTTCACGCGCTCTGAAAAATCGAAACCATTCCCCAGCATTTCAAAGTGATAGTGTACCATCCCTCAAAACACCATTAATCTCACGGTGCGATAAAACTCCCATCCGAGCTCCCGTAGCTTCTGTCGAGTCATCAACGAAGTGTGTGGTCTGGCGTTGTCCTGGTGGAACACTACACCCTTCCTGTTAGCCACCCTTTCTGAACGCTTCTGGTCGATCGTGTTAATCGTCTGGCCATATGGAAGCAGCTCATAGTGGATGATTCTCTTCCAATCCCACCAAACGATTCACCGGCCTCCGACCACGACCGGTTTCGATTGATATTGTCGTATATGATCCATTTTTCGTCGCCAGTCATCATCCGCTTCAAAAATTGATCGAGTTCGTTCCGTTTCAGCAGCTTATCGCATGTTCGGTCCTGAAGGTTTTTTTGCGTCAAATCATGCGGCACCTAAACATCAAGCTTTTTTGTGTATCCAACCTTCTGCAGATGGTTTAAAATAGTTTGGTGACTAACTCCCATCTCATGGGTGATGTCACGAGATGCCACATGCCAGTCTAACTCGATGTTCACCATGATTTGATTGGTATTCGCCATCACAGGTCTTCCGCCGGCTGGCTTATCCATAGTGTCGTATTCACCCGCTCTAACTGTTGAACGCAATATCCAAACTCATCATGCTTAGCGCCGTTTTGTAGGTTATGTCAAGACCTTTCAAAGATGTATATTATTGTCTTATACGAGCTCTGTACCGCTTTACACATAGCCGCGAAATTCGAGAGACAAAAGGCGGAAGGGAGATATTTGCCAACTTAATATGTGAGATATCTTAGTAATCAAAATTAAGTGATAGTCTTATGGGTCAAGTTACATGTACATGTTTCTCATAATAAAACAAGTAAGGAAGGGCTAAGTTCGGGTGTAACCGAACATTTTATACTCTCGCAATTTATTTATTTAACTTTATTTATATTATATAATACACAATTTGACCCACATATTCGTTATATATATTGTATAAAGTCCATTGAAAGTTGGAAACCATAATATTAGGTTAGAAGCACCGAGGTCCTCGTGTTCGATATATGGGGCCTTAAAAACCTATGGTCCGATTTCGGCGATTTTTAGAATGGGGCTGCCACACTATTAACATAGTATTTGTGCAAAGTTCTGCACCGATATCTTCACTAGTACTTACTTTATATGTTGTAAAGTAAACGATTCAGATTGTCTTCAAAGTTCTGGTATATAGATAGTAGGCGTGGTTGTGAAGCGATTTGGCCTATTTTCAGAACATATCATTGGGATGTAAGGAAACTATTACAAACCAAGTTTCATTGAAATTGGTCGAGTAGTTCCTGAGATATGGTTTTTGACCCATAAGTGGGCGACGCCACGCCCATTTTCCATTTTGTAAAAAAATCTGAGTGCAGCTTTCATCTGCCATTTCTTATGTGAAATTTAGTGTTTCTGACGTTTTTCGTTAGTGAGTTAACCCACTTTTAGTAATTTTCAACCTAACTTTTGTATGGGAGGTGGGCGTGGTTATCATCATTCTTTCATTTTTGGACTGTATTAAGAAGTGGCTAAAAGAAACGACTGCAGAAAGTTTGGTTTATATAGCTCTATTGGTTTGCGAGATATGTACAAAAAACTTAGTAGGGGGCGGGGCCACGCCCACTTCCACAAAAAAATTACATCCAAATATGCCCCTTCATAGTGCGATCCTTCATACCAAATTTTATTTCCATAGCTTTATTTATGGCTTAGTTATGGCACTTTATGTGTTTTCAGTTTTCGCCATTTTGTGGGCGTGGCAGTGGTCCAATTTTGCTCATTTTCGAAAGCAACCTTCCTATGGTGCCAAGAAATAAGTGTGCCAAGTTTCATCAAGATATCTTTTTATTCAAGTTACAGCTTGCACAGACGGACGGACGGACGGACGGACAGACAGACATTCGGATTTGAACTCCACTCTTTACCCTGATCACTTTGTTATATATAACCCTATATCTAACTCGTTTAGTTTTGGGTGTTACAAACAACCGTTATGTGAACAAAACTATAATACTCTCTTTAGCAACATTTGTTGCGAGAGTATAATTATATAAATTAATTGTTCGGTTATACCCGTACATAGCCTTGTTCATCTTCGATTGTTGTGTGGACAAACTATTATTACAATCTGAAATTTTACTGAACAATTTTAGCTAACAAACTATCAACAAAGTCCAGATATTATATGTAGAAATAACTCTCTAATATAACTGGTTCAAACAAATAATTTTGTGAGTTTAAGATTATATATACTTTAAATGTATTCCTTACATAAATCGCCGCTAAAAATAATACATACATATATTCATATACATATATATTCATAAAACAACATGCACCGTAACACGTGCCTTCTCCATAATGTGCTCCGTATCAATAACTTCCGCATAACTATTTTTACCATGTTCTAATCACAAAAAATCATTTATTTTTATAACTAGCATTTGATGGAATGAAATGAATGGCCACTATAGTCCCACGCAAGTTTCATTCATTATAGCGCTTCTCCACCCAACAAGAATGGCATTGACCAACTGTCATTCGTAACCGACACGCTGTGCTAAGTTGGACACGTTTTAAAAAATAAACAACAACAATAGCAGTACAAAACAGTAAAGAGCAAAAAACAAAAAAAAAAAAATAACCAGCATGAAAAATCGATGTTACATGAAAGAACAAATAAACAGCAGAACAAAACAAATAAAAAATGCAAATTTACGCTTAAGGAAGGACCAACTCTCGCCACGATTCTAACCAACAACAAACCACACTCTAACTGGCGCCTCCAACCATAAGCTAGCTATAAAAGTTGTAAAAGTTGTGTGCGTTACTAAACTCGCACGCCAACACACACACACACACACACAAGTATACGTAACTATTCGCATTGTAGTCATTCACACATAAATAACTAACATAAAATAGTACTGTTCATTTCACCCCGTCGCTTCATTTGTGCTCGACTATTATGATATTTGCTAAGTGTTTGACTGAATAAACAAATATTCGCGAATAAAACACGATATACATATGTACATATATGTGTGTATGTATGTATTCATGGCTAAATATAAATATGTGTGTTTATACAAGTGAAAGCGTGCTCATACATATATTTGATAATGGGTGTGTCGTGCATGTCCAGCTTACCAAAGCTCACATGCAAATATATTCACATATTTACATACTTGTGCATAGTATATGTATGTATGTGTGCCAGAGGCTTCAGTTAAGCAAATAAAAATTAAACGAAGGCTTCAGCATGGTTACCAACTCCTCCTATAGTGCGATCGCTGTTATTCTACTCCCCATACTCGGCTCTCTTCTAGTTGATTGGCTGCTTGGGTGCTAGTTTAAGCGAGCATGTATTACGAGGGTGGTTCGATAAGAATTGGTCATTATGAATACTTTAAAATAAGCTTCATGCATAAAATTATTTTACTGTACATATATCCTTTTGGTTAGGAATCTTTTTTTTCGATCTAAATTTCGTTACTATCATTCATTCAAACTCACGTCTGCTCAAGGTAATGGAAAAAGCAAAACTAATATAATGTATGCATGTATGTAATTATTCGCCATTATTCTCTGTCCCTCGCAATTCGGCGCAAGTTGGAACTCCCAAGTGTAACCAGGTCGTTTTCCTCCTGATATTTCCAACGAAGTGGAGGCCTTCCTTTGCTTCCGACGACGGGTACTTCAACGAACACTTTCAAAGCTGGAGTGATTTTTATCCATTCGGACAACATGACCTAGCCAGCATAGCCGCTGTCTTTTTATTCGCTGAACTATGTCAATGTCGTCTCATAACGCGTACATTGTCAATGTTCTGAGGACCATAAATCTTTCGCAAAACTTTTCTGTCGAAAACCTAGTGTCGTTTCATCGGATGTTGACAACGTCCACGATTCTGCAGGACAGGATAATAGCGACTTGTTAGTTTGATTTTGATTCGTCTAGAGAGGGCTTTACTTTTCAATTGCCTCCTCAGTCTAAAGTATCATCTGTTGGCAAGAGTGATCCTGCGTTGGATTCCTACGTTGAGAATAAAAAAATTGATATAATTTTCATGGAATTTACTCTCTAAGGTCCTCCCAATACTATGGCGAAATTGTTATTACTATATGTTGAGATATGTAGAATTTACCGAATCATAGACCAACTCCCCTTTGATTGATTTTCCTTTAAAATTGGCTACAATACTTGTATAGAACGATATGAAATAATAGTGTGATCTGAGAAATTATTGATATCATAATGGCATAAAGTAAGAATTCAAAATTGTATTTGAAGATTTCTCAAAACCAGTATTTATCAGTTGACTCAAAGGATATTCTAATTTCTCTGATTTATTTCCTGATTTAATGTACACCTGGCCTGTCAAAGGCAAAATAAGATCGATGTTCATTCAAAATTCATTATACTCGTTTTTATTTTCAAAAATGCAATACTGTTCCAATGAACACAATATACACACTTATCAACCCACCCTCGTAAACGTCTGTGCATATGTCGAATGTCGATCTTGTGTTGACAACTTATAATTGGCACCAATAACGGCGCTAACTAAGTTTATTACTTGTTTCGTTGTTGTTGGGTAAAAATGTCACACTTGCGTTTGCCGTTGACACTTTAATGGCGTCACTATTAAAACCAGCTGCGTTTGGCCTGGTTCCACAATTTACAACCACAACATACGTACGCTTGTTAAATTTACGCTTTTCCTTTAAGTTTTGCATTTTATACCCGTTTTTTGGTTTCAGTTATTCTTGAGTTTTATTAATGTTTTCATTTGTTTTTGCATACTTGTTTGACTTAAGTTTTTAATGTGTTGTTGTGTTGTGTTTGCACAACAATTCTCCAGCTATTTTAACGATCTTCATGGGAATTTTCGCTCTTAATTATAATAAAAGTGGTTGCCACAAGTTTTTCTTATATGTTCGTTTATTTTTTCAAGCATTATTGCCACTATTTGTTGCAGCGTAAACTTTTCAAAGTCGTTCCGAAGTGCAGGCAGTTTTATTTAGTTTGTAGAATTCCTCTTAACAATAACAACGTGCAAATTGATGTGTGATTAATTTTAAGAGCCAAATAAAAGTCAGTAAAGAACATGACTTTTGCTTATGCAAAACTGTACAACAATCAAATCGGTATGTAGATATACATATAACTATATATGTATGTATGTACTATCCGATGTATTCATATAAAATTATTTTTATTATTACCTAGAATCATATATACATATATATATATATATATGTATATTAAGGTAGTTTTACGGTTAGGTTGTCATCAGGTAGAATGGTCAAATATTTTATAATTTTTTGGTTTTTATATTACTTATAAAATGTTTACATATATCACAAGTTCCATTTCGTATAGAATCAATCAAATTAGGTTTGGTATATAGGTTGTCAAAGAAAATACTCGTTAATGATATACATACATGTATATATATTAATAATATATTATTAAAATATTTCGTCATTAAAAACGTTTTCGACGTATTTTTTATTTTTTAAGAAACATCTTTTTTATTTTTTTAATTTTTTAAAATTATTTTTATTTTTATACTCTCGCAACATGTTGCTCAGAGTATCATAGTTTTGTTCACATAACGGTTGTTTGTGTCACCAAGAAATAAAAGAGTTAGATATGGGGTTATATATATATAAATGATCAGGATGACGAGTGGATTTGAAATCCGTCCGTCTGTCCGTCTGACTGTCTGTCCGTCTGTCCGTGCAAGCGATAACTAGAGTAAAAATTAAGATATTTTAATGAAACTTGGAACACATATTCCTTGGCACCCTAAGGAGGTTGCTTTCGAAAATGGGCAAAATCGGTCCACTGCCACGCCCACAAAATGGCGGAAACTGAAAACACATAAATTGTCATAACTAAGCCATAAATAAAGTTATTAAAATAAAATTTGGAACACAGGATCGCATTAGGGTGCATTTTGATGTAATTTTCTTGAAGAAGTGGGCGTGGCCCGCCCTCAAATAAGTTTTTTTGTATTTATCTCGCAAATCAATAAAGCTATATAAACCAAACGTTCTGCAGTCGTTTCTTTTAGCCATTTCTTAATACAGTCCAAAAATGAAAGAAATCGGATAATAACCACGCTCACCTCCCATACAAAGGTTAGGTCGAAAATTACTAAAAGTGGGTTAACTCGCTAAGGAAAAACGTCAGAAACACTAAATTTCACATAAGAAATGGCAGATAGAAGCTGCACTCAGATTTTTTTACAAAATGGAAAATGGGCGTGGCATCGCCCACTTATGGGTCAAAAACCATATCTCAGGAACTACTCGACCGATTTCAATGAAACTTGGTTTGTAATAGTTTCCTTACATTCCAATGATATGTTGTGAAAATAGACCAAATCGGTTCACAACCACGCCTACTTCCTATATACCAGAACTTTGAAGACGATCTGAATCGTTTATTTTACAATATATAAAGTAAGCACTAGTGAATATATCCGTGCAGAACTTTGCACAAATACTACGTTTATAGTGGGGCAGCCCCATTTTAAAACTCGCCGAAATCGGACCATAGGTTTTCAAGGCCCCATATATCGAACATGAGGACCTCGGTGCTTCTAACCTAATATTAGGGTTTCCAACTTTCAATGGACTTTATACAATATATATGACGAATATGTTGGTCAAATTGTGTATTATATAATATTCTTCTTCTTAACTGGCGTAGAAACCGCTTACGCGGTTATAGCCGAGTCCACAACAGTGCGCCACGCATCTCTGCTTTTGGCGGTTTGGCGCCAATTGGTAATACCAAGTGAAGACAGGTCCTTCTCCACCTGGTCCTTCCACCGGAGTGGAGGTCTCCCTCTTCCTCGGCTTCCACCAGCGGGTACTGCATCGAAAACTTTCAGAGCTGGGGCACTTTCATCCATTCGAACAACATGACCCAGCCAGCGTAGCCGCTGTCTTTTTATTCGCTGGACTATGTCTATGTCGTCGAACAACACATACAGCTCATCATTCCATCTTCTGCGGTATTCGCCGTTGCCAATGTTTAAGGGACCGTAAATCTTCCGCAAAACCTTTCTCTCGAAAACTCCTAGTGCCGTCTCATCGGATGTTGACACCGTCCACGCTTCTGCACCATAAAGTAGGACGGGAATGATGAGGGACTTGTAGAGTTTAGTTTTTGTTCGTCGAGAGAGGACTTTACTTTTCAATTGCCTACTCAGTCCATAGTAGCACCTGTTGGCAAGAGTGATTCTGCGTTGGATTTCAAGGCTGACATTATTATCGGTGTTAATGTTGGTTCCTAGGTATACGAAATTATCTACAACTTCAAAGTTATGACTGTCAACAGTGACGTGGGAGCCAAGACGCGAATGCGCTGACTGTTTGTTTGATGACAGGAGATATTTCGTCTTGTCCTCGTTCACCACCAGACCCATTCGCTTCGCTTCCTTATCCAGGCGGGAAAAAGCAGAACTAACGGCGCGGGTGTTGTTTCCGATGATATCAATATCATCGGCGTACGCCAGGAGCTGTACACTCTTGTAGAAGATTGTACCCTCTCTATTTAGTTCTGCAGCTCGTATTATTTTTTCCAGCAATAGATTGAAGAAGTCGCACGATAGTGAGTCACCTTGTCTGAAACCTCGTTTGGTATCGAACGGCTCGGAGAGGTCCTTCCCGATCCTGACGGAGCTTTTGGTGTTGCTCAACGTCAACTTACACAGCCGTATTAGTTTTGCGGGGATACCAAATTCAGACATCGCGGCATAAAGGCAGCTCCTTTTCGTGCTGTCGAAAGCAGCTTTAAAGTCGACAAATAGATGGTGTGTGTCGATCCTTTTTTCACGGGTCTTCTCCAAGATTTGGCGCATGGTGAATATCTGGTCAGTTGTTGATTTTCCAGGTCTAAAGCCACACTGATAAGGTCCAATCAGTTTGTTGACGGTGGGCTTTAGTCTTTCACACAGTACGCTCGATAGAACCTTATAAGCGATGTTAAGGAGGCTTATCCCACGATAGTTGGCGCAGATTGTGGGGTCTCCCTTTTTGTGGATTGGGCAGAGTACACTGAGATTCCAATCGTCGGGCATGCTTTCTTCCGACCATATTTCGCAAAGAAGCTGATGCATGCACCTTATCAGCTCTTCGCCGCCGTATTTGAATAGCTCGGCCGGCAATCCATCGGCCCCCGCCGCCTTGTTGTTCTTCAAGCGGGTAATTGCTATTCTAATTTCTTCACGGTCGGGCAATGGAACATCTGTTCCATCGTCGTCGATTGGGGAATCGGGTTCGCCATCTCCTGGTGTTGTACTTTCACTGCCATTCAGCAGGCTGGAGAAGTGTTCCCTCCACAAACACAGTATACTCTGGTCATCAACCACTAGATCACCGCTGGGGGTCCTACAGGAGTGTGCTCCGGTCTTGAAACCTTCAGTTAGTCGCCGGATCTTTTCGTAAAATTTTCGAGCATTACCCCTGTCGGCCAGCTTGTCAAGCTCTTCATACTCACGCATTTCTGCCTCTTTCTTTCTTTTTCTGCAAATGCGTCTCGCTTCCCTCTTCAGCTCTCGGTATCTTTCCCATCCTGCTCGTGTTGCGGTCGATCGCAACATTGCGAGGTAGGCAGTCTGTTTTCTCTCCACTGCGAGACGACAATCCTCATCATACCAGCTGTTTTTTTGGCTTTTCCGAAAGCCAATGGTTTCGGTTGCAGCTGTACGTAAGGAGTTTGATATGCCGTCCCACAGCTCCCTTATACCGAGATGCTGATAAGTGCTCTCAGAGAGCAGGAGTGCAAGTCGAGTAGAAAATCGTTCGGCTGTCGGTTGTGATTGCAGCTTCTCGATGTCGAACCTTCCTTGTGTTTGTTGACGTGTGCGCTTTTCTACACAGAGGCGGGTGCGTATCTTAGCTGCTACAAGATAGTGGTCCGAGTCGATGTTGGGACCACGAAGCGTACGCACATCAAAAACACTGGAGACATGTCGTCCATCTATCACAACATGATCGATCTGGTTGCGAGTGATTCGATCCGGGGACAGCCAAGTAGCTTGATGGATTTTCTTATGCTGGAATCTAGTGCTACAGATGACCATATTTCGGGCCCCGGCGAAGTCGATCAGCCTCAGACCGTTTGGTGATGTTTCGTCATGGAGGCTGAATTTTCCGACTGTTGTGCCAAAGACACCTTCTTTACCCACCCTAGCGTTGAAATCGCCAAGCACGATTTTGACATCGTGGCGGGGGCAGCGCTCATAGGTACGTTCTAGGCGCTCATAGAAGGTATCTTTGGTCACATCGTCCTTCTCTTCCGTCGGGGCGTGGGCGCAAATCAGCGATATGTTGAAGAACCTCGCTTTGATGCGGATTGTGGCTAGACGTTCATCCACCGGAGTGAATGCCAGGACTCGACGACGGAGTCTCTCTCCCACCACGAATCCCACACCGAATTTGCGCTCCTTTATATGGCCGCTGTAGTAGATGTCACAAGGACCCACCTTCTTCCGTCCTTGTCCCGTCCATCGCATTTCTTGGATTGCGGTGATGTCAGCCTTTACTCTTACGAGGACATCAACCAGCTGGGCAGAGGCACCTTCCCAATTAAGGGTCCGGACATTCCAGGTGCATGCCCTTAAATCATAGTCCTTTATACGTTTGCCGTGGTCGTCATCAAAAGGGGGGTTTCTCATCCGAGGCCTGTGTTTCTTATTCACTGGTTATTCGTTTTTATGTGGTGGGTCCCAAGCCCTACGCACAACCGCATAAGCGGGATTCGCCTTCTCACTTTAGCTCGCTTCCAGACGGATGTCTGTTGGCTACCCAGAGGATACTTGGTCTAAGACCGGAAGTTGTGAGCTGCTTGAGCCACATGTAAAAGAATCGTTCCTGGCCACTCCCAAGTGAATGGCAGTCAGAAACTTTCCTCACTTACGTGAACTTCTACATATGACTCCATCCTCCAACTTCTACATATGACTCCATCCTCCTAATATTAATAAAGTTAAATAAATTGCGAGAGTATAAAATGTTCGGTTACACCCGAACTTAACTCTTCCTTACTTGTTTTATTTTCTCAATCGTTTAGAGACGTATCAAGACAGTGGAAACTCAAGGTTAGGTATTTATATATTAACAACAAAAAGTGACCAAACCTATCAAAATATTTTGTGGTATTTTCTGCGTTAATCTAATCACAGAGTGTACCCAATAACATTTAAATGGATAAATGTTACTCATACGCACCGTTAAAATTGAACCAATTGTTCTATATAAACGTGTGTGCGCTTTTTTGTGTTTGAAAATATCATTTAATTTAATTAAATATGAATTAATAAAATTTTTCTGTAATTCTTAGCACACCCTAATGTGAATTTAGAGAAAGAATTTTCATGATGCCCACGCTGAATTTTCGCTTTTATTGTACAACGGTATTGCGATTTATATATGCATATGTGTATGATTTCTTTGTTTTTTTCATACACTACTTTGCATTCAACTTTTCGCAACTTTCTTTGCACGTGTGTAAATGCATTAAAGCGCATTTTTTGTTTTGCTTTTATAAGCTCTTTAGCAGTGTTCGTTTTAACTGCTCGCTGAAGGTATGGCTAAAAATAGTAAAAATAGTTGAGTAGTTGCGGATTTCACACGATAACTTAACTGGCTGTCTGAGTAACTGACTGACTGCCTGACCGACAGTATGAGAAACTTTGGCATTGATTAACGGTATGCGTGGCGTGCTACTGTATAACGGAAATACTGTAAATGGTGGAGAGAATTTTGTGCGGTTTCAGTTTAGGTTAGGTTAGGTTAGGTGAGGTCAAGGAGTAGACCTCCGCGAATGTAAAGAGTCTCATTTAGACAGATTCGACTGTCATTTGTAACAGCCAAAAAACTCCTGACAGATCGCCAAGACCCATAGGAGTTGATAAAGCACTTGGACTCTATTATAATTTTCTTAAGTCGACTAATGTCGATTCCAGTCACAAAAGATGTTGCCTACCGTGGTGTTTTAGCAAGCTGGACATTGAAGGAGTGCTTGTATGTTGTATGATTCCTCTTCGCCTTATTGCAAGCAGCTTTGGCAACTAACATCTGGGTTGATCCCTAACCTCACCTCATGTGTGCCTATTGGACAGTAACCAGTAAGTACACCAATTATTGCAGTGAGATGAGCTTTCCTCAGCGACAGCAGCTAGAAGGACCGGGCCGGAAAGACTTCGTTACTACACAGGTGCTGGTTGTTGTCCAGCATTTGGTGAGCTCACTCGAAGTCAGTGTGTCCTGCGCTCTAGCGGGAGTGGATATTCTGACGACAATGTCTCTTGCAAGCTGGTCCGCTTAGCAATTTCCAGCGATTCCGCGGTGACTGGGTACTCACACAAGTCGGATTGCAAAGGAGATCGAAGCTACTGGTAAAGATGTTAGTCACTCCGTTACTAGTGATTCATTTCATTTTAGTCTACGCGAATTTTAAAGATTTTTTCTCCCATTGTTTTGGGTGTGTAAATATCTGAAAGAAGATATAATTGTATAAATATATATTCTATATATATTTATTTCGTTTACCTTTCTAATTGCTCCTACCATATATCATTTTCATGTCTCATACAGTATAGGATTGATGAGGCATATTGGAAGGTTCTTTCAGTTTCGCTTTTTTATCAACTACTGACCTTCTTCGTTCTTCATTGCATGACACCATCAGTAGGCCCTCTGTCTGAACAAACGAAAATTATGAAACTTAAAATAGTGCAACGGGTATATATTTTCATTCACTTGTTATTCTTTAAATTGCTGAGAAAACTGTTTGCAAAGTTAGTTAAATAAGTAGTAAACCTTTGGAGCGCTTATCATTTCCTTTTCATTACCATTGCTGGCATTCTTTTTACAACCGCGTTTCCGGTTGCCCGAAATACGAAAGCACGAAATGTTCAAACTATTACATATATACATTAACAAACATACATACAACTGAATATGCCAACATGATTACCAGTGTAGTTAACTAACAACAAAACAAAAATAGCAACTCAATGAGTGGACAACAACCAAAACGAAAATAACTAACCACCGAAACCACAACCACAGTTCGTGTAAAATTAGCCCAACGCCACTCAGCACAAGAGGAAATGAAGTCCAGTTCAAGCCAACCGCCACCCGTGTGAGCGAGTAAATAGCTAGGCGACCGCAACGCAAAATAGAATGCCAAGCCAAATCACATACAGACATCAGCAAAAGTAAAAGTTTGCCATTGCCGACGAGGTGGTGCCGTCGCCCCACCGTCTGGTTAAACTAGAATAACTGTATAAATTTTGCATACTCAGCCAAAAATTTAACTAAATTTATTACACAAGTTTGTGGGTTTTTGTGTGCGCGAGTGCGCGCTTCAAAACTTCCAACTGCCAAAAACACGAAAAAAAAAACAAAAAAGACAAAACAAAAACTAATCACAGAAAAATTCGCAGAAAGTCATATATGACGCTATCAAAGCTTAAGTGCTTACTGAAAACTCTACAAGGATACGTGTATTTTCGTCATCTACTCTCATATAGAGCACTCTGCGCAAATACAACAGAGAGTTTGTTGAAATCTAAAACAAGTAACTTTTGAGTAGAAAATATTGTCGAATTTGTGCGAGTAGTTTGTTTTTGTTGTTCCAAATTTAGTTTGTTTTTTAATTTTGAAATATGACGCAGTGCCTAATAAGCGCAGATACATGTTTTTGTGTGGGTGGCAACGTAAACGAGTAACGGTACATTATAATGTACAGCAGTAACGTATCTAGGCTTGGACGGTCTTATAGGCCGCTTCATTTTCAAGGGCGTCAAATTCTTTAAGGTAACCCATGAAAAATTAGTCGATTTTCGTGAATTTTTTTTTAAGAAAGTACCCGATTGAATGTTTAATAAGGTATATTCTTAGCTATATTTGAAGATTTTTTTTACAAAAATATTGAAAAACAACGGAGTTATATGCCATCTTGGGAGGTACCAAAAAAAAATGCCCAACTGCTGACATGATTCCGGCCGAATTAGTAGCCAATTTTCAACAAATATAGCTATCTTAGGTCATTGTATAATAAATATATTTAAGAACATTCAGTTAAAATTTGAAGACGATCGATCAATTTCTCGTTTAGTTATGATGTCAGCAGTTTTGAAAAATTTCGTTTCGAGAAAAACGCTTTTAAAGTTTCGACAATGGCGGCTTATGCCTGCGAGCGGTCACTTTTTATAACGCTGCCGTTCCATTCAAAAACTATACAAGATACGACCTTACCGCTTTCACTGGATATTTTTGAAAGTATTAACTTTCGAATATGCATAAAATAAAAAAGTCGATTTTTTAAAAATGTCACACTGGTATATCCCCTTAAAGGCATTAAGTTCATTGTTTATCTTGTTTGCATTAAATGTGGAACAAAAGAAATCTAGAGTAAAATTTGTTTGAGAAAGTTCTTTGCAAAATAGTTTCTACTTTAAGGAGAATGAAGTACTGTATTGGATTCACTACGATACTGGCATTACATTAGCTTCGAAGATTCTGGTTTTGAAATGGCTAACCTAAACATTTGCTTTTTGTAGAAAGAGATTCTTTGGTTAGGTTAGATTAGGTTGTACTATGACAGAACCTGAACCTGTGAATCCCACTACAAATCTTCAGAGATTTTCCACTTCTATATCCGCTTTTTCTCGCGATTATAAGAAAAAGTGAGATCCGAGAAATATTTTTCTTGATCTCGCAAAGGCGGCACCTTCCAGAAGAAAGTGATGAGATGATTTAACCTCGTCCAGGAAGATATTTTCGGAATTTCAATAATAATTTGGAAAAAAATATTAATAATGGAAAGAAAATCTGATTGTCAGTATCATATAAGTACTACTTAATTGAGAGAAATGAAGTGAGCATGTGAGTGCATGTGCAAGTTGTCAGCCTAAAAACATACAAAGGTTACTTGGCCACTCCAACAAATAGTATCGGCTCAAAGAATTTGTATTGTAATATTATACAGAACATTTAAAAGTTCCTCATTCATAAATTAAGAATAATGATGTGACGTTAGCCATGACTTATTTATAATAAACTGATGATATTGATAACCCAAGTGTAAATAAAATTGAATAAAGAAGTGCAAAAAATATGGCCGAAATTAAAAGTAAGCACAATTTAATACTTTTACAACAATTTCTAGATTGAAGATATTAAGTATGTGAAAAATCCTTGGCATTGTTTGTTGTTACGCTTTGCTTTTTTAATGTTGTTTGCTTGTTTCATTCTTCGGGTTTTTTTTTGCGAAAATTTATTGCTTTGTTTAATTTATTTCCGCCATAAAATAATTTACGACGCTTCCCCACTTACAAAACCAATGTATATGAGTGTATATTAACGCGTTTGTCGACGAGTCGACTCGGCTATAAACAATAATGAAAACCATACAAGTACGTAACATAACATAACTTACATATAAATAGAATCATTTCTAATAGCGATTTAAATGCGTTTCACAATAGATTTTTTGGTTCGCGGTGGTCTGGCAGTATGGTGTTGTTGGAGAGCGAGTTGCAACCGTAAAGGTCTAAGGATTTTTTGAGTAGTTTACTGAATTATTGCAAATGATTTAAGATCTTCAGTAGTATTAAATTTAGAAAAAAGAAGGGAAAGGATAATCCAGGATTTTTTTTTAAATTAACGCTTAACTATCTGTTTTCCCGTTTTTGAAACTATCTGAGATTTATTTTTCAGAAAGCAAGATTTACTTCATGGAATAATTTAAATTTAAGGAGCTATATACAGTTAGGAGGTCGAAAAAAAGGCATTTTTCAAGAATATTTTCTAAGCAAACTATTTGGTTTATTGATTTGAAATTTGGCAGGTATATTATGACAACCTTAAACTATATTCACACATTTTTTATTGCCAAAAATAATTATTGGGAACGTATATTGCCAATTTTGCAGAGGTCCGCAAAAAAAAGACCTCTTGCGGTGAGCACGATATCTCTGGTCTGGATCATCTAAAATGCAAAAACCAAATAAATTTCATTAATATAATAAATATCGAAGGAATTAGCAAAAAAAAAATGTTGACAAAAAGGCGGCTACTCAAAGCAAAAGGTTCGATTTTCGACCAAAATTCGGATCTTTAATTGTTTATAAAAATAAGAAATTTTCATCGGATGGGGATATCCTTCACTAATTACTAAAAAATATAGTTAAGAAGCTTGTGTAAAAATTTCAGACCGATCGGTTCAGCCGTTTCTGGGAAATCTTGCTCACCGACTTTGAAAACACCGTTTCGAGAAAAACGAGTTTAAAGTTTTGAAAGCACTTTACATGTAGTCGGCGCGCCTTCACTAATGTGTCTATAACTTCGAAAATATTCGTCGGATCGACCTTAACCTCTTAAATCAAGTACCGTATCTTCTAATCAATATATAATATAATATATCTCGTGATTCTAACCTAGAAATTGATCGGATAGTGTTTTGAATTATCTGATCAGTTATTGGAGTTTTTTTTTAATAAGTATTAGTTTAAACACCTATAATTTTAATTCGAAATTTGAATATTTGCTTCACCACTCCACCTAACAATATTCCTGTAGAGGGTGTTGGCTAGCTCAGCAAACTTCGGTTTCGCTCAATCTCTCGATGCCTTACTTATTTGATTGATAATGCCTCGCGTGCGGCGCGAATATGCTTTTGGCCGCCCATTACCACTTGTGCCGCTTGTCATTTGCTTTAGCGTTCAGTCAATTCTTGTAATTTTGCCAATTCCTTTTTATCGCCACAAATTTGAGGTCATTTTGTAATATTTAATTTGACAAAAAATAAATGGCAATTATTGGCGTTGATTTATGTAAAATCAGCTCATTGAGTTTATTATTTCGATTTCTAATCCTTGAATGTTTGTATGTACGAATATGTGCCGTGCTTGTTGCCAACACTTTTGGCAAGCATGGTTAAAGCTTATGGACTCAATGTTATGGCAAATGATGAAGCTCCTTCTGGCTTAAATGCTTAGAGAATTTTGCTAAAAAACAAGAGAAATGACAATTGGCAATTTGTTTTCTGCGCTTAATTGTGTCAGTTATGGAGTTCTTTAGAGGCGCGTTCCGTGAACGTTTCGTTGGTCACAATAATGCTCAGCTGAATGGGTTTGGCTCGGTGAGGGCTCACATATACTGTGTAACGTCTATGCCGTTTGGTAATACATATACACTTCGCATAGAAAAATATGTAGGTTTGTAACTGATTTTGGCCTACTATTTCTCATGCCTTATGCTTTTTGTCTGTTTTTTCTTGATTTTTGGTGCATAACAATTGTACTTGACATTCTTATTTCGCATGCCAGTTGTATGTATGTGAGTGTGTGTTACTTTTTTACAGTTGTTGGTATAAGTTGGGGCGGCACTCCTTTCATGCATTGCATGCCAGTCAGCGGGTAACATGGCGTGTACGCTGTTAGACGCTGGCTTTTCATTGAAGCTAAAGTAGGGTCCTTCAAGTAATGCCTTGCGTGTCTTAAACTATTTGCGATTTTACGCTTCATCCACACGTTCAAAATTCGCTCATTTTTTCTTGGTACATACAAGAATACATACACGGTGTTTATCATACATAAGCACATAAATATTCTGCAACATTTTAGACACTACGATAAATGTCATTGCTTCTAAATGAGTATTTATGTGTTTTGTTGTTGGAATTTTCTCAGCAACACTTTTCAGGTATGTCATTCGACTTTTCTTTTTTTTTTTGGTTTTGTACTAGATACTGGTATTTCTCATTATTCGCACGCTTTTAAAAACTAAAAGCCACGAAGAAAGTGAAATGAATATGAATATTTCATTGTCCAAACCGCAAACAAAAACTATATTTGCATATTCATTTATACTTACATGCATTACTCAGTTATTATTATGAATCAACTCAGTGCGAAAAAATAATATGTAACTTTCGTCATATGTATAGGATAGGTCAAGGTAAGCAAATTGTGATGTGTTGTGAAAGATTTCCATACAGACAGAGGAAATCTAAAGTAAAAAGCTTTCAAATAATACTTTATGTATGTACTTATATTCATAAGTGATGCATTGTTTGAAACCTCTGGGGATGATATTTTTGAAAAACCTATAATTATATGGGAGCTAGGAGATGTTGTGACCCGATTTTAATAATTTTTGGAACAGAGAAACACTATTGGAAGAAAACAATTTCCTCTGAATTACATTACATTAGTTGAGAGATTTACCCATATTTTCGGTTAAAATTTAACCTTAGGCGCTGAGTTCAACATGTTCGATATCTGGGGCCTTGAAAAGTTATAGTCCATTTTCGACAATTTTTTCACAAGTGATGCCACAGATCATATACTGTATTTGTGTTAAGTTTTATTTCACTATGATCATTGGTTCCTAATGTAGATATTATAAAGTGAAGGATTCAGATGGAATTCAAAATTGAGTTATAACGGAAGTAGTCGTGGTTGTGAACCGATTTCATCCATTTTCCACACATGTCATCAGCGTGTCAATAAAATATTATATACCGATTCATTTTCATTGAAATCTGTCGAGTAGTTCCTGAGATATGGTTTTTGACCCATAAGTGGGCGATGCCACGCCAATTTTCCATTTTGTAAAAAGATCTGAGTGCAGCTTCAATCTGCTATCATTTCTGTGAAATTTTGTGTTTCTGACGTTTCTCGTTAGTGAGTTAACACACTTTTAGTAATTTTCAACCTAACCTTTGTATGGGAGGTGGGTTTGGTTATTATCCGATTTCATTCATTTTTGGACTATATAAGGAAACGGCTAAAAGAAACGACTGCAGAACGTTTGGTTTATATAGCTTTATTGGTTTGCAAGATATATACAAAAAACATATTTGGGGGCTGGGTCACGCCCACTTTTCCAAAAAAATTACATTCAAATGTGCCCCTCCCTAATGTGATCCTATGTTCCAAATTTTTTTTTCATAACTTTATTTATGACTTAGTTATAGCTCTTTATGTGTTTTTGGTTATCGCCATTTTGTGGGCGTGGCAGTGGTCCGATTCCGCCCATCTTCGAACTTAACCTTCTTATGGTGCCAAGGAACACGTGTTCCAAGTTTCATTAAGATATCTGAATTTTTACTCAAGTTACAGCTTGCACGGACGGACAGGCGGACAGACAGACATCCGGATTTGAACTTTACTTTAACTGATCACTTTGGTATATATAACCCTATATCTAACTCGTTTAGTTTTAGGACTTACAAACAACCGTTATGTGGACAAAACTATAATACTCTCTTTAGCAACTTGTGTTGCGAGAGTATAAAAATCGTCGCTAAACCTGAAAATACGTTACAAGTATTTTAGTATTCGGAAACTTGTAAAATGCTGATACTTGAGCTTCTCATCTTCTGTTGAACCCCCTCATCTAACAATTTATATTCCTACGACGAGTTTGAAATACACAATACGCGAATAAACAAAATATTCTCCACTTGAAGAAGAGTTTTTTATTGTACCCGAGTCACAAATACCCAATTTGCACAACAACCTCTATGGTAAAGAAAAAAAATAGTGACGGTTGATTGACAATTCCGCTGGCATGTTAAGTGTTCAACTATTCATTAGTCTTACTCTCACTTGACAATCCTTGAGATAATATTGTTCGGAGAGATCGTCTAAAGAGAAAAACGTGTAATTTAAGTTACTCTGCTCAACTTCAATACTCTGATCTTGTGGTTTTAGAAAAGACATATTATTTGAAGTAACTGATGTGGTAAGTAATCCCCGCATCCCTTATCAAATTACTCTGCACGTATGAGATACTGCTTAAACGAAATTTTATTTATATTTCTTCAACGTCTGAATTATTAGATTTTAAGGTGAAGCTATTTTGTTTGAGAATTTGAGGTTTAGCTCTGATCTTTGATAATTATTTTCATTCCCAAAGAGAGTATTCCGTTTTAGCGAAAAATTGAACTCAATGTTTAGTCAACCATTATCATGTGATTATTCCATCATTAATATTATTTCATTCAAATTTGATAATTTTTTCTAATATTTACAGTTGCTGGCAACGAAATACACACAAACTTAGACTTGTGTAGAACACAAATAGCATATGCAACAGTAGCATATGGCAACACTGATATGATTTGTTGCGCTTGAGATATGTTTTAAATAAATGAAGCAAAACGATTAAGACAAAAATTTCAACTACAAAGCTTGTAAATACAATAAAGCTGAGAAACGAACAGTTTGTAATATAAAATATATTATACAAGACCGCCGCAAACCGCCGAAACAACAAGTTAACAAGACAACAACAAAGAATAAAATAGAAATCTCTACTATTATCAAACAACAATAACAAATCGAGCTACATATGTATATACAAAGCATAAGCGAGTAACAAAAATTGTCCAGTCAAATCTTATTCGAATTGTTACCGTTGCCAAAGCCTAGCTAATAAACTAATTTACCAAATACAAAAAGACGAACCAACTGTAGCCAATAAACGCATGGGAATTATAACACCAACAACTAAAAAAGCCATGGAAATGAACATGCAGACGCAGAAGAGTAAACAATCGAATTGAATTTAATGGAATTATCACCAGTGACTATGCGTTTACATAGAAGCCAAAGCGTTTTCCTCTTATTTTCCGCTTTGCCACACAAAACTATTTACATCACATTTTAACTTGATTACGAAGTACAACTATTGCAAAAATTCGCCAACGCCATAAGCTTGCGAAAAAAGGAATCGATTTTGAATTCAGTAAAATAAAAAAATAGAAACGCGTTCTTTTGTAAGTCTCTACAAACGCTATCACAATCGTCATATATCTTGTCTATCGCCACTGCACGCATCTCACAACATTCGTTGGTTCATTTCGCATTTTATCTGTACGAAAGTGAAAGGAAATACACGATAGAAAAACGAATTGAGCAAGAAAGTGCATAAAAAACACCAACAATAATTCAAAATGACTTCGCCACCGGAAAGCCCCATAGAGGAGGTTGTCTTCGAATTGGAACACACTCGAGTGCCTAAGCCGATTAATGTAACAATTGAAGATTTGTATCGAGAGACTAAATTCTCAAAACAAGAAATACGAATAATGTATCGAGGATTTAAAACGGTAAGTGAATTATGAGTAATGAATTATGAAATTAAAACACTTTTGATTGTTACGTTACGTGAACGTTATACCATATCATGAATTGTCATAACGATAGAGTTTCAGCACATTAGTAACGTTTTAGTCAGCCGAAAAGTTTCATTATTCTGAATTGAATTGAAAAAAAAATGTAAAATGTTACCAAAAATGTTTTTTTTTTTTTCGATTTAGGATGTGGGTTATCTTCTCACTATAGAACTTGCTCTTTACGACGTTGTCCAAACTAGTTTTGTTTTACGAATTTGATTCAAAATCTGCAAAAATTTTTTATCTATTGTAACAGAGTAATGTGTTCCACAAATAGCATAAATTATACAGCCACACAAAAAAAATTGTTGTCATGGTGTCGGTTTTTAAGAATTTAAAATGGCGGATCCAATATGGCGGTAATTTGGATTTAGAAAAACCTATACCGGATTCGTAATCAGCGACCCCGAAAACCACCGAATAACAAGTTTTAAACCAATCCGATGAAGTTCGAAAAACGCTGTCCGCCATATTGATTTTCCGGGGTTATGTCAATACCCTGATCTGATGGGGTTAAATGGACCTTGGAATCGGATTCAGCGACCCCAAAAACATACGGCACACATGGTAAGACCGCCAGGTCATGGCACAATTTTTTTTTGTGTGGCTGTGTTATTGAACAGTCTTCAACAAGAATTGAATATATCCTCAGCGGATTTCGATACTATGCCATATTTATTTCACTTTTATGTAAAATTACTTTCGATACTATGCCATATTTATTTCACTTTTATGTAAAATTACTGATGCGAAGGTCATATCGGTAAACTGAGCAAGCTGGTTACTGATGATATTCTGTTTGAACAGAAAATTTATTAGGTCTACTTTGCTTCCGCCGTTTTTTTTTTGTAAATTTAGGGCTTTTTTTTGTATAAAAACGGTTACAAAAATGTTATTCAAAATATTGGCCGTCGCTAGCTACTACTTTTGACCATCTTTCTGGCAGCATGCGTATTCCGTGCAAATGTCGAGAATTCGGCTCAAAAAGTGACATTTTCAGTTGAGAATAAGTTTGGGATGCAAACAGATCTCTACAAATATTTTGTTGGGTTAATGTTAACACAAATGTCCAAGATCGATATAAAACGATTTAATCGAACAGTGCTTGACCCTAGAGACGTCTATTGGTAAACGCCGGAAGCAAAGTTGTAGACCTAATAATTGACATATATATCAACCATCTTTCCTATCGGATTTGCGTGGAACTTTTTAAGAACTTTAAAGCAAAAGCCAAATATTTATTTAAGAATTAAAAAAAAATGATATGAAATCCATCACCAAGTTATGAACATATAAAAAATTTACGATCAATTTAACGCCTTATTCTTGAGCAGTACGAATGACAGCAAAGCAGCTCAAGCGTTAAACACTTTTATTGACATTTTCACTTACGCCCCATTTCTTTTGCAGGAGTGTCCCGAAGGTGTTGTGCATGAAGAATGTTTCAAGGAGATTTACGCAAAGTTCTTTCCACATGGCAGTAAGTGACAGTAAAATAAAAAGCACAAAACTGCATGAATGCATTAAATTATATTGATTAAGTGTAATATATTTTAATTGCGTACTAGTAATTTTACGGCATAACCTATACATTTGATCTTCTACCACATATGTATATATAATAATTCGTTGATATTTGCTCTTTGTTTAGATTCCAGTCTATATGCACACCATGTGTTCAGGACTTTCGATATAAACAGTGCTGGTTCCGTGAACTTTCGGGTAATTACATTGTTTATTAATACTAATCTTTTTGATACATAGACAAACAAATATTTTTAATGAACGTTTTTTTGTTTCTCATAGGAATTTCTCAATATCCTTTCAACGCTATTGCGCGGCACAGTGTACGATAAAGTCAAGTGGACCTTCAAATTGTACGATGTAAATGGTGATGGTCGGATAACACGTGGCGAAATGGGTGATTTATTCCAATCAATACACGAGTTAATGGGTCGACGGCCGCATCAGCCAGAGGAAGACCGAAAAGCCAAAGAACAGGTATAATTAACCGAAATTGCAACATATTTATATGAAGTACTGTGTTGTAATGAAGCTTCATGAAAATAATGGACTTGGTAGTTTTATGCAATTATTGAAACAAAACCACAAAAAAAAACTCTTATGTTAAATATGGCCACATTACCATGTTATGATCTTATGGGTTCTATACATTAATTTTACGGTTTTGATTACTATACTATTGTCGGTACCAGGTGGTTATGTTGGGTAAATACTGTAATCAGTGGTGACGGATAAGTGTTTTAGGTCTTCAACGTCTGGTCTAACTTGCTATTTAGATTTCTTGAAAATTTTATAAAGATACGAAATTTAATGAACAGTTCAGTCTAAACTTTCGATTTCCCCTTTTAGTTGGAACGCACCTTCCGCTCATTCGATCCGCATAATGTCGGTTATATTAATTTCGAGATGTGGATGAAGGGTCTGCTCACCAACCGAACCATTGTGAACTCATTCCATGTATTTCACTCGGATCCCTGATGGTCGGAGAGTGACTTCGAAAGCATTTTGAATAATCAAGAAGTTATATCGCTGATAGATCTTTGAGAAAGCAAGAACAATAATGGCAAGAGCACACATAAAGCCAGCACAAGTCCACAGGTAAGCACATTTACAAACTTGCATATTGTCTATTTTCAAAATTTTATGTATTTATTTTGCAGACGAGTAAATCGTTAGACAAAAATAAGAAAACGAGCAGAAGTAGTCAAGTCGTTGAAAATAAAATGAGTTTTAGCGAAAAGAAAGCTGATGAAAAGGTGTAAAATCAGGTGTATTTGTATGTACATAAAGTATTTAACAGTTAGTATGCTTCAGATTGCAAATTCGTGGTACTGAACGGGTAATTGCTGCACTTACAGTTGGCTGTTGCAATAGTTTGATTAATGAATGTTAATATTGAAGTAATACTAAAAGAAGTGTCATATAACTGAGACATAAACAAACTGAAAATAGCCTTAGAATATTTCATGGAGCTATTTAATGCTCCAATTAGTCATATTACATACAAAACAGGTAAGAGTTATTCAAATATGTAAAATAAATCAAGCACAGTATTGCTAGAATTGACATTTGACACTGTCAGGCGTTTAATTTGTTGATGTTTTATTTATTTTATTGAACTTTAGAAATTTTAAGAATTATATTTAAAATATTTAAATTTATAGTTTAACTATTGATTTCAAATAATATATGTAAAGAATTAAGTATTTGTGTAAACTGCGTTCCATAATGTACGGATTTCAATGTGTCAAATTTAACGACGAAAAAATCAGTTAAAATGACAAAAGTAAAATTACGTTATATATGCCTTTCAACTACAGTAAAATGGCCATTTATATTTGAATTGGGTTGCAATTTAAGTTGTCAAGTTAGCTAGTAAATTTATGTCATTATAATACTATGTTCGGACCGACATTGAAAACATGTTTTCATAGAAAAAATGGGTTTTCGTACGAAAACTTGTGTTTTCATCCATGCAAAATCTGTCAAACGAAATCACAGTTTTCGCTGAAAACTACTTGAAAACTTACATTCCACTCATTATAATCGGTGCCTGCTCTAGTTTAGTCGATATTATTGGAAGACATATTTTGCCAGCTCTAAATTGTCATTTGATATTGTAAGCAAATTCCACTACTTTGTCAAAATAATGGAGAAACAGAAATACAAATAAGAAATGAAGGGCTAAGTTCGGGTGCAACCGAACATGTTATACTCTCGCAATTTATTGATATATTTTTATTAAGATAACACACAATTTGAACCAATTTTAAAATCCTATAATTAGGTATATGAGAGCTAGGGGAAGTTATAACCCGATTTTAACCATTTCTGGTACTGAGACACACTATTAGAAGAAAAATATTTCCTCTGAATTAAATTGAGATATCTGAGAGATTTACCCATATTTTCGGTGAAAAATTACCATGGGGCACTGAATTCCTCATATTCGATATTCGGGGCATTGAAAAGCTACAGTCCGATTTCGAAAATATTTTCATAAGTGAAGCCACATATGATATACAGTATTTGTGTAAAGTTTTATTTCGCAATCTTCATTGGTTCCTTATGTATATATTATAAAGTGAAGGAATAAGATGGAGTTCAAAATTGAGTTACATGGGAAGTGAACCGATTTCATCAATTTTTCACACGTGTCATCAGGGTGTCAAGAAAATATTATATACCAAATTTCATTCGAATCAGTTCCTGAGATATGGTTTTTGACCCATAAGTGGGCGATGCCACGCCCATTTTCCATTTTGTAAAAAAATGTGAGTGCAGCTTCCTTCTGCAATTTCTTCTGTAAAATTTAGCATTTCTGACGTTTTTCGTTAGTGAGTTAACCCACTTTTAGTAATTTTCAACCTAACCTTTGTATGGGAGGAGGACGTGGTTATTATCCGATTTTAACTAATTTCATGGTGTGTGGTGAGGTGCCTAAGTTTGGTTTATGTAGCTTTTTTGGTTTGCGAGATATATACAAATAACCGAATAGGGGCGGGGCCACGCCCACTACCACAAAAAAATTACATCCAAATATGCCCCTTCCTAGTGCGATCATTTATTCCAAATTTTTCTTTTATAACTTTATTTATGGCTTAGTTATGACACTTTATGTGTTTTCGTTTGTCGCCATTTTGTGGGCGTTTCAGTGGTCCGATTTTGCCCATTCGAAAGCAACACTCTCACGGTCCCAAGGAACATGTGTTCCAAGTTTCATCAAGATATCTCAATTTTTACTCAAGTTATCCGTTGCACGGACGGACGGACAGACAGACATTCGGATTTTGACTCGTCTCGTCACCCTGATCATTTGATATATATAACCCTATATCTAACTCGTTTAGTTTTATGACTTACAAACAACCGTTATGTAACAAAACTATAATACTCTCTTAGCAACTTTTGTTGCGAGAGTATAATAAGAAAGGAAGGGCTAAGTTCGCGTGTGACCGAACATTTTATACTCTCGTAATTTATTTGTTTAAAGTTATTAAGCGCGTTTTCTTTTCTTTTCTCGAATAGTGACTTTTTATATTTCAACATTATACACATGCTGCATTACCTTTTCGAATGTGCTCCATTTTTACATGATTAAAGAACAAAAAAAATGTCACCCTATTATGCTGGTCATCTCTCACTGACAATTTGATAACTAGAGTACAGGGCAGAATAAATTAAAAAAATTTTTGAGAAAAAAAGCGCTTTAAAATTACATTCAACTCGACTCATGTATTGGGCACAAAGTCCACTAGAAAACAAAAATCATTATATGAAAGATGGTGTAATTCCTGAAGTTTCATTAATATATCAGAAGTTTTACTCAAGTAATCGCTTGTACGAACAGACGGATTTTAACTCGTCTCGTCATCCTGAACATTTTGATAATTATAACCCTATATCGTTTAGTTTTATGACTTACAAACAACATGAGAACAAAACTTTGATACTTTCTTAGCAACACGTTGCGGGAGTATAAAAATGCTCAAATGTAAACAAACAAATAAATTTGTGAATTGTCAATGAAAACGCATCGAAAACACAAAATGTCAGACACAACGACACAATCTAAAAATTAATCCACAAATTGTGTTTTCAAGATGTTTTCAATGTCGGTCCGAACGTAGTATTAGCTATAAGAGTTAACTGACAACTGTCGTCGTTAATGTCAGTTAATTTGACATAATGAAACCACAATTTATAGTTTTCAATTTATGAGTTTTTCTGTATATATTTTTGACATTACATATGAAAAGGAAATTTTTATGTTAATTAAATAGCTGTCAGCTGTGAAATGTCAAAACTAGTTGGAACAGAGACAAGCAATAATAAAGTTAAACAGTTAAGAAGAATTGAAATTCAATAAATTTACCAAAAAGGTGTAATGCCAAAAACCGAGAATGAATTACTTTACTATATACTTAGTAATAGGGTTATGCTGTTTGATACATACATACATTTAGTAGTATGAAGGTTTTGCAAGTTGTGGTAGGTTGAAAAAGGATGCAAAACAATAAAATTCAATACATAAGCGTTTTGATGGAAAATTATAATAATAATTTGAGTATGAATAACAAGAGCGAGTAACATACTAAAAACCAAATTAATAATAACACTGGTTTACAGCAAAAATGTTCCATGAACGCCACTATCCTATTTGTATGTGGAATCGCTCGCTGATTTCGAAAATCGAATTATTTTTTTTTCTATGGATACGTTTTTGATATATTTGCAATTTACCGTTATTCGACCAAAAAAAAAGGTGTCTTCACTTAATCATGTACATCTCACTGACCAGTTGAGCAATCTTACTGCAAATTATAGAAAATAAAAGTGAATGAAATTTCCTAAAAATATTGCCTACTCCATTTTTCCATAGGCCTTATAATTTCTGAGAAATTGATTAATCACTTCGAGTTTTTAAATTTTTTTATGAAAAAATTGAAAAAAATAAACTTTGGCAAGAAAAAAATTTTAAAACAAAAGATATTTTTTATTTCATAAGAAGTCCTGTTTCTTTAGAAAAAAAAATAAGCTACCAACGAACAAAATCCATGGATAAATAGGAAAGTTATACATGATCAAATAAATATATCCAAGTCGCGCAAAGTCAATGTATACGTATATGCGTATGTAGTGTGTAAAGAAGGGGTGGGATTGTTTTCGAATATCATTAGAATAAACAAATAACTAATAATAATAATAAAATAATACTTTTAGAACAGTAATACTCAAATACTGTTGTAGTAGGTAGTTTGCATCGAAAGCAAGAGGTGTCAGGTGCGAAATCCCTGTAGTCATGTTAATTTGCCTAACATGTGTGTAGGTATACAGGCAGATTTTCGAAGGGTAATTAGTTGCGGAAAATTCCTAATGCAAATAAATTTAATTCAAACATGCATACCTACATGCACACACATATATCTTGGTAAATTCATTAATTTTTTTAAGGCCAACATCAACAGCAGGTAGTATTTTCTTTTCCCGCCTCGTTTAAAAATATCTTTTGTTTTACAATTTTTTTCTTGCCGAAGTTTATTTTTTTTCAATTTTTTCATAAAAAAATTTAAAAACTCGAAGTTATTAATCAATTTCTCAGAAATTATAAGGCCTATGGAAAAATGGAATAGGCAATATTTTTAGGAAATTTCATTCACTTTTATTTTCTATAATTTGCAGTAAGATTGCTCAACTGGTCAGTGAGATATACATGATTAAGTGAAGACACCTTTTTTTTTTTGGTCGAATAACGGTAAATTGCAAATATCTCAAAAACGTATCCATAAAAAAAAAAAATTAACTCGATTTTCGAAATCAGCGAGCCATTTCACATACAAAGTGGATAGTGGCATCCGTGGAACAAAAAACAAATTCAAATTTGTGATCCAGTGTAATAATTCTAAAAAAATATAAAGTAAATTTAACAAATGATTCAAAAATTCTAAATTAATTTAAGTACATTCCATTGTAATTGATTCTGCCAGCAGTGGAGTGGAGAAAATCATTGAAAGCTAACTTTTAAATGGTTTTGATGCGTTCTTCCTTGGAGTTATTGCGTTATTTGTGTATTTAGAACTGTTTCAATTGCCATTCTAAAAAATCAGGTTACACAGTTGTGAAAAAATTTCGAACTTTGATATAAATTCATGATTCATTATAAAAATTCGAGTTGAGAAATTTGTAAGTTGTGCTGATATATTTGAGGTTAGATTTTCTGCAATTTTATTTATAATTTTGACAAAAAGTTGAACTAAGTACAGTGTGCATTTGTTGATAAGAGCTATTGATGTTATATATAACATTTATAATGTTTTAAAGAAAGACAAATTAAGAAAAGCGAAATGATAAGGAATATTAGCTCTTATAACAATGGTTATTAAAGAATTTCTGAAAGCTGTGTGGATCTAAAAAGTATGCTAACCAGTTTCGCAGTTATCAAGAGCACACTGTACGCTGCGTATATAAATAAATTTTTCATAAAAATAATAATTAATTTTCAATCGATGTTGCTTTTTCGAAAATCGTTTTTTTTGGTAACCTGTGTCACATTTACATATATAATTAAGTCAATGTCGCTGTCTAAAATACTCTGTTCTCATAAAAATAATTACGAAAAATTCTTTCACACATTTCGCTGCTGGTATGTACGGTTTCGTAATATTCTCTATGCAATGCGAATTACAAAATATATACATTATTAAGTTAAAATTAGTAACAGTTGGTAACACTGTATTTCACACCAATATATACAAGTATTTATATTGTATAAGTCTCAGCAATATATTACCTACATACATATAACTGATAATACCAAAACCATCTGCCAAACTAAAAATAATTCTATAAATGTGGTAAATATGTATGTGTTGTAATAAAAGTTGTTATTACTTTACTGTTATTACGTATTTCCGGTCAATTAAACCAACACCGAAACATATGAATGACAATTGAAAATGTAATTTCAAAGGCAATTTACTACTAAGATTTCATTTAAGTACACACACACACACACATACATACGTAAAGCAAAAAAAAAAACGGAAACACACATCCACAAAGCCGTCGAAACAGAAACAAATATCACAAACAAATATACTATAATTGTAGAACTGAAACTGTACTAAAGATAATTTCAACACAAAAAAAAATACTTGAAATATTGTACTAAAAATAGTAAATAACTATGAAATGAAGTGAAACAAAAATTCTTAAGCAAAAATTACAAAAACAAAAACATAGTTAATAATAAAAAAAAAAGTAAAATATTGAAAACCAAAAAGAGTCACAAAAATGAATTTCGTGCACCGATAGCCCAGCGCCAATAGAATAAATAACAAACAAAAATGAATTTGAACGTAAAATGCAGCTTATAGAGTGTTCTTATTGTAAAAATAAAACAACATTAATCAACACCAAGTACTAAAGTTATATTAAAACAAATTTTATAAAAAAACAAAAATTGAAATACAAAAACTTACAGTGTATTTGTGTAAATTTTTAAATTTATTTACTTTTATTCACATTTCATTTTCAACTTCTGTATATGGAGCCAAATTCCACCGAAGCTGTAAGCAATACCTGAAGAAAATGTAATAAAATAAGCAAAACATTTAAAGAAAACACACACACACACACATACATACACAAGCCAATGAATTACTTTGTAAAATGTTAAAAGCAGAGAAAATACATAAAATAAGCATTTACTTTAATTATTTTGGAAATATTTTTGCAATGCAAATACCATTGTTTTGGACCCTAAAAATAAAAGGTAGCAAGCGTGTAGCGTTTTGGAACAAATCGAAAACACATTTTATGTTTTACATTTCGCAAGTCACTCGTTTTGAAACTCTCGTGTCATTTGTAAGTGCCTTAAGGAGGTATTCTGGTCTAGGATTTTGAAAAAATCGATTTTTTGCATATTTTGAATGTTTAGACTTTCAAAAATATGACCTTGGAAGGATTTTTCAAAATTCGACTTATTTTCGGAGATACAGTCGATTTTGTGACGTGGTGTTTTTCTCGAAACTACTTTTTTTGAGGTGGTTGACATGATATCTCAAGTTCTACTGAACCGATTCCTTTGAAATTTGGTATAAATCTTCTTCATAAAATGCTCTTCGTGTCTGCCTTGGATTTCCAAAAATTTTAATTTGAAGTATTTTTTAAAAATTCGAAAAGGTCGAAAAAATAGGGTAAACAATTTTTTTTTCAAGTCGACGCCATTTTGTTATTTTATTTTATTTTTTTTGAAAATGGTCAACCCGATAACGACATGCTTACTACTGAAGACCACTACAAGGGTTGAAATCAAGTCAACCAGTACGCACCGTTTTTTTTTTGAAGCCCCCACTCCACCGGCCCATATCTCGACGAATTTTGTTTTTTATTCCTTGCAATTCTTTTTTATATTATTAAAATGTCAATAAAAAACATATAAAAAATGGATAGTAAAAATTTTTTTCATTTTTTTATCTTAGTTTAAAAAATGCCTAAAATGCATGCGTCTAGGCTAGAATATCCCCTTAAAACCTTTTAAGATGAATAAGGCTGTGCTCAGTTTATACAATTTCTGCCAGATAAAAATGTCAGTACTTTTGTTAGAAACGGCTGACAATATCGATTTTTTCACGAGAAATTCAAAACCATAATGTAGTCAAAAAACATTTGTGATTTCCTCGAAAATTCTCATTCTAGTTGCTTTGCCACTGTTTTCGAATAACGATTTAAAAATTAAAAGTTTAATCGAAACGAAATCGTTATTTTCTAACACAACTATTGAATATTAAATTAATCGTTTTAAAAAACTGTCTTCTTTACACGCAGTTTAAAGCTTTGTAAATAAATATGTTTGCTTTTTTCCAAAACGTGTTTGCGCTATACAAAATTCAGCATATTCCTACACCATTTTTGAAGCATAAAATAAGCAAGTTCATTGTGAAAAAATACCATTCAAGTAAAATTAATTTCTGAAAAATTTTCCGCTTAACGAAGTTATTGTTGGCAATTGTAATATTACAACTTGTATTTAGACGAAATGGACAATCAAAGCGGGTTCACATTTTTGAGAAGTTTTGCATCAACCCAACCCAAATACTCAAATCTACTACTAATCAACTACTAATCAGCTAATGCATAACATTTATGCCTGCCCAGTGTATTATTTGAAAATCAAATTTTTTTTAACTAATTCGCATTTCAATATTTTGTGCTACACATTTCGCTTGCCAATGACTAAAAATATGTATACAAAATTAATCAATAACAAATTAGGTAATTAATTGAAGTAATTTATCGAATTAGCTGTTATCCTTCCATTTAGGCAAATAATAAATTAAACTAATGTCAAAAGAGGAAAAAAACAAAACGAAATTGAATTAAAAATTCTTCCAAAAATGTGTGTGTCTAAGCTACTTAGGAAATTGTTAAACCAAACGAGTTCTAAATAAGTGAAATAACTAAATATTACTAAAATATACCAGAAAAAAAAATCTACTCTACATAAGTGTACTGTATGTGTTTAAAATCCTAACTAACTTTATGTGTATGTGTCTTATTGTAAATAATTGATAATGCGGCACTATGGATCACCACTCTAAAGCTTACAATTATTGTGAACTTTTTCAAAGCTTTCGTAGCTTTCATGTGCAAAATTTTGTATTTGTTTTCAAAACACAATATTGCTATATGTATACAATTATGCATTTTTTTGCTGGGTGATTTTCATAGGTAGCATTCTGTGTGTTAGTTTGAAGCGTTAGTTTAAGCGCTTTCAAGAAAGCTACTACGCGAAAAACGAAGAAAAAACTGATTACATAAAAGCATATGTATGTGAAAGATATCTTCACATTTGAAAGTCATAACTTACAAAAAAACATAAACAATTATGCTAGATGAAATGAAAATGGTGAAAGCTTCATGAAAGCTCTTACAAACATTTCAACTAATAAACGAATGTACTATTACTACTACTACTACTACGTAATTATCTATTAAATGTAAGCAAAGGCTAAGAACTAAAACACTAAATACGAAAAAACTGAATAATTTAACGTCCTATATATGTATAGTGGAACGAATATCCTTCCAAGTAACTTATGCATGTATTTATGTAGCAAAATACGACTTAAAATTTACCATTTGTACATTTACACGTAGAAAACGATTTATTTATTTATTTTTTAAGAATATTTATGCTCGTATCTATTATGTAAGAGTGGTTTTGGGTTTAACTTTTGACATGTTTTAAAAATGGTTTAAAAAAGGTGAAATGATCGAACGCTTGCGTATTTCATAAAAGATTTTCACCAGCTATATGAAGCATTCTGATGAAGTATTTCAATAATTTTCTAAAATATCGAGTACTTACTTTCAAAAAAATATTTTTAAATATGTTAATAAATAAACTTCATTTAAAATAACTTTAGTAATATGTAAAGTATATTTCCATATTTAAATAACAGCGATTTTTCAGCTATTTATTATTCTATTTCTATCTGACTTTATTTTGAACAGGTACATTTCGTTTATTTTCAAATTGTGCTACCACTTTCAATTTGCTTGATTTGTATCTAATTGTTTAGGAACGATTTCGAATATATTTTAAATTATTACATTTTATTTATTTTTTATTAAGAATAATACAAGTAAATGTATATTGTTTTTATTATTATATATAAGAAATAAAATAGTATACAACATTTTTGGTGAAATACTTTTTTTGATGTGTATATGTACTAAAATATATATAATAATAAATAAATATAGTAAAAATAATAATAAACTGAAAATCTAAATTTACAAAAAAAAAAATTAGCTACTTTGTATATGTGTATTTTATAGTTACACAAAAATTATTTTTAACATAAATTTATTTAGAAATACTTACTGAGGTTTAAGTTCGATTACTGTGATCTCAATATGCTTTCTGTGTTTTAACTTGAAATTACTTTAAACAATACTTTTTAATAAAATTTGCAAATCAAAATGTACCTTAGACCAAGTAAGAATACGTTAAAATTATGATTAATTAAATAAGATTTAAATTAATTAAAATAATATGTCTACGCATACAAACATACATACATACTCTGTATAAGTATTTAGTTTTAGAAAATGTTTAAAAAAAAAACATTGTACAAAATATTAAATGTATAATTTATTTAATAAAATAAAAAATTATTTGTGAAATTTCAGTTTAATAAATAATTGGAAATTAAAAAAATAATATTTTATAAACATATTATATTGAAACAAAATATTATTAATTTAATTAATATTTAGTAAAAGTTGTTGAGTTGTTTTGCAAAGAAATCACAAAGCGTAAAAATTACTATTACTAAACTTAAACGAAGTGGTAACAACTCACAACAATGCTAATAAATAGTAATAATGAACTTAACAACAACAAATTGTGGTTAGTGATTGGAATGTTTAAGCATAATAAAATGAGAAAAATCATAATATAATTTATGGTGGAAGATATTTTCTTTTAAAAAATATACTTAGTAATTAATGATGTGTACTCAATAATTTTTGGTAGCACAAAAAACAAAGCTGAAAAGCAAATAATATAAAAATATTCAAAAAATAATAAATTCCAAAAAAAAAAAAATTAGAGAATATATGCATACTTGTGTATAAGTATTTACATGAATACGTATATGAATGCGGTAATACTCCAAGTAGCTTAAGTCAGTTTAAGTTAAGGCGATTATTTTAACTTCTAGTGAAATGTGTGCATAAACTTCAGCTCTATTTTAAAGAAATTTAAAGTTTCCGTTGCCAAATTAAATACTTTTTTTCAAATAGCATATAATGTCAAGATTCAAATAATTGTACAAAAGATGTAAAATGTCGCCATTTACTTAAGTTGACTTAGACTGCTTTAATATATTGCCGCTGATATTTTCAGTAAGCGTATAAGTCAAAAAATGAGAATACGAACACTAAAATTAAGTGTTGTAAAGTGTAAAAAACAAAATAAAAATAATATACATACTTTATTTCTATTGTAAATGCATATTTTCCAAACTATTTATTTCGTAAAAATGTATTTTATGACTAAATTTGTTACTAAATATTTTCTTATGCATCATATATTAATTACTAGTATAAATAATATGTTAGAATAATTATAATAATACTGCAGAAATTAATGAAATTTAAAATAAAACTTATGCAATAGAATTGATAAATAAAATGAAAAAAGATAATTAAATAAATAAAAAATAATAATTAATTAAATTAGTGAATTTTTATTTAAATGAAAAATATATAATATGGATAATTATTAGAGACCGACCGATTAATCGGCCTTGGTATCGGCATCGGCCAGTATCGGCCACAAAATTAAGCATCGGTATCGGCATCGCGCATATTTGGCCGATTCTTTCTACTTCTTTCGGTATACATTAAAATAATTTCTTTTTACTTTTTTGATTTCTTTAGAGCATAAAATCTGAATTCTTCTGTTTACCATATAAAACACAGTGAATCACATTTGACTAAACTAACAATTCATCATGGTGACGATTCAAGTCTAGTATAAGGAAATTCAATATTTTTGCATTAATGAAAGGTTTTTTTTAGCACTGCTAGAAACATTCGGTTTATGTCAAATATGCACAGTTTTGTTGAAAGTTGTTGAGGTTATAGAAGCATTCGTAACTAGGTTAAATTATTTTTAAAAGTTTCGTAATAATCACTTGGTGCTGGCCTAGTCTACAAGGTGCATGGAAAAGAACCTCCCAAACAACCTTCCGAAGTTTCTATTGAGTCACTATCACCATTTGCCGCCTTTCACAATGCGAGATATAAATGACAAAACTCATCTCTTTGAAAATAACGGATTATTTTTACTAGACCTACTATTTTCGAATATTGGCCTTAATGCTCATATTTGTACTTAGGGGGCTATACCAGTGTAACCCATGAAAAAATTAGGTGATTTTAGTGATTTTTTTTTTAAGAAAGTACTCAATCGAATGTTTCGAAGTTTTTTGGACATAATAAGGTGTACTTTCAACTATACTATATTTTAAGATTTTTATTTTCAAAAATTTTGAAAAATAAAGGAGTTATGGGCTGTCTTGGGAGGTGCCAAAAAAAAAAAAATTCCCCAACTGCTGACATGATTACGGTCGAATGAGTAACTGAAACACAAAAATTGAAAAAGTTTATTAAAGTTGAATATATTCCCTATACAATATCCTACAAAAATATCAAACACTAACAAAATGGCATAGTTCTGAAAAAAATTTCGCTTTTTTAGGTAAAAAATGGTCGTTTTTAGATGCCAAATTGACAATTTTCATCAAATCAAAAATATAGGTCATTGTATAGTAAATATATTCAAGAACATTCACTTTAAATTTGAAGTTGATCGGTCAATATCTCGTTGAGTTATGATGTTAGCAATTTTGTGAAAAGTCGTTTCGAGAATAACGTGTTTAAAGTTTCGACTATAGCGGCTTATTCCTGTGCGCGATTGCACTTTAGAACGCTGCCATTCAAAAACTATTCAAGATACGACCTTACCGCTTTCACAGGATATTTTTGAAATTATTATCTATCGAATAAGCAAAAAATAAAAAAATCGATTTTTTGAAAATGTCACACCGGTATACCCCCTTAAAGGAAAAAAGATATATTGCTGATTGCTGATTCGCTTTGAGGAAACGCGAATAACTTATTTGTTCTATCAACATATATCTTATAATAATAATTTATTTAGTTTTGAATATTAATTAAATGAATAAACAACTTCATATTTACATATGAATTGAGTTATTTACTTATTTGTGATGTTATTTATCTTTGTTTTTATTTTGTTACTATACTAATTTACTAAATAAAGTTGTTTATGAAAGAATCGGCATCGGCATCGGCCAAAATTTTGGTATCGGTCGGACACTAATAATTATATAGCGCAGTTTATAAGATCCATGCTGCTTACACAGGAGATGGAAGATCACATGTGGTTTAATCGTCATGGTCATCTCATTGTGTGTTTTCATGGATTGTACGATGACCTTGTCCAAGTCAAAAAATATATCATTATATTGAAATTGTGTGCGTTTAAAAAAAATATTTTAGCAACTACGTCCATCTCGTCGCTATCATAGGTGTCCGCTAAGTACACATACGGTGAGACTAGGGATCCTGGCAGATGCCAGATGCCAAAGCTGTTTGGAGGAAGGCGAGGTGGAATCATCTAAGCATGTCCAACATTTTCCGGACTGAGATTGAAACACCTTGGTAGGTATACCTTCGGCGAACCTACTGAATTGACTAGAATTGATATTAGCCAACTCAAGAAATTTGTAATAGATTCCAAGCACTTTTTATACGATCCTGATCCATTAGGAGGTTTTTGGTACCACAAAGGACAGTGTTAATAAATGTCCAAGTGAGATCTTCTGCTTATACAGAGATCTGCCTTTTAACCTAAACTGTGATCTAAAAAAATCTCATCATTAGACCATATAAGACTTCTCTCTATAGGGTTATAGCTCCAATATTCGCTTAGTCACAAATATGTTAAAAAACACAAAATTTTTATTGCTTTTTAAAATTTATTCATGATTACTTCGCATTACATAATTGACAATTCATTTCGAATGAAATGTCTGGTTTGAAGTTAATAAAAACGCAAATCGCATAGTAGGATTCTTCTTCTTTACATATAAAGCCGCCTTCCATGCTATAAATGTTTTATATTATATGTAATTGGATACTATGCGCTGATTTCCGTAACTTTTTTCTGAGATTTTCAGCGAATTGAAATTAACATTGACTTCTATATTTTAAAAAATTCATTTTTCATCGTTAACCAACCAAATGTCGGAGGTGCAATCACCACCTGGGTAACGCATTTCATGCGGTAGTGCTGGTCCATGAGGTTCATTACCAAAGTCAACCAGGAAATTCTCGTTCAGCTTCATACCACCGTTAACAACATCAATATCAATTTCAATTATGGTACCGCCTTTTTCAACCATCTTTGGATAGAACTACGTATATGAAGAGATATTAGAAACCAATGTAGCGTGGTCTTTAAAGATCTATTATTTCATTATTTGCTTGTATACACACCTGCTTATCCCATGGCGAAAAGAGAGATGACGAAACATACAATCGCTTGCCATCCAAGGAGAGTTGCATCATTTGTGGCCCTCCTTCGAGTCTGCGACCTTTAACAAAACGTGGCTCGGGACGTTTCTAACGAATATAAATTGAAATAAGCAAAAAATACTTATTTAAATATTAAAGTAATTCTAAAAGACTAACCGTGAGTTCCTTATCTTCAAGAACCTCTACATGTTTCCAATCATTGCAAATAAAACCTCCCAAAAACAGCTGGCCTGTTAGACGTGGGTTCTCTGGGTCACTAACATCGTATTGGCGTAGATCACCGTGTAACCAACAATTTACATATAGATATTTGTCATCCAAAGAGAGCACTATGTCGGAAACCATACCATTCAAAGTCTCAGGTTTGCCACCATCAATTGAAATTAGCTTGCCGGGTATGTCAATCACTTTTTTTGCTACAAATTCATCGGAATCGGGTTTCTTTTTGAAATAGTATATATTTGCATTCAAACAGCAGCCCACAAATCCTTCTCCACGTTTGGGATCGTGCATAAAGCGAACCTCCAATGGTGTTGTACCCTCATAACCCAAATCAATAGTTTGATATAGGGTATGCGTTGACCATTTGTAAAAATTCAATCGACAACCATATTGGGTCATGTCATCGAGGTCTTCGTTTCGCCAGCCACTAATAAAATATTTTTTAAATAAAGCAAGATATTAATCGGTACATTCTTTACCTAAATATATTATGGATTAATACGTTATTATATAAAAATGTCGTCTGACACAACTTACCGTTTAAACTTATTGGGTGCGCCCCATTCCGTTGACACCATCACATCAAAATATGGTTGATACCAAAAGTCATAACCACACAAAGCCACTTCTTTGCCCTTCGTCCACGTACCAACACAATCGAAATTGTTCGTTTCGAAGAGTATAAAATCACCCTTGGCATGGCCTGCAGCATCGCCCAATGTCGAAATCATAATATTACCATCAGCTAGACAATGCGTTGTATGTGGTGCAGTTACATTATGTTGCTTAAGCACATCCCCATCGATGGTCTTATATATCGAGGGTTTACGTGGATCAGTCGCCACATCCAGTACGTAAATGAAATCGGACACAATTGAAGGCAATATAAGTTTGTCACGTTTCGGTATTTGCTTAGCATTCTCATCAACATAGTAGCAGCTGGAGCAAGCATTCCAGCCCGAATGATGAAGTTCATTTCCTTTGCGGTTGGTAAAGGTCCTATGAATCACCTGCACAAAAGTTGATATGATTATAAATATATATTTTGTTTGACAAAATGAACAAACCGCTGGAATAAATGCATAAACTGATATAATCAATTAGTACAAAGAATAGCAAATCGTAATACCACTTTAAAGATATTCTTGTTAAATTCATTGTATTTGCTTTTATGATAAATATTGCCCTCAAGGCATTATAAATTGTATAGCATACCTCTACAATTATAGTTAATATACCATAACGTATTGAATGCTATACGTGATAATATAAGCTTCAAATCTTCTATCAGTTATCTATAATCCTCTATGCAATATAAGTAGAAGTGATAGAAGTAAAAGTACCGATAACGGAACTCATTACTTAGGTGAATTTTAAATTATACAAGTAAGGAAGGACTAAGTTCGGGTGTCACCGAACATTTTATACTCTCGCAATTTATTTATTTAATTTTATTAAGATAACACACAATTTGACCCATATATTCGGCATAAAGTCCAATAGAATAACGAAAATCATCATATATGGTATATGAGGGCTGATGTAATTCCTACACCGATTTCACCAATTTTCCCCACCAAGCTACACTATATACAAGACTATATGCTCACTTAATTTTGCTAAGATATCTCACATATTAACCGATATATGCAGAATAAAGCCCACACATTATTAGGTATATGGTAGCTAGGTGAAGTTCTGAACCGGTTCTTATAATTTTTGGAACAGAGACACACAATTAGGTGAAAATAATTTCCTCTGAATTAAATTAAAATATCTGAAAGATTGGCCGAGATTTTCGGTGAAAAATTACCCTTAGGCACTGAGTTCTTCTTGTAGATATCCGGGGCCTTGAAAAGTTATAGTCCATTTTCGAAAAGTTTTCCATAAGTGAAGCCACAGATGATATACAGTATTTGTGTAAAGTTTTATTCCGTTATCTTCATCGGTTCCTTATGTATATATTATAAAGTGAACGAATCTGATGAAATTCTGAATTGAGTTATATGGGAAGTTGGCGTGATTGTGAACCGATTTCCGTGCGTCAGGGTGTCAAGAAAATATTATATACCGAATTTTCAAAAATTTTAAACTTTGATTTTCGAAATGTTAAGTTGTAAATATAAATAGCAACCCTCGTAAGTATATGCTCTTTAAAAAAATAAGTCTAAATAATGACTCTTGCCCTTTTATATATGTATACGAACATAACTACAAATATATACGGATCTACATCTGGCAGTGACTTGGCAAAATAATAATCATTGCGAGAAACTCGTGTAGATAAGAAAGACAAAAATAATTGATTTCTGCCGGCATTCATGTTTATAGTTTTTTTGTATTGATGTATTGCTTGAATGAAAAATATTATCAAAATACAAGAAGCAAGTGTATCTCGGCTATTTTGCTTAAATTTTAATAATTATGCTGTTTATACTATTAATAGCTGAAAAGAGCGTTAATGGAATTTTACTCATTTTGTATTCATGATCCACATCGCATTAAAATGCGTACCACCTTTTGGGTGACACCATGTTTAATATATGCAAACATATGTATGTGTTTATGTGCATATTTAATTACTTAGCTTAACTGACAAATTAATAAATTATTTATATTTAAATTCATATTTCAATCCAAAATCGTTCGTATTTGTACAATGGTTTTCATGTTTTATACTCTCGCAACAAATGTTGCTAAAGAGAGTATTATAGTTTTGTTCACATAACACCCAAAACTAAACGAGTTAGATATAGGGTTATATATATCAGGGTGAAGAGTGGAGTTCAAATCCGAATGTCTGTCTGTCCGTCCGTCTGTGCAAGCTGTAACTTGAGTAAAAATTAAGATATCTTGATGAAACTTGGCACACTTATTTCTTGGCGCCATAGGAAGTTTGCTTTCAAAAATGAGCAGGACCACTGCCACGCCCACAAAATGGCGAAAACCGAAAACACATAAAGTGCAATAACTAAGCCTAAAATAAAGGTATGGAAGTAAAATTTGGTATGAAGGATCGCACTATGAAGGGGCATATTTGGATGTAATTTTTTTGGGGATGTGGGCGTGGCCCCGACCCCTACTAAGTTTTTTGTACATATCTCGCAAACCAATAGAGCTATATAAACCAAACTTTCTGCAGTCGTTTTTTTAGCCACTTCCTAATGCAGTCCAAAAATGAAAGAAATGGGATCATAACCACGCCCACCTCCCATACAAAAGTTAGGTTGAAAATTACTAAAAGTGGGTTCTCTTCTTCTCAGGAACTACTCGACCGATTTCAATGAAACTTGGTTTGTAATAGTTTCCTTACATCCCAATGATATGTTGTGAAAATAGGCCAAAACGCTTCACAACCACGCCTACTTCCTATATACCAGAACTTTGAAGACAATCTGAATCGTTTACATTACAATATATAAAGTAAATACTAGTGAAGATATCGGTGCAGCACTTTGCACAAATACTATGTTAATAGTGTGGCAGCCCCATTCTAAAAACCGCCGAAATCGGACCATAGGGTTTTAAGGCCCCATATATCGAACACGAGGACCTCGGTGCTTCTAACCTAATATTATGGTTTCCAACTTACAATGGACTTTATACAATATATATGACGAATATGTGGGTCAAATTGTGTATTATATAATATAAATAAAGTTAAATATACAAATTGCGAGAGTATAAAAAGTTCGGTTACACCCGAACTTAGCCCTTCCTTACTTGTTTTTATTTGAAGTCACTTGGGGTAGCTTTTTGTAAAAAAAAGTTTTAAATTCATATTTTTTGTAATATTTTATTAATTTGTTTCTTTCCAGTTAACTTTTCAAATTCAAAAAAGTATTTGTTGAAAATCTATATTATTTAAAAAGTTTTTACACAATTTTTATTCGAAATTATCTGGACGCAAACAAATATCTTGTATTTGACAATAAAGAATAAATTCTGTTTGCATACCTTTTCTTGAATATCTATAAATTGATCTGTAGCTTAAAAGCTTTTCGATTAAACACGAATATAAAAGTCCATCTAGTACTTGCAAAGTTTGTACATGATGCGCACTAATTTGCAAATGAATTTCTTTTCTATTATCGTTTATATATACTATATTTACTTCATATGCGCTATGTTGATAATTATTGAATTGTAAACACCTAATAGCTTTAATGGAATGTAAGTTAATTAATTCAGAAAGTATTTTGTGATTTCTAGGCATTGATATCGTAAATAGTACTTAGTCTCTGATTATAATTTCGAGTATATACTTGATAAATAGATAACAAATTTTAATAACAAACCTGACAATAAGTTGGGCTTTCGGGATCCACATCCACAGTTGATAAGTAATCACCATGGGGTTCATCTAGATTAGGCTGCACGGTAACAGTGTAGAGCAATTTCTCGCGAGGTCCATTTTTCATCGCATCAATGGGGCTCTTATAACCGGGACCATGGCAACAAGCTGAAATATAAAAAAACAGTTAATACAAAGATAGATAAAGTGATATGTCTCCATACATGTGTATGTATATTGTAGCGCTGTTGTTATTCGAATACTAATCACTTATAAGCTTCTTCTTAAGTCCAACTCTACACACTTAAGCCACATAAACACAATAACAAATAAATTATTTTTTTGAAAATCCTATGGAGATGATATTTTTGTTTGTATAAATCCATGGGTATATTACTTCCTTTTTTATTTTTCATATTTTCTGAATATAACACCCTTTAAAAGTAATAAGTATTATGTAGACCTTACCTTTTTTAGACATTGTTGATGTTCTTAAGTTGTTTTCAATTTCAAACACAGACAAAACGATGTTCACCTGGTCAAAGTTACTGAGCGACTGGCGCAAATAAGACGATATTTAAATAAATAAGCAAGTAAGAGCTGAACAAGTGGACAAGCAAAAGTGATAGCGCAACAGATTCCGCCATAAACATGAGCATGTGAGGAGATTGAAGAGCGCAGAGGTTTCTCTCGGTGAAAAAAGTTGGGTACAAAAGTGTTCCCACTTTAGTAAAATTAAAAAAAAAAAGTTTTTAGCATATATATATATGTAAAAGAGTTCTCTCTCTCTCTTAACAATAACTCGTAAATTTCAAGTGTGAACAAGTAATAAAACTTTTCTCTTTTTTAATTCCATTTTTTATTCTTTATCTCTACCTGTTTGTTTATTTTCCAACTAATACCTTATCACAAGCATTTCGATCTGCCGAACTAAAAGCGTACAATTGAGAGCAAGTTTCTCTCTGTAAGTATCTCACTAATGGTCAATATATTATACAAGATGATAGGGACGGTTGGAAACAAAATTGATAGTGATGTATATTGGAAGAATTATACAAATAGAGACTATGACAGTTTTGTCCCATTATCTGTTTTTTTTTAAGTAAGTCTAATAGAAGATCTCTGACAACTGACCCTCTGAAGAAGGTTTCTATAACACTATTTGGAATTCGTTCTTCTTGAATACCCAGTTTGCAGTCAAATACAATATTTATACCCTTAAGTTTGTTACGAAGTTTGTAACACGCAGAAGGAAGCGTCGGAGGCCCTATAAAGTATATATATAAATGATCTGTATGTTGAACTGAGCCGATTTAGCCATGTCCGTCTGTCTGTCTGTCCGTCCGTCTGTCTGTATATATACGAACTAGTCCTTCAGTTTTTAAGATGTCGTTTTGAAATTTTGCAGATGTTATTTTCTCTTCTCAGAAGCTGCTCATTTGTCGGAACTGCCGATATCGGACCATTATATCATATAGCTGCCATACACACTGAACGATCGGAATCAAGGGCTTGTATGGAAAACTTCCGCATTTTACTACATATCTTCACGAAATTTGGTGTGAGTTATTGTTCATAGAAATAATTTAATCTCCGATCGTTCAGATCGCTTCACTATAGCATGTAGCTGCCATACAAACCGAACGATCGGAATCAATGACTTGTATGGAAAATTTTCGCATTTGACGTGGAATCTTCACGAAATTTGACATGGATTACTGCTTAAGGTAATAGTATAATCTCCGAAGAAATTGTTCAGATCGGTTAACTATATAACCTTAATGTTTCTAGCAAACAACCCGGCTAAAAAGAATTAGTAAAATGTTTTCTTTTTTTTATACTCTCGCAACAAAAGTTGCTAAGAGAGTATTATAGTTTTGTTCACATAACGGTTGTTTGTAACACCTAAAACTAAAAGAGTTAGATATAGAGTCATATATACCAAAGTGATCAGGGTGACGAGTAGATTTGAAATCCGGATGTCTGTCCGTCCGTCCGTCTGTCCGTCTGTCCGTTTGTGCAAGCTGTAACTTGTAAAAATTAAGATATCTTGACGAAACTTGGCACAAATATTCCTTGGCACCATAAAAAGGTTAAGTTCGAAAATGGGCGGAATCGGACCATTGCCACGCCCACAAAATGGCGAAAACCAAAAACACATAAAGTGTCATAACTAAGCCATAAATGAAGTTATAAAAGTAAAATTTGGAATGAAGGATCGCACTGTGAGGAAATATATTTGGATGTAATTTTTTTGGGGAAGTGGGCGTGTCCCCGCCCACAAATCGGTTATTTGTATTTAACTCGCAAACCAATAAAGCTATATAAACCAAACTTTCTGCAGTCAGTTCTCTTACGTACCCCACACACCACGAAAATAGTTGAAATCGGATAATAACCACGCCTACCTCCCATACAAAGGTTAGGTTGAAAATTACTAAAAGTGGGTTAACTAACTAATGAAAAACGTCAGAAACACTAAATTTTGCAGAAATAATAGCAGAAGGGAGCTGTACTCAGATTTTTTTACAAAATGGAAAATGGGCGTGGCATCGCCAACTTACGGCTCAAAAACCATATCTCAGGAACTACTCGACCGATTCGAATGAAATTCGGTATATACTATTTTCTTGACACCCTGATAACATGGACAAAAAAAAAATGGGCGAAATCGGTTCACAATCACGACTACTTTCCTTATAACTCAATTTTGAATTCCATCTTATTCCTTCACTTTATAATGTAAACATAAGGAACCAATGAAGATAGCGGAATAAAACTTTACACAAATAGTGCATATCATCTTTGGCTTCACTTGTGAAAAAATTGTCGAAAACGGACCATAACTTTTCAAGGCCCCACATATCGAACATGTTGAACTCAGCGCCTAAGGATAAATTTTAACCGAAAATATGGGTAAATCTCACAGATAATTTAATGTAATTCACAGGAAATTGTTTTCTTCGAATAGTGTGTCTCTGTTCCAAAAATTATTAAAATCGGGTCATAACATCTCCATATACCTAATTATAGGTTTTTCAAAAATACGGTGAGCTTTATTCCACATGTATGTATTGGTTAATATGTGAGCTATTTTAACAAAATTAATTGAGCGTATAGTCTTGGATATAGTATACCTTGCTGATGAAAATGAATGAAATCGGTTCAGGAATTGCCTCAGCCCTCATATACTATATATGACGATTTTCGTTATTCTATTAAACTTTATGCCGAATTTATGGGTTTATTTGTATGTTATCTTAATAAAATTTCTTCAATAAATTGCGAGAGTATAAAATGTTCGGTTACACCCGAACTTAGCCCTTCCTTACTTGTTTTTACTTACTTTTTCTTACGTCTTTAGATTTGCTTAAACACATAGTTACTAAAAGAAATGCACCTGCCAAGGGTGTGTTAGCTTCGGTACCGCCGAAGTGAACGTGTTTTCTTGTTTTAATTGTAAATACTAAAAGAACAAACAAAACAATTTTACTTTTTCTCTTGTAATTTTATTTTTTAATTTTAATGGTTTCAATGTTTTTATAATTATTTTCGCTCTTCAATATTATTTTTCGGTATGTAAGTAGAATGTATGCATGTTTTTCGAAAGACTTAAATCTATTAAATATTTAATCATTTTAGTATATTCTAGTTTAATTCTTAAAACAAAAATTATTATTTCATTAAAAATAAATATAAACGAAGGATAATGCCCCAACAATTGGACACTACAAACACCATCAAATTTGAGGCCTGATTTTTACAGTTTATTGTTCTAATATTGCTGTAAGAAGTTGTTAAAGTAAGAAGTGTTTGGTTTAAATTTTATTTTCTCTATTAATATACATATTTATTGTATTGATCTTTAATTTATAGCTTTATGGATTTATTTAGTTGTGATTTCATTATAATGTCATCAAATTACATGCTAGAAAGAGTTTTTGCAGTGTATTGTATAGAAAACATAATTTAATTGAAATACAAATAGTTTAACTTGAAATAGCTAATTATTACTATTTTCTGATTTTTTATTCTTTTTTAATTCCTACTATGTGTAATTTCTTAAATATTTATTTTATTGTTTCATTTTACATTTAATGCTTTCATTGCTGTAAGTAAAGTATATTTATGTACCATAATGTATAATTATGTCTTAAAGTATGATCAAACCGTTGATGCATACGGAGTGAAAATCCCAAAAGGTTTCAATATCTTGTTTGAGAATTGCTTATCTTTGCTCCAATCACAAAACAGAGTCTAAGTTAGTCAGTTTTACCAGAAAGAGTAATCAGAAATAAAAAATTAAGTATGAAACATAAAACTATTTCCAGTACCATTTCAGAGAGAGGGAATGACAGGTTCATAGTGTAAGCGTTGTTATGTGCTTTCTTTTTGTTTACTTCAATTACATAATGTAGTTTCATTTATGTGAAGAGCTCAGATTGAACATTATATTCTGTTGAATATAGATAAAGACTTGTGAAATTCTAATTCCGTAACAACAACAAAAGCCTGATGCTCAAATATTATCAGTGTTAACCTTAAAGTCCATTATCATTATTTTCAAAATGTGACATCTTTCATGAATTGAATGAGAGCGCTAAAAATGTATTTATTTTTCTGAGAGCTGATGAAACTGAAACTGATACTGAGCAGTTGTTCTGTATGATCATCATAAACTTTTAAAAGGCAGTAAAAACTCCTGGCAACTGGAGATTAAACCATGTTTTTTGTCATGAGAACCAATGCAGTGGTTTAAAAAGAATACAGACACTCTTAAAAAAATTTTGTCTCTGCATCCGCTGGAAATATTATGACCTTAGATTTGTGGAGCTTGAAACTAAATTTTTTTACAAGAAGAATATATTTCTTTTTGTATTATTTTATTTTTCATAAATAAATCAAATCATACAATTCGGAGTCTTAATATAATTTTATGAAAGTGGTTCTGCGTGATTCGTATCACTTTATTCATGATTTTTCTTTTAATGAATTATAGTGGTTAAAGGCTGTACATATGTATTTACTACGTAGCTGGTAAAAAAGTTTCAAAGTATATTCTTATTTATTGACTTGTTTGTTTTTGTATAAAGTAATCAATTTTTCTCATGTGTCTCATCAATAGAGTTTGTGTCTTTCTCTCAGCATCAAACATGAATTATGGAAATCAATTTGTAATCTTGGTTATCTATTTATAAGCCAAATTGATTTAATTTCTTTTTATTTTTGGCTGATGAAAATTTGATGAAGTTTTCATGAAAATCACACCGATTTCCGACAGTTTTCTGCCAAAAAACACTTACTTAGAAATTATGTATTTTGAGTATTTTTGTGTGTTTTAATACGTTTGTATATTTGTGGCAGCCAATTTTTTCATTAATAAAGTTTTCGAATGTTTATTTCCTTTCATACGAATTTACTTCCGTTACTTTTTATCATTGTAAATGCTGTTTCATAAAGTTGGAGTTTCCTTATTAACTGCTTATTTTAATTTTTCGTCTAAATTTTCTTTATTGTATTTTCTATAATTTTTCTGAAACTACCTTGCTTAATTTTCTATTATATTTTAATTTTTAAACTGTTACTACAAATTCAGAGTTGAGCATACTTTCAAGACGATATTTTTGATGCAATTATCATATAATAACTCAAAACCTACCTTTCAAAACACTCTTTGTTTTGATGGTTGGGATGTGCCTTGGCGATCATACGTCATTAACTTTTTCTATTATATGTAAATCATATAATGCATTTTTGTAAAAACTGCATTTTACATTATTCGTGTGTTAATTTCCTTTTTTTGTGAAATGATTGGCATATTTTCCAAAACACTTCTACAATTGAATGTAATTTAAAACTTGAAATATAAAGATTTTAATGTTACTTATTGTGAGTTATTAGATAAATGTACTATGATATTAAGTTTTTTTCGTTATCAATGAAAATGAAATCGTGTATACTGAAGATAGTGTATATTAATATTTTTTTCATTTTAAATTCAATTTGAATACATATTAACTAAAACTGAATACACCTAAAATTTGCTTATATACTTAAAAAGGCCTCAACACTTGTTTCTTTAATTATTTAATTAATTTCTCCTTCAAAAACAATTTAGAATTATTCATAAGAATTGCTGATAACAAAATTAGATGCGAAGATAAAAAAACGGAAATAAAGTTCATAGTATCGTTTCCCACAATTTTTTTTGTAAACAAAAATACATCAATTATTTGCAAATCATCCTCAAAACCCTTAAATCAATTATTGGCAAATCATCTTCCAAAATCTTAAAGGCCACACTCATTGTAATTGAAGAGCTCTTCCGTGTATTTAAATCCACTTGTTTTTCGAACTTTGAAACATCAAAGCTGCAATTACGCACTAGGCTTGTCAGTTTTTTCGGCTTTCGGCACTTATTCAGCTTCAGAACATAATAGCTGAAGAAAGCGCTGAATTATAAAGCTAATGAAAAAACAAGCAATGAGTTACAGCTTAACCCTTACATGCCCAATGTTGCCTATAGGCTTCTAACTCTCGTTATTTAAATATTTTTGACCTGCGGTTTTTTCAATTATGTACACTTATGTGTTGTGCAAGCTTACAGTTACATTTTGAACATGAACTGTGCACGTATTCATTCAGTAGGCATTCTCCGCAGAGTGGAATTGTCAAAATCGGTTTCTCGAAAAAAGTATACTAAAATGGTGATACAAAAAGGGCTCAAAAATATAAAAAAATTGTTTTATATAAAAACAAGTGAAGTATATAAATAAATAAAGAATAAATAAAGTTATTTAAAAAAGATTTTCATGAGAAAAGTGTTTAGTTTATTTATAATAATCTAATTTGTGCCTATAAGCCACATCCTGTAACTAATCAACCAGGATACATAGGACTTTGCAGCTTTTGTCACTTCATATTTGAGTTAAGACTAATACATATGCATATATCTGTCCTAAAAAATGTTAGCTCCGCCCATTTTAATTCGGGCATGAGAGGGTTAAATACTAAATTTTAAGGCAAGAAATGTTGAAAGTCTGGACGGGCGAATAGAGTTTTATTAATGTACTTACATTAATTATAGCTCTAAAGTTTAGAATTTTTGAAAAAAAAAAACTTAAATACGAAAAAAGTATCGTAAAACCATAATAATAATTAAAAAGTAAAATAATATAAAAAATAATAATTTATTAATTTGAATGCTGTAACTATCAACAAGTTTTGTTTAAATCTCGATTTTATTGCGACTAAGACTGTGGCGTATATCTTATGTAGACTTATACTTGCGAATAAAAAAATTGAAAACATTTTTCGACTTAATTTTTATACTCTCGCAACAAAAGTTGCTAAAGAGAGTATTATAGTTTTGTTCGCATAACGGTTGTTTGTAACACCCAAAACTAAACGAGTTAGATATAGGGTTATATATACCAAAGTGATCAGGATGACGAGTAGATTTGAAATCCGGATGTCTGTCCGTCCGTCTGTCCGTTTGTCCGTTTGTGCAAGCTGTAACTTGTAAAAATTAAGATATCTTGACGAAACTTGGCAAAAATATTCCTTGGCACCATAAGAAGATCAAGTTCGAAAATGGGCAGAATCGGACCATTGCCACGCCCAATGGCGAAAACCAAAAACACATAAAGTGTCATAACTAAGCCATAAATGAAGATATAAAAGTAAAATTTGGAATAAAGGATCGCACTAGGAGGGGGCATATTTGGATGTAATTTTTTTGGGGAAGTGGGCGTGCCCCCCCCCCCCCCCACAAATCGGTTATTTGTTTTAACTCGCAAACTAATAAAGCTATATAAACCAAACTTTCTGCAGTCGGTTCTCTTACATACTCCACCACACACCATGCAAATAGTTGAAATCGGATAATAACCACGCCCACCTCCCATACAAAGGTTAGGTTAAAATGACTAAAAGTGGGTTAACTAACTAACGAAAAACGTCAGAAACACCAAATTTTACATAAGAAATGGCAGAGGGGAGCTGTACTCAGATTTTTTTACAAAATGGAAAATGGGCGTGGCATCGCCCACTTATGGGTCAAAAACCATATCTCAGGAACTACTCGACCGATTCGAATGAAATTCCGTATATAATATTTTCTTGACACCCTAATAACACGGACAAAAAATGGGCGAAATCGGTTCACAACCACTACTACTTTCCTTATAACTCAATTTTGAAATCCATCTTATTCCTCCACTTTATAATGTAAACATAAGGAACCAATGAAGATAACGGAATAAAACTTTACACAATTAGTGCATATCATCTCTGGCTTCACTTGTGAAAAAATTGTCGAAAACAGACCATAACTTTTCAAGGCCCCAGATATCGAACATGTTGAACTCAGCGCCTAAGGATAAATTTTAACCGAAAATATGGGTAAATCTCTAAGATATCTCAATTTAATTCAGAGGAAATTGTTTTCTTCTAATAGTGTGTCTCTTTTCCAAAAATTATTAAAATCGGATAATAACATCTCCTAGCTCCCACATACCTAATTATAGGTTTTTCAAAAATACGGTGAGCTTTATTCCGCATATATGTATTGGTTAAATTTCTTCAATAAATTGCGAGAGTATAAAATGTTCGGTTGCACCCGAACTTAGCCTTTCCTTACTTGTTTTTATGATTTTTAACAACAACGGAACCCGTGGTTTTCCTAAACTCCACAATACACTTTTTTTGCGTTTTTTTTGTTTTTAAGTCAATAATATTTTGGCAGCAGAGTTTTTTTTGTGCCAGCCTAATGTTTATATACATACAAGCATGTACATATGTATGCTTAGATATGCTGGTACAAAAAATGTTTTTTAATATTCGCCAGCACTGTCAATATTTCATTTTTATTAAGTAACCACATCGTATTTTCACTACTCAACATCTTTAAATATGTTTTTTACGTAACTTATGTACATACATACATACATATGTATATACAATTAACATATTTTACGTATTCTACGCACAATGTGCCGTAAAATTTAGACTAACAATTTATCCATAACTAAATTTACCTACAAACATTCTTCATCATCTTCTTTTATTTATTTATTGCGTAACGCCTTCTTTTCGCATGCTTGCAGCATTCAAAACGAGTGCAACTTTCGCTATGTATATATGTATATACTTTTATATTTAATATTATTTGCTGCTTACTTAACTTCATCTTGAAAATTTCGTTATCAATTCTATACTTCTCACCATTTGTTTAGTTGTTTTTGTATATTTGATTTAAAAGTCATATATTTTCAATAAACAAAATAAGTATCTTGTGGTTTACTACATACACATAAATGTAGAGTATTAAGTGATAATTTCTATTAAAATACATATATTTATTTCAATGAATAATAACAACAAATATGTTGACTCATTTTATTTAAATAATTATATTTTTTTTGTGTATGTGTGTGTATTTTTGGGATTTTTTCAACTACAATTTGTTTTAATTAAAATTAATTTAGTTACAACAGCATATAAAAATATTTTATTTTAAAATTTAAACTAAATTAAAAATGCATATACATTTGTGATTTATGCCTTTTTCAATATTTAACAGTTAATATGTGCGTATGAATGTATATTCGTTCGTTTAAGTGGGTATTTATTTTAAAATAGTTTTAAAATTTGTTCGAATTTCGCTTCAAGTGCATATTCACACATTTATGCATAACAAATATAACTAAAGCTTAAAGTATTTGTAAAATTATAATTTTTTTTTGTTTTTTTTTTTTAATGTGTGTTAGGTACTAAAAATGTTTGTTGGTTTTGGACTACGTTGGCTTAGGTGGTTTAGTAAGGTTAACAATTTCTTTCGTAAAAATACGCTTAAAATAATATATGTTAAAATTAAGTAAACATTTTAAGTTCATTAAAATTATTTTTTAAATTTTATGCAATACAAGTAAATAAACATAAGTTGTGCAAAACAAAAATATAGAAATGTAGATTTGTGTGGCTTTTGACATTCTCGTCGAGCTTGTGACAAGTGTAGATTTTTTAAAATGTTGGGTTAGGGTCACTAATTTACACAATTCAGACGATATTAAGCATATATTGTTTGAAATGAATTTAAATACTCCACTACATCAATAGTATTTCAATTTCAGGCAAAAAGAGATGGGTGTTTCTTACTATTAAATACATAAATACAATTTAATTTAATATTTATTTCATAAACCTTGACAACTTGTATTTAAATATCGAATATCACTTTTTTACGAATTAGTTTCTTTCAATAACATTTCTTATATTGACACAAAAAATGTCACACATTTTCTGCGACCTTCTTGACAATTATTAATAAAACATTTGAAAGTCGTTTTCAAAAACATATGTATGCATAATTCTATTCGAAATGCCGAGATTGTCTTATGAGCACCAACTTAACAAGTAAACTACTTTAAGGTTATAAATTTGGCGAAATTTTTGATTTTCAAGTTTAGAAAAAAAAAGCAACATGCATATTGAAAGCAAATATTTACATGAAAGTTTGGCGTTTAAAGGCATATGTATTTAATTTACAAAAAAGAAAAATTTTGGACACAAAAAATTTGACGAAAGTCGCTTTGAAATTTTAGCGTTTCAGTTAATTTTAATGCTTTAAACATTTTCATATATTTCAATATTTCACATTTTAACTGCTACTCTTTTACATACATACATATATGTAAATTATTACGATTTTCGTTTTAACTTTCGAAACCCATCTCTAATTGCTTTCGTTTATGGAATGTCAATACCTCAAATCATTGAACTGACTCAAAGTTGAAATGAACTGCATACATTTTTTTTTTTTCAAAATTATATAGATTTTTATGTACAGTGTGAGAACTTAAAAAAAAAAATAATAATATAAAATAAAAAAAAAAATAATATATATAAGCATAAAAAATAAACATATACTTAAAGTGTATCGAATACAAATATAAAAATAATTTAAACATTATTTATACATACTATATTTTTTATATAAATAATTCATTAAATCATGGCACATTATTTAGCATCAAATTTACAATTTTGCGTTAAATTGAAAAAAAGAAAATAAAAAAAACTAATTTGGTTTTGATGATACGTAAAAATAAAAAAAGTAATACAAAAGAATTTGTTTTGTATTTTCTTTTTGCAATAACTGACATTACTACTAACGTACAGCGGAGCAAGAGTCGGAATCGAATTGTTTCTTATTTTTAATTTTTTACAATTAAATAACTTTTATTTAAGGTTAACTGTCGGTGAATATCGTGTATATTTTATTTCGACTAAGTCTGAGGACGTATATCCTCAATTCTATTGTGCTTTATTGCTGTATTGCATGATTTTAGTATTTCATTTTTGTGTTTATCTTAAATTATAATTTTTTACAATTTTTCTTATATGCACGTTGGACAAACAAGCTTTATATTTTAAATAAACCGATATGCGGTTGAATTTGAGGAAATTGCATGAAAAAAGATTAAGTAAAAAAAAAAACATATTACTCATTGACTCTTCGCGTTTTCGTCTCACACCGTACTCTAAGCATTTTTATCAGAGTTTCACAAAACATTTTTTTAAAACTAAATAATAAATATATATTTTTTTACATTTGGCATTTGCAGATAAAAAAACTTAAATATAAATACATTTTTTTTTATAGCGGAAGACCTTGAGTTTGGTAGATTTTGTGCAAGAGTGGAGTAAAATATAAACATATTTACTAAATTACGTTAGTATTTCATTTGTGCTGCGCAATAACGTAAATTTGGCATCATAATATACTTAAAAAATCTAACATTTTAGCAACGAAAAATAATATTATAAGCCATTAATTATACAAGGTAGTGCAAATGGGTTGATGGACTTTATTATTCTTTTTTCTTCTTTTTATTTGTTTTGATGTACATTTTGTATTTTTTTTTACATTTTCTTCCCAACATTCAATGATAACTAACTATTTTATTTATTTTCATTTGTTTGTGGCAAATGGATTTTGATTATTGTTCTATGAAGATGAAGATTTGCACATTTGTCTACAAAGTTTTGCTTAAAAATTTACTGTGTTTTACAAAAGTTTTGAAAATGTAAATAAAAGTGTTTTTTTTTTTTTAAATATCATTTACCGCCATATTTCACAGCAAATTTTTTTCGCCAGATCTTTACTGCCGACAATCGTACATACACAAATGTTTGCTTTTAATACTTGAATTCTGTATGTTTTTTTTTGCTAATTCTCCACTTTTTGCACTACATTGCACATATTGCATATATTCTACGCACTTATGAGTTTACATACATACATATGTATATATGTACATATATTATATATACGTACTCATCAGCTTCATTCTTGCAACTCGTATTTCAAGGATTTTTCATTTTTTCTCCCGCATTTTCTTCAAATCTGTGCCTTACTCTTCCACTTCATTCTATATCCGTTTGCTACGCACATGTCTTCGCATTTGTTGTTGTGTTAATTTTATTTGTGATCTTTGCTTTGTTACGAATTAGAACGCCTTTGCCCTCATCCTTTTCGGTTTGATTTGTTAATATTTTTCGTCGTCATTTATTTCCCGCTGGGAATTAAGTAATTCTCAGGCTTTGTAGTGTTGATTGCGCACCGCACAGCAAAGGCTCAATGAGAAGGTCAACGCCAATAATTCCAATAGAATCACACCCGCTGTGATGCCGAAGAGCAGAACCCAATTCTCATAGATGAGTTCAATTAGTTTGTCAACGCAACCCTGAAAGGAGAATATATATGTATATTAATAATATAAATTTAAAATAATAATTAAAGCATAAATAATAAATCATTTGAAAATCGATCGAGCGTTCGAAACCGTTAATAGAATATTCGTCATCAGTTTGCTTCGAAACATCATAACAATGAATGACGGTTATGTATTATGTTGTAGGGATCTATCTACAGGTCGGTCCATACCAATTTTGTTCAATATATAATCTCCGAAAGTAAAACTATCTTCCAATTTTTGGTTAAAGATTTTAATAATGAAGTTGCCGTGAGTGAACATATCCAAAATTTAGCATTTATCGGAGTGAACCAGATCAATAAGACATGATAACTTTTTATAGGAACTTGGAGTCTAATTATCATATAATATTTTCTGATGAGCGATCTTCCCCTAGTTTGGCAGCAAATGATGTTGTCAAGTTGTCAGTTGGTGGTATGTATGTATGTTATTGGCGTTCAACCGTTTAGCCGGTTATAGCCGAATCGATGAGAGCGCGCCACTCTTCTCTTTCCTTCGCAGTTCGGCGCCAGTTGGAGATTCCAAGTGTAACCAGGTCGCTATCCACCTGGTCCCTCCAACGGAGTAGAGGCCTTCCCCTTCCTCGGCTTCCTCCGTCGGGTACTGCATCGAACACTTTCAGGGCTGGAGTGTTTTCGTCCATTCGGACAACATGACCTAGCCAGCGTAGCCGCTGTCTTTTTATTCGTTGAACTATGTCAATGTCGTCGTATAGCTCGTACAGCTCATCGTTCCATCGTCTGCGGTATTCGCCGTTGCCAATGTTCTGAGGACCATAAATCTTGCGCAAAATTTTCCTCTCGAAAACTCCTAGTGTCGTCTCATCTGATGTTGACATCGTCCAAGCTTCTGCACCATAAAGCAGGACGGGAATGATAAGCGACTTGTAGAGTTTGATTTTTGTTCGTCGAGAGAGGACTTTACTGTTCAATTGCCTACTCAGTCCAAAGTAGCACCTGTTGACAAGAGTGATTCTGCGCTGGATTTCGAGGCTGACATTGTTGGTGTTGTTGATACTGGTCCTTAGGTATACGAAATTATCTACGACTTCGAAGTTAGGACTGTCAACAGTGACGTGGGAGCCAAGACGCGAGTGCGCTGACTGTTTGCTTGATGACAGGAGATATTTCGTCTTGTCCTCATTCACCTCCAGACCCATTTGCTTCGCCTCCTTATCCATGCGGGAAAAAGCAGAACAAACGGCGCGGTTGTTGCTTCCGATGATATCAATATCATCGGCGTACGCCAGGAGCTGTACACTCTTGTAGAAGATTGTACCTTCTCTATTTAGCTCTGCAGCTCGTATTATTTTTTCCAACATCAAGTTAAAGAAGTCGCACGATAGTGAGTCACCTTGTCTGTAACCTCGTTTGGTATCGAACGGCTCGGAGAGGTCCTTCCCAATCATGACGGAGCTTTTGGTGTTGCTCAACGTCAACTTACACAGCCGTATTAGTTTTGCGGGGATACCACATTCAGACATCGCGGCATAAAGGCAGCTCCTTTTCGTACTGTCGAAAGCAGCTTTAAAATCGACAAAAAGGTGGTGTGTGTACAATCCTATTTTCACGGGTCTTTTCCAAGATTTGGCGAATGGTGAATATCTGGTCGGTTGTTGATTTTCCAGGTCAAAAGCAACACTGTTAAGGTCCAATCAGTTTGTTGACGGTGGGCTTAAGTCTTTCACACAGTACGCTCGATAGGACCTTATAGGCGATATTTAGGAGGCTTATCCCACGGTAATTGGCACACTTTGTGGGATCTCCCTTTTTATGGATTGGCCAGAGCACACTGAGATTCCAATCGTCGGGCATGCTTTCTTCCGACCATATTTTGGAAAGAAGCTGATGCATGCACCTTACCAGTTCTTCGCCGCCGTATTTGAATAGCTCAGCCGGTAATCTATCGGCCCCTGCCGCTTTGTTGTTCTTCAGGCGGGTAATTGCTATTCGAATTTCTTCATGGTCAGTTAATGGAATATCTATTCCATCGTCATCGATTGGGGAATTGGGTTCGCCATCTCCTGGTGTTGTACTTTCACTGCCATTCAGCAGGTCGTAGAAGTATTCCCTCCAGTCAGTTGGTGGTATTTAAACTAATTTCTTAGTTGGAGTCACATATATTTTTACTTGATATTATGAGCGACCGCTGTTTCAATAATCTGAGTTTCAACGTTAGACGAAACTAACTCGGGTAACGAAATCAATCGAAGGATCACTCGTGCCAACAGGTGATATCACGAAAAACACTGACATGGTACACACTGGCGGCCGACGAAGAAAAGGACGACCTAAACTCAGGTTGAAGGATCAACCCTGACAAATCTTGAAATCCCTAACTGGCACTGTCGTGCGCAATGCAGAGACGACTGAAGATTACTGAAGTGTTTTTCAAAAGAACTGCGTCAAGCGGTCTGCTTGACGGTCTATGATCTGCTGTCGTGAGGTAAAACTCGGAATGGATACTTGGTAGACTTCAACTATACCCGGCCGAATAACTCTAATCTGATGTCCAAACTAAAAAACTCTGCTATGGAGTTTATTTTTGTTTAAATTTTTTCGTTGCTAAATTTGGTACATGTATCCTTTGCTTCCTCCAGCGACATTTCGCAACACTAAATGTATAAACAACCTACCTGTTGATATATTGCTTGATTTAGCGAACCACCGAATTTTAATTTCCTCGACATTTCACACACATTCTCCTTCAATTCGTCTTTGCAACACGATTCGGGTATATTGTAGAACACATTCATCGATGATATGGCAATATCGACGATATTTGTGCGATCGACATTGTTGAAACGGCTCGTTGCCCAATCGGCCGGTCCATCAGCGCCGCAACATTTCAACTGTAACGAAGCGGAAAGCAACCATAAAAAAACAACATGTACTCGTATATTAAATATTAAGAAATTTGAGTATCAACTTGATAGATGGTGTTTACAAAAGCGGGCGCCAATATGTAAATAAACAGCTGCCACTCGCGTCACACACTTACATTCTTTTGTATGGTATCAAAAGTGACCGTACGCGAACTCATGCTTGATTGGCCGTATTCCTCCTGCACCGAATACTTCACCGACGCGCGTACAATGTCATCGAGTTTGTCTTTGTTGTGGAATGCCCATGCGCCGGCGGCAATCTGTGCCACCATCACCACCAGAATTACGCAGAAGAACTACAAAGTAGATGTTGTAAGTCATAAATCGTGTGCATGATCATAAAAGATGATACTATTAAATGAAAGCAACAACAACAACAATAATAATAAAACACGTATGCAACATGCCGCCAAAAGTTTACAGCTGCTAAGAATTCGCGCGAGTCGCCGCTCCGAACGTATATGTACATGGCGTATTTGTGTATGTGTGTGTGTTGTGCATTTTTATCGATGCGCGTAGATACTTAAGCCTCCACGGCGCTCACAGTACTCACAGTAAACAGCGCAGTGGGTGGCTAAATGCGTGCGCCAATCGCCGCCACTGCCTGTACTAAGTAGTTGCCGCGTTGCGTTGGCGTTTGATTTAAATGAAATTCACAGCGTCGCAAACTTTTAGAGGTTGTCGCATGACATATTTCATTAAAATTAGCATGTAACACTTTCTTTAGAACACACACACATATATATACATATGTATATAAAGCATGTTGTGCCACTCACCGATATAAGCAGACATTGTGATTCCTTAACGACGCCGCAACAGCCGAAGAAACCGCCCAATGTGATGAGCACACCAATGCCAAGGAAGACATACAACGCGATGTAGTAGTGATTATAGGATTGGGTCATCGACAGCACAAACGTGGGATCGGTGAGCATCCACACCGAGGCGACCACAATGATTAGGCCAATAATCTGCAAACATGGAAACAAGCAACAGATTAGTAATAGCAAAAAAAAAAAAAGAAAATAGCTGAAATATTTATAGCGCGAATAATTTTCGCAAAAAAAAAAGAAATATCTTTATACAAATAAAACGAAGATTAATGAGCATTTAAGTGAGTGGAAATGTATAAAAACAACAATGTAGTATTTTAAGTTGTCGTAAATAGCCGTTAGAGGACTACACATACAAACATAGTTGTGGATATTTGCTAAAACAACGTATCTCGATTTAGTATTTTTATGATCTCAAGCTTGAGATGTTATTATTCGTATGCAATTAAACAAACAATTAACAATGCAAATTTTTTTATTGAAGGAATACTGTTTTTAAAATCAATTAAAAATGTTGAATTTGTCTATAGTGGTTCATTTAAAAATGTATGCGAAGGAATTCTACTACAGTCAAATAAGTTGTTTCGTTAAAAGTTAACAGATGTGTTCAAACAGTTAACAGTTGTGTTCAAAATAATAATAGTGCTTGTGTTAGAGTCTTCTCACTGAAATATATTGTGGACAGATGAAATTGAAGTGTTCTACTAGACACACTACGATAACGGTAAAACATTTAGAATCAAAATGTTAGTTTGGGCTTGTCTTTTATTTTGATGGTGCTAGACCCATATATCATATCTACACTGTCATGGATCAATAAGTCTACGTTGATATTTTGAATAGCACCATGTAACCTTATACTGAATAAATACGAAATACCTCTGAAATAGGTCTTCCAGCAAGATAATGACCCGAAACATGCAAGTCGGCTAGCCAAGAAGTGGTTTCGTATCATAGGGATTAAGATCATGCCCTGGCCTGCGCAATGGTCCGACCTCAATTCCATAGATAACATTCAGAAAAGCTAAACCATGGCAATAATCGCGAACTTTGGTTGATAGTGAAGGATTCTCGGGAAGAAATACCTAAAATCTGTTATGAAGGCCTCTCAACTCTATGCCGCGTCCCTGTAAGGCAGTTTTATACGAGGGCTGTTATATATATTTCTGGCCTAGGCGACACTAAGTGTTGCCAGGTGCAATCTGACATTTCCATTGGAAAGTTTGACATTTTTTAGTATAACATCACTCAGAACGTTTTGTCATTTAATAGTGAATTGTTTTATTTACAACTCGTGAACATTTTCGTGCGATCATTTTTCACAACTTTCAACGTGGATTATCGCGACAAGAGTGCATCGATGAACTAAAATCTTTGTATGGCTATGAAGCACCATCCTATAGCACTGTGAAAAACTGGTACAACGAATTCAATCGTGTCCGACGCTCGCTCAAAGACGAATTCCGTGAAGGTCGTCCAAAAACAGCCGTTGTGCCAGAAAACATCGATGCCGTACGTGAACTGATAATGCAAGACCGTCATGTAACATACCTTCAGATAGAGGCATGCCTATGCATTTTTTCCACCAGCATACATTCGATATTGCATGAACACCTGGCCGTAAAAAAGGTTTGTTCTCGTTGGATCCCGCACAATTTGACAATCGCTCAAAAAAAGGCTCAAAAAAAGTGCTTCGAAAATTGGTTTGAGCGCATGCAAAAGAGTATAAATCTTGATGGAGAATATTTTGAAAAACAATAAAACCATTTTCGTTGATAAATATATTCCTATTTTCATTATTAGGCCAGAAATATATATAGCAGCCCTCGTATAATAGGGACTTTTCGACCAAATACTGAACCCCATTTCTTTGTATCTATACATAATTTTTAGATTTGTCTATGTTTCAGATACTTTTTTTAAAAATACTATTATTTTTATTTATATTGACTTCTTAATACTATTATTATTTTGAACACAGCTGTATGTATTTATATGTAATAATTTTATGCAAACAATGGTATAAAGTTTTTAAAAGATCGAACAAATTAATTCGATCCAAAACTACATTTATTACTTTCGGTATGGTCGCTTTTCAACACTTTATTAGTTAAATTCTTTAAATTAACACTATATATACACACATGTACATATGTTTATATGTATGTATAATTATGTATATATGTATTCCACCATTTCTGATCAATAATTTGTTTAATTGTTTAAAAGCCATAACTCTTTCCCGGATATCTATATTCATATCAACAGAATCTATACATATGTATGTATATAAATATATTTGTTTGTATTGCTAAATTAGAATCGTCCATATGGAGATCGTTAAATGTTTTGCTCTATTATTTGATGGCGCTATTGTGCGTCAACAGCGTGAAATAGTTGGCATACGCGCTCAAATATATACATATATATAATAATATATGTATGTATATATATATGTATATATATATATATATATATATAATATATGTATGTATGTATGTAGATCTTTACATCTATATACATTAGGATTGTTTTTAAAAATTATTGTTTCTCAATTTCACGTCCTCGAAACTTATGAAGTCTCTTGTAAAATTTTCTTACTACATTTAAGGACTATCCTAATGTGTATTTAAACATTTATAGTTTATATTTTTTAGATAGTGCGAGTACATATCTACTTAATTATAATTTTTAAACTTTATAATTATTTAAAATTAAAATACAGTGAAATTTTTGAAGAAAAAAATTAAATATTTTTTAAGTTATAGTCAATCTTCATCTTCTTCAACGTTGCGAAAAAAAGGTCCTTCACTGCTGCAGTGATTCCGGCCTTCTCCGTGGATGAAATGTAAAAAAAAAAAAATTCTCTTTGAACTAGATAATATTGCCTGTACAATGACCTACGATAAAAAAAATCAAAAATTGACAATATGGCGTTTTAAAAAAATAGTCGAATTTTACTCAAAATTTTGGTCGTTTTTGGGCTGCCAAAATTCGATTTTTTGATCAGATCAAAAATCGATAGGTCATTGTACGGAGAACTATATATAGAGCATGTAAAAAAAAAATTTGATAGTGATCGGATCATTTGTTTTTGAGTAATCACTGCAGCAAATTCGGAAAATGCTGTTTCGAGAAAAACGATAAAATGATCGTTTTCACTGTTACCGAGAGGCTGCTCATTAAATTGCAATAACTCAAAAACTATTTGAGATATCGATTTGAAATTTTAATGTTATTTTTAAAGGTGTAATCTATCGAAATGTGATTTTCGATTTGATTTTTTTGAAATTTCACACTAGGTGTGCCCCTTAATAACGTATTTACTAATTATAAAGCTATACAAAATGTTAAAATAATTCTAACAAACATAAATATTTTGAAATAATATGCTTTTTAAAAGTTAAATAAATTCAAAATAACCAAAAATTTACGATTTAGTAAGAATTTACATATAAAATATTAGCTTCATAATTTTTAAAATTATAAAATAAATATTTCAAGCCGTATAATTTAGTATATAATGTATATTTGTATTTTGAATATTGAATATATTTTGAACGTTTCAACAGCTGCAGAGTACAGTATTCGTATTTTGTTTATGGTGTGAGATGAAAAATTAGTCATTCGGCAATAAATTAGATTAATACAAACAATTTGTCAGTTGTGTGATTTTATGTCTCTTTTGCAATAATCAATTGCTAACTGTTATATGTACGTATGTATATACTTTGAGATGCCCAGAAGATAAATCATTGAATAAATGAGTTTCAACTTGAAATGGTGATAGGAGAAAATCGTATTGCTTCAAGAACATGTGGGTATAAAATAGCTTAAATCGAACAATGGTGATAACAATTCATTCTTAGTAGTTTCTCGATTTATAATTTATCTCGCTTTTATAGAAGCTTTAAGTTTCCTATTCTAAATGATTGTTTTAGAAAAAAACTTAATAGTGACTCTCGAATAATTCTTTTGTGATATATTCATTATCTTATGAATATATTTTACAAAATTTAACTATTAACAGGTGAAAGAGAATTTAAGATAACCAAACCGGAACCAAAAATTGAACACAATTTACTAAAGCTAATACGAATAGAAATGTCAATCACTCAAGGTACCATATCTTCGATTGTAATCTGAACTCTGTACAGCTGTTGGAGCTGTTCAATGCAAATGCTTCATCGACGTATAGCCCAAATTAACATCTCGTAATGCTTTTCCTCATATTCAGCTGTTAGTTTTTTATTCACCCCCACAATGTATTTATAGACAGTGATGAAATAAATTAGATATCAATAGATTACCGAAAATTCTAATGGACAGATACAGGCTGTCAAAGCTTTTCGCTTGTAAGTGTTTAAGTACATATTCGCGTAATTGGTTATAGGACTTTCTGTATATTTTATACATATGAATATTGATTGTATTATTTATCATTTCTTATCTGTCATATATTTTAGGCAGCTATTGGTTGTAGATAAGCGTATTAATTATATATGAAGTATATATTCAATTGGTTATTAAATGGTCTGATTAGTTCAAGAGGACTTAATTAGTGTGAAAAATAGATTACTATGAACATACGAGTATATACCGTATTTTATAGATACCATCAATATGCAATTGTTAAATAATTCCTTGCAGGAAAAATATTTTGTCATGATCTGAGATGTATGAAAGAACGCTTTAACCCAGCTGATGGATTCAATAATGGCAACCAAACGAACTGAGTTGCCACATTTTCTTTTTGATATCATAAATTAAATTCCACGCTATTGTTTCCACCCACTAAAACTCATCCAAATGAACCCTAACATATTTTAAGGCGCCATTGTAGTAATTGTTAATAGACACAACTTGACAGTATACTTTCCAATGTTCATCAGTTCAGTTTGTTAGTAAAATTTGAAAGTGGCACAGCAAAATCAAATTGAAAGTTTGCAAACAAAAAAATTAACGCCAAACCATAAAGAGAACCGCTGTAACAATGACAATAATATATACACATTCATATAACACACATATAAATACATGTGACATACTTTTAGGCGCTTAGCCTAGCTGAAAAATCACAAATTGACTTTTCATATTTTTATAGGCCACGAGACGTTGCGGCACTGCGCGGTAGTGAGGAAAACTTGTAGTTCACGCGATAAAAGTAGTAAATGCACGATTGCAAAACTCTGCTCGGTCAGTTAGGCTATTGAAGAGGTGAAAGATGGAAGCAAATATGGACGAAGGCAAAAGAAGATGATGATAATTGCCGCGATGTGGGTAAGAAGCTGATAACAGGACGTTGAATCTTGAGAATAAATCATAGTTTGTGTGGTTGAAAAAGGTTGGTGGTGGCCCCAATTTACAACCACAGCCTATGATTAATTTCAAGCAGTTGTCACCAACATTTGTGCAGACATGGTGAAAAAACTAAGCTCGTTCTTATACAACACAGGATTTAATTTGGTCTAGATCATAGAGATTGTTGTTTCACAACGAATAGTAAACGATAAGTAGGTTCTATTGAGAGATTTTGAACATGGGCAAACGCTTTCTTGAAACTACTATCGGAACTAAAGACTAAATCCTTCAGTCTTTCAGAAAACCGCATTCTCAAAAGGACGAAATACTTTCCACTTATAGAAACTAAAGCTGTTTCGAGAAATTTTCCCAGGGAAAGCGTATATTAATTGACTTTGGCGTTACTCCATCTCTCTGATATATACTTTTCCTTTGATTGTAAACGAACTCTTAGGATTGAAGAGAGTTACTGTTAGAACTCTAGAACTTGCCTTTTGAATTGAGGCGGTCTTGCTAGTGACTTGCCTCATTCAAAAATGGAATCTGAATTATTAAGTTGGCTACCGAACCCTGGTGGTAAAAACAATACTAATGAACACATTACTGGAAAGGAACGTTTGATGAAATTCTGTTGACTTATTTGAATAAAGATACTTAATCCATTATAAGTTCAAAACTGCAACAGTAAACGTTAAATAACTGTAAAGATTTCCCTAAACACAAGCAACAAAATGAAGGACAACTCTAATTATAGCAAATGAATGCGAAACCAGGGATAGGGGACGTGCTCGTGCTACAGGGAATACAATCACATGCAATTATATAGACATCTATTTATGGTATATATATATATATATGTGTATACATATGTATATTTTTGTAATAATATAGCAAATCGTTTTGTGTGCATAAAGTAGAACGACAACATGCGACCGACGATGTGCTAAATGTAATCACAGTAGCAGGATACGGACGGGCAGGACCTAGTATAAACAAGTGTCACTACGCCAAATTGTCTGTCTATGGGTGTATGAGTATTTGTAGGCACAACTAAAAAAAGTATGCGAAAAACGACAGTGGGTCAAAACGCCCACCCATTTTTTTGTCGTTTTTGTTTCGAATATCCTTTTGTGCAGACATGTATAACGGTGAAGAGCACACAGTAGCAGTATAGAGAAATACTCTGACATGAGTAAGAGCGTGAATAGAGCGCAACATGATACATGCGAGAGTGCAAGTGAGAGCGTGCAAAGCCCTTTTGACTGCAATGACCTAGTTACGTTCAAAATTGTTAATGGCAGTTACGTGTATTGCGAAAAGTATATCAACATATAAATATGTAATATTATATGTTTATTTGTAGATATATAATGTATGTTTAATTTATATATTATATTTATATAATATGTGTATGTGTAGCTGAAGATACTTGGTACGTTCTCAAAATAAATAAAATGTCGGAAAAGTCGATGAGTGAGGCGGGCATTCTTAAAAGGATATATGCACATAGTAACATATATATGTTTGCCACTGTTTATTTAGTTAATTAGACAGTAAATATGATTAGCATAAAATCCAACATAGAATTGCAAGACCCGCCCTGGCGAGATTAAAGTATGTAAATTAAAGAGGAATGCAAACGTTTTGAGTAAAAAAAACTTTAATTAATTATTATATTAAATATTTAAGAAATTTATTTTATTATTTTATTTAAAAAAAAGTTTTAGTTTTCAGTTTTTATACTCTCGCATCAAAAGTTGCTAAGAGAGTATTATAGTTTGGTTCACATAACGGTTGTTTGTAAGTCATAAAACTAAACGATTTAGATATAGATATATATATATCAAAATGACCAGGACGACGAGGCGAGTCAAAATCCGTCCGTCCGTCTGTGCAAGCTGTAACTTGAGTAAAAATTAAGATAGCTTGATGAAACTTGGCACACTTGTTTCTTGGAAGGCTGCTTTCGAAAATGGACCACTGCCACGCCCACAAAATGGCGAAAACCGAAAACACATAAAGCCATAAATAAAGCTATGGAAATAAAATTTGGTATGAAGGATCGCACTGTGAAGGGGCATATTTATGTCATTTTTTTTGGGGAAATTGGTTTTTTATACAAACTCGCAAACCAATAAAGCTATATAAACCAAACTTTATACAGTCGTTTCGTTTAGCCACTTCTTAATACAGTCCAAAAATGAATGAAATCGAATAATAACCACGCTCACCACCCATACAAAGGTTAGCTTGAAAATTATTGAAAGTGATTCACTAACGAAACACGTCAGAAACACTAAATTTTACAGAATAAATACCAGAAAGAAGCTGCACTCAGATTTTTTTACAGAATGGAAAATGGGCGTGGCATCGCTTACACACTTATGGGACCATATCTCAGGAACTACTCGACAAATTTCAATGAAACTCGGTATATAATATTTTCTTGACACCCTGACAACACGGATGGCGGAAATGGGCGAAATCGGTTCACAAGCACGCCAACTTCCCATATAACTCAATTCTGAATTCCATCTGATTCGTTCACTTTATAATATATACATAAAGAACCGATGAAGATAGCGGAATAAAACTTTACACAAATCTGTGGCTTCACTTATGGAAAATTTTTCGAAATCGGACTATAACTTTTCAAGGCCTCGGATATCTACATGAAGAACTCAGTGCCTAAGGGTAATTTTTCACCGAAAATATCGGCAAATCTTTCAGATATTTTAATTTAATTCAGAGGAAATCTTTTTCTTCTAATAGTGTGTCTCTGTATCAGAAATGGTTAAAATCAGGTCACAACTCCCACTAGCTCAAATATACCTAATTATAGAATTTTCAAAAATACGGTGGGATTTATTTCGCATATATCGGTTAATATGTGAGATATCTTAGCAAAATTAAGTGAGCATATAGTCTTGTGTATAGTGTAGCTTGGTGGGGAAAATTAGTGAAATCGGATTAGGAATTACATCAGCCCTCATATACTATATATGAAGATTTTCGTAATTCTATTGGACTTTAAGTCGAATATATGGGTCAAATTGTGTGTTATCTTAATAAAATTACATCAATAAATTGCGAGAGTATAAAATGTTCGGTCGCACCCGAACTTAGCCTTTCCTTACTTGTTTTTTATTTACTTGAAATTCAATTTAAATTTATTTTATAATTTTATTTGAAATCAATTTTTTTTATATTATTTCTATGTTTTTACATCATTCTTTAATTTTAAATATTATCTTTATAAATATATATCCATATTTATATTTAATTTGAACACTTTTTAAAGATATTCATTACAATCAATTATCATGAAACACCATCAATCACTGTGTAAACGAAAACATTTAAGAACCGCTGACATAATCAAATGTTTGTTTATATGCTAATGACATTGGGGGTTTATTTTTAAACATACATATGTATATATATATATTAAAAATGAAAACATAATTATCTAATACATTTTGCCAACAGCTGGGCGTTTAGTTCTTTGCATTAGTGTGTATTTTGTTATGCTTGACACTTGTTGTTGTTGCTATTGCTAATATTATTTATAAATAAATGCTTCCTCTGTTAACTTATTATAAGTTGGACATTGTAGCTTTGTCGCTGTACACAAATTTTAGCAAAATTTCCGTGAAAAACTCAAACGGAACTACATACGAGTATGTATGTATATATGTATGGAAAACAAATTCGTGCCGCAACAACAAAAATATTGGCAAATACGCGACATAGTACATATACATACTCTATAAGTAGGAGGTCTCCTTTAAACGCTATGATGCGATATGAATACACAACTAATGCAATAATAATAGCAACAAGACATACAGACAAATCCACAGATGTATGAGATGAACGTGCTTATACATACATACAGACCAGGGGAGAAACAAAGCATCCATATTGTATTGATACACAAAAATAGATTTTGACTAATAAATATCTACATATATGTATCTATATTTATGGCTAATGCTCGCCTATAATAGGTACTCGCGCGCATCACAGAACACTTGTGAGGAGATTGAAATTGAATGGGCAGGAATCTAGCAGCACGACTATTAGAATGAAATAAGAAAATAAAATTGGAAAATTCATATAAATGATTTCATATGCCTGTATGTATGTATTATATGTTTAAATGCATGAAAATGTGTAATTATTCGTATGACTAAATGAGAGATGCGCCCACACTCACACACACAGTTACAAAAGTAATTTTTATAATTGAGTGTGTGTGGCTAGGTGTGTGATGATGTGTGAAATTGGGCGCGGTAAGTCAAAGGGAGGAAAGCAGCACATATGCTCAGGGGCTTAAAAGAGTGACATAATAAAAAAAACAACTGAATATAATCATTTAAATACAAACAAACATACAAACAATTGTTTTCATCTGTATACATGTACAAATATGTATGTATGTATGTGTTACAGCCAGCGACAGTGGTCAGTTGCCATCACTGTCGGTTGACTGGCACTTGAAATGGCTACCGACAGTAACAAATGACCGCAGTGTTGCTGCTGGGATGCCCAGCGAAACGTTGGCAATTATCAAATGTGTCTACGCCTGAGAATATACATATGTATGTATGTAAGAGTATGTACGTATGCAACAAAAAGCAAACTCACACAATTGTTTGCTTAAGTGCGGTTTTGTATGTTTTGGGCAGATTACATTTGTATTGTTTGCGGCATGCCGCATAGGTGGCTCCACCAACTACCCAGCGCAATACTTTCCAGTTGCTTAAGGCTGAACGTGTGCGGCAACTTGCCACCAACTGAATACTGAATACAACCAAATATGTACATATGTATGCTTTGAAGCTTACATTTACGAAATATACAGTACTGTGCAAAATTAATGCACTATGTTGTACGATAATTTAAAAGAATTACAAATTGTTTTTTATATATGAAAATTAAATTTTTCATTTATTCAATGAATAATAAGAATTCTATGATGGTTAAAAACAAAAAAAAAAAACACTTAGAAGGTTGCCATATGTTTGTGATTTTAAGTTAAAACAAGAAAAAACGTTAACTTCGGCTGTACCGAAGCTAATATACCCATCACGGGTGCATTTCTTTTAGTAACTATGTGTTTAAGCAAATCTAAAGACGTAAGAAAAAGTAAGTAAAAAAAAGAAAACATTTTACTAATTCCTTTCAGCCGGGTTGTTTTCTAGAAACATTAAGGTTATATAGTTAACCGATCTAAACAATTTCTTCGAAGATTATATTATTACCTTAAGCAATAATCCATGTCAAATTTCGTGAAGATACCACATCAAATGCGGAAGTTTTCCATACAAGCCCTTGATTCCGATCGTTCGGTTTGTATGGCAGCTATATGCAATAGTGAACCGATCTGAACAATTTTTTCGGAGATTAAATTATTTCTATGAACAATAACTCACAAAAAAATTTCGTGAAGATATGTAGTAAAATGCGGAAGTTTACCATACAAGCCCTTGATTCCGAACATTCAGTTTGTATGGCAGCTATATGCTATAGTGAACCGATCTGAACAATTTTTTCGGAGATTAAATTATTTCTATGAGCAATAACTCACAAAAAAATTTCGTGAAGATATGTAGTAAAATGCGGAAGTTTACCATACAAGCCCTTGATTCCGATCATTCAGTTTGTATGGCAGCTATATGATATATTGGTCCGATATCGGCAATTCCGACAAATGAGCAGCTTCTTGAAGAGAAAATAACATCTGCAAAATTTCAATACGATATCTTAAAAACTGAAGGACTAGTTCGTATATATACAGACAGACAGACGGATATGGCTTAATCGACTCAGTTCAACATACTCATCATTTATGTATATATATACTTTATAGGGCTTCCTTCTGGGTGTTACAAACTTCGTGACAAACAAGGAAACATTAGAAATTACGGAAATTCATGAAAGCGTAAAGCTACAAACATTTTTTCGGAATGTTGCCACCTGTTTTAATTTTAATTTTTAATTATTATATATTAAATAGCAGATGAAATAGATTCAGGAGATAAGATTGATAAATACAAAATGCAATTTGTGTTTAACTCTAGAGTGCTATAACTTTACAGCAAACATTTATAATATACAACATATATATTTTACAACAAATACAATAAAAATATCAACTCAGCTGTTTACTACTTTTATCTAATAATTTTGCCTGCATATCAATACAATCATATATTATTTTTTCGATTAATTAATAATGCTCATATTTTCCGCGCCACTGTACGCATGTAAACAAAACTAGCGCATATCAGTGAGATGTGTTACAATTGATTGCTGCCCTGGAGTCAAACACTGCATACTGATGACCGCTCATCAGATTGCAGTATTTGTTTATTATTACACCATGTACTATGCAGATGTGGATATATGTATGTATGTCTGTATGTAGACACATATGTTTATATTAAGAGAGTTTTTTTGTTTACGAAATGCGTGCAGTCAATTGTTTAAAGGAAAATAATTACAGGCACGCGGCAAAGTTTTTGATTTTATGCCTTCGAATATTACCACCAATGACCGACATTTGGCTTTACGAATTGCGGTTAAATGGCAGCCGGAACTCAAGCATACAAATCAATAAATATAGTCTAGTCTGGCATTTTAAAAGTTTTCGTATACAGTAAAGAGTATTATGTCGACATAAGTGGTATGCTGAGCAGATTTACAATGGAATTATTATGAAATTTTCATGCGATTAACAGCGGGATTTGTGCGTGTCTGTAAGTTTAGAAATATTATTCATTATTTGTGCTAAAAAAATATATTAGCTATGCTAACAAATATTTACTCGCAACTGTATGTAAACTATGTACATATGTACATTCGAGTATGTCCAAATTTCAAGGACCTATAAATTTATTGATGAATTTCCAACGGGGTTCGTCAAAGGCGCAAAACGAATTCGTCGTAAGCTTAGGTTATTCACGCTGAAGGCAATATGCATACAAATATGTATAACAATAACAACAAACATGTTGTCCATAACTTCTTAGTAGACCCTTCTACTAACGATCCTGGTATCAGAACGTACAGCATCGATTTGAAATAAAATATTTGATTTTATGGAAGTGTCATCCTATTGTTCTCGAGAAGGCTACAGCAAGCATGAGTAGCTAAGTAGATAAAATATATGTGGAAAGTCTTGTTGTACAGTACTTGTCCAAAAAATTATTTGGTCTACAACTTTGATTCCGCCGTTGGTTTTTTGTAAATTTAAGTTTTTTTTTGTATAAAAACGGTTACAAATTTCGATGAGCCTCAGTCGCACTTTTCTTGGAATTAAAAAAGAAAAGCAAAATTTGCCGCAAATGTCGAGAATTCGGCACAAAAAGTGATTTTTCAGTTGAGAATAAGTTTGGGATGCAAACAGATCTCTACCAATATTTTGTTGGGTTAATGTTGACACAAATGTTCAAGATAAGGACATCTATTGGAAAACGGCGGAAGAAAAGTTGTACGAACGAGAGCAAATATTTAAGGCTTATTAACATTTCATTCGATTGTGGCACTCCATTCGCATTTATTTCAAAAACTTAAGCAAACATAGTAGGCTATAAACTATATAATTTTAATTCTAAAATATGCCAAATATTTATGTTTTTCATAATGATTAAATTTAGAACTTTGCACATTTTTTTCGTTCGTATTTTATTGGAGAAGTACTGAGCCTTAAAGAAGCAACTTAACCAGAAGGTTAAGGATATTATGTGATAATATTTGATTGATAATGTTGTGAGAATTATTATTTAGTTTTAACGAGTCTAAATGCTTCTTTATTTAATGTTTTTCCAAAAGTAAAAAGCAATCGCCAACTATTAAATACCATTCTGAAACAATTTTGCACATATGTACATTATATTTGCCATAAACAGCTTGGTGAAAAGCTTGTATAAATAGTACTAGTTTCCATCAAAAAGTCGGTCTTGCAACGTACACATCCTTTTAATACTCTCGCAACAAAGTTGCTAAGAGAGTATTATAGTTTTGTTCATATAACGGTTTTTTGTAACACCCAAAACCAAACGAGTTGGATATAGGGTTATATGTATATACCAAAGTGATCAGGTTGAAGAGTGGAGATCAAATCCGGATGTCTGTCTGTGCGTCCGTCCGTCCGTCTGCGCAAGCTGTAACTTGAGTAAAAATAAAGATATCTTCATGAAACTTGGTACCATAGGAAGGTTGCTTTCGAATATGGACAAAATCGGACAACTGCCACGAACACAAAATGGCGAAAACCGAAAACACATAAAGTGCCATAACTAAGCCATAAAGCTATGGAAATAATTTGGTGCAAAGGATGACACTATGAAGGGGCATATTTGGATGTAATTTTTTTGGAGAAGTGGGCGTGGCCCCGCCACCTACTAAGTTTTTTGTACATATCTGGTAAACTACTTAAACTATATCAATCAAACTTTCTAGGTTCGTTTCTTTTAGGTACTACCTTATGCCTAAGCCAGACATATGGTTTCCGTACTACGTTGTGTACAACAATAAAAGCTTAAGAAACCATTTACCAACATAGTGACACACATATAGTATTGTACTATGTTTACATACATCAGCTGATACAAACAAATTCAAGTAAAATATAATTATGAATAACAGGCAGGAGAATTATTCCTGACTTAGTTATAACTTCAAGCAATCTTAAAATATTATTGTCCAATATAATTATTACATGTTACATATTACATTACTTCTATTACATATTTTTCACATCATTTTTTTCAAATTTTGTTTTTTGATTTCAATTTATTTTGAATTTAATTTATTTTCTGTATGTCAAAGCTTTCGGTGTGTTCAATGCAATCCATTGTAGTACATTTCACAACACCACAAAATTTCAATGGCTTCTAGAACTCTATTGTAGTACGGAACACCATTTGCTTTCAAACAAAATTCGGAAAATCGGTGATACACATATGGTTTCTGAAGCATACTGCAATATGTACTACATGTCTGTCTCAGGTGTTATACAGTCCAAAATTGGAGGAAATCGGATGATAACCACGCCCACCTCCCATACAAAGGTCATGTTGAAAACTACTAAAAATGCTTTAATTCAGTAAGGGAAAACACCAGAAACCTTAAATTTCATAAAAAGAAGGTACAGAAGGGCTTCACACAAATTGGTATACAAAATTTTAAGTGGGTGTGGCTCCGACCACTTATGGGTCAAAAACCATACCTACTCGACCGATATCAATGAAACTTGGTTTGTAATATTTCCCTTGCATCCCAATTATATGTTGTGAAAATAGGCCAGATCGATTCACAACCACGCCTACTTCCTATATACCAGAACTTTGAAGTCGAATTTTTTTATTTTAATTTCCTGTCCTATTTATAGCACTTCTAATTGTATGGTGGTTTCCGTATAAAATACATTGTCTTTATTTTGGTTGTATGCGCTCGTGGTGCTACCGATAGCTAAACAAATGAGAGAGTAGAGTAGAAATATGTAGCGAATACATACCTACCATAAACTTTTAGAAAACAAAGAGTTTCGCACTAAACATATTGTCATTTTGCAGTGCCTTTTAGGAAACCAATATCAGACAAAAATAAAAAAATGCAGCGTTTGAGCGTTAACTTCTCAAAATTTGTTGCTCAACAGATAAGAAATCTGTTTATAGGCAATAAAACGCAACAAAATATTGAGAAGAAGCATAAGAAAGAAAATACAATACTCTTCATACATAAGTATGTACATGCATATATATATGTATGTATATCTGTACACAGACGCATATACCACGATGCCATTCTTTGCGGCTGGTGTGGCAAACAACCGCAACGTCAACGACAATCACAACTCCGGTTGCAGTGCGGGGGAGCAAACGCGCACTTGTAGTACTATCAAGAAACAAGTATCTTTCAGTTTGTCCACAATTGGAAAACACAACAACAACAACAATTGTGAGTACATGCTGCATACATATAAAATGGCAATGTATATACGCAAGCCGCAATGCAACGGAAGCAATGACACTTTGTGCAGGCTCTCACACTGTAAGCCGCCGCTGCATATGTAAATATGTAGACTAACGTATATATGTATGTGTGTATGTAGATCTGCACGTGTGTACACTTATGCGTGCTGCATGCAGTGATTGCAATGCAGACTCAATTTAGGACGAACCAAAGCATACGGTGCCTTTAATACCTGAAGGCTGATGGAAATGCCACAGCAAAAATGAAATTACGAGTAATATGATTGCAAAGGAGGGCAATTGTGTTAACTGCTAAATAGTTACGCATGCTAATTTGAAAGCAAAAGGAAAAAGCTGGCGAATTGGTGATAAAAATATGAAAGAATGTCTTTTCGTAATACAAAAAAGGTGTATATAACCATATAATGGTGCCTGTCACCAAAAATTTCGGCAAACTTGCAAAAGAAATGACGCCCTGAATGAAAAGGCACAAAATTCGAAATATTTATGTATTAACAGTTTGACATAAGCGAAAGGGGACAATGGCATTTATGAGGATTAGCGGCAGATAGTAGAATTTATGAATGCTTTTACATATATACAAACATGCATACAAATATGTGCATATGCTATATTCAGGTTCTGTAAGGGCTCTTTCACACGGGCAATTTTTGTCGCGGCAATTCTTAGTTTTATAGGAGAGGGGCGACGAAGAGAGTAGAATTTCTGTCTCTCTCGCTTCCCTTGGTCGCCCCCTCTCCTATGACCGTTTTCACACGGGCAATTTTTGTCGCGGCAATTCTTAGTTTTATAGGAGAGGGGGCGACGAAGAGAAGAGAATTTCTCTCTCTCTAGCTTCCCTTGGTCGCCCCCTCTCCTATAAAACTAAGAATTGCCGCGACAAAAATTGCCCGTGTGAAAACGGTCTATAAAACTAAGAATTGCCGCGACAAAAATTGCCCGTGTGAAAACGGTCTAATACTCTCTTCGCTGACTAGGATCTCTGTAAAACGATTTTCGAATCATTCGAAGAGCATTACGCGAATCCTATAGATACACACACACATACATTTGTACAACGCACACATAACTACATATTTTCGCTCATTTAATAGGATGTTTGTAAGTCAACTGCACAACCCATTGTCGAACTATATATAATACCACCCACCCAGGTGCTACTGTCTCCATAGATTTATCTCCACGTAGTACATACCCAAAATAAGATGTTTATCAGCACCATCAAGTATTTTACACACGAACAACAGCCGTTCAATCCCATCTTTGCGCTTCTGTATTATACTTTTACTCTGCTGATTCCTTAGACCTTTTTCACTGGTAGGTATCTTTCACTTTGACAAGCACTGAGTTAACACACTTCTCCACTGCACACTGCCTCAGTAGGCAATATTTTGCATATTTTTTGGTTATGTATCGCACTGATTTTCTAAATTTTCATCAACTAATCACTTGAAACTTTAAGAAAAATCTACACTTTTTCTTCTGCACTAAAATCTTTGGTACTTGAAACACTTTCCTTTGCTGCTGCCGTAACGTTTTTAATCGGTTGTGCTACGTCCGCTTCTCTATCCGCTTCTGTTTCTGTTTTTGTACGAAGCTCACTCATTCACTGGTACTTTGCTCATTTATTTCTGAATGGCGTTTTTTGAGTGCATATAGAGAACGGAAGCTATGACAGAGAACACAAAACAATTTGTGTTCTCTGCTATGAGTGCGACAAGAGTTACCAATTTGTAGGCTATTTGTATATATATTTTTTAATTTGATATAGTTTTAAATGATTAGGAGTGAAATTTCTTTGATACTAATGTTTAAAGTTTATAGAAAAGAGTAATTTACATTGTTTCCTTCTTTATTTTATGTCATCTAATTTAATTTGTTAAATAAAGTATTAATGCTTGTCAGCTCTCATGTATGTACATGTTACGTGTTGTCAGACATGTAATGTTGTCCCCTGCAGAGTATTGATTTTGCAATCTGATTAAATTATTAAAATTCCATTTCAAATTAAGCCAATCAGTATTCCTCTGTAGTCAGTTTTTTTCCTTTAATGAGTTTAAAACAACGATAAATTATTGGAAATTATCGATATTATTGCTAATCGTATGACAGTGAACACTGCCAATTGACATTTCAAAGTTGTGCCAGAGACACGAAAAATTCCAATTTGCAAATTGCGATCAACAGTGCTATTTTTCTATTATATGTTCGTAAATTTGTCTATTTGTCGTTAACTTGTGAAAAAGTTGAATATATTGTTCGTATTACAGTGTTTATTTACAATTTCATATAGTTGAGAAATACAACAGGTATTCACCTCAAGTAAATCAAAGTGCAAATCAGTTTAACCCCAACGCCAATTAAATAAGCACGCGAATTCCGATGGCAAAGAGCTGTTGTTAAAATTGCAACTAAAGGAGGCTGCTTGACTCCCTTACGCCACTCTCTACCTACGGAATTTGTGGTCCAGCTTTGTTGGTGTGAAGCGCTAAGTTATATTAGCGATAACTGTAATATCGGAAAAAACGTGAGGGCTTAATGCGAAAGTGCTTGTAACAATTTGTATAAACAAAATATATATGTAATTTAGTAGCAAGCAGTGGTGGACTAGCGTGGGTGTTATGTTGAGCGACGGTTGATTTAAATATAAAAGTATTACAAAATGGATGTTGCTGTAGTTATTGATACACAAATAACCGAATATCTGGAGGATAGAAAATGCGCGCTGGAAGAAATGAAGCAAGCCATCCAGACAGTGGGCGCAAACTTTCAACGAGTGCCGGTAGTGTTAACACACATTTTACAATGCTAAATAAACCATTATTTATGCAAATTTTTTACTATAGTTTGATAAACTGGATTTCGGCGAAACGAATATGCTAGAAACTTTCTACAATGCAGATGTGGCCATCATTGATTTGAGTATATTGGTGCAACAGCGTTCACTTTCCTATCATCTGGGCGTACGTGAAAGCTTCGGTATGAAAGGGAATATAATCGTCTACAATGACATGCAATCCAAGCAGACATTGTGCCTTAAGGTGAGAAACTTTATATTATCGAGCTAAAAACATTATAATTTTGAGAAATATTAACTTTTTTAAATTGTTAGCGAGACAATTATGTTTTTTACTAAAAAGATCGTCGTGATAAGATAAATATTTTTTGCTTACTTCAACGCGTCACTTAATCTACATTTTGGAAATTTAACTTCAATAACCTAATCGTGTCTACTGAAATTAACAAAAATATTATGCCTTCAATAAAAAACAGTATGACATTCATATAAATACGCATATATTACATTATGGTTTATTTAAAATGTTTATATTTACTTTAAGTAATTAGAAATATTAGTTAACCTTTTAATTATTTTCATTTAAACTATTTTCATATTGGTTAAATCTAATTTGTGAGGCACCGCATCTGTTGCCAACAATATTGATATAAATATAGAATCGCAGCTATTTTCACAACATGTATACATATAATGCACTTCCGTTTTATAGCTACAATGAAAATCGTTCAAATTCCAGCTTTTGATTAGTATGCAATACTATTTGCACCCCACTCTTAACTAACATAACAAAACGCCTACATATTCGGCTTAACCAAGAGTGTCAGAATTTAATGTGTTATCGTATAGGTGCATATTAAAAAATTGCACTTGAAAAAACAACAATTTCCTTACAGAAGTTTTTTATGTTATTGTTGCATCTAATTATAAGCCCACACCAATAAAAAAATCAAATCAAATGAACTATTATAGCTGCTACGTGCCTTTGTTTTTGTTATCTCTGCTCGTATTTCGATTTTGTTGTTGTTCACGTAATTCGGGCTCTTGCGACGTCTGCGGTATTTTATACATTTTGTTTTGTGTTTTTTTGCTTTGTTGACTGCACACGTGTGTGCGTATGTGTACAACAGTTTGTTTTGCTTGCATTTTTGTTTTGTTACTTCCTCCGCGTTTGTTTACATTATCAACGTATACGAGTATGTGGTTACTGCTTTTTCAGTATATTTATTTATTTGTTTTTTCATTTTTAATTAAATTTTACCGGTTGCTGGATATATAGCCCGGCTTATTATTCGGAGGTTATTAAATTGTTAAATTTTGGTGTACTAAATTACCACGAACTGGTTGTGGTACGTTGGCTTTTATGCTAATTCGATAACTTAAAGGAACTTCCGCTATTTATTTTGTTATGTTGTTGTTGTTGTTGTTGTTGTTGTAGCGGCATAAAACATTCCCCAAATTATTTTGAGGAATGCAGCCGATTTGACAGTCCTTGGCCGGATAAAAATCCGGGTCCGTCCCGGTTACGTAGAACCGACTGTCGTGGGAACGACTATTTTGTTATCGATTACAGTGATATATGAAAACTCAGAGCAGAAGCTGTAGAATTATTTAATACAATATTGTTTTACTTTACTTTTTATGATTTCTTCAACTATTATTAAACTGTTATTTGTGTTTCTTTCAGCTTTCATGTGCCAATTATCAATTTCTATCGTACAAACGAAACGAAGAGACTTCTACCTGTTATTTAACAAACTTCAATAAGGAACTGCCAGTGGATACTAAAATGCCAACACTACTGTCGCGTTTAAAACGTCTTTTACAGGATGTAGAAATTCAATCCAAGTATTTTATTATAGCATTACAAATGAGAAGATTATTTTAATAAAATTACTCTTTTTTAGAGCTCATATGCGTGAAAAGTTTCTATCCGATCTGCGTTCAGCGCGTGAAGCTTACGGCGCAAACGCACCGAAATTGCAAAAAATTCTCCATGACATGCGCAAGCGTTTGGATGATGTGCATGTGCTATCCGGTGAAGTGGTGCACAGTTTTATGTGTTCACTACGCGATGTACAAGATTACGATGCAATGGTGCGTTTGGTGAGCGATTTACGCAACATACCAAACACACGGAAATATGTTGAGACTGGAAATATGAGTTTTCTGTATGCCTTCGCTTTGAATCGTCGCAACCGTAAGGGAGATCGTGAGAAAGCGCTAGCATCATCGTTGAAAGCATTGGAGAGGAAAGAGAACGAGTTCCCCGATATGTTGTGTCTATGCGGAAGAATTTATAAAGATATATTTGTGGAATCCGATTATGAAGATAAAGATAGTTTGAAGAATGCCATAAAATGGTATCGGCAAAGTTTCGATGTGCAACCGAATGAATATGCAGGCATAAACTTAGCCACATTGCTAGTAATAGATGGTAAAGAATTTAGCAATACGGAGGAATTGCAAAATATTGGCATAACATTGAATAATCTGATTGGTAAGAAAGGCAGCTTATCGTCACTGACAGAATATTGGGATGTGGCGACCTTTTTTGAGATTTCCGTGCTCGCCGAAGATTATGCAAAAGCGATACAGGCGGCTGAGTGCATGTTCAAATTGAAACCGCCGAATTGGTATCTCAAGTCGACAATTGGAAATATTTTGTTGATACATCGCTTCCGCAAGAGACCTGAGGATCACATTTACTCAATAGAAGAGCAAATATTTCAATTTTGGATGGACTTTTTTATGGTGGCCACCAATACAGAGGAGATCACCAGTGTGCGCATGCCCATACTCGTAAGTTTAATTTTCATAAAATGTTTGCTGCTGAAAATATATTCGAAGTTATGTTTTGTTTGTCTAGATTTTGGAACCACAAAAAATCTACATGCCGAGTTATGTTAACATTAATATGGACGCAGATGAGAAATCAATACAAATCATTAATATATGTTTGGCGCACTCGAAGAACACTTGTAAAAAGGTGCATGACTTCGTCTTCACGGCCTCACAAATTAAGTCTGTGAGCTTGTATAAACGTGACGATCGTTGTGCATACCTTTATGTGCATCATAACTCAGATGATTTCCAAATATATTTTCCATCTACGGAATGTCGTCAAAAATTTTATGAACTTATTCTGGAAATGGCATCAGATCAAGAGGTCTTTGTTAATCTAGATGTCGATGAAGTGCGACAAATAGAGGTAAACACTTTATTTATTTTTGTTGTATTTTATTTGAAATTTATTATTTTATTTATTAGTTTGAATATGATTATGATGACCAAAATCGAAAAATAATACTAGGAAAAGGCACGTATGGCACCGTCTATGCAGCACGTGATAAACACACCCAAGTACGTATTGCTATAAAGGAAGTGCCAGAACGCAACTCACAGGATGTGCAACCGCTGCACGAAGAGATCAAACTGCATTCACAACTGCGTCACCGTAACATCGTACAGGTGATTAATTGCTATATATTTTATTGTTATACATTAATATATAAAAATTATATTTTTATATTTTTCAGTACTTGGGCTCGATCTCAGAAGATGGCTTCTTTAAGATTTTCATGGAACAAGTGCCCGGAGGCTCACTCTCCGATTTGCTGGAAAAGAAATGGGGTCCGCTTAAGGACAACGAGTCCACCATGGCTTTCTACTCGAAACAAATACTCGAAGGTCTCAAGTATCTGCACGAACAGAAAATTGTGCATCGCGATATCAAAGGTGACAACGTGTTGGTGAACACCTACAGCGGTGTGGTGAAAATATCCGATTTTGGCACATCAAAGCGTTTAGCCGGCATTAATCCCATGACAGAGACATTTACCGGCACACTGCAGTACATGGCGCCGGAGGTGATCGATCAAGGTTTTCGTGGTTATGGACCTGCCGCTGATATATGGTCATTCGGTTGTACGAATGTAGAGATGGCAACGGGCAAACCGCCGTTCATTGAGTTGGGTTGTGCGCAGGCGGCCATGTTTAAGGTTGGCTACTATAAGAAGCATCCAAATATACCGGAGGAGCTATCGCCTATGGCGCGAAATTTCATTTTACGCTGTTTTGCGATTAGCGTAACGGATCGTCCAACGTCGGCGCAACTATTGGAAGATCCCTTCCTGAATGAGTATGTAGTGTGCGCCTTGTATTTGTTTTATTTTTAATTTTTCTTACATTTCATTTCTTTTTGTGTAGTAAACATCGTAAATTGCGCTTGAATGCACCATCTTCTTCGGAATTCGGACGCAGTATCTCCGTGCCCGCCGATCGTTTAGTAAATAAGTCTACCTTGCCTGCCCTTATGAGTTCAATCAGCGCCAACACCTGTAATACTCCCACCACGCCTGAATTAGAGTTAGTTTTCCGCTTATTATTATTATTTTTTTTTTTTTTGTTTTTATAACAATAAGTAATAAAATGTATATTTATTTATAAACACTTAGAATAACACACGCGTCTTCCGTCGACATCGATGAGTTGCCCAGCACGCAGTTCTCACTCGAACGTCGCAACTCATCAGGTTTTCTGCTTTCTCCCGAAATTGAGGCTTCCACACCATCGCTACGCACAAACGCCAGCGAAACCAGTGAAACGGACGGTTTCTATCGCCTGAAAAAGGATTCACAGCGTCGCACTACATTATCGAAGGTGCTGCGCATGGATGAGGATAAAATCTGCAATTTATGGATGGATCGTATACAAACGGATCATACAATTAGCGTGTTAATAACAAAAACCGAATTACAAACGCTCATACGTGGACTCCGCGAGTATATTGTTAATGAGAAGGAGAAGAATTTAGAGGCTACCATAACGGGACTGAAACACTCACTAAACGACGATGTGGCCGTAGATCACCTGCATCTGGCACTATATGCCTTCCAAGATGCCGTAGTCACAGTATTGCGCTCGCATTTCATTAAACCACATTGGATGTTTGCGTTGGATAACTTAGTGAAAAGCGCCGTGCAGGCGGCTGTCACGATTTTATCGCCAGGTTTGTAGCGGATGATACAGAAATAATTTTTATATTTTTATTATTTTTTAAATTTATTTTTATTTGATTTTTTTTTATTTATTAATTTTTGTTTTATTTTTTTTAATTTTTTAATTCAATTTAATTTTTTTTTTTATTTTTTTAATTTAATTTAATTTTTTTTTTATTTTTTTTAATCTTTTAATTTAATTTAATTTTATTTTTTAATTTTTTTTAATTTAATTTAATTTTTTTTTTATTTTATATCTTTTAATTTTTTTTTATATATTTTAATTTTTTTTATATATTTTAATTTTTTTTTATATATTTTAATTTTGTTTTATAAATTTTAATTTTTTTTTTAGAGCTTGGTGCCAATTTAGCCGGCAAGGAGCTATCCTGCAATGACGACGAGAGCGTTCATAATCCACAACACACCTCAACGGATAGTCAGGAGAAGATAACCGGCGAACAGACCATAGTCACACTAGCCGAGGAGGATGAGGGCGGTTTCACACCGAGCGAATGTGCACGCATCTTGCGCGATATGCGCGATAACGACCAACAATTTCAGCGTCAGCATTTGGAACAACAGAAGCAGCTATTAAAAGCGCATCGCAACCTAAGCAAAGAGTTAGCGCACATCTTTGCTGGCGCGCGCAAGGCGAGGTGAGTTTTTAATGCCAAGCTTGTGGTGAATATTTATATATACATTTTCTTTTTTCATTTGATTAACATTAATAGACGTCCCTTTGCCAACCTGCATCGTCGACCACAGCGCGCCACTGCAGCCAAGCAGCAAAATTTCAGTCGCTCATTGAATAAACGTACTTATGATATTAGCGAAATCGATGAGCAACTGGCGCAATGGCTCACCACTCACGGTATCGACGAATTCTCACAGACCATAATACTGAACGAAGGTTTCACTTATGAAGATTTTGTGTTCAATACAGAGAAATTAGATCTGATGCGTTTGGAATTGAGGTTGGTGTCAACAAAAATTCAAACATTATTTCTACTAAGCAAGCCACATTCCTTGATTTCAGATTGGGCGTAGAAGTGCGTCTATGGAAATTAATCAACCAAACACGCATGGGTATGGATGTGATTGATGCTGAGAGCACTAGTAGTCAACAGATCAATGCACAAAGTACCGATAATGCTGGTGCCTTAAAGCGTAGTAAAACTACGGTACCGAATTATAGAAGCAGTCGTGACCGAAGTCAGAGTAGTCGCAAGCGCATTTTAAATGCAAATGCGGCAAATAATAACATCAGCGATAATGATCATGCCAACGCCAATACGAGGCAAACTGAGAGCGAATACGATTCATGTAGTGAATAAACTACGAATCGTGCGCCCAATACGCACACATACTTATACAGCATATTCGAGTATGTTTGTTTGTACATACATACTATGTGACATTGGTTTCATGCAATTGTGGGCGCTAAGCGCTACTAAATTCTAACATTTGTTGTTGTTCATAATTTCGTTCCGTTTAAAGTTTTAGCACATACCTGCATAGATACATACACAAAAACAAAGAAAACAAAACTACTAACCTCTGCTGAATCACATAAAATATTACAATCAAAAGCAAAAAACAAAAAAAAAAATAAAAATATATATTTTCTAATCTGTTATACAAGTTAAAAAATTAATTAAGCAGAAAGTTATAAATAATAAAATGAAAGCAGCATAATTGTGTTAAAAACTACTGAATAACTACAAGTGAAGGTTTTAATGAACAGAAGCTTTGCGGGTGAGTTATTTTTTTTTTTTGTTATTTTTTTCTAATTAAATTTAAAAACCTTTCATTATAAATATATATCGGGTTTTTTAATAGGACGCTATAAAAGTAGAGCGATAGGGACAGCTCTTTTGTAGTGTTTGCCATTTCATCATGGAAAGATATACGATCCAACAACGAGTCGAAATCATTAAAATTTATTACTGAATTTCGGAGTCAGTGGCCTCAAATTTAAGAGCGCTACGTCCAATTCAATGGTCGTCATAATCGTCCAGTCAGATCAACAACTGAGCGTCTAGTGGAAAAATTTGAAACCATAGGCACAGTACAAAAAGTTTCCGTGCCAGTGAGACAAAGTAGAGCCCACAGTGTCGGGAATATTGCTGTCGCTAGTGCATCAATTGAGAAAGACCCAAATCAGTCTCACACAAGACGTTCTGAAGTGTTGGGCATCTCTGTGACGTCGTTGTGGCGAATTTTGCGAAAAGATCTTGGCCTACGTTCTTACAAGATCAAATTGACGCAAGAACTGAAGTCGCTTGATCATCAGAACCATCGTATGTTCGTGAATTAGGCTGAGCAACTACTTGAAAATGATCCGGATTTTCATGGAAAAATCATCTTCAGCGATTAGGCTTCAGGGGATTAGGCTGATTGGCTTCGTCAATAAACAAAATATGCGTTATTGGTCAGGCAGCAATTCACACGTACTCCATGATTTTCCATTACATACCGAAAAAATTACGGTTTGGTGTGGTTTATGCGCCAGCGGCGTAATTGGGCCGTAATTCTTCTGCGATGAGCAAGACCGGCACGTTACTGGGAATGGGATTCGCTACCGCTCAATGATAATCGAATACTTTCGGTCCAAATTGGATGATTTGGACTTGGACAATATGTGGTACCTACAGGACGGCGCCACAAACCACTCAGCGAATGTCACAATCGATTTATTGAAAACTAAGTTTGGTGAATGTGTTATCTCACGAAAGGCTCCAGTCAATTGGTCGCCCCGGTCGTGTGATTTGACGCAGTTAGACTATTTTCTGTGTGGCTACGGCAAGTCTATGGCCTATGCCAACAAGCCAGAACTTGGACGAATATCGAACGTTAAATGTCAGCAGTCGAAAATTGGGTTAAGCGTCTAGAGCGTCTGCAAGCGTGCCCGTGGTTGCCAAAAGAAATCGAGTTCCATACATCGAATGTACTTTCACAGGAATAAAGAATTGATACGCGATTTTGTAGTGCTCTTATTGAAAACCCCATTCTAATATTGTATAATTAAACACGTCCGATGATAGGGTGAGGGATAGTCTGAAGGATTGTTTCTTCTTGACTGGCGTAGAAACCGCTTTCGCGGTTATAGTCGAGTCCACAACAGCACGCCATGCATCTCCTCTCCTCTCTCCTTTTGGCAGTTTGGCGCCAATTGGTAATACCAAGTGAAGACAGGTCCTTCTCCACCTGGTCCTTCCATCGGAGTGGAGGTCTCCCTCTTCCTCGGCTTCCACCAGCGGGTACTGCATCGAAAACTTTCAAAACAGGGGCACTTTTTCTCATCGGATGTTGACACCGTCCACGCTTCTGCGTTTAGTTTTTGTTCGTCGAGAGAGGACTTTACTGAAGGATTGTTTAGTTAGTAAATTAGTCAATCTTTCTTCTAACTTTACAAAAATTTCCCTTCTCAAAATTTATAGTGCAATAGAGTGGCTCAAATTAATTTGCCAGTTTTATTTAAATAAAAAAAAATTTATTACAATTTGAGGTCTAAAATACTTCTCAAAAACCAGTTGACTTTTCATCATATTCAGCAACTTTTGTTTTTCCATTTTTAATTTTACTCAATTCTATATCTCAATTAAAAAATACTTCAACAATTGTTAACCTTAAATACATGATATTTACGACAGACATAAATATCTTCCAATTAGAAGTCAGTTATAGTAGAAATTAATGGATTGGAAACTCTCGATAGTATTTCGAGATGACATGGCATTTTTTCACTTCTCTCTCTCTCTCTCCCTCGACACTGTAGACACTTTATTAAAATTTTAAAAATATTATACTATACCCATTATATTGTTAAACTCTATTTGAATAATTTTTTTTTTATTAAATGAAAAGCCAGTTTTTTTTTAACTTTTTGCAAGTTCGTTTGCTCTTTTATTTTTTTGTTTAATTTTTTTAAGTCTTTGATGACGTTGCACTTTATGTTTAATATATTTATCTATGTCAATAATTATATTCATAAACATTATCATTCTTATAAATTCACTCTCTCTTTTAAAACAATTGAATCTCTTCGTTATGTTGCTGCTAGTTGTTTCCATAAATGTTGTCATTGTCGTTGTTGTTTTGTTGTTATTTTTTCTCGTATTTGTTGCTGTCATTACATCGCTAACTGCGGGCACATGTCGTCGGCGAACTTATGCCTTGGACTCCGATTCGTTTGTAGTGGCCTGTGACTGAGCGTCGCTGGACTTGCCATCATCGACCTTGCCGAATACACAGCATGGGCATTTCTCTTTCAGTGCCAAACGGTATTTGGGATGGCTGTTGTAGTGTAAAGTAGTAAGAGAGAGAGAAAGAGGAAGATAGATAGTTGAAATAGAGGTTAGGTTTTAATATCCCCGCGCACTCACCTGATACCGTAGACAATGGGATTGTAGCAAGCGGCCGATTTGGCGAAGCAAGCACCCCAGATGGTATTCAGTGGTGTCAATCCCTCGAACTTGAATAGACCCATGCAGTTGATCACCAAGTATGGTGTCCACGCCATGAACCACAATGAGATAGTGACCAACGCCACCTTAGCCAATTTGCCCTCAGCACTCTTCTCGGCATCCTCAGAGGAGCGCAGGGATTTGACATTCATTTTCTTGGCCTGTTCGCGCATGGCCTTCTCGTGAGCTGATACAGCCTAGTTGAGGAAAAAAAGTGGTGAATTTGTTTATAGATTACAATTTACCGTTAAATGCGTTCACTTACAGCAATAATGAACCAGTAGGAGTAGCAAATCAAGAACAGCGGAATGTAGTACACAAAGATAGAGTAGAAGATCAAGTAGGATCGTGGATTCCAATCGCGCTCCAAATAATCAATACCGCATGAGGTCAAATTGCCCTCAGGCACATACCTTTGATATATTAGATTAGTTTTTGCATCGTTGGCCAACCCATTTAATACTCTCGACTCACCTGCTCCAGCCGAAGACCGGCGCCAAAGTCCAAATGCTGCTCATTGCCCAGATGAAGGCGATTTTCATCAGCGCCAACTTAATAGTCATTGGTCGTCCCGCTACACCCTTGACAATGACTTGATAACGATCCAAAGAGATCATACACATCGACCAAATCGAACTGCAACCAAAGGCTGAGCCCAAACCGCCATACAGATCGCACATGGCCGGTCCCAAGACCCAGGTTTCGAAATACAAATTGATACCCATCATTGGCGTATTTGTGATCATGATACCGAAATCAGATAGCGCTAAGTTGATGACCAGCAGGTTAGCGGGTGTACGTAATGATTTCGTCGTTGAGAATATATAAATCACCACGCCATTTCCACACCATGAAATCGTAGCGATCATGATCATGTACGCCGTGAGAATTTTCGCCCAGATAGGATCCATAGCTGGGAATTGATTCCAGTACGGGTGGATTAAGTGCGCCATATCGGGCGTGACCTGTATGGGAGATAGGGTGCAAGTGAGTTATTTTTGTATACCTTTTTGAAAGGAATATTTTAGATATGTTTGTCTACTTACCTTGTCTGTGACTGACCCATTGGACAGTGCGGCAAAGTGAGGTCCCAAGGATTGTAAACTAATATTTAAGAAATAGAAAGTGAGATCATCAATAAATCAATAAAAATAGCTCAATAGTTCATAATATAGGCTTCTGTATTCAAATAGTGTTTCAATTTTTTGAGTTTTATCTTTATCTATATTTCACTCACTAGTCTTTAAAACCACTCTAAGAACTTCTTTAAAATAACATTCTTATTCACAGTACCGGAATAAGATATAAGATGAACTGAACCGTAGCCAAGGAAAGGTTCTACAGATAAACTAATGCTTTATAGGTCTTCGAACCAACACAGTGACAATTGTTTGGTGATTTCAACCACTCTTTATGATCCTTCAAAAATTGTTCCACAATGAAGATCCAATGATAGTTTCGAACAATAACACTCAATCACTTAAAAAAAACCGTTTTTGTATTTTTTTTTATCACCATAACATACCTATCCATTCTTAAGTTGTTGTTGTTAGGTGGGTATTGGTCTTCAAGCCTTTAGATGCGTTCGTGCCGAAAGACAGTTTTTAATTTGATTTACGTTCAAAAAAGATGCAAATTAAAGCATAAATCTCATTTCTTTCAAAGTAAAATATTTTTTTTGTATTTTTTGGGACGATTCCCGGAGTGGACTGTTCGCGGCGATCTCTCGTTAGAACCTGCGAGCCAGCTATGCGCAGTTTTTGTATTTATAGGTTCGTCAGTTCTTCAGTTTCACATAGAGACCCAAGCCAGGCTAATGAGTACACTAAATTAAATTATGAACTAAGCCATGTGTTTGCTATGGTATGTGTGTGCGCCAAAGTTAAAAATATTTGAAAATAACGTAAAACGTTTTAAACCGACGGTGATGATAATGACGATGGAGATAATGATTAAGAACATCAATGTATACACGATAATGACGATAATAATGATTATCATTAGTTTACACTTTTTATAATAATTGTAGGCACATACGAGGGTGGTTTGATAGGTTAGAACGTTTTTGAATTGAATTTGAAAAATAGAACACTTCTTCAGAATTCACAATAAACACGTATTAATTTGGGATTCAATGCGATCGGAAGATAGTGAGCAATGTTAGATGAATAATTTTGGTTAGTCTAACAAAGAGGCGTGTTTAGTCGAATCTGAATGAGTATTCATATCTTCAATTCGCGAGGGTTACTCTTGTCTCTCGACAACAATTCGGGATTTTCAATTACTCTTTGCCGTTGTCAATCTTGTTTAGAAGTCCTCTCTTAATCTTCTCAGTATTCGGCTCTGCCCCAAGTAACTGTAAGCAGGATTGACTTCGCAACAGATATTGCTTGCAGATAAGGTCCTTATGCTCTTTGACAGGGAGCATCTAGTTCTCATCAATCAACGGCTCCCCGTTCCTATACGATTCATGGCGTTCTAGCAGTTCCTATTAATCTTCCGCGAACGTATTTATTCGTCGGATGAAAGTTTTGCATTTAAAGTGGAAAGTCAAAAAAGCACGGACTTAACTAATTGTCCTAGTAGGCGTAGAGGCGTTTTTTGTAAAACTTATATCTATCTCTTCTAAGCTCATTATATTTACACTTTCACGACTTTTCCGTCCATAATTTGTACATACGAACACACATGAGTACAGGCATAAAAGCATAATGCTACAAATTTGTATACACTTTTAGTAAATATGAACGTGTAGACATGTTAAACACATACTTTGACCACCTTGGCGATTATTTTGGGTTATTGTTTGTATACCAGCTTTTAACGGTAATTTCACCGCTCGTTGCCAATGTCAATACAACCTTTCAACGGCTTCGCAAAAGTGTTTCAATGTTTTGCCAACACGAGCATATATATTAATGTATTTATATATGAATGTAGTCATATTAAATATTTCATTATCATTGTATGCCTCTGCATTGCAAATTTGTAAATAACTAAGAATAATAAGCAATTACCCCTTACACAACGACTGGGATCGATTTTAGTTGTCAAGAATCAATAACTGGCTTTTGGTACAACAGTGCGTATGAGTTACGAATGCTGTATTGTAAAGGGTGATTTTTTAAGAGCTTGATAACTTTTAAAAAAAAAAAACGCATAAAATTTGCAAAATCTCATCGGTTCTTTATTTGAAACGTTAGATTGGTTCATGACATTTACTTTTTGAAGATAATTTCATTTAAATGTTGACCGCGGCTGCGTCTTAGGTGGTCCATTCGGAAAGTCCAATTTTGGGCAACTTTTTCGAGCATTTCGGCCGGAATAGCCCGAATTTCTTCGGAAATGTTGTCTTCCAAAGCTGGAATAGTTGCTGGCTTATTTCTGTAGACTTTAGACTTGACGTAGCCCCACAAAAAATAGTCTAAAGGCGTTAAATCGCATGATCTTGGTGGCCAACTTACGGGTCCATTTCTTGAGATGAATTGTTCTCCGAAGTTTTCCCTCAAAATGGCCATAGAATCGCGAGCTGTGTGGCATGTAGCGCCATCTTGTTGAAACCACATGTCAACCAAGTTCAGTTCTTCCATTTTTGGCAACAAAAAGTTTGTTAGCATCGAACGATAGCGATCGCCATTCACCGTAACGTTGCGTCCAACAGCATCTTTGAAAAAATACGGTCCAATGATTCCACCAGCGTACAAACCACACCAAACAGTGCATTTTTCGGGATGCATGGGCAGTTCTTGAACGGCTTCTGGTTGCTCTTCACCCCAAATGCGGCAATTTTGCTTATTTACGTAGCCATTCAACCAGAAATGAGCCTCATCGCTGAACAAAATTTGTCGATAAAAAAGCGGATTTTCTGCCAACTTTTCTAGGGCCCATTCACTGAAAATTCGACGTTGTGGCAGATCGTTCGGCTTCAGTTCTTGCACGAGCTGTATTTTATACGGTTTTACACCAAGATCTTTGCGTAAAATCTTCCATGTGGTCGAATAACACAAACCCAATTGCTGCGAACGGCGACGAATCGACATTTCACGGTCTTCAGCCACACTCTCAGAAACAGACGCAATATTCTCTTCTGTACGCACTGTACGCATTCGTGTGGTTGGTTTAATGTCCAATAAAGTAAACTGAGTGCGAAACTTGGTCACAATCGCATTAATTGTTTGCTCACTTGGTCGATTATGTAGACCATAAATCGGACGTAAAGCGCGAAACACATTTCGAACCGAACACTGATTTTGGTAATAAAATTCAATGATTTGCAAGCGTTGCTCGTTAGTAAGTCTATTCATGATGAAATGTCAAAGCATACTGAGCATCTTTCTCTTTGACACCATGTCTGAAATCCCACGTGATCTGTCAAATACTAATGCATGAAAATCCTAACCTCAAAAAAATCACCCGTTATATGCTTTAATAGACAGAGAGACAGATGGAGAATTGATCTGGATCTAGACTTTCATTATACGGAATTGAGATTCTCTTTTAATAAGCAGAATATGTGGCCAGCTATCACTCCACAGTACCTGGGTTTGTTCGCAGTTTTCGGCCAACATTAACAAAACATACTTTTTTGCACATTAGGTGGATCTCGGAACAAACCTTCCAGCATATTTCAACAACGAAGAATCTTTTCATCAGTGATTCGAAGGCGACTAATTTGTTGGGTCCAGTGGTTCTAAATAAGAAGATAGATAGCATGTAATAAAAATTATTTCACAATAATGTATTTTAGTGTTCAAGCAGATAATATATGAATATTTTGAAGAAAAAGGTTTGCGATTTTTTTAATACATTTAATCCGTGACTCCGAAAATCCCAAGTAGAGAGTTTCTTACGAATCTGAGGTATTTTAAAAAACACTGTCCGCCATATTGGTTATGTCAAAATACTAATCTGATGGGGTTCAATGGATCTCGAATTCGGATTCAGCGACCCCAAGAGTAAGATCCCCAGGCTAGGCAATTATTGCTTTAAATTGTATTTAAAATTCTTTGTAATATTCCATGTAATTATTTATATATGTCGTCTATGTACTAAGGTGACCCCAAAGTTGTTTAAACTGGAAAAAAATAATTTCTACTGAACGCAATATTTACCTTTGCAAATCTTATTAACTCGCATATCCCAAAAAAGTTAATTCGCTAGTATCCGTTTCGCACAGGAGTAAATTGAATTGAAGCGCTGATTTAGATCGATTTACCATATAAAAGAACTACTTAAATAAATACATGAAGTTTTTATCGAATATAAAACAAAATGTTACTGGAATACAGCTTTGCGATTTGTTGTCTACACTGTAAATTTTGTATTAAACACAAATAAAATAGCAGACAACTGAGGAAACTTACCAAATTCTTATGAATAGCAAAAACAAAAATATATAACAGCTAATCGGTAATCGAGTAATCAGCTGTGTGACAGGCAAAAGCTGGTTCCTCAATTATAAACTGAATGCATTAAATTAATTTGACTGTGCGAAAAGGTTAATGTAGTCCATATATTTGGTCTTTAGACAATAAATTTAGCTTTTATAATTAGCATTGCGAATCTACATATATAAAAACCACTTTAATTTTGACATTCATTTTATTAGTTTAAGCCAGAAATTAGAATTTTCACAGTAAAGTAAATTGTGGAAATTACCTTAATTGCTCAATTAAGGAACTGTTGTTCTAAACGAAACTTGGCTAAGCGGATTTAGACCTCAATCAGAACTAAAGAATAAAACGATGCGATAAAACAACAAAAATCATTCACTGAGCCTTAAGGCTGAATAGATTTAAAGAAATTATCATTTAATAATCAATTCAATTAAATAAAAAAGGAATATATAACCAAGAAATACCTTCAAAATTATTTTAAATCTCTCTTATAATATTACTTTTATACACTTTCGGACCGCCTTCATATTTCTAACAACAAAAATATTTGAATATGTTTTTGTTTTGAAAGTATGATTATAATAGACATTCTAATGAATGCATTTCAGTTTTATGAGCTCTATCGCATTGCATTGCATTGTCTTGTATGTGTTTGTGGGCGCAGTGCTCGTGTAAGAATTTCTGGTCTCTCCCTCAAATGAAAACAAAGCAGATTATTGCCAATTAAGCTGACAAAAGCCGAAATATTGGACAAAGAAAACACATTAGAAAGCCACTAACTAGGTTGAGGTTTTATTGGAAAATAAGAAAGAAACGCGAGCGAGTGCAATTTGATGTTGCACTCGGGAAAAGTCAAAAAGTTAAGTAGCCAATGTAACAACTTCGTCGAAAATAAAAATAGGGAAAATAGGGGGAGGTAAATGTGAATATCGACAGTTATGCATCTCTTTTTAAATTGTATTATATTGTGAGAGTTTGTGAGCGGAATGAGCACACTATTGACGGCACACGAGAGAAATGAAAAAACGATTCAATCATATATAGACATGTGTTTTTTAAAACAAATTGTTTTTCCTTGAGCAACGAAAATAGTATGTGTCTTTCAAGAATTGAAATTGCTGAATAGCACGTTCGGTGTGAGCTAATTGCATTACGAATGCGAGCGCTGAAAACTCAAGAGTGTTCGGAACACTTGAAACACTTGAGAAATGTTGTCGAAAAATATATATTTGTAGCAAACAAAAAGTTATAAAATGAAACAGCGTTTTCAAGAGTTTTGGACATGCTCAGAACACGATAGTTTGCATTGAAAAAGTAATTGAGCACCGACCGAACGGAAATATACGTATCTGTTGTATACAAAATTTCGACAACTCGTGCGCATGAGATCACTACGAATTAAGGAGTACAGTGAGCAACACGATTTTAATAATAATTTTAATTTTAAAGAATAATTTAAATATTTTTTTTTTGTTTTACAACTGTTTCGCAAAATATTATCTTTACGCTCCCTCTCTCTCTCGAAAAACTCACAAACGTTTAGTGAGCGTACACCCACACTTAGGCTTGCTTAGGCCTGTTTTCCGAGCATATTTGCCGATTTGGAAAACTGTGACCACATACTCTGCGGCGCTCTCAATGTGACTGTATGCTTGTATGCTGTGCAGTGATCGTCAACAACTACGAACGCTGCTTCAGCGTGGAGAGTCAATTCAGTTCGTGCGTTCGCGGAGCGTGTGCGAGTACTCTTTGAAATATTTACGGAAAGCAAAATTCAATTTTAACGAAAGTGTGAAGGTTCTTCTGGTTCACAGGGTACAATTCTATATGCAATCGGTGGGGTAGAATATCATATTTGGCATGTTTTTTCGCTTTGCATAGCGTGCGAGGTGCAAAAATAGAGAACAAAACGAAAATGTGAAAATTTTATGTAAAAGAAAATATTAGATGAAAAAACAACAAATAATTTATTATTCAAGCGAACGCAGTGCATTGGAAAATTGATTAAAGTTAAGTAAACTCAAGCGACTAGCGGCGATTACGAATGCTGCATACGCATCCGAGCAGTAGTGAAATTAGTACAAAAACCTCTACAAAATAGGCAAATCGGTGTTTAAAAATAGACGCGTCGCCGTTCGTAATACGGAGCAGTCAGTCAGTACACGACATAGCACAGCGAAGCGCGCACACACACAGACCGAAACATAGAGAAAAAGAAGAGGAGGAGGAAGATTTCTAGAAGGCAAAAAGTCGCAGCAGCAGAAGAGGCGCTAGTGTGGTGTACTCATACGCGGCATTTGGTGAATGTATAAAGCGTCTTTGACGTCGCTGACTTCTGCGTCATTGCCGCTTTCTTCGGCATCAGCCCATGTAGATAGCAACGCCGCTCACTTCGACTTTGCGGTTATTTCCTCTAACATCTTCACTTTCGTCGACGTCGTTGTCGTAGTTGCCGCTGTTTTCGTCACAACGTCGACGGGAAGATATGAAGCAAGCGCCGCGCCACCAAAGGGGAAACACAAACAGACAACAAGAGAGTAGCGCAGCCTGGCATATTGTGGGAATCGTGTCGATACCGTAAAATTTCGCAACATTTTGCCATTTATTCAGCAATCATACGCTTGCAAGTTGTTTCGCGTTGCGCGCTGCGAAAATAGAGTTAGTGGGGAGTGTGTTTTGATGCAACGTAGCTAAACTTTCAACTTGTGGCACATTATTTATATGCGGCATCAAATAAGGAGCATACAAAATTGCAATTAAATTGTTGTAAACAAGTTATACTAGTGTCATAAATTCCCTGCCGCAGTCCTTACGCAGCGGGCAAATATGCAAGCAGCGCCTCCGAACGCCGCCACAAAACCTAAAACCGCCTCCATAACGACCACAACCAAACCGAACATAATCACGCATCCAGTGAAAACGACGAAACCCTACATTGACTCACAGCTATACCAGTCCACACTGCAGCAGCAGCAGCAACAACAAACAACAGTTGGTAGTCAAATTGGTAGCGGCAAAACGAGTGTCGTGTACTCGGACGATCCCACGCGAGAGATCGAGGAGATCTCAAAGAAGATATCCGAGCACGCAGATGCGTTATACCATACGTGGAAGAGTCGTGGACTAGCACCGACTGAATTGTTAGGTTTCTACACGCATGCAGCAGCTGCCGCTGCAACGAGCGACGGTGCCAGTGACGCTGGCGATATTTTTGCGGTTGACGACGAGCAAACAGCGGAGGGGCTGCAGAAATTGGTCAAATCATTTGTGCTAAAGGATAAAGAACAACGCGCGAGCAAAGCACACACCGGCTCCAATAGCGCGGTCAGTAGATTGGGTAGTAGTGTTGTAAGTGCCGGTGTTATAGGCATAGGCGGTCTTGGTGGACTTGTTGGTGCTGTTAGTGCCGATAAAGGTGTGAGCTTAAACACAATACAAGATCAAAATCTCGATGCCAATATGGTGGGCAAGTTGAAGCAGTCGCCGGGGTCTACAACGAAAAGGAGCGTCGCATCGCCGAAGTCACCCACAACAACATCGGCTATACTGATGAAGAGTGCCGATGCGCCTGGCGTTGATGTTGTGGATACCTTGAAGAAGAAGACCACAAAATCGAATGGTAAAACGATTGGCGCCACTTCTTCCAGTGGGTCGTCGTCGTCAGCAACGAACAAGGCGACGCTGGCACAAAAACATGAGAAACAACATAGCACAACTAGCAGCGGCAGCAGTGGCGCAGCAACGTCTACCAAATCGCGCGGTACGAGTTCTATGACTAACACCACAGCCAACACCACCACTATTGGACGTAGTAAGCCACATGCTTCGAATTCCGCACCGCTCGATATCAACTTAACGGTGGACTTAAATCTGGACCTAACAGACTTGTCCGAGTTGCAGACGCATAATTTGCGCAAAATCAAGGAGCTCTTGCAGGAGAATGCACCCTCAACAGCAACAACAACACAAACAGCGAAAGTTGCTACAAATAGCGGTACGAAGCAGACGAGAAAGGCCAATACAGCGCACACAACAACAACGGCGGACACCGACCCAGCGCGCCACAGTGCGAATCATCACTCACGCCGCGGCGAACTGACGCCTAAAAGTAGCAATATTGGCAGCGGCAGTGATGGCGGCGGCGGCAAGAGTGCGGTGATTGCTGTCAACAATGGCGTCGGAGGAAGTGTCAATAAAGCGGCGATCACAATTATTGGCAACGGTGGTGTTGACGGCGTTGCTGGTGTTGTTCTTACCGAAAGTGTCAATGTTGATAAAAATAGTAGTAGTAGCGGCGCGGGTGCGAGCGGCAGTGGCAGCAAAGGCGGCGCGCCCATTACAACTGCCACGAACGGCAAGCGGAGCACAGTGGTTGCGAAAGTGAGCAATTCGAAATCAACGCCAGCCGATAATCAATCGAATCAAAGTGCCATCAGTGTCAGTGGCCACAAGCAATCGAGCAAAGAAAGCGGCGAAAAAAGTAACACCACAACGACGAACGCGACACCGAGCACGCGGACCGCAACTGTCAGCATTAGTGGTAGCAAATCAATCAAAGCGCCCACTATCAAGGAGGATAACAAGAACGACAGCAACAACAACAATAGCACAACAACAACACATACGAATCATTTAAGTAGTGGCGCTGGTCAACTTCGAAGTGGCAGCAAGTCGAGCACTAAAAAGGATACAAAAACGGCTAATAGCAACGGTACAGGAGCAGCAGCGACAGGCTCTACAATTGGTGGCGCTACGGGTGAGAACGGTATGGCAGCTATGCCTGCGGCAACAAGTGGCGCGACAACAACTACACCTAGTAAATTTGCCAAAACTGGACGTACGCTGACCAATGGACAGGACAAATATGGTAAAGCGGCAGCAAAAAAGTATTTACCCCATTGACATACATACATATGTACATATTCACATATTCAAAGATTTAGCAACGTTTTGAAAATTTGAATATTAATCACAAGCATTTATCTGCTCAACTAGTTGGTCGACCGATACTTACGCGCGGCTCGGTGGCAGAGCGTGTGCTAATGTTCGAGAAGTGTCCGGATGTGCGGAACTCGTTTTTGAATATCAAAAGACCCGATCCAGCGGATGCGCCACCAAAAAGTCTACTCAAGGTGAGTAAATTATTACCATTAACGGCGCCGTGCGCTTTGCAGGCGCTACCATATAGTACATATGTACACTTGTAGCGGTATATATGTGTGTATGTAAGGTGTTCAGTTGCGAAATACTGTTAAAAAACATAAATTCACTCGTCATAAAATCACAGGAGATTTTCAATATTTTCCTCTAATGCTACACTGCAAAACGGTTATCTAATAGAGCGATGAAAAACAAAAACAATAGCAACAACGCAATGCACTGACACGATGAGAGAGTGTGCGGTATGTGCGGTGCTGTGAAGTGTGGCAGACGATTTGCGAAATGCATAAAGTGACCAATGAATCACAATGCTACACTGTGAAACAACGTGAAGAGTTTGAGTTCAATAAAAATTGTTTGCTTTCGATCTGTGTCATCGTTTTAAAGTGTATTATTGACACAATTAACAGAAATAAGCTCATACTTTCAAGAATTCTTTACTGGTTATGAGATTTAATAGATTACTGTTACGGCATTCGCAGTTTTTTTTCGAGTTCATTTATGCCATTTTTATATTCAAGTATGTCTCTGTTATTTTATTTGTTTCGAAATTATGAAAAAATACGAACCTATAATTTCATAGGTACTGACGATACCTTTTTTAAATAATTACCTTGCGAGGAAGGCATCTCCTAAAAAATAATTCCTTCTCTGAAATTATGAATTTTAAATGTTCTTGAACATTGTTCATTTTCGCACAGCAGTTAATTGATCATTTAACCAGCCATTGCTCGATTATCTCGTTGATTTAGATCGATTTACCATACTAAATTAAAATATAATTTTTCAACATTAATCTTTAATCGAATACAAATCGAGTAGACAATGGAGTGCCATTCTGCGGTTTGTTGACAACGCTACTAATTTTTGGTTATTGACAAAATAGCAACCAGCTGATGAATCTAACTTCTAACTAACTTCTTATGAACAGCACAAACAAAAATATATAATCGAGTAACTGGCTGTGCGAAAGGCAAAAACTGATTTCTCAAATATAAACTAAATGCGAAAAGGCTATTAGGTTGAGCCTTAATTGAGTCAATTAGCGAAGTTAATTTAGCGAAGAGAAGTTATTTCGTTTCGTGAAATCTAAATGAATATCGTAGAAACATATCACAACACAATTTTGCTAGTAACATTATAATATTTCTCACCGATTTCGTTATAAACATTTCACAACTGTACAGTGTAATTAACACGAGCTGCAGCCGAACCTCAGATGCGTGCCGACAATTTTTAAGGTTACCGCCGCAACGCCACTATGGCAATGCATCGTTTTTTTCGCTCAAAAACAAAAAAAAAAATTATCGCCAAAGTATTATGTGTGAAAGTAAGGAAACTAAAAATATAAAAAATCGACAAGACATAAGAAGATAAGACAAAAGATTAGCGTAATCTCTGTGCAATGGAGTGGAGATTAGTGTGCTTTGCTATTGTTCGGCTCTCCTGCTTCTACAGATTGATTGATTTCATGTGATCTGCTTTAGTAGCATTTCGTTGTTAATTGCTGCGAATTTACGAACGCTTGCTGTTGCTAAAATAAATAGTTTAATAATAATAGTGGATAGTAATAGTATAAGGCTTTGAAAGCGTATAATAAATTTAAAAAAATATTTAATTTAGAATTTTTTAAAAACTATTTGTATTTGTTGGCGTGATAGTATATTTAGTTTGTATTGGATTTCCGTTAATCCCTCTCAATTTCGGTTGACACCCAACCCACTTCGGCATTCCGCCATCCTCCACTTTACGGACTGTCAAAATATGAAAAATGAGTCTACATAAATGATGTTTAATCACTAACGTTACGCTAATTAGTCATACCATTGAGATTCCTTGCGAAAATTTCTTACGAAATTGCTTGTGAAAGCAAACAATTAAACTTTTTTTCACAAAATGAGCGAATAATTGAGGCTGACAGCAATGCGATTTGTTTCTTCGTACTAAGAAAACAGCATTCATTGCCACGATCACCTTTATATTTACATGCATTGCTCTGTGTACATCTTCACAGAGTAAATATATACTTAAATGTGTACATATGTTTGTCAAGATGTGTTCATATTTGTATGTACATATGTGTCTGTTTGTGTATTTAACTTGAAGTATAAATTTTGTTACTTGTGATTTATTGGCAATTCGCTTTATCTATACAAGTTCTATATACATATATATTTTTGTAATCTTACTATATAGATCAACATAAATTTAGACGATCGCCCGTCAATATTACCCAAACACTCATACATATGTATGTGTGTATATATAGCACACCTACGCATCATCGTCCCACCTTGGGGCCATACAAACAATTGTCGAAATGTCTGCGCATCATGCAATTCGCCAATGAGTAGTGAAACGGTAAAATTGTAAAACGGCAAATTTGAAAATCGAATAATTGGAAAATCACTTTTTTCCAAATTTTTTCGAAATTTTCCCTATCTTTTAAGTATTCTTTTTTTCTTTTGTTTTTTTTTTTTTTTTGCTTACACTTAACGTTTCTGTAGCTGAGTATTTATTTAGTTTAGTTTGTCTTTGTTTTTAGGATGTACACAATCCGACTCTTTGTTTGTATGTGTTATATGTACTTATTTAGTTGTTGTTTTTGTTCTTATTAGTATATATTTTTTGTATTGTGACGTGCTGAATGATCATACGTTTAACCGAAAGCATGCGCTAAAATATTTATGAAGTAGCTGGCGAATAAGAGGGATCTCTTAAGTAATTACCGAAATTGGTATTTGCAAATATATGCCTACAGTGGTGGTCACTTAATAGTTACAATGCGATTTTATGAAAGGAGAACATCAAATTCATGGCAATTGTTTTTTAATTTTTTAGTTTAGAAAATAGAGCAAAATAATTAACAAATAAATCTGAACAAATAATGAAAACAAAACACTTTATGAACACCCTATATTATTTTATTATTGTAAAGGGTTTTTCAATAAAAGCGCTACATAAGATTTTTTTATACTCTCGCAACAAAAGTTGCTAAAGAGAGTATTATAGTTTTGTCCACATAACGGTTGTTTGTAAGTCCTAAAACTAAACGAGTTAGATATAGGGTTATATATACCAAAGTGATCAGGGTGACGAGTAAAGTTCAAATCCGGATGTCTGTCTGTCCGTCCGTCTGTCCGTCCGTGCAAGTTGTAACTTGAGTAAAAATTGAGATATCTTAATGAAACTTGGAACACGTATTCCTTGGCACCATAAGAAGGTTAAAAATGGGCGTAATCGGACCACTGCCACACCCACAAAATGGCGACAACCGAAAACACTTAAAGTGCCATAACTAAGCTATAAATAAAGCTATTGAAATAAAATTTGGTATGAAGGATCGCACTAGGAAGGGGCATATGTGGATGTAATTGTTTTGAGGAAGTGGGCGTGGCCCCGCCTCCTACTAAGTTTTTTGTACATACCTCGCAAACTACTAAAGCTATATCAAGGAAACTTTCTGGAGTCATTTACTTTAGGTACTACCTTATACAGTCCAAAAATGGAAAAATCGGATTATAACCACGCCTACCTCCCATACAAAGGTTAGGTTGAAAATGACTAAAAGTGCGTTAACTCACTAACGAGAAACGTCAGCAACACCAAATTTTACGTAAGAAATGGCAGAAGGAAGCTGCACTGAGATTTTTTTACAAAATGGAAAATGGGCGTGGCGTCGCCCACTTATGGGTCAAAAACCATATCTTAAGAACTACTCGACAGATTTCAATGAAATTCGCTATATAATATTTTCTTGACACCCTGATGACACTGGTGGAATATGGGCGAAATCGGTTCACAACTACGCCTACTTCCCATATAACTCAATTTTGAATTTCATCTGATTCCTTCACTTTATAAGATATATTTAAAGAACCAATGAGGATAGCGAAATAAAACTTTACACAAATACTGTATTTGAGCTGTGACATCACTTGTGCAAAAATTGTCAAAATCGGACCATGACTTTTGAAGGCCCCTGATATCAAACATGAAGAACTCAGTGCCTAAGGGTAATTTTTCACCGAAAATATAGGTAAATCTCTAAATAAATTGCGAGAGTATAAAATGTTCGGTTGCACCCGAACTTAGCCTTTCCTTACTTGTTTTAAATAAAACAAAAAGAGATATTGGGATATTAATGAAATTCTTTATCCCTGTGAAAGTACATTCGATGTCATTATGTATGGATTTCTTTTGCATGGCCACCACGGGCACGCTTGCAGAAGTCCAGACGCTGAATACAATTTTCGACAGTTTTCAAGCATAAATCGGCCGATACTGCTGCAATTTCACGTTCGATATTCGTACGAAGTTTTTCAATCTTCGCTGGCTTATTGGCATAGACCATATACTTGATGTAGCCCCACAGAAAATAGTCTAACGGCGTCAAATAGCACGACCGAGACGAGAGATAACACGTTCACCAAACTTGGTTTTCAATAAACCGGTAGTGACATTCACTTAGTGGTTTGTGGCGCCGTCCTGTTGGAACCACATATTGTCCAAGTCCATATCATCCAATTATTGCGAAAAATATTCGGTTATCATTGAGCGGTAACGATTCTCATTCACAGTAACTTGCCGGTCTTAATAATCACGGAAGAATTACGGACCAATGACATCGCCGACCCATAAAGCGCACCAATCCGTAATTTTTTCGGGATGCAATGGGGGAGTACATGTGGATTGCTTATTGACGAAGTCATTATGCCAGAAATGAGCCTCATCTCATAAATTGATCGTACTGCTCTTAAAGTTGACTCCGAATTTCGGTAGAAAATTTTATTAATTGCGACTCGTTGGATCGTATATCTTTCCATGATATAAATATATGGCGTCGTTTGCTGTCCCTATCGGTCTACTTTTGTAGCTACTATATTGAAAGCTTATAAGTTATTAAGTATTATTACTATTTCTGCCGTATTTTATGTAACAGAGACGTCTAATGTGATGGGATCAATTATATGAGGAGGCAATTTCTCAAAAGAATATTCAAGGATTAGGTAACGAATATTCCATTTCAAAATATCGATATTTTATAAGAATATATTCGCAAAACATGGATATTTCTTTTTTCTTGTGAGTATGATATTCAATATACCTTAAAATCTCTGTGATTCACCATGAATGACTATAAAAATTTTGAAGCAGGTAAACTTGAAAGCACCGGAAAGAAAGTGTAAAAAATTCACTTTATCGAATTTATAATTTTTTTTTTCAAAGCAGAAACTTTTAAATTGTCCGCAGCTCTTCTAAAAGTTTAGTACCCGTATTTTTTTAAGCAAAATCCGAATTTCTGATTACTGCATGCGATTTCTCAAACTATTGTGCTCAAATAATAACTCGTGTAATATTTTTTTGGCCTCGACTGTATGCATATATACAATATGTGTCAATGTGCGTAAGCGTTTCCTTTTATTGCGCAATAAAAATATGTTTGCCTGTATGTATGAGATTTCCCTTTTTAACATGGCGACAAGTTCATTAAACCGTAAATGTAGACGATTTTAGGAAAAAAAAAGCGAATTTTCGCAAAAATATTAAAGCATTTTCATGTACATATATATGGACATGCATATATGCTGATCGTTGGACTCATGTCGCTTGCGAGTGACGCCGATGTCGTCGCTTGTCGGCTTGCCGGCAATTTATGTAGCATGCAATAACGTCGAGCATACTTTTATGGCATGCGTCATAATTGTCGCTCATTGCGAAATATATTTCTACTTACATGCTACAATACTTATGTATGGGTATGTGCTCCTCTGTATTGCTATGTTAAAAAGCCAAATAATAATAGTTCTAGCTCTTTTGTTGATTCAAACAAGTGGCAAAATGTGTAAACAATATAAAATTATTTTATTTAATATAGACTTTTATGTACATAGACACTCATACATACACATGTCCGTGATTGCTTGGCTCATAAATATGGGCATGTGTTTCAGATGATTTTTTGTTTAACTGCAAATTGTTTTAAGTTATTTTACAAACATAAATAAAGAGGATTTTTTGTGTGTACACAAATTTCACCAAATGCGATGCGATCATTTCACATTTTTGTTGAAATTAATTCAATTACTCAACATGCGCTCGTTGCCGTTCGTGTGGCCGCACGCATACGCACACACACACGTGCATATTTAAACAGGTACGTACTCGGTACGCAAATATAGGCGGATATGCACGAATTCAGCGCTGATTCAAAGCACCCGACACGGAAATTTCCTTTTCATATGTACACACTCGTATTTACTTATATGTACATATGTATGTATGCACTCGTATGTGTTTATATTATTTTACTCCAATAATGTAGGTGTGCCACCCCCGCTTCCAATTAATTGCTCATATACTCCCACGATAGCGGGGGACGCAATTAAAATACATGCATATGTGTTTATTGACCAAAGTATGCACTTAATGGCGAATTTCTTTCAATTAACCAGGGGTGCACAAATTGCTTTTTTTAAAGCGATGGTTTAGAAAATTCTATAAATTATTTTTTGAGAGTGTTTTATTGGTACGAGAACACAAAACTTTGCAAGTTTGCGAAATCACGTCCTTTATACATCGCAAGTACACACTGGTCCCAATGTACTGGGTCCTTCCATTGTATGCGTGGATACCCTAGCTTCCGCTGTCCATCCATGGTATCGAAGAACCTTTTTCTAGAGGTTCGATAACATGACGTTATCAGCGCATGCTATGGTCTTTTGTCTACTTCATTGGAATTACATTGTTCCGTGGCGGGACGTAAGCTCAGCGGCACTACACCTACTGGGTAGAGGGTTTTAGTGATCACGAGACGTTTGAATCAAGATAGACGGTCGCTTGCAGCCGTGTCTCCTTGGAGAAAAGACGCAGCAATCTTAATGAGCCCATAAACCGATTACTTTGGAGGGGCTCCAAACAAGGTTCTCACCCGTTCAACACGGGTTGGTTACCACAGCTCAGTCAAATTTGCTCACGTTGCCCGGGGTGCTTGACGCCGACGCAGGAAGAGAGATTGAATATGGCAGTTCAACTATAGTTAGTTATCCAGAGTAACTACCACAGCCCATTCACATTTATTACCATTATGTTATCTAAAACCAGTGTGGTTCGGCTCAATACACATAGAGCTCGTTATTGAATGTGATTGTCTCAAAACTGCTACCAATCATTCAGTCCTCGTTTAACATGCCGACATAAGTCCGTTCTATGGAAGAATTGACAATCAAAAGTTCGATAATTCTTTAAGTCCCGTCAAATTGGAACTAGGAACTTGGTTCCCTTAACCTTTGTAGTGTTAATAATTGTAATCAAAAAGCCCAACCACTTTTTAAACTATAAATTCTTGATTAGTTTTTTAAATACTTTCTATTTAAATTTCATTCAATATTCCGCAGGTTAAATTGCATTCAACACCGCCACCGCCGCCCGAACATAATTCAATACAACGGGAAATTCGAAACACTAAAACAGCTTACATACCCAGGTTAGTAATACGCATCCGAAGTGTGTATTTCTTCACTTAAATACACTCTCTTCCGAACAGATTCTACTTCCCACATGGCAAACCACAGCCACAAATCGCAGCAGAACGCACTCTGCGTGGTATTTTGTCCGCGTTCGACTCATTTCCGAACAATCAAGTGACGAAAGACGAGCTGCCGCGCATTTTGAAAATCTGCGGTCTACCCTTCTATTGGCGCATGCCGGTGATGGTCTTCTGTCAGCAGGGTAATTCTGGACTGGTGGAGCGACAAAGATTTGTGGAGTTTTGGAAACAGTAATTAATACGATTCCCGTAATATCTTTATAAATAAAATGTACCGTTTCTTTAGAATGAATGTTTACTGTCATGATGCCGCCTCGCGTTTTGTTTACATCTTGTCGCGCGGTCAACGTTTTCGCCAATACATACTGCCGGAGGACTTGGCGCCGCTCGTGCAAGACGTGGTCGATACACATCCTGGCTTGGCGTTTCTCAAAGAGGCCACCGAGTTTCATTCCAGATATGTACACACAGTTATTGCGCGAATATTTTACTCGGTGAACCGTTGCTGGTCGGGTAGGATTAACATTTCGGAGTTGAAGAAATCCGATCTCTTGGAGGTTTGTTATGCTTGACATGTCATAGATCGTAATCTACTTTATTTACTCTAACTTCCATTCATAGGTTCTTACGTTACTCGAAGAGGAGGACGACATCAATCAAATTATGGCATTCTTCAGCTATGAGCACTTCTATGTCATCTACTGTAAGTTCTGGGAATTGGATAAAGATCACGATCTGCTCATCAATCAGGACGATTTGGCGCGACATAGTGATCATGCTTTGTCCACACGCATTGTGGAGCGAATATTTTCGGGTTGTGTAACGCGTGGCGATAACAAGAAACAACCGGATGATGAACCAAAAATGTCCTATACCGATTTTGTGTGGTTTCTGCTTTCCGAGGAGGATAAGCGTACACCTACCGCAATCGAGTATTGGTTCCGTTGTATGGATATCGATGGTGATGGTGTGTTGTCCATGTACGAATTGGAGTACTTCTATGAGGAACAACAACAACGTATGGAATCCATTGGCATCGAGACGTTGCCATTCGAAGACTGTCTGTGTCAGGTGAGAATACGACCTATAACTAAGTTCTTTAGGGTATAAGGACTGAATGAAATGCTATCGAGGTAAATGCCCTCGGTTCCATTGCGGAAATCACTAATTCAAACCTCTGAAAATCTCCTCATATGTAGTTTGAGAAGCACTGTTTTAACCGATTAATTAATTTTTTCATCAAAATCTCATTTCAGATGCTCGACATGATTAAGCCTGCTCATCGCGACTGCATCTCATTGGGCGATTTGAAGCGCTGCAAAATGACACATGTCTTCTTCGACACATTCTTCAATCTGGAGAAATATTTGGATCATGAACAACGAGATCCGTTTGCATCGCAAAGAGATGAATACGTAAGTTGAGTTGTCCGCTAAAAAGATGACATTGCATCTTTGTAAATCCTCATAGTAATAACCCTACTTTTTCGGACATTTTGCAGTCTTCCGATTGGGATCGCTTTGCGGCGCAGGAATACGAACTGCTCATCTCCGAGGAAAACGAATGAACACATACTTACATACAAATCGTACAAACTACATACATATCTACAAGTTCTTTGTATAAAGCAAATGTGTGCAAAGCTATTTTTATACAAAAACAAAACAAAAAAAATGTAAAGAAAGTTTATATGAGGAGCAACAGCAAATGCAAATGCAAATTTTTCTAGTACACCTAACAAACTATAAAAATATATTTATTTTTTATGATCATAGTTATTTATAAACATACATACCTACATTTCGTATGAACCAAAATAAAAACATACAAACACTAACAAATACTAAATGCGAGCGGATTTGGAGTATATTAAAAAAAATCCACGAACCACTCGTACAGCCATATCTAACGTTTAGTGGCGAAAAATCTAGTCAAACACACTCATTACTTGCATAACACTTGCAATCATAACAATTAATGTGCGATAAAACAGCGCTGGACCGATAAATGGAAACGAAGGCAACAAGCGTAATTCATAGCGCTGGTGAAAGTGCATTACAAATTGACTACAAAAACTCATAAAGAAACATGCAATACATACAAGAATTATATTAATGAGTTCCAATATGTTTTTGTCGTTGACTTAATTAACGCATATTTATTTAAAATTTAATTTCGTTTTCTTACTTTTTTTTATTTTGATTTATTTGAATTATTTATTATAATATATATATATATATTTATATTATATAAAATACGCTATTATTTTAAAATAAAACTTGACACTACATTTATTATTTAATGCTATCAAAAAAGTTTTCTTTTCTCAAAAATTTCAATTTTTTTTTTTTTGTTTTGCTCTTTACTCGTAATAGTTTTTGTTTTTTCTTTGTTTATATGTCTCACAGAAACAATTTGCGTTTAACCTGTATTTTATAAAGGTAATACATATATATTTATACAACGTGTAGCAGTTTTTGTATTTTGCATTTTTTTTTCAACAAAAATTATTTATCGCTTTCTTCTTCACTTTTAATAACATTAGACAAAAATTGCTTAAATTTGTAGAACTTTCGAATTTTGCATTCAACGTACATACATACATAAACGTTTTTTGGGAGGGAGTCAAACAACATCGTCTTGGCCTTGCTTTGTTCAAGTAATTCACAATTGCCCGTCACACATGCGCAGTACAGTACAGTGAAATATGCATTAACTTTTCTTATTTGCGTTTATTGCAAAATATAGACTAAAAATATACATAAGTAGTGCTCATTTAATGATAATAATAGTAATAATAATATATATTGAAATTAATTGATTATTGTTTGCTGTGGTAATTTCAATAGCTAAACTAACATTTTCTCATTCTTTTTGTTTTTGTTTTTTTTTCTTTGCCTTTAAATATTTCTTAAAGATATGCTGTTTTGTTTTCGTATTAGCTGTTCGAAAATATAGTAACATAAAGTACGGCGTGTACTTGTACAAGTTGTGTAGGTTGTAATTGTTGTAAAAGGGAGGAGCAACGCAACGCCACAACGCAACCGCAAACACATTTCGCCCGTTTTTTTATTTTTATTTTTTTTGCTTTTGTTTTGATGAGATTGCCTCGCGTAAAAGCCGACATACAAACAATTTTTGTTTTTCTTTTGTTTACATTTAATGAAAAACACTCAAGCACTACTGCTTCGTTAGCAACATGTTGCCGCAACATTTTCGACATGTACAGCGTCAATTTATTGCGTGATGCGTACTTTGGCGCTTTCGCTGTCCTCATAGTTTTTACCCTCACTATCATTCTCATCCGCGGTACCGTCATCGCCATTTTCTTTGCGTACATACACGGGTTGTGCTTCGCCCTTCACGTAATCGGCGGTGATATGCACACCAGTGATGTCGGAACCGGGCACCAAAAACATAGGATCAAGCAGCAATTGTTCCTATATTATACACAATGGTGAATTGGTTAATATAAACAATAATAGATAAAAAAAATTGGTTTTTATTTGCAACTCACCATAATCGAACGCAGACCACGTGCACCGGTATGACGTTCCATTGCCATCGCGGCTATTGACTCGATGGCATCACGTTCGAACGTCAAATCGACCTTATCCATGCCGATGAGCGCCTTGTATTGCGGTATTAAGGCATTCTTGGGCTCGGTTAGAATTCTCACCAGCATACTCACATTGAGACTGTGGAAGGGCACAATGACGGGGAAGCGGCCAACAAATTCCTATAAATAAATGAGGACAATGCAATATTTTTCAGTTAATAAATATAGTTGTAATAAAATTTATGGAAATACAAATCACTGTTGTACAGAGAGCGCAAAGTGTTATGTTTAAATATTGAAAATGGTTCCACAGTTCCGATCTACACTTACAGGAAGCATTGAAACAATGATTCTAAACCTTACCCAATGTATGACACAATTTATGTCAACAATGCAAAATATGATTCAAGAGGTAATCAAAGCACAAAACCAAATGTTGCAAACTTTTTTAAGTAAAAAATGAGCGTACTTAAAATTTGTATATGGAATGCTAATGGTGTTAACCAACATAAAATGGAGCTTATTAGATTTCTGAATGAAAATAATGTAGATGTAATGCTATTGTCACAAACCCATCTTACGAATAAAAACAATTTCTTTATACCGGAGTATAGACTCTATGTTACAAATCACCCAGATGGAAAGGCACATGGTGGAACAGCAATGCTAGTTAGAAAACGACTAAGCCATCACGCATTAGAATCTCATGCTACAGCGCAGTTACAAGCTACAATAATATCTATAAAAAATCGTTGCGGGGACTTAAACCTGACGGCTATATACTGTCCACCTCGTTTTAAAATTACAGAGAGCGAATTTAAAGACTTTTTTGAAACGCTAGGTCATAGATTGCTAGCAGGTGGAGATTACAATGCAAAACATATGTATTGGGGCTCACGACTTATTAATCCGAAAGGACGACAGCTGTATCATACTATTATAAATAGGCGCAATAATCTTGATATAATATCTCCGGGCAAGCCGATATATTGGCCTAGTGATCGTAAAAAAATACCAGATTTAATTGATTTTGCTGTAATCAAAAATATAGATAAATCGCACATAACAGTAGATACATGAACTGACATATCTTCTGATCACTCTCCTATACTAATAAAGTTATGTGAACAACCCATATTTGTTGAAAAGAAAGTGGACCTAACATCTCACAAAACGAACTGGCTAAAATACAAAAAATACGTGAGTAGCCACATTAATATTGAATACAAAATAAATACAGAAGGAGATATTGACGAAAGTATAAGGGAACTCAATGATATAATTATTAACGCAGCGGTCTTAGGCAACACCAAAGAAAAACTATAAGCCACTTGGCCTCAGAAAAATCAGTAATAGAGAAATAGAACAGCTTGTAAATGAAAAAAGACGTGCTAGACGAGAATGGCAGATAAATCGCTCCCCTTCCACTCAGCTTCAATTGAAATCTGCTGTTCGCAAATTAAAAAAAGCGCTTAAACGCGAGGAAGATTTCAACAATGAAATATATATAAAGAAGCTGTGTCCAAACTCAAAAAGCAAAATTCACTATGGAGAGCCCAAAAGTCCATAAAGCCACCAGTCGACTCCAACATGCCTATACGAGACTTGGGTGGAAATTGGGCTCGAAGTAACGAGGAAAAGGCTACTTGTTTTGCAAATCTCCTAGAAAAGGTATTTCAACCAAATTGCCCAAAGAATAACTCTAAGTTGTCAATCTTACCTAACACAGCAAATGAGTCGCCCGAGTCATAAAAGAACTTAATCCAAAAAAGTCTCCAGGACATGATAATATCACCCCAAAATTGCTAATTGTGTTACCAAATATTGCTATAGAGGTGCTCTCTTTGATCTTCAATGCAATTCTAAGTTTCGGATACTATCCAATTTCGTGGAAAAAGTCGCAGATTATCCTGATAGATAAACCTGGGAAAGACTTGACACAGCCGTCTTCATACAGACCAATCAGTCTTCTACCCTGCCTTTCTAAAATATTTGGAAAGGTGCTACTCTCAAAGATGTCTCCTTTCCTCCACGGAAATAATGTAATACCAACGCACCAATTCGGGTTTCGTGCAAAACATAGTACAATAGAACAAGTAAATAGAATAACTAACGAAATAAGAAAAGCATTCGAGCACAGAGAGTACTGTTCAGCTATATTCCTAGACGTAGCTCAGGCATGTGATAAGGTGTGGCATGAAGGGCTTTTATATAAGATTAAAAATCTGGCATGGATGCACAGCATTCAACTGTGGTGTACGACCTGTGCAACTAATATTGATATAATACAAAGGTTCCAATCGAAAATGCTTAGATCAATCATCGTGCTCACTATGGTACATGCGCAATGAAAATATCCATAAAGATAAAGCAGTAGAGGACAGCAGATTGAAATATATATCTAAACTCCGTGATCACCCAAGCCCATTGGCTAATGCTTTAGTACATTCCTGTGAGCAAACACGCCTAAAAAGAAGGGATATGCCTGCGTACTAAAAGAGCAACGTTTCACCAATACAGCTCAATCACTTGTTTGAGCTTGTCTAGTTTTTTAAATAGATTTAAGATTTTATAATTTATTGTTAGGCTTAAAAAAAAAGCCTAATAAATAAAGAAATATTAAAAAAAAAACTTACAGGTATCATGCCGAATTCGACGAGATCTCTAGCTTGAACTTTTTTCAGGCTTTTGTCACGTTCCTCCTGATCACTATCCATCGGAGAAGCAGTCGATTGTGCGGCACGACGGCCGGACGAATTTGTTGACGGTATGCCGAAACCCAAATACTACAGTACAAAAGGAATGAAAGAGAAAATGATAGATAACAGTTAAAAATTATCACAAAAAATGCTATAGACCCAAATCATACTAACCTTTTCATTGAGCCGCCTTGCAATCAGACGATCAAGTCCCGTATAAGCGCCGGACGCCACAAAAAGTATATTCGTCGTGTCCACTTGTACAGTCTCGCCACGCAATTTACGTGGTGAATTACGTTCGGGCACATTAACGATGGTGCCTTCCAACATTTTCAGCATGCCTTGTTGCACACCCTCACCGCCCACGTCGCGCAACTGATGTATACCGGGCACGGCGCCGATTTTATCAACTTCATCCAAGAACACAATGCCGGTTTGTGCGCGCTCAACACTGCAACGTTGCAAAAGTAATTAGAAGGAAGGTAAAGTAGAAAATTTCATTAGTATAGATTTACAGTTGAGCACAAAGATATTGTAGCGCTACTCACTTGTAGTTAGCGTCTTGTAGCAACTTTGAAATAACACTTTCGATATCCTCGCCCACGTAGCCGGCTTGTGTGAGTGTGGTGCAATCGCAGATTGCAAACGGTACATCGAGACACCGCGCAATTGTTTGCGCAATCAGAGTTTTACCCGAACCGGTTGGCCCCAACATCAAAATATTACTCTTCTCCAACTTCACTTCGTAATTTTGCTTATCCAATATTTCCGAACCACTTTCCGAATGCGCATGATGTGCGCCACCATTATTGCCAGCACCGGTCAAGTGTCCTTTCGGCGGCAATTCGGTGCCCGATGTGTTGCCTATTGTGTGTCCAATGCCGGAGATGTGCAGTAAATCGGTGCGGCCCATTGCATCGTTGGACTGTACATTTGTTTGGGTCTGCACTTGTGGCAAATTATGATGTATGCGTTTGTAGTGATTGTAGACGGCGACGGAAAGCACTTTCTTCGCAAAGTCCTGTCCGACCACATGACGATCCAAGTACTCCATAATCTTCTGTGGCGGCGGCGGTGGCTTGCGATAATTTTTCGGCTCCTCCTTTGCATTTTTCTTCGTGTCGACTTCGGAAAGCACAACAAAGAAATGATTGCATTTAGCACACTTCACGAAACGTGTCGAACTGACGAATGTCTCCACCTGTGTGCATGGATTACCACATTTCGGACAGGAGAGTATATTCTTGTCATTGGGCGGTTCACCGCCGCTACCTGTGGTCGAGGCGCCACCACCACCACCGCCGACACCACCCATCGAGCCGCCACTGCTGGCGCCTGTGCCCGATGTGGTGCTGCCGCTGGTGGTGCTGCCGTTGCCTGACGACGCCGCGGTAGCTGTGACGGTTGTTGTGCGGAAGGGATCCTTGCTGCCATCTGTGTGATTGTGTAGGCAACGTGTTGAGGTCACCGCGCCATTGGGACTCCTGATCTGACTAACGACACTGGCGCAACAGACTCCTGGGAATTGGTAAGAAGAAATTGATTAAATGTCATTATAATATGAGATTTAGGGTAAATTTAAATATTCATTATTTTTTTTTGTGTATTTTTAAAAAGCATTTGGCATGTGTTTTGTTTGTTATCGTAAATCATATGAAATGCGCAAAAATTGAGTACGTTGAACTTGCTGCCCGTTGGTTTCAAAAACAAGTAGCTGAGTATATCACACTTCTGAACACAAACAATTTTTAGATTCATCTTTATTTGTATTCCAATTTTCGATTGCAAATTTTTAAAATTACAATTTTTTATGCATGCACTGAGGGCAATGGCATACGACTCTGACTTATTGCGATAATACAGTGGTGGTCGAATGATTAAAAACGATTTACAAACTGACAGTTTTTCCTGTTATGCTTAAAATAATGTTTTTACTGAAAAATTTGTAAATTTTGGAATTTAACATTAGCCTGTTATTTTATTTCACGCTACTATATGCAAACGAAAATCAAAGTGATGTGGTTTCCGAGCATTGCAATGATATTAATATCGTATATACAATCAGTTTAAATTAGTTAAATAAAATGAAAGAGATACATTCGGTGCACCAAGGCACTACAGATAGATATACATATGTATGCCATATTATTATTTCTAATATGATTGTTTACAAAAATTGCACAATTTGTTTATCGTAATATATACATCTGTTAATAATGTGAATGTTGAGTTTGAATAGTTCAAATATATATGTATATATATTTTTTTAATTTGCTGGACTGATAATTGAAGGCTCTGAGTAAAAGAAGTTAGAAATTATTCGGTGTCCCTTTTAGAGTAAATACATAATCATCTAATTGACGTTGAGGGGAGTACAGTTCCATACTTAAATCCTGTAAAATTTCCATATTTTATTCTATTTATGTATGTACATACAGTGGAACTTCTCTAACTCGAATCACCATAATCCACAAAAAAACTTCGAATTAGAGTGACTTCGAGTTATAGAATTTACATTAAAACATACACAGTTTATTTATTTACATCGCATAGAGCTTTGTATTCATTGTATTTTTTGTTCGCCTCCGTACGATATAGAGGGACTCCTTTAAAATTGTTCCTTGATAGTAAAATTTTAAATTTTGTATTAGGCCCTGGTCGAAAAGTTCGATTTATGGAAGGAAATTTGTATGAAATTTGGCTTCTAAACGCTATTGCCAACTCAAAAGTTCAAGTTATAGAGATCTTCGAGTTGTAGAAGTTCGAGTTATGGATGTTCCACTGTATATTAAGCTGAGCTCACAAATTTTCGATTGACTTCATGCTTTACATATAGTGAGTGCCCATTATTTTTGGCCTTAGCCTTGTCTCTAAAATAAAATGCACACGTTTTAGACCCTGATAACATGTGGAGTGACAGGGTCGCGTGTGGCGAGTTCATTACCTGTGTTAGCCAAGCAAATAACCGTTTTTACTGATGTACACTTATAACCGTTAAGAATTAACATGCACAATGAGTGTTTGTATATCAGCTGAGCGTTAAGTGATTTGTATGTACTACGTGACAAATGAAATGCAACAGATAAATAAAATATTAACGGAACCCATAAAAATTTAATGCAAAAGGGAGATAAGCAACAAAACAAAACAAAAACAATTTTATTATGAAATTATTACAAATTCCAATAATTATTTGAACTTTTAATTCTACCAGTATTGTTGTTATTAAGCAGGTCAAATAACACAACACAATTTTGTTGTTGCTATTATAGTGTTTTTTGTTTAGCATTTCTTAATGCATATTGTTTTCGTGCGAAAAAAAAATGATAAATTATAGCAATAAACACAAAAACTGAGAAAATTGTCATAAGTGCTAAGCTAACTGGTAAGAGTATGAGAGGGGAAGAGTGTTAAAAATTAGCTTGCTGGTACGCTTACTGTGGTTTGTTGGAATTGTTTTTTGTTGATTTTGTTTTGATTTGAAGTTTGCAAATCTATGAACTAACATATGTACAGATGTATGTACATACATATGCATATTAACATTTAACTAAGTTAATTATATACATTTGATATTTTTTGACTTTGTGTGCTTAATTATTGGATTTAAAAATTCAAAGTTTGCTCATCTGACCTTCAAACTTGTGTTGTAAGTTACTTATCAACTTAGTGATTTATGTTCATATAGTCATGGCAAGAGAAATAGCACACTTTTAAAATAAATTATTAAAATAAGTTTTTAGTTTCATCAAATAAGTGTATTTGTATGTCTTGACTTCCATAATATATAAATTTTTCTTTTAAGTATTTAAAATATAAAGAATAACCAAAGTAGCTTCATACTTATTTCGTTCTGTAATTTAAAATTTGTTCAGAAAACTTATATAATTTAATTTATTTTCCTAAAACTTTCTATAACTATCATTGAATTAAATAATTATGAGAAACAAAATATAAATAACAGCAAAATTATATTTTTTTCATTCATTATTAAGCAAAACGAAGGTGGCTTTATAAATATTTCGCTGGGTGTATAAACAGTAAGCTTATCATGCTTACCATCTCACTTTTAATGCCTTTCAATCGCAATGTAACGAAATTTGAGTGGACAAGGAAATAGCTTACATTTAGTTATTTGTACAAATATTGATTATTAATTGGCATACATAATTTACTTAGTCCTAAATTTATACGATATTAAATAAATACATTAATAGCGTTTTTAGACAGCCAATTTTGATCAATCAAAGTTTTTATTGAGATTAAAATTCAATTAAAAACTGATGTGGATTTATATTTTGTATGGTAAATCGATCTTGATAAGCGTTTTAATCGAGCTGAAGCCGGTAGTTAATTGATCAATTAACTCTTGTGCAAAAAGTGCTATAATTTGTTTTCATTTGATATTAATAATAAACTCGTTTTATTACATTCAGAAGTTGTGCTATTTCTCTGTCCATGACTGTATATATGGTATACGTGTAAAATGTTTAAAATAAAGCATATGCCAGGTAATTCGAGACGATGATATAAACAGCAGCGTGCTAAATGTTTGTATTATTTTCATTTATATTTATATGATTCTATTTATTATTTATTCATTACTGAGACGTCAAACTTACATTACACAAACTACACTTTGCTCCTTTAGCTCTAGTAGAAGGGGCGTATGAATAACATAAAATGTATGAATTAAATTGTGTTGTTATTGTTCTTCCAAAAATATGGATATGTAGCACAAAATAAACGAAGGAGAATAAATTTAACAATAAATAACTTCGTATAAATTATTTAAAGCAAAATGTGCATATGTATATGTGTATGAGAACGCGAAAAGGGACTCACATAGGAAAAAAAATTAAAGCGAAAAATCACAAATAAAATAATTTTCTACAGAATTAGCTAATGTAAATAACAAAACAATGATTTATTGTACATATAAACTTAAGTATGACTATAATCTGTTGTAATATTGGGTTTGTAAACATTAGTGTACATATGTATATGACTTTTATCGCAAATAATAATTTATTGGTTGTATATACCACTTTGATATTCTGTTACTATTACCCAAGATCTGCTGTTTACAGACTTTGACAATTGTCATACCTATATACATTTGCCCACATATGTATGTACACTTTCATTTATATATACATACATATATTATATGAATATATTTTTGTTTTTCTTGATGGCACTGCTGTTTGATCGAGGCGCAGTAAGAATTAGAATGTTCTTTCACATACTTATATTTTTTAACATATATACTTTTTGTTTAGCGTATAGTAGCAAAAAAAAACATAAAACAAAAAAGCAGGGGAAACAGCAAGCAATATAATACTAGATTAATCGAATTAATTTGTATTATAGTACATGATTATGATTCAGATCCAGATAAAAAATTTCAGGAAAACTAAGAAACTAAATTCCTATCCTAATTATTGACTCACCTTTTAGCCAGTAGTAATTTGGACCAAGTCTCGGCAATTGTGACAGTAGCACAAAGTGTCGTACAACACTCATGATTTTGCTGAATTGCTGCCTTTATCTATTTTTACACCTGCTCAAGATATTACGCTCAGTTCAATTCAGTTTTGCAATTTATTATACGGTAAATTAGTTTAATGGAATCGTATTAAGTGACTTTCAGTGGTCACGTTGCTATTGTTTTATTTGGTTGACCCTCGTCGCCTTCTAGGGCTTTTTGCCCGAACGCGTTTACTTTTTGCACTTTCAGCGACTATTAATACGTATTTCGCTATATTTTTTATCAACAATTTTGTATTTCAGTCAAATTTTGATCTGATTATTTTGTTTTATAAGACGTAGTTCCTTTCGCGAATGGAAAAAACGTTGTCAAAATATATTTTTCTTTCGTTCTGTCCTCTTTTCTTTGCTTTTTTCACTTCCTTCTTTGCTGTTATGTATTTGTACCGTTTGCAAACTTCATCATTTTCAACTGCACTGCTGACTTCTTGTGTTCCTGTTGCCTTTGTCAATTTTCAACTTTTTCGCTGCTGCGACTGCGAAACGCTATGCGAATTGACAGCCAGCTGTAAACAGGGTTGCACCTCTCGAGGAAAAACAGCTAAAAGACTTGATTGTTCTGGAAAATAATACTTGTATTATTGTAAACTAATAATAAACTTATTGCATATAATCTATCTGGTTTTTAGAATCATTAGTTAACCACTAAACTTACTTCTGACAAAATCTATGCGACAAATTAAATGATATTCACCAAACAAAATAATTTCAAATACAACACTGTTTCTATTTTCGCGACAACGTCAACGGCGATTAAATATGTGACAAATATACCACATATATGCAAAAACGAAATGTCATCGCAAGCAACAGCTCCGTGCTGTCTGTTCAGTGAATTCTGATTTCGTATTCAAAATTCAAATCAGCTGTTTTCAAAACTTTTTTTCTTAAACGGACGTAACGTGACGTAATGTTATTGTTGCAGCATATAATTATTCAAGCTACGAATCCACATTGAATTAACCTTGTTGTAGTTGCTGTTAGAGGAAGTATTAAAAAAGAAACTATTAACTTCAAATTCTGTCCACTTGGAGTAATTTATTTTAAAAAATAATTTAATTTTTTGATTGAATTATTGTAAATCTTTCGAATATCAATATAGTTTGAATGAAAATTCAAAGTAGTTTTATTAAGTTTTTATTTACTATATTAGAATCTTAGAAATATCTGCTTAACTATATTAGAAACCGGGTATCACCCGTCCTTTTTTGGACAACTTCTTTAGTTTCTTGGTCTTCTTATCGTTGATGCGTTTGTTGATGTTTTCTTGTCGTTTCTTTTGTCTTTGTTCTATGCCAGACTCAACCTTTTGTTTACGTTCTACCCAATCTTTCTTCGATTTCTTCTTTTCACTCTTTCGTTTCTTGATGGCCTTGTATAACAGTTTAGGATCGTCCTTCACTTTTTTACCTTCAATCTTATCAAAGGCTTTTTTCCAAGCTATTTCACTTTTTATTTCGGAAGCTTTCTCTGTTTCGCCCTGTTCCTTCAGTTCGTTTATTTTCTTATCTGTTTGCTTTATTTTCTTCAAAATCTCCCGCGGGTTTTGATGTGATTTCTTCACCTTGGCACCGGGATGGGACGCAAAATCAAATTTAGAAAATACAATTTTACCTTCCTCATTGAAAACTGGTTTTGGCAACAACTTTTTAATGTCCTTTTTGTCGTCTTTCTCATCGCCACCTGCATTTGTATGTTTTTGGTTTTCGTTTTTGATAGATTTCGCGGCGGAGACCAATATTTTCTTAACTTCCTTATTTTTCCTTAGCTTTTTAGCTTCACGTCTCTTTAGTGAACGCTCAGAAGCTGGACGTTTTTTGGTTTTCATCTTGTTTTTGATAATATTAAGACGATCTTGCAATTCATCAATTGGTGTTGCTTTTCGCGCATCAAGTGCATTTTTGGCTTTTGAAGCAGATTTATCATTATTCAACAGATAATCATCATACTCGATATCTAGAAAGATAAAATATTTAAATATGTTTTAACCACATAGTACATTTACATACCTTCAATCGAATCCGGCACATTATAGGTAAGTAACATATCCATAATACGCTCGTTCTCTGTACGCATTAGAGACATTAAGCCCCGCTTATCCAGTTGTATTGTCATTATGGACAATTAGATGTATTTTCGATACAAATTAATATTTTTGTATTTATAACTTTATAGTTCTACACGTGCACCTTTAATTCCAAGTGAAAACATTGAAGAACAAAATAGCAGCCCAAATTGTCAAATTTGACAATAGCACGTTCAACAAATTACCAAACGTATACACTGAAAGAAATTAGATTAATAGCGTAAAAATTATATATTTCTATATTTCTAAAAATACGTAATAGTAATTTTATATGAATTGAAATAGAAGCTATAATCTTATAATAGGTTGATATAACAACAATAATATATTTGTTTTCAACTATTGTTCTATATGCATTTAACTATACCCTAGAAGGTCATATTACTCGTTTAACATACCCCATTGTATTGCTTAAATGTCAAAATGTCACTGAACATACCTCTTAAAGCTTCACAGACTTGAGTTGATTGCTCGCATTCGTTGGTGATAGAAGAATAGGATGACTAATTTTTATGTTTACTGCAAAAATTGAAGAAAAATATCGAAATATTAAAGTGTAAAAAAACCAAAACACAGTTATTCGATTGAAAAAATAATATCGGTCGCGGTGTAATTGTGAAGTGCTGCAAAAATGAAGAAACAATTCACGAAAATAAAAATTGCAGCTGAGAATTTGGGGAGGTGAGTGCAGTAAACTTGGAAGTTGGCTGGATAGCATAAAGTCATAAGGCATGGGCTAGACACAATGGTGTGGCACTGTGTTCTATACAACTGTATGTAGATAGCTGCCAATGTGTAAAAGGACTGAGATTATTGAAGCATAGATGACCACCTTGTCGCATTCGTTTGCCTAGGGTGGAAATATTACACCTTTGGATTAAAGAGTGTGCCAAAAGGGGAAGGGTGTGTCGGCATTTTGCTAATGTGTTATGTATTGCAGCCACTAGCGCTACTAGCCTTACACAAGTATCAAAATATAAAAGCCGATACTTATGTTTTTAATTTTTTACATTTTCATGAATATTCGTGTGAAGATCCAATAAATCCGATTGCAAGGATTCCGAATTGGAAATAATTGAAAAACAAGTTGACAAGTATAAAGATGTACTGGAGAAAATGGTTCGTAAATTGCCAGCAGCTAGTTCCTCAACCGACACCCAGGAGCGTGACAAACGTATCAAAAAGAACAGTCACTACAAGATTGGACAAGCGCTAGAGGAGTCATCCAAGGATCTTAATAAAGAAATGCCGTTACATCATGTCTTATCTAATTGTGGTGCGTATAAAACAAATATGTAAAGTTTGTGTGGTGGCAGTTACAAGTAAATGAGAGTAATATTTTAATATTGTCTGATTATTAAATGTTGATAAATTTGAAAAGACTTTCACACACGCAAAATTAAGGAGTGGTTGAGTTAGCAAAAAAATACAAAACATAATCCCTTAAAAGACTTTACTGCCTACTGTATTATGTCAAATAAATGTTTGTATGTGAACAAATTTTGTGTGACCACTTGAATTGTGCTATCGAAGTAGCTATAGTCATTTATGTCCATTTACGACATACATATACTGCGATTGTGCAAACAATTGTGTGTATAGACCACCGGACGGAAGGCACGTCGAGATGTTGTTGCTACTTTGTCATATATTTGCTATGGATTTTACGATTGACCAAATGTGTTGGGTTGCAGTACTGGACGAACGTCGATGACAGCTGCGATGAGTGTGGCGCTGACGTTGACCTCGCCTTTGCTGCGCTTGGCCTTGTCGTAGCGATGATTGTGTGTTTTGTCAGCGAAAAACTATCTTGCGTTAACACATCGCTGATATTTTATGCATGCATCAGAATCAGAGCTCAATTTCTTTTTCTAATGTTTTGAGTTTGTGGTCGGCGTTAAATTTTGTTTTCGATGCGCTTTCGCAAATTGGTACATTATATTATGAATATAACTTTTTGACCAACATTTTGGTTTTTTTTCTAAGCTTGAAACACTTTATTAGTATTTAGCGATGGTTTAACTCGCTTAAAGATATTCAGTTTGCAAAAATTTCTTTTACTAGATATTCTATGGCCGAGAACAGCCAAGGCGATGCACTCGCGCTTAGTATTCTATTAGCTTACTATTTGTACATATCAGTTCTGGACACATACGTTTCTGTTAACCAGCTTAGGCCTGTTAACTCTTGACTCTTTTTTCATTATTACAAAATTATATTGCTGCTAATTATGCAATAATTTCAAAGTGCAGTAACAACATCTAAATAACATGCACACTTATTCAGTCATTTGTGAGATACATACATATATGTACATACGTACATATGTATGAATGAGAGTTTTATGGTGCTGTTCAGCTGCCAATAGGCATGCAACCAAAACTCACGCTTGCAGTTCACTTTCAGCCACATTGTGGGAATTTCATTTGAATCCCATGCAACCAGCAGTGGCAGCAACAGTTTTGCCTTTTTTATCATTTCATTTCCATCCATGGACATATGCAACACACACTTCTTATGCCATTGCGCAGATAATCAGATAAACAGACAGTCAGTCTAGCAGTCTGGCAGTCTGGTAGTCAACCAAGCTGCTAAATAGCCACTCATCATTTACTGACTCAACTGCCGTCACAGTCACTCTGCAATAAACTCATACAAGTTGGGCTTGCGACTAAGCTTGCACTACGTAGTCGGCGTTTATGTCCAACCATCCATTACAACTGCTAATTTTGGTGTTGCAAATTTTTAATTGCTTTTACTTTGTGGTTGTAATGCGTTGGAGAGTGAATGTGATGATGTTGCGTTTTGTAGAAGTTAAGCTTTGCATGTCACTTTATTGACTTTAGTTGGATATCTAGGGGCGAAGAGTGTTTAGTCATAAAGTGTGAGGGATCTGTACATATGTACTTGGTATGCTACATATGTAAGTACTTATGTAAATTGACATATCAATCTATGTAAATGTGTCTCTATGTATAAAAACTAATGCTTTGTCCAAAATTTATGATTGATCGGAAAATCGTATTTACTATTATATTCCCCAAATTTTGCTAATGCCGATTTTTGACAACAAAAGTATAATACAGTGGAACTCCTCTAACTCAAATCCCCATAATCCACAAGAAAACTTCGAGTTAGAGAGGCTTCGAGTTATAGAGAAGTTCATTAACATATGCAATTTTCAAAATGCTTTAAAATATAGATTTACCCACAGTTCTAGATATTTACTTCGCTTAAAGTTTTATGTACGTACGTTAAAACGTGTATTCTGTTATTTTGCTCGTTGCACTTTGCTATTGTTTGGCACGATTTATAAAATCTATAAGTGTAATATCATATTTTTTGTTCGCCTCCATACGAATATAGGGACTCCTTTAAAATTGTTCCTTTATAGTAAAATTTAAATTTGGTTTTTATGCCAATGTCGAATAGTTCGATTTATGGAAGAAAATTTGTATGAAATTTGACTTCTATTGCCAATTTAAGAATTCGAGTTATGGAGATCTTCGACCTATAGAAGTTTGAGTTATGGAAGCAAATTTGTATGAAATTTGACTTCTATTGCCAATTCAAAAGTTCGAGTTATGGAGATCTTCGACTTATAGAAGTTCGAGTTATGGAAGTTCCACAGTAGTTTTGAGTTAAATTAAGGTATACATAATTTTATTTTTAGAAGGCCTCAAACGCTTGATTTTTGTAAATTTTCAGAATTCATTAACTAATATTTATTTAATACGCCATTATTTTTCTATTATGTAAAATTTAATCAATACTCTCCAACAGACGTTTTCTATTCTATATTTATGTGTTCATATGTATGTATGTACATATGTATGTTTATTTAAAAACAGAATTTATTTATTACAACTCATTCTTAAAAATATCGCATTAACTATTCATATGTTCGCGACCACTTGTGACTTCTTGCCTCATTGCTTTTCCACTTACAAACATACATACATATGTAGTATGTAAATACCTTCAAATGAATATGTACACATGTTAATTATGCGGTTTACTCATATTTAGCAGCTTTACTGCCCATTTATTGCTCATTCGTCAGAGTTTTTCTATACAAATATATTTTTGGGCATTTTTGTTTTGCTACTATTCATGCAAAACATACTACATTTATTATACTTATGTACATATGTACTTGTTTACGCATCTGTGCTATAAATTATAAGATAGGCATACAAATATACATATACTCACACATACACACATACAGACTAGCATTGCAGTGAACTATTTAGTTACTAAATGTTGTATTACTCAATTGCAGGCGAACTTGAGAAGTCAATTGCGGAATGCATTGTCGACAATGAACTGGAGACCGAGACCGAAGTGGTGCGTCGTTTGAAGCAAATTTTGGATAATGAAATCCAAGAGATCTCATCACTCAAACGCAATGTATCACGTACAGTGCAGGAGTATCAGTCACTAAAGCGCAGCTATGAGGTATTTACACACAATAACACGTACATATATATCTACTAGACATACATTATGTATTTAAGCATGTATTTGCCTACATATTATCAATGTGCAACAATGCGCGTGCAAATGTGCGCTTGGGAAGTCGCCTTAACTGTCAACAGTTAACAGTCAAACGGGCGTTGAATACACTCACTCACTGAATGCTTTCCAAGTTGTATTTATGTATTCATGTAGTTGAAGTGTTTGTGCGTAGACAAGCAGCAAATTGAATGAAAAAGTCTAAGTGGCTGTATGAATGAAAGAATAAGTGAATCAATTAGAGAAAGTGTGTAGTTGGGAAATGGAGGTGTTGACATTCTTGCTGTACGCTGCTGTAGCACTCGTTTGTAGTAGCGTTAAACAATTGTAAACTATTCGCCATAATGCTATTCATAAAAACCTTCTCCAAATCAAATGTTGCCCTAATGATTTCTATACGGCAGGTACTGGTATATAAGCATATACAAATGTATATATTTGTAAGAAATTATAAGTATGTATATATGTATGTATATCTGCTTAGTGTAAAATAATCGTATTGACGATTGCTAATACCGCAGCTATTTCATTACAAATTTTTTTTTTTTTATTTTTCTTTACTCATGTACATATACTAAGCGATAGCAAGAAATCAAATTATAAATATAAATATTTTATTATAAATATATTTTGCGCTCCAGGCGTTATAGGCAATATTATAAGCACAATGGTTTCGATTAAATTCTTAAACACGTGTCGTGATTCAGTCATTCTCTTCGATTTGCTATAAAATATAAAAGTATACAGACAAACATACATATATACATATACATATGCATACATAAAATTCCTATATAATGCTCACCAATTATGTTAAATCATTGGCAGCGCTAAGATTTTCCTCCATTAATTTGTTGAACTTCGCAATGACATTGAATAATTAAGAGCCCGCCGGGTCGCCATTCGATAACATTTGATTGGTATTTTGGGCAAATTTATTTAATTGGTAATTGAGTGAAAATTGCTTAAGTTTTTTAGCTGAGTGCGTGACTATTAAACAGTGGTGTGGTGAATATTTATATAGCTGATATGTTATAATTTTTGAGGTTATGTGGAAACGTAGTAGCTAAACGTTTCATTGCCTAAAAGTCTACCCTAAGTCTAAGTTTGAAGATTTATTTCATATTCAAAACTTACTACTATATATCTATGCAGATTAGCATAACTCATAATCATCAATTGGTTTGATATATAATAGCTTTGCGCAATAAATTTGCTTAGATAACCTTACCTTAATATAATTTGCTTACTAATTTCTTGTTATCATAGCGTGATAAGAATGCTACAAATAACTTCTTCGAATATGTAGGTATGTAGACTCTTATAAATGGAAATACGTAAGCTGCTTTCGTTATAAAATTTGATTGGTTATAGATTTTGCACTAGCTTTGCTATTATTCGATAAGCAAACAAACATAGTGATAAGGCTCATTGTTTTGTTTTCGTTTACAACAACTTATTCTAGGTGACAAATTGTCGTAATCAAGGACATGAAAAATCGAATTTAAATTATTCTATAAAAAAACAGAATGCACTATATATGTATTTATGCTATATGGAGTCGACAACCTTATGTATTCCATCTAATACCCGGAAAACATTTTATTAGCATTCACGGGAGTATCGATCGATATGATTAGATATATCAGGAAGCAAAAAAAAAAAAAAAAACTAAAATAAATAGATCGAAATTATATACATGAAAGATTCCAAGATTGAAACAAATGTGCAAAAAAACACGTCTGTAGTCTTCCTTTATTGTTGTTGTTCTTGTATTCCCCAAACCATTCTGAGGAATTCCGACAATTTGATAGTTCTTGGCATAAAATAAATCCGGATCCATTCCGGTTACGTATAATTGACTGTCGTGGGAACGCACTCTAAGAATTCCTCCTTTCTTGGAACAACGATAATTCTAGATGCGCTCACTAAGCATTTGCTGTTCATTGAGTCTCTTGAACTGTTAATCGACATTAGTACTACATACATTAGTATATTATATCAGCGGATCCATTAATCAATTGCGACATCACCGATTGCCGCTATATAAGGCTGAGCACGTAGTGGAGCGTAAAATTTAGCAGTGATACATGCAAGATCAAATTGTGGAGATATATTTAGCTTTGAAGCGAAGCACAAAAGTGCCAAATGCATAATTTTCATAAATTTTTTTTAACAAATAATGAATGTGAAATTAAAAATATGCTTTAGAAACTTAAAATTACTTCTTAAATTTTTTTTTTCAAAATTTCTAAAATTTGAGTTAGTGTTTTTTCCTTGTAAATACCTAATTTTTATACAAATATTTCAGGCTATTTTTGAGACTTTTTTTCAATTGATTCGCCTCCGCTCCACTATGTTTTCACCCTAACTGCTTTAGTAATTTTTTTTTTTTTGACTATTCGCACTTAATGCTTGCTTCACAACCGATATCTTACGAATGCGTGTACATTTGTATCTATATATTATTGATAATCATATCTTTGGAATTCCAAGGTGCCTACAATCACTACTGCCAATCAGTGTGGGCATTCACGATGCAGTACCTACATAAAAAAATGCAAAAATGCAAATAAAGGAGAGAAGAGTTATGAAAGTTAACAAACATACGTACATTTAAATAAAATATTTGAAATGTAAACATGAAATTTATTTTCAATCGCATTTTATCCCCTCTAAATCATTCATATTTCCGAATTTTTGCAGCTAACACCTTGTAGCGTTTATTCATAAATTGTGTTTATAGTGCGTGTAAATGCTCGCCGACACGCCTACTTGCATGGCTTGTTATAGCATGAGTATGTATTTTGGCCTAATTTGTTGTTGTTGTTTTTTTGTATACAGCTGTTATGAAGTAGATAATTAGTCAATGCTGATTATCAGTTATGTTGCCCAACATGCTAATAATTCGAAATCGAAGGTGGGGGGGGGAAATTGCACAAAAATTGGAAAGATAATTACAACAACAACAACAGCAATGTTTGAAAATCTCAAGGTTATGCCGCAGTCAGCTAAATATAATTAAATTATTGAATTATTTGTTTTTTCCTTTTTATTTTTTATTTTTTTATTTTTTTTATTTTTTACTTTTCTTTTATTTTTTTTTATTTATTTTATCTTTATTATTATTATTATTTTTTTCTTTTTTTTATATTTTTTTTAAACAATTTCATAATTCATCGTATCAAATCATTTCAGCTTAACTCGATTATGACTTATGTAGCTTTACTATTGCAGTTGCGTTCATTTTGTAACTGTATTTATTTATATTTGTATATTTTTTTTCATTATGATTATGCTTATTATTATTTTATCTTTTGTTATTATTATCGTTTTAATTTCTCTTTCGCATGCTTTTTTATTATGATTATGCGAAATCGCCGAGTCGACATACATATTTACATTGCCTGCCCTGAATGTGTGTGTGTGTTTGCATTGTGTTGGTCATTCGAGTGTTTTAATGCTGTTTTAAGGTGAGAGAGAGGAAGACGTCGGGCAATGTTGACTTTGTGGTAAGCGCTGAAGCGGGTTTTGCGGTTGGGCGTGCCGGCGATTACGTTAAGAGTCATTGTGTTTTTTTATGATATTAATTCTGTGGAAATATTAAGTTTGTTGTTGTTTCGTCTTCTACCATTGCTTTTGGCGCTTATTTGTTGTTTTTATTTGTTATGTTTTATTTGTTTGTTTGAACCTTCGAATTATTTGTGTATGTATGTATGTATGTATATTACTATTACTTTTGCCCACCGCTTACAGCAACATATTTAATTATTCGTACATATTTACTTATAACTGTTTCTTTTTTTGTTGTGTCACAAAATTTGACAATTTAATTTTGGCATTGTCACCTCCGCCACCTTTCTATGAGCACTTTCAATATGATTGCTTCAAAATTCGTTTTTTTGGGTTCCGGCACTATTGTCGCCATCATCGTCATTATTACTAATTCGGCATTAATTTTATATCCCGCACAGTGACCACTTTCAGTTTTGTTGGTGTCATTTTTTTTTAACATAAATAATTTGCAGAGATTTGAAAGCTAAGATTACTTAAGTCGGTCTTTTGTCTACAATTTAGGATTTAAAATTTTATACATTTATGTATTTTTTTAATTTCGAAAGATTTATTTGCAATATTTTGCATTCAAATGATAGAAAGAGCACATTTATAGGGTTGCCAATTTGGTTAGATTGAGCCATACTTTCAGTAAATTTTTAATTATGCTAGAGTTAAAATGTTTATACTTCTGTTCAAGTCAAGCTTTTGCGGGAAAAAGTTACTTACTTTGTGGATCTTCCGTTTCCACGACAGACAGGTCTGCGTAATCCGAACAGAACCGGATATTTTTCTGGCCAAGAACTGTCGAAATGGCAAAAAATTATTTGGGGAATTTTTTCTGCCGATACAACAATAACATATATGAACCACCCGGTAACGGTTGCTGGGTACTTGAAACAAGAGTTAACACTCTCGGCGTTCATAATTGTTAGATAGGCCATCTTCTCCAACTATATACCTGAAAAGGTCGAACGATCTGTTTAGAACCTTTTGTAAACAACTGTAATTTAGTCGCATTCCCTCCTTAAAAGTCTCATTGGCATAGAGTTTCTAAATTTTAGAAACAAAAAGCTTTGATGGACTTAATAATACATTTTCATGTCTCATTTCTAAAATTTCCCGTCCATTTCTTCGCTTTAATCAAAGCTTTGATTTGGTCCGTTTACTGACTGACTCATACTTATCTGTCGCCTAGAAAAGTTTTTGCTCAACTTTACTGCGTTTCATTGAAGCTAATTTTGCAATTTTCGACATAATTGCCTTTGTTGCTTTGCTCGTTGCAGTTCCGTTGATCAAAAGTGAGTCAAATTTCGTCACCGTTATGTGCTGATACGGCCGTTTAAGCGGTTTAAGATCTTAGTTTTCTACGATTTTTGCTCGAAATTGTGTTTTTGGAGCACAGTTTTGTATTGCTTTTGCTTATTTTAAGTTTACTTACTTTTTATTCCTTACATTTCTGGCGTGTTTCTCAATATGATTGTATCAATGTGCGTGTGTATTTATGTCTCTTAACTGTTTAGGAAGTCCCGCCTGCCGTATATGGCGCCTGCGATGGCGACAAGTGTGCTAGCGCTGTATCAATGTGACCGAAAAAGTAATAAAGTATAAAACTGTTAAAAGTGTTACGGTGTCCAAAATTAGTTTTAGGGCAAATGTTATGTGAGTATGTATGTATGCATGTATGCTTATACCCCTATTGGTAGTGCTGTTGACATGCTGTCATGCCCATTCTCAATAGAAATACTGTATACGTATGTGTTTGTATGTACATATGTATTTAAATACAATTGTAGATGTATATATTAATCATATATACTATGAGCATATGAATTTTTATTTCCTTTTCATGCTAGCAATTTTATTTGATTTACATTTTTTTATTTTCTCTCTGAAATTTCTCATTTGGGTTTTATTTTTATTTTTTTTTGTTTTTTTGTTTTTTATTTTTTTTGTTTTTGTTTTTATTTATTTATTTTTTTTTATTTTTGTTTTTATTTTTATTTTTATTACCCAGTTATTTCCCATATTTATTTGTATGGCAATTGCCGAAACATTAATCGTATATATTCGGTTTATGTCTTATTGCTCTTCACTTGTGGGTCTTTGCACTCTTCTTTTTTATTTTATATGCGCCATTTCCTGTTGTTCTTATTCTCTTGCGCTTATAAGGAAATGCTAATGTGTTTATATTATATTATTTTAATGAGTCCCGGCAATATTAATGTTGATATACCAAAAGTAATTCTTTTAGATTTTCAGAATTTTAACCCTTAATATCAGATTTTTGTATAACAAAATTTATTTATTTTTGTAATGTTTGTTGGTAAAGCTAATGACTGTTTTCATTCTCTTTAGTTTAGATTGTTCTTCGCTTAGTCTCTGATCTAAGAGAGTATTAATAATCAGTTTTGCTTCGTGTTAAAGTGTGATTTATATTCAAAATACTTTATTTATCACTATTAAATATATTATTAACAAGTATGGAAGGGCTAAGTTCGGGTGTAACCGAACAATGGATTTATTTAATTTTATAATTATAACACATAATTTGACTCACATATTCGGCATATACAGTTGAACTTCCATTACTCGAACTGTTCTAACTCGAAGTTCTCCATAATTCGAACTATTGAATTGGCAATAGAAGTCGAAATTCATACAAATTACCTTCTGTAACTCGGAAGTCTCTCTAACTCGAAGTTTTTTTGTGGATTATGGTGATTCGAGTTAGAGAAGTTGTATATGGTACAAAGTCCATTGAAAGCTGGAAAACCCAAATATTAGGTATGTGTTATATATTGGAGCTAGGGGAAGTTATGACCCGATTTTATTCATTTTTTGCACGGAGCCATAGTATTAGAAGAAACATTTTCTCTCTGAAAGTTCTGTTCCTATATCTTCACTAGTGCTTACTTTATATACTGCAAAGTAAACGATTCAGATTGACTTCGAAGTTCTGGTATATGGGAAGTAGACGTGGTTGTGATCCGATTTGGACGCTTCTTCTTGACTGGCGTTGACAGCGCTTACGCGTTATAGCCGAGTCCACAACAGCGCGCCACGCATCTCTCCTTTTGGCAGTTTGGCGCCAAATGGTAATGCCAAGTAAAGACAGGTCCTTCCCCACCTGGTCCTTCCATCGGAGTGAAGGTCTCCCTCTTCCTCGGCTTCCACCAGCGGGTACTGTATCGAAAACCGATTTGGACTATTTTCATAATATATCATTAGGAAGCCAGGAAGGTGTTATGAACCGAATTTCCCAAAAAAAATTACATCCAAATATGCCACTTCCTAGAACGATCCTTTGACCAAATTTCAATTTCATAGCTTAATTTATGCCTTAGTTATGGCTCTTTATATGTTTTCCGTTATCGCCATTCTGTATGCGTTGCAGTGGTCCGACTTCGCCCAACTTTGGACTTGACCAAGAAATACGTGTACTAAGTTTCATCAAGATATCTCAATTTGTACTCAAGTTACAGCTTGCAGGGACAGACAGACATCGGGCTTTCACCGTCACACTAATGATTTCGGTATACATAACCCTATATCTCACTCGTTTAGTTTTGGGATTTACAACAATGATGTGTGAACAAAACTATTATACTCTCTTAGCAACTTTGTTGCGAGAGTATACAAATTATTTTTAAATTAAATGTTTTGTATTACATAATCGAAATATTTGCAAAAAGCATCGTACGCTCACATATCGCAAATCTGCTGTTTCAATTATTGATGATATTGTGACGACACTAGATGTAATGCGGTTGTGGGTGGATGAGAGGCATCCATGACGAAATTTCCTATTCTCTTAATTATGACTAAATTTACTCAAAAAACAATTTTCTCATAATTTAATTACTCAATAGACTAAAAATAAAGTTTATTACAAAAAGTTGAAATCACATTACATGGTATGTGTGTATGTCTGAACATAATTGCCTTATATGTGTGGTCGCCCCTATGCTTCCATGGTGTGGTTGTGTGGCAAATGCGGTGAAGTGCGAATGTGATTATTCATTTGGCTTAGTCAGAAGTTTATTGATTAAATTTGCACCTACAGCTTCTAAGCGTATGCATACATACATACGTGTACCGTTGTATGCTTATTTTGCGGTTTTTGTGTTCTATGTATTGGCGCTGTTGAGTTTTAATCCGATTTGTTGGCATATTGCACTCTTCTATTTTTGTGATTTTTTATATTTATTTTTCATTTTACGCAGTCGATAAGCATTAGTGCTTTGTTGTTGTTGCTTATTTCTTGAGTCTGATGTCATTATCATTGATTGGACGATAAAAGCAGATTTGCGACATAATTCGCTTATCGCTGTGTGTTGAAGTGCATTGCACGACTGTGTTTTGTTGAGGGGGAGGGGTGCGGGGGAAAGCTGTGCTACTGATTATTAAATAAGTGAATGATTGTGTTAATTGGGAAGGTGCCTCTGCCCAGCTGGTTGATGTCCTCGTAAGAGTAAAGGCTGACATCACCGCAATCCAAGAAATGCGATGGACGGGACAAGGACGGAAGAAGGTGGGTCCTTGTGACATCTACTACAGCGGCCATATAAAGGAGCGCAAATTCGGTGTGGGATTCGTGGTGGGAGAGAGACTCCGTCGTCGAGTCCTGGCATTCACTCCGGTGGATGAACGTCTAGCCACAATCCGCATCAAAGCGAGGTTCTTCAACATATCGCTGATTTGCGCCCACGCCCCAACGGAAGAGAAGGACGATGTGACCAAAGATGCTTTCTATGAGCGCCTAGAACGCACCTATGAGCGCTGCCCCCGCCACGATGTAAAAGTCGTGCTTGGTGATTTTAACGCCAGGGTGGGTAAAGAAGGTGTCTTTGGCACAACAGTCGGAAAATTCAGCCTCCATGACGAAACATCACCAAACGGTCTGAGGCTGATCGACTTCGCCGGGGCCCGAAATATGGTCATCTGTAGCACTAGATTCCAGCATAAGAAAATCCATCAAGCTACTTGGCTGTCCCCGGATCGAATCACTCGCAACCAGATCGATCATGTTGTGATAGATGGACGACATGTCTCCAGTGTTTTTGATGTGCGTACGCTTCGTGGTCCCAACATCGACTCGGACCACTATCTTGTAGCAGCTAAGATACGCACCCGCCTCTGTGTAGAAAAGCGCACACGTCAACAAACACAAGGAAGGTTCGACATCGAGAAGCTGCAATCACAACCGACAGCCGAACGATTTTCTACTCGACTTGCACTCCTGCTCTCTGAGAGCACTCATCAGCATCTCGGTATAAGGGAGCTGTGGGACGGCATATCAAACTCCTTACGTACAGCTGCAACCGAAACCATTGGCTTTCGGAAAAGCCAAAAAAACAGCTGGTATGATGAGGATTGTCGTCTCGCAGTGGAGAGAAAACAGACTGCCTACCTCGCAATGTTGCGATCGACCGCAACACGAGCGGGATGGGAAAGATACCGAGAGCTGAAGAGGGAAGCGAGACGCATTTGCAGAAAAAGAAAGAAAGAGGCAGAAATGCGTGAGTATGAAGAGCTTGACAAGCTGGCCGACAGGGGTAATGCTCGAAAATTTTACGAAAAGATCCGGCGACTAACTGAAGGTTTCAAGACCGGAGCACACTCCTGTAGGACCCCCAGTGGTGATCTAGTGGTTGATGACCAGAGTATACTGTGTTTGTGGAGGGAACACTTCTCCAGCCTGCTGAATGGCAGTGAAAGTACAACACCAGGAGATGGCGAACCCGATTCCCCAATCGACGACGATGGAACAGATGTTCCATTGCCCGACCGTGAAGAAATTAGAATAGCAATTACCCGCTTGAAGAACAACAAGGCGGCGGGGGCCGATGGATTGCCGGCCGAGCTATTCAAATACGGCGGCGAAGAGCTGATAAGGTGCATGCATCAGCTTCTTTGCGAAATATGGTCGGAAGAAAGCATGCCCGACGATTGGAATCTCAGTGTACTCTGCCCAATCCACAAAAAGGGAGACCCCACAATCTGCGCCAACTATCGTGGGATAAGCCTCCTTAACATCGCTTATAAGGTTCTATCGAGCGTACTGTGTGAAAGACTAAAGCCCACCGTCAACAAACTGATTGGACCTTATCAGTGTGGCTTTAGACCTGGAAAATCAACAACTGACCAGATATTCACCATGCGCCAAATCTTGGAGAAGACCCGTGAAAAAAGGATCGACACACACCATCTATTTGTCGACTTTAAAGCTGCTTTCGACAGCACGAAAAGGAGCTGCCTTTATGCCGCGATGTCTGAATTTGGTATCCCCGCAAAACTAATACGGCTGTGTAAGTTGACGTTGAGCAACACCAAAAGCTCCGTCAGGATCGGGAAGGACCTCTCCGAGCCGTTCGATACCAAACGAGGTTTCAGACAAGGTGACTCGCTATCGTGCGACTTCTTTAACTTGATGCTGGAGAAAATTATAAGAGCTGCAGAGCTAAATAGAGAAGGTACAATCTTCTACAAGAGTGTACAGCTCCTGGCGTACGCCGATGATATTGATATCATCGGAAACAACACCCGCGCCGTTAGTTCTGCTTTTTCCCGCCTGGATAAGGAAGCGAAGCGAATGGGTCTGGTGGTGAACGAGGACAAGACGAAATATCTCCTGTCATCAAACAAACAGTCAGCGCATTCGCGTCTTGGCTCCCACGTCACTGTTGACAGTCATAACTTTGAAGTTGTAGATAATTTCGTATACCTAGGAACCAACATTAACACCGATAATAATGTCAGCCTTGAAATCCAACGCAGAATCACTCTTGCCAACAGGTGCTACTATGGACTGAGTAGGCAATTGAAAAGTAAAGTCCTCTCTCGACGAACAAAAACTAAACTCTACAAGTCCCTCATCATTCCCGTCCTACTTTATGGTGCAGAAGCGTGGACGGTGTCAACATCCGATGAGACGGCACTAGGAGTTTTCGAGAGAAAGGTTTTGCGGAAGATTTACGGTCCCTTAAACATTGGCAACGGCGAATACCGCAGAAGATGGAATGATGAGCTGTATGTGTTGTTCGACGACATAGACATAGTCCAGCGAATAAAAAGACAGTTGTTCGAATGGATGAAAGTGCCCCAGCTCTGAAAGTTTTCGATGCAGTACCCGCTGGTGGAAGCCGAGGAAGAGGGAGACCTCCACTCCGATGGAAGGACCAGGTGGAGAAGGACCTGTCTTCACTTGGTATTACCAATTGGCGCCAAACCGCCAAAAGGAGAGATGCGTGGCGCACTGTTGTGGACTCGGCTATAACCGCGTAAGCGGTTTCTACGCCAGTTAAGAAGAAGAAGAATGATTGTGTTAGACAAATTGACTTTTGAGTGAGATAAGAATTGGTTTAGAGACTTTTTCTAATGGTTTTGTTTTTAATATAAAAGAAATCGATTTACAAAGTAGTGAAATTTTTTCGAAATTAAAAATTTCGAATTTTTTTATAAATTTTTTCGAATTTGAAAACGGTTTTGAATTAATTTTATTATTTTTTTATTATTATAAAAAAAATCGGTTTACAGAGCAGTGAAATTTTTTCAAAATTAAAAATTTCGAATTCGAATTTTTTAGAAAATTTTTCGAATTCGAAAACTTTTTTGAATTAATTTTAAATTTTTTTTTTAATTTTTTTTTTTATTATTATAAAAAATATAATAATAAAAAAAATCGGTTTACAGAGTAGTGAAATTTTTTCAAAATTAAAAATTTCAAATTCGAATTTTTTAGAAAATTTTTCGAATTCGAAAAATGTTTTGAATTAATTTAATAATTTTTTGTTATTACTATAAAAAATCGACTTAAAGAAAAAAATACAAAATAATTTTATCGAATATAAACAAAATTTTATATTTTGTTCGCTACCGTATATTTTCATAATTTTCACCTTCTACACTCCTTCCACCAGGCCAGCATTCGTCTCGACGAGGCACCGGCAAAAATCAATCACATCAAAGACCAACAGGAACAATGTGAAGTGAAGCTGGAGAAGGAGCGTGACTCGCTCGCCGCACTCATGTTCGAGTTGATCACCAAAGAGGACGTCATCGTTCAAAGCATACGCGACTACGTGCTATACCAGCGTAACTACCATGAGCGTGCGCTGCAAAAGGTGAACTCATCGCTCGCCTCCATACAAGATATTATACAATCGACAGCGAAATCGCGTTTCGGCACCTCGCTAACCGAACACCTAGAGTCAACGAATCGTGAGATATCCTACATATTGGAGCTCTGCATTTGTTGTCTCATCGAGAACGGACTCTATGAGGAGGGTTTGCTGCGTGTGGGTTGTGCCAGCACAAAATTGCGACGCATGAAACATGCGCTCGAGGCACAATATGTGAAGACACCATTGCCGGTGGAGTATCAGGATCCGCATGTGATTGGTTCCATACTCAAGTTATATTTGCGTGAATTACCCGAACCGTTACTTACCTATAAATACTACAAAGACTTCATGAGCGCAACGGAATGTGGCAGTGAAGCGGAGCGTAAGGCCGCCATTAAGGCGACACTGGCCAAATTGCCGGCTGCGAATTATGCAAATTTGCGCTATCTGACGCGCTTCCTCTGGCTGGTCACACAGAATGTCGATCAGAACAAGATGAGCTCGCAGAATGTGGCGATTGTTATGTCGCCGAATATGTTGTGGCCGCGCATGGATAAAAGCAATCCGGCCGACTACCTTGGGCAGGTGAACAGTTCTTCGGCTGTTAATGTTATTGTGGAACTGTTGATTAGCCAGTGGGATTACTTCTTCGAAGGAGATGTAGACTTCTTTGTGACACTATCTCGAAATAAACTCTTTGTGGAAGGTAAAAGCAAATCTGGCTCGTCCAATGAAAATTTGGATCGGCATGACACGGGTGAGTGAAACGAACAAAGAAAGCGAAAGAGAGTGGGAGATAGAGAGAGTTAAGGGAAAGAGGAATAGGAACAAATATATAATTATATAATTTTTAATAGCATTTTCATTTTAATGTACTCTCATAATTTTCAGATTCACTTGAGAGTCCACGTTACGGTACCATACGTCGCCAAAAGGCTTGCGCCCCCTCACCGCCAAGCGCTGCCAAAGTAGTGGAGAAGATCCACACCAATCACGAGTCACATCGAAATGGCGTGAAAGAGCTCTTCCCGAATGCAACGGCAGCTACAACAACTACCACAATAACAAACGCCACAACAGCAGCTAATAATAACAACAATTATAATAATAACAATAATGGTAATAACAGTAATAGCACAGAGAAGCCAGAAAAGCCGCCATTACCAAAGTTGCCACAGTTCCAACAGCCACTGGCACAGCAAATGCCACCACCAGAGCCACCACAATCAGCCAAACCGGTGCCCATGACACGTACACAATTCTTCGGTTTGGATAACTTACCCTCACCGGTAGCGGATCGCAAGAGCACCGAGAGCATCGGATCGCTGGTCTTCAAACCAGATTTACCACAAAAACCAAAGATACCCAAACGACCAATGGTGTTAGGTCTAAGCGGCAGTGTCGGTGGCGGTGGTGGCAAAAGTGATGATGAGACAACGCCGACACAAGCACCAGCCAACGAAACTGGGAACGGCAGCATTGGCGCTAACGGTGTTAACAGTGCAGGTGTCGGCATTGTGTCACGCACGACTGAGAAGTTCATCGAGAAACTACGCAGCGACAATTGTGATAACGTTGTAGCGACGGCAACGCGTGAAAATCAACAAAATCAACACAATCAACGGCTATTGAGTTCGGAGCAGAATGCGAATATAAACAGCACTGCTGGCGTCGGCAGTCACAGCAATAGCAACAGCAATAGAAATAGCATTGCCAGTGTCTACAGTCTCGGTGGTGGTGGTGGTGGTGGTGGTCACTCACGTTCGAATTCGAATACGAATGCCAATATTTTTGTGCCACCACAATTACAACAACAAACGGAGACGACGATAACTGCTGCCACGCCATCGTCGACTGCGGCATCGGCGTCAGTGTCGGCAACGTCAACAGTGAGCACGGCACAAGCGCAGACACAGACACCGGCGCCGATAACACGCAACACACCCACAACACCCGTTTCGCCGCACATGATATTGACGAAGCGGCCCACGGTGCCGGCGCCACCACCCCCTTCGGTGGTGAAAAAGCAATCAGATTAAGTGCGCACGTAACGGCGTTGTGTTGTAAGCATTTGTATTTGTTTGTAGCGCACACACGCACACTAACCACACACACTAATAGAGAACTAAACTGTAAGAATTGTAAGAATTTGTATTGTAAATAGTGCGTTGCGTTTGCTTTGACGGTGCAAACAATGTTGAAACTGTGTAACGGTGAAATGTGTTCGAGTTCGAGTTCGAAACCAACAAACAGACCCTACGAGTATTTTTCTAATAAAAATTGAATTTTACATTCAAGTATGTATTTTTTGGCTATAAACTATTTGCAGTAAAAATATTGCAATAAAAAATATTGTATTATTTTATGTCTACAGGTGCGAGGAAAAATATTGCAAGGCGTTAAAAAATATTTGTTTGTTTTTACTTTCTTAAAGTTGTGTATTATTTTGTATTTTTTTTCTTTTATTCTTATACATTTTTATTTTTAACAATTGATTTACTGCTATAATAATAATAAAATATGCATTTAATTTATTATTTAATACAAAATATTGTTTAACTTTATAATGCTAATTGCATGGTTATCAGAAATATACGGTTTTTATTAAGTTGTTTTTACATAAAAATTAAAAAAAAAATAATATTGAGAAGTTCATTAAAAACATTAAAGAAATAAAATGTTTAATTAATAAATATTATTAAAATATAAATACCTAAAATATAAAAAATCCTATCCAAAAAAAACAAAATATTTTTAAGTCAAAAATAATGTAAAACATTTTTAAATCGGTTTTTTTTTTATTTTATAGTTTATTGTTGAATATTCCTATATTTACCTTAAAAAATATATTTTTATAAAGTTCTGTATTGTTTTTTCAACTGACTAGCAAAAAAAATTTAAAGAAAATTAATTATATCTAAACTTATTGCATGAAGATTGCGATTGAAAAACCACACAAGTCTTTTGAAACTGAGAAAAAGCGATTGCATGTGGTTAAATTTGTACTTTTTTGAAACATTTGTTGTTGTTTCATATTGTTAAAGCGGCTCCTGAATAAAATAATTGTTATATATTTGTTAAATTGAATTAAATTAGAGAATAGTTGACTAAAGGTCGGAAAATTTTGTTAAATAATATTTTATTTTATAAAATCTATATTCTAAATCAAGTGTAGTGTAGTTTTTTCAGGTTTCGATACCTTGAAAAGTTATAAAAAAGGTATGCAGAAGAAAATGGTTAACATTACTGCTCATAACAACAAAAACAACAACATTTTTTTTATAAAACCGAGGAACTTAATTTTTTTTAATTTTCAAATTATTCTGATCTCTCAAAGTTTTGAAATATGTTTGTAATAAATTTGAAAAATTATATTTAATTAATTAATTAATTTTTAATTAATTTCAATAGCGTTTTTCGAGTGTGTATTTAAAAAAAAATAAGATATCGATATTTATCTAATTTAAAGTGTCTACTATTGTACAAAAGTTGCAGTTATCAACATATTTTTATGAATAAATTTAATTTATATTTGTCTGAATTTCGAAAAAAATTAAATGATATTTATTTTTTTTTCAATTAATAAAAATATTCGCGTACCCTACTACTGGGTTTCTTATAAAAAATTGTGTATTTCTCAGTTGTATGCTTTATTATTAAATATATCCGCTTATACCCAGCTTATATACTTAATTGGCAAATGTATATCAGGATTTATTATACACTGCTCTCTATTAAATACATAACACAAATAATTTTTCTCATACTATATGACAGAATAAAATAATAATAATTACTAAATATGTATTTCAAAGTAGCAAATATGATTTTATAAAATACAATTTAATTGAATATTTTCTGTATATAATACTAAACAATAATAATAGATATCAAATATAAAAAAATGTAATAAAATATATTATTTTATTTTTATTATTTATAGAACATTAATTTGATAAAACAAAAATTTAACAAATGTAAAAATAATGTATTTACTGTTTATATTTATTATAGTTTTTAATTATTACGTGCTGTATTATTATTTATTTTATCATTTATGATCGTATTATTTTCATTTTTTAACTATTTTTATTTATTTAACTGCATGACTCCAACACTTTTCCCTACACAGTTCCAACCACGCCACAAGCCAACAATGATAGTTAAAAAAAAAAAACAAATGTATATGTATGAAAAACGCCTGTATACCTCCACGAAAATGGCACAGCTCAGGTTAAATGAACTCAGCCGGCGACAGTCGCTGATGTTTGTGAATGTTGAAGTGCGCAAGTTTTATTGCGTCGAGAAAATGCAATGCTTTCATTATGCAAAACAATTAAGACGCACGCAAAGATGAACCAATCAAGTGGATGGTTATAGAGAGTCGAATAAAGAATACAGAAAGATTATTATAAGAAATTTAGAAATTATGTAACTTAAAAGACGATTGAAACAAGTATACACAACGCACAAGAGTGAGGAAAGAAAATACAAATTGTACTCGTACTGATAACTCAATACACTAACTAAATTGTTGTAAAATATTAAAAAAGAAATGTGTCAATGTGCATATGTGCGCTTGCGTGTGTGCGCGCTATTTTTATAGGCTGAGAAAAAAGCTATTGTTCTAAATTGATACTGCATATCGTCTATATATAACTACTATAATTCGTTTAACTTATGTAAATGCTTAGTAGTAAAGCAGGAAAAATGATTTTGTGAAAGAACCAAATACATACTTATATGTATGTATTTAGAAATGCATAAATAAAAGTAAATTTCAATACTGGGTTTGCAGTTCAATTGCATTTGTTGTTAAAATAATTGATAAATGTATTTAAAAAAAAATGAAATTTTGTAACTCAACTGTAATGTATATTCTTTATACATATATACTCTGCATGTACATACATATATATTTGTGCATACAAAGATATGGTGGTTTAAATGTAATCGTATTGTATGGTAATTGAAATGTAATTGTAATCCTAATCTCAAAATGTAACTGCTTGCTTATGCAGCGCCCAGTCGCATGCTGAGACTATGGTTTTGTTTTTGGTTTTTTGTATGCATTTGCATTTGCAATGTCGTCGGCATTGTGTTGTAGTTGTAGTTGTAGTCATTGATAAAATTGTATGAACTGGTGCGCATGCGTCTGTGCTCATATTTTATATGAGCTGACTGCTTTGAGTAGTGAAATATTGTGTGTACAATTCAGAAATGCATACATGCATGTAATAAATGTTACGAGTATATATACATAAGTATATATATAACAAAATTAAAATATAGCATTAAATAAATGAGCGCAAAAATGAAAAAAAAATATAGTTTATATACTTGTATTGTACTAATAGAAAGATTATGGCTCTGTAGAACTACAGTACTACAAACATACATATACTTATAAAACTAAAATATATACTATATTTGTAAGTGTAAAAGTCAAACTCAACAGAAAAATTGTTAGTCAGCCAATATTTTCTTGTAGCAATTTTGCAAATTCATTGCAAATTAAATATTTAATTTAGCAAAGACAGTTTTGCAGTTGTATTACATACATACTCTTTAAAAATTATGCAAATAAAAAAAATAATAAAAATTGCATTTAATGCACCTAATAATAGTATGGAAATTAATTTTTGTGGAACATGTTTTTTTGTGGAACTTATTGTGTGCCAAAAAAGTAATTGTTATGACACGTTCGTAAAACATTCGAATCCAAGTATAAGGGTCATATCTATGTATATAAATGAACGATTAAATTCGATATAACCGAAATTTTGTGTTGTTCCATGACCTGATAGACCCCAATATAATAGAAGATGTTTCTATTTTTTAAGCGCAATTATTATTTCGTGAGCTATAGTGCTTTATAGAGTCTATGCCATATGACCTTAGTATTTCTTGTCATTTTGTTTCTTCACCTTCCTTAATCAAATCTTCTAGTTCATTCAGTTTGAAGTTGAAAGAGCCTATTGTAAGATTTCATGGTAGGTTCAGAGGAAGCAAATGTTGCTTGGTCGTCTAGTTGAAGTCGTCTGATGCGATAATCAGTCTACAGATACTAGTGAGAAAAATTATATATCATATGAGAAGAGCTCATCTTAGATACAAGAACCTCGGAGGACGCAAAACGGTAATATTTACACTTTCAATGAGAATCTGCGGCAATTTCCATGAGAATTGGTCTTACAGACATAGAAGACATCGGAAAGTAAATAATATTAGACCATAGCATGGTCAATAGTGACAGATATGTCACGTTCACTCTACTTCTGGAACAGGAATGATATTTTATTATAATAAGAACGAAGAACATTGATATACATATGTACTGTGTAATATTGAAAGTGAAAACTTTAGAAGTTCGACTTACCTTCCAGACTCAACATTTGTTCAGAGAGAACTTCTAATCTTATGATATTCCATGCTAGCCCAACGTTGAGACGGTTACAAGTATGACATAACTGACAGTGTTTTGACCCCACTCTCTTTAGAATATCTTAATTATATATACCAGTTGACAACGTGACTACCCAACTCAACATATTGTACGCCTTCGCCCGTGACTGACCGATTACCCACATCTGCATGTACATACATATGTTAGTATATAGTAAGATTATTTCTTGATTTGTTTTTCACTTTCTATTATTTGAAAATATGTAGTCATAGGAAATCAATAGAATCAACTCGGAAGCCATAGACATTTCCCAGTGTTTCTGTGTGTGTGTGTAGGTGACCCAAAAAATGCGCGGCTCAGCTCAAGTACTCATGGCAATGTAGCATAATGCAATTTAGAATTCAGTTGGCGACCACTGAGCGTCGAGGTTGGAACTTTTTCGCGACAATTTGTGGCCTGAACAGGCTGCGAAATTGTTGTTCCTTGATCTATATAAAATCGGTACTCCAAACAGCAGTCAGTTGTCAGTGGCAAGTGAAGGAAGTGCTTTCGAAATGAAGCCTAAGAAAGGCGCGTTTGCCAACTCCTCATCGGGTTATGGCAAATCGCGGAATAGCTATCGCAATAATGCTGGCAAGCAGGAGGAAGCCGACGCCAAGCTAGAGGTGAAACTCAAGGCAGACAAGGCCCAGGAGTTGCACTCGGAGAAAGATCTAAACTCTGGTTTTGGCGATTACTTGCGTTCGCCGGAAGGTATGCTACATATAAATACTTTTCACAATATGACAAAAAATATTTGAAGAGATTTTTGGGTAACAAGAAGACTAAAATTATTATAAATACAGTTTCAAAAGGGATCTCAAATGAAAAAAAAACATTAATTAAAATCATATATAAAAGGTTGAAAGATCGGGAGATATACATATAAGTAAAGCTTCGTTCGAACGAGGTATGGTAATCGAATTATAGTTATATGGAAGAAGACTGCGTTTCTCCTTTAAATTTTTATACTCTCGCAACATGTTGCACAGAGTATTATAGTTTTGTTCACATAACAGTTGTTTGTGTCACCAAGAAATAAAAGAGTTAGATATGGGGTTATATATATATAAATGATCAGGATGACGAGTGGATTTGAAATCCGGATGTCTGTCCGTCCGTCTGTCCGTGCAAGCGATAACTTGAGTAAAAATTAAGATATCTTAATGTAACTTGGAACACATATTCCTTGGCACCCTGAGGAGGTTGCTTTCGAAAATGGGCAAAATCGGTCCACTGCCACGCCGAAAAAATGGCGGAAACTGAAAACCTATACAGTGTCATAACTAAGCCATAAATAAAGTTATTAAAATAAAATTTGGAACACAGATTCGCATTAGAGAGGGGCACATTTGGATGTAATTTTTTTGAAGAAGTGGGAGTGGCCCCGCCTCAAATAGGTGTTTTGTATTTATCTCGCAAATCAATAAAGCTTTATAATCCAAACTTTCTGCAGTCGTTTCTTTTAGCTACTTCTTAATGCAGTCCAAAAATGAAAGAAATCGGATAATAACCACGCCCACCTCCCATACAAAGGTTAGGTTGAAAATTACTAAAAGTGGGTTAACTCTCTAAGGAAAAACGTCAGAAACACTAAATTTCACATAAGCAATGGCAGATAGAAGCTGCACTGACATTTTTTTATATATATATATATATTTGGCGTAGGAACCGCTTTAAGCGTTGCAACCGTTTAGCCGGTTATAGCCGAATCGACGACAGTGCGCCACCTCTCTCTCTCCTTCGCAGTTCGGCGCCAGTTGGAGATCCCAAGCTTAACCAGGTCGCTCTCCACCTGGTCCCTCCAACGGAGTGGAGGCCTTCCCCTTCCTCGGCTTCCTCCGGCGGGTACTGCATCGAACACTTTCAGTGCTGGAGTGTTTTCGTCCATTCGGACAACATGACCTAGCCAGCGTAGCCGCTGTCTTTTTATTCGCTGAACTATGTCAATGTCGTCGTATAACTCGTACAGCTCATCGTTCCATCGTCTGCGGTATTCGCCGTTGCCAATGTTCTGAGGACCATAAATCTTGCGCAAAATTTTCCTCTCGAAAACTCCTAGTGTGGTCTCATCTGATGTTGACATCGTCCAAGCTTCTGCACCGTAGAGCAGGACGGGAATGATAAGCGACTTGTAGAGCTTGATTTTGGTTCGTCGAGAGAGGACTTTACTGTTCAATTGCCTACTCAGTCCAAAGTAGCACCTGTTGGCAAGAGTTATTCTGCGCTGGATTTCGAGGCTGACATTGTTCATGTTGTTGATGCTGGTTCCCAGGTATACGAAATTATCTACGACCTCGAAGTTATGACTGTCAACAGTGACGTGGGAGCCAAGACGCGAATGCGCCGACTGTTTGCTTGATGACAGGAGATATTTCGTCTTGTCCTCATTCACCTCCAGACCCATTCGCTTCGCCTCCTTATCCATGCGGGAAAAAGCAGAACAAACGGCGCGGTTGTTGCTTCCGATGATATCAATATCATCGGCGTACGCCAGGAGCTGTACACTCTTGTAGAAGATTGTACCTTCTCGGTTTAGCTCTGCAGCTCTTATAATTTTTTCCAGCATCAGGTTAAAGAAGTCGCACGATAGTGAGTCACCTTGTCTGAAACCTCGTTTGGTATCGAACGGCTCGGAGAGGTCTTTTCCAATCATGACGGAGCTTTTGGTGTTGCTCAGCGTCAATTTACACAGCCGTATTAGTTTTGCGGGGATACCAAATTCAGACATCGCGGCGTAAAGGCAGCTGTGTCTGTCGAAAGCAGCTTTAAAATCGACAAAAAGGTGGTGTGTGTCGATCCTTTTTTCACGGGTCTTTTCCAAGATTTGGCGCATGGTGAATATCTGGTCCATTGTGGATTTTCCAGGTCTAAAGCCACACTGAGATTTTTTTTACAAAATGGAAAATGGGCCGGGCATCGCCCACTTATGGGTCAAAAACCATATCTCAGGAACTACTCGATCGATTTCAATGAAAAATAATCAAAAATTATCTTATTTTTTCAACATGGTGATTTTAATCGTATGAAATAATTAAAAAAAGTTTAAAAGTATTAATTTATAATTAATAGGTATTATTATATATTTTTGTGTCTCTTTTAGCCGTGGAAATTATGAAGCTCTTTGTTTTCGCCAACACCATCATGCTGATTGTTACAATGGCCTGGCCGAATTTAAAAGAACAATACTACATGTTGAGAGAATGGTTGGAGTCTTTCCAAGTGGCGCAGTAATTTGTGTAAGAGAGGAAAAAAAACTTTCAAAATATTTAAAATGCGAAATTAAACTAAAACAAAATAATTAAAAGGATATATTTAATAACCATAAATGTTAAAAGAAAACGAAGGTGAAGCAAGCAAATATTATAACTGTTTAACAACATATACATATATTATATTACAAACTATATATAACACATAAAAGGCTTTGAAAATGGTCGGACCCTTCATGCAGGGTGTGCTTCTCATGGGCATTATCTATTGGTACACCAAGGGTATGCTCTCGTTGATCAACGATTACTATCGCAGCGAAATTCAACGTAAAATGCAAATTGACGAACCGTTGAATGAAACGAGCGATTTCATTTATGTCGATCAAATAGTCGAACATCATTTGGCGAAGCTGAACGAGGGGGAGCAACAACAAACAGTTGGGGAAATAACAGAAGAGTTGGAAATCAATGTTAGTAATGAAGTAGAAATGGAAAAACAAATAATTTATTATGAAGACGTGGATACAAGACATGTCTGCAGACGTGCGCAACGTCTGGAAGAGTTCTTTAGATTAGTGAAAGTAACAAAAAATATTTGTTGGTTAAATGAGACGATATGGGCGACGAAGATATGAGGTTACCACAATATGCAAAAAAAAAAAAAAATACATATATTACATAATCTACTATATACATATATACTGAGAAGCGCTTAAATGTTGGCTTATATAAATGTCTATTCAAGAATATATTACAAAACTAAACAAAATAATAATCAAAACTAAAAATGTGAAACACAGTGGCAACTCAATGCGCTGTTGATATCATTAAAAATATATATACAAATATACAAAATATTACATATTTACTCAAACACTATATAACTATGTATAACGGTGTTTCAAATGCCATATGCAAATGGCGAGTTTTGCGAAAAGCATTCAATTATAAGCTTATGCAACTTCTCCAATACATATGCACGCTTTATACTCTACACATATTATAATCTATAATCTATAATCTATAATCTATATTCTTATTGCTTATTGCTTATTACACAAGATATATTTCTATTGATATTAATGCTTACAATTTCCCATCAACGTTCCATGGATATGAAACAACTTTGCTAAGAACTCAAATGATGTTTACGAATATACACTTAATAAATATACTATATCTAAATATAAAATATAAAGAAAATAATTAATAAAAAAAAGAATTACAGTTATTCATATATGTAAACGTAGTTTAGATCTGTGAGCTTGGTATGCATAACTAAATGACGTGAGCAGCTTGAATAAAATTTCCGTATCCTGTACATCGTTCTACATAAAAAAAATATTCGTGTTCACTAATTTGAAAAATTATTACTATTGTAGATTTTTTTTGAGAGTTAGAAGAGTTTCCTACTTATTTCACAAAGAGAACTGGTGGGTATGGTAATTATATTTAAATTATATTTTAAGGTAATATGAAATTATGAGATTACAGGTATTCTAATGGAATCGAAAAAGACTCTCAAAATACTATATAACCACTGTCTAGCAAAACAAATAGACATGGCAACATTAATGTCTCCTAATTTCATTTGCTCAGTTATTATTCGTTTCCATATCAACATTGTGCTGCTTCAAACCGACTCAAGTCAGTTAGTTTATTCAGCCACTCAATGTGAGAAAACAGATTTTTCATTATTTTTCAATATTACAAAAAAAAATATTTTTTGCTTAAATATAAAATAATTTTGAATAAAACACAATCAAATGGCTAACTCGGAAGCTTGGGAATCTTGGTAATTTAATGCAGTACCGTTTTAATTAATTTTATTCGAAGCATTATTTGTGTAATTTTTTTCCAGCTTATGGGCGACTTACTCTTCTCCATATTCACTAATCAGCATCGGTATGGAGGCTTTGGCGACGCTACACGATCACACTATACATTTCACCGACCTGAAGACGCGCAACAAATTGTATTACACCATTGATAATCCGGGTGTGGGATTGGGTGCACGCAATCTCGCTGGACACTTCTCGCTGCCGATGTTCGCATATTCAGAGACGGTTCTACGGCCAACCATACACATTGTTCGCTATCCGGATATGCACAAGCTGTTGCAATTACGCTGTATGTATGAAGACATATTTAGGACTCCACTTTTTTGCTATTCGAAGTTATAAACACCTAAATCTGTTGAGAAAGTGTTTCTGCGTGGGATTTCACCCGGTTTCCTAAGCATACGAAACATTTACAGCCTTCGATACTTTTTCAACATCAGTGAATTAGCTTGAAATATTAACTTTAAATAATTCAGATCATGATCGTGTCTACAACTAGTCCTTAAGTAATTTTAGACGACCATAGAATGAGTCCAAATCGGACGAGGCTCAGCACTGTGCTATCCGATCGTACTTAATTTTAGCTTGCTTGATCACTTCAGTTCAGTGGCTTGGTGATCTGATTCGGATATTCCTAATAGACAAAAATTCGTAACCTTTAAACTCTCGGTAAACTATATGGCAGGACTAAGGAACGTGAAGTCGTTTTATTACGGTGAACTTATTTTGAAGGGGAACTGTCTATTATCAAGTATATAACCATACTTTTTTATTAGCGTAAGCCAAGAATTTTGAAATGGTTATAATTATTATACTCTCGCAACAAAGTTGCTACGAGAGTATTATAGTTTTGTCCACATAACGGTTGGTTGTAAGTCCTAAAACTAAACGAGTTAGAGATAGGGTTATATATATCAAAATGAAATGAACTACTAAAAGTGGGTTAACTCACTAACGAGAAACGAAATGGCAGATGGAAGCTGCACTCAGCTTTTTTTACAAAATGGAAAATGGGTGTGGCATTGCCCACTTATGGGTCAAAAACCATATCTCAAGAACTACTCGAACGATTTCATTGAAACTTGGTTTGTAATAGTTTCCTTACATCCCAATGATATGTTGTGAAAATAGGCCAAATCGCTTCACAACCACGCCTACTTACTATATACCAGAATTTTGAAGACGATCTGAATCGTTTACTTTACAATATATAAAGTAAGCACTAGTGAAGATATCGATGCAGAACTTTGCACAAATATTACGTTTATAGTGTGGCTGGCCCTTTCTAAAAATCGCCGAAATCGGACCATAGGTTTTCAAGGCCTCATATATTGAACATGAGGACCTCGGTGCTTCTAACCTAATATTAAGGTTTCCAACTTTCAATGGGTGAATATGTGGGTCAAATTGTGTATTATATAATATTAATAAAGTTAAATAAAAAAATTGCGAGAGTATAAAATGTTCGGTTACACCCGAACTTAGCCCTTCCTTACTTGTTATTTTTGGCTTTCGAAAGTCTGGTTTAAGTGATATCACTATAGGCGGTGTTTTAGTGAAGGAAAAACGTTGCAGACTTCTGCTCTCTATATTTAAGTATACTCTACTGTTGATTGTGTTATCCCTAGTATTAGAGTACCCTGGATAGTGAAATTATTCTTTTATATTTCTTCATTGGCACTAATAGTTTGATATGGATTCTTAGCTAAAGTTCAATTTTTCTATTTGATAATAGGCAACAACGTCGTTAGCTATGTGGATATGGTTTTCTCCAACTATGATCTGCTTATCGCTCTAAGTGGATATCCGGATTACTCATTTCGTATTTGGAATTGTCGTACCGGCAATTTATTGGTAGAGCTCGCAACGGGTATTAAATGCTCAGTACACTCATTGTACTGCTCCAGCCGCACTTGGCCGATGATCATGCAATACTCGAAGTTTCAAAAATCGATAGTCTTCTGGGAAATGCATTATACCGCCGAGGCCATGGTACTGCATGAGATATCGCGAATTCAGTTACCTAAATCGCATTTGTTGAGCACACAATTCGCTATGTGTTCGCAAGACGATGTCATGTATGTGGTGAATGACTTCGGTATTGTGTTCAGTGTAAGTTATGGACACTCTTACTATTTACTAGACAAAATTATTATTTCAATTTACAGGTAGAGGTCGCACAATTTTACTTGTCACGCCAGTGGGGCACCACATTCTCACAACATGAACAGCCACAGCCGTACTGTATATTTCCGCACAAACAGGGTCTCATAGTGTCCAATGCCACCAGTGCCACGTTGATAACACGCAAACGTAACAACTGGGCGGTGGAGTGGGTGTTGAAGGATACTCAGGTGCCGATTGTGAAGATTGTTTCGAACTTTGCTGGCGAGGCGTACGTTACCGACGATGTGGGCTCACTGTATCAACTGCAGGCGAGCAATTACTACGGCAAACTAATCGAGTTTTCCGTCTCGAACTATACGGTGGAGGACTTTACTATATTGCGTGGCTTGAAGGAAGAGAATCTACTCATACTCACACGTGCCAGCATGCTGTATGCTCTCGAAATCAGCCGTAATATCAAATATTCATCGTTACCTATACCGAATGGCTGCTGCATTGCCACACACAACACGTCGCCATTCGCAGCTGTCGGCACGACAGATGGTAAAGTGTACTTTTTGTCGTTCGAGAAGATACGCGCACCCACTATTTTACATATCATGGATATCGATAAACACGGTATCTCAGAGATGTATTTGGCAAATCAAACCGGTTTAATTAAAACCATGCAGAACGAATACAAAGAGATGGTGGTGGACTTTAAGTCTGAACGTTTTGTTATCGTCGTACCGTTACTAAGTCGCACGCAAAAACATATGCTCCATTTCTACCTGATCGATCAGAATCATGCCTTGTCGTTTTTATCACAAGATGAATTGAAAGAAACTGATATTCCGTATGCGGATGAACTGTGGATCAACGCTTGGATCGCGGAGAAACGTGTTGTCAATCGGCGCATATATAAGTTGGAGAAGAAATATCGCAGCATTACGCTGTTGGATGTCTCTCATAAAGATCATGTGGAACTTATTGCTTTACCGATGGACAGTTTCACGTTAGATATTTATTTTATACAGCATATGGAAAAAGTTATGTTAATGCGGACTCTAAATACTTTGCATATGGCATATATTTCGGGTGTGGCGGGTTCAAATCATATCATAACTTATGATGTCAGCACCCTAATGATACACTTCCGTCATCATAAGCGTTCCACAAAACCGTATCTAGTGTGCCGAAAACTGTATTCTAGTTATTCACATCGCCTCATTAAACACATAAAAGAAATTTATAACAGCAAGTGAGTTTGAGAGATTTCTTTATTTAATAAAGATTTTGAGCTGAATTTGAATTTTTTTAAATTCTGAATTGAATTAAATAATCTTCGATTTTATAAGCTCCTAACATATTCTTCCATAGAATGTAAACACAGATCTATTTCTTTACATAATTTTCCAGATATCTTGCAGTTTTACTGGAATCTGGCTGTTTAAAGATTTCTCGTCTCCCACTGCTCGCCGATAATCTACGCGAGAATACCGATTTACTCGATACACCAGAAGAGGTCGAGTTGGATCAAGAAGTTGAAACACCATCAACGGCATCGTTTACGAAGCATGTGATTTCAAAGGAAAGTTATGATCGGCGCGCTGATATTGAGCGTCGTCTAGCTCTATTAGAGGCTGAGGTGCGTGCGCTCATCGACTACGATATCGCCGTGACGGGTAAAACTCAGGGTATTTATCGCAAATTTTGCCTCAACTACGCCTGGTTGAATCAATTAAATACGGAGGCACGTAAAGTGTGCGAAATGGAACACGACTCACTTATGGAGAGCATTTTGGATAAGAGTCGCATACGTGATTGGATAATGAGTATGATTACGCAAAATACATTGAAGATTAGCACGAAAGTTCGTGCAATCTTTGCGAACAATGCTTTCGAGAACTATTCGTTAAGCAAAATAGAAAAAGAAATGTCGGACTTTTTTGACTTATATCGTTTTCAAGACTTCGAACCAGTCGAAGAGGAGGAAGAAATCGATGAAAATGCAAACCAAAAAGAAATGATCGGCGCTGCTAGTGTTTTGTTTCCTCCAACTGGTGATGAAGTTGAGGCTGAAGTTGAAGAATGTGCGGTCGTGAAGAAGAAACGTAAACTGTATCAAATTGTGGGTAATGTCTTTGAGCATCTAATGTCGGAGGATTTTCAAATGCAAGACATAACTTGGGTTACCGCGAACCAGATGTGTAATCATGATATTAAATTTAAGGTGAATATTAATCTAATTGTCTTTTGGGACTCGATTCAAATATAATAAAATTATTAAAATTGTCTTTTAGATTATTTTGGATATACCGTTACGTGAAGAGTTCAATAAATTGTTTGAGCAAGAAAAACAATATAAAGAAGAAATCATGAATAGTATACTGAGAACAAATGCGTCTCTGACTCACATATATAATGATATGAATATTATGCTCACCTTATTGGGCATGAAGACATTCACGCCGGACCAGTTATCGGTTCCAGTACTAATGAAGGATGAGGTTTTGGAACGTATAATCACGGTAAGAAAATGATAGGTAGTGATTTCGAATGATAGATAAATACATAATCTAAGCTGAGGTGCTGACTACTCCTTGTGGGCTACTTAGTACTATTAGTATACCCATTCACCCTTTAGGTTGATGACTCTGAGATCAAAGCGATCAATCGACGCGCCAAAAAGGCGGTGGTTAGCGATCAGAAACGTGGACGTATGCTACTGTGGTCAATTGATTTTTGGATACGTGCATTAAATACCATGATGGATGGTGTGTTGGAGAAGTTGTGGGAAGAGGAGATCAAGAAGACGCCGCCGGAGCCAGAGTTCATGTCGAAACGACAACCTCACGAATACACCTTGGATGATCAAAAGCTCTTGCGTATATATGAGGAAACTCTGCGTATATTGCAAGAAGATCGCAATAAATACTTGCGTATACTCAATGTGAACGAGCGCAAGACGCACGAATTGAAGAAAAACTATATTCAGAAATTTAATGAACGTTGCGCTCAAACAGCCATACTAAAGCTGAAATATGATTTTGCTTTGAAACATTTTCGTGTGCGATTACTGGGTTTGAAGGTATCATTCTATCAGCGTGTTAACTTGCGTAATTCCATTGCAGAATTGAGGTTAGTAAGTCATCACTTTTAAAGTATAGAACTTTCTCACTTCCAACGTATATTATAGAGTTGAAACCGAAAAGGCCAATGAATATACCAATCGTTATGTGAAACTGATTGAATTTTCCGAAAAATCTATCGCAGACATCAAACAGGATATGGAGGCCTTGAACACACGCGACAAGTTTATTGAACGACAATTTAAGGGCAACTTTTTAGCCAATGTACCGACTTTTACGCATGAATTGAATAAACTGTTTAGGCGGCGCCCGAAAATGCAGCAGCGTTCCTTTCAATCAGCGCTGGTGTGTAACGAAGTCGCTGCACGTTTGGTCCACAAGAGCCGTTTAACGTTTCCCTTACCCGTCGAAGTGCAGGAGTATTTTACTAATTTACAAACTCTAGACGATATACAAAATGCACCACACCAACTGGAATCAAAGCTTTGGGATCAATTTGTGCGCTTGCGACGCCAAAAAACCGAAAATGAACTGAAGATCAAGGGTCAAGGCTTTCATTTGACCGATTCACAGGACAAATTAAATAATTCGATAACGGATTTGAATAATTTGAGAGGTCTCAAACAACAGATGATGTCGGAAACGGATCGTCTATCGGGACAGTATGTGAGTATGAGTAGTTTGAGGTTAAGACATTCCAATAGTGTGATAACACCCTACTCTACTTGTCAGGAGAGTTTTCATACGATATCGTATATCGTTATTTCTCTGATATACATATTATATATATTTATATTATAGTTCACCATCGTACAAAACCAACGCCTGGAATTGGTGTTACCTTTGGGTCAGGTTGAAACCTCTATTGGTGGTTCCATGAAGAATTTACAAAACTGCATACTTATGAATATTGACGATATAAATGACGTAAATAATCTAATCAAGGTAAGAATGCGGTTAGGGTTTTGGAAAAATAGGGTTTGAAAAATTATTAAAATTAATATTTTCCGAAATTTTTATAGAAAGCTGGTGCTAAAAAATTACGCACCATGCAACGTTTAGCCGTATTTCGACGTCAGGTGCTCTACAAAGAATGGGAGCACAAAATGTATCGCGCAAATATTGATTATCTCAAGTACATGTTGGAAGTTATAGAGAAGTGTAAGGTGGGCTTTAAGGTTTTCTTAAAGAACTTAGGAGTTTTGGCATAATTGTACAACCAATTTTTTAAGGTTACCGCTGAATTTCTACAATTGTTGCGAAAATGGAAGAAAGTTAAAGAGGAGCGCATCAAATTATCCCGAATAGGTAGTATCGAGCAGTTGATTGAGCAGCGTGTTGCGGCTTATCGTAAAAACTTGGACCGCGTGTAAGTTCGAAAGTTCTTATAAAAGTATTTTGTAAATATCTAAAAATTAGTGTGTACCGAAATCGACGTAAACAGAATATGTATGTATGTATGTATGTGATTGGCGTTGCAACCGTATATCGTCGTATAACTCGTACAGCTCATCGTTCCATCGTCTGGGGTATTCGCCGTTGCCAATGTTCTGAGGACCATACATCTTGCGCAAAATTTTCCTCTCGAAAACTCCTAGTGTCGTCTCATCTGATGTTGACATCGTCCAAGCTTCTGCACCGTAAAGCAGGACGGGAATGATAAGTGACTTGTAGAGCTTGATTTTGGTTCGTCGAGAGAGGACTTTACTGTTCAATTGCCTACTCAGTCCAAAGTATCACCTGTTGGCAAGAGTGATTCTGCGCTGGATTTCGAGGCTGACATTGTTGCTGTTGTTGATACTGGTTCCCAGATATACGAAATTATCTACAACTTCAAAGTTATGACTGTCAACAGTGACGTGGGAGCCAAGACGCGAGTGCGCCGACAGTTTGTTTGATGACAGGAGATATTTCGTCTTGTCCTCATTCACCTCCAGACCCATTCGCTTCGCCTCCTTATCCATGCGGGAAAAAGCAGAACAAACGGCGCGGTTGTTGCTTCCGATGATATCAATATCATCGACGTACGCCAGGAGCTGTACACTCTTGTAGAAGGTTGTACCTTCTCTGTTTAGCTCTGCAGCTCTTATAATTTTTTCCAGCATCAGGTTAAAGAAGTCGCACGATAGTGAGTCACCTTGTCTGAAACCTCGTTTGGTATCGAACGGCTCGGAGAGGTCCTTCCCAATCATGACGGAGCTTTTGGTGTTGCTCATTGTCAACTTACACAGCCGTATTAATTTTGCGGGGATACCAAATTCAGACATCGCGGCATAAAGGCAGCTCCTTTTCGTGCTGTCGAAAGCAGCTTTAAAATCGACAAAAAGGTGGTGTGTGTCGATCCTCTTTTCACGGGTCTTCTCCAAGATTTGGCGCATGGTGAATATCTGGTCAGTTGTCGATTTTCCAGGTCTAAGGCCACACTGATAAGGTCCAATCAGTTTGTTGGCGGTGGGCTTTAGTCTTTCACACAGTACGCTCGATAGAACCTTGTATGCGATATGTAGGAGGCTGATCCCACGGTAATTGGCGCAGATTGTGGGATCTCCCTTTTTATGGATTGGGCAGAGCACACTGAGATTCCAATCGTCAGGCATGCTTTCTTCCGACCATATTCTGCAAAGAAGCTGATGTATGCACCTTATCAGTTCTTCGCCGCCGTATTTGAATAGCTCTGCCGGTAATCTATCGGCCCCCGCTGCTTTGTTGTTCTTCAAGCGGGTAATTGCTATTCGGATTTCTTCATGGTCGGGTAATGGAACATCTGTTCCATCGTCATCTATTGTGGAATATACCGGAATTTTTTCCACCCACGATTATATGTTCTTTCTTTTCTATCTTCTAGAAATGAGAAAATAACAATCTGTAAAGATCAAATAATTGAAGTAAAACGCAAAAATCAGGCTTTAAATCGTTCCATCGATGAGGTAAAAGTAGATGTAGCCATACATACCGCCAATCGTGATACGCTCTTGGAGGAGAAATTACAAAGAGAGCGTAATGAGAGGTAAAAATAAAACTATTTTTTATTAGTGAAACACTTATTCACTTAATATCTTTCCGCTTGCAGCATGGAGAAGGTAAAGCGGCACAGTTTCTTGATTAACGAAGTGCGTCAGGATTATGCACACATACTGGAGCTGAAGACGATTTTGGAATTGCAACGTTTGCGTACATTCCCAACTTTGGGACCACCGCCTGACGATTGCGGACAGCCATAGAATTAATTCGAGTTCTTTATTTTAAATGATAATTATGTTTATTTTATAACAATTGTTACATATTAATGCCACTACAATGGGAGTATACAAAATGGCGACGTTTTGTGTGGCGTCAGCTTTGCAACGAAAATTTTCTTCACTGCGCTAATGTGACGTCAGCAACACAGAGCTGATATAGAGCTACCACCACATTCTCTTATTAGTGATTTCATTATATACGAGTACATACTTATTGGCATACATATTTACCTATGTATATATATGTACCTATGTTTATATATGTTGATAATTTTGATTTCAAATATATTTGTTGTTATTACAAACTTTGATTTCTATTTAAATATAGATCAATTTAAAACAGACAGTAAATAGCTGATAAAACTATAAATATATGCATAAACATCCAGGTCCAGTATAAACTGTGGAGAACAGAGAAAGTTCAATATAAAGTCTGTATTTGTGGATTTACAATGCCGCTCACCGTGTGATCTTCCATTTGCTGGCATTCTCCTGAAAGCGCTCACGATGCAGATACTTTTGTATGCCAATTACAAACTCTCTTATATAGTTATCATAGTCCAGCGTTTCCAAGTTCCATGATAAATGATGTGTGCTTTTACGCTGCAACATTTCTTGAAAGTAATTACGACTTTGGTTTTTGAAAATCCACTCATTCAGCGAGAATGTGCGTCCTGAGAGTGAAAGAGAACTTAAATTGAAAACTTTTACGTTGAATTTTTCAACACCGACCTGCCAAGCAAGCTTGTCTAAATTTTTTCGCTATCGGCAAAATAAATTTTCGCTTTTGCCTTAACAGTGTCAACAGATCCATCAGTAAAGCGGGCACATAGTGTAGTAGAATAACGGCGATTTCGTGTAACATGAAACTTTTTCGGTATTTGAAGTTCGGGTACATCAAAATGCGCTTGGTCGGATAGATGCGCGACCACTTCAGTGTCAGACAGCCTAGACGCGCCCAAGTGATTGGGTTCGTAACACCCGATGTGGCGTTGGAAATGTAAACTCTACAAGTAGATGGTGCTCACAAATATTGTTTATTTTTATAATATACAATTATGAAAACACTTTACAAACCTGCCCAATGTGGCCTTTTGTGCCATTAATATTAATGTGTTGACCACAAAATCCACTGGTATTATATCGCAAATAATGTCCTTATCACCTAATATGCTGCTGATTGTACCCTTACCGATTTCCATCATAATGCCAGTGATGCCTTGTATATTGTCGATCCAACCGGGATATGGTTCACGATGTGCTGCTGTCACGATCGATGGACGTACGATTACAATTGGTATGCACTGTTTATAATCATTCACAATTTGCTCGGCGATCGATTTCGTAAAGGTGTATGTGTTCGGATGTGGACCCTTTGGGTGAGTAGGTTAATGAGAAAAAAGGGTACCATTAAGAATTTCGTAAATGGATCTATATATATATATGTGACCTGGTCTACGGAAAGGGGGCTTAGGTGTCAAAAAATCAATTTTCACTTTTAGTTGATTCGGATGGAAGATGAGAGTTGTGTATTTTTAACAGCTGTTTCCCAGAAAACTACTTTTCGCACGTTAGCTCCCTTTTCGTAGACCAGGTCACATATATGTATAAATATATCTTAAATAACTGAGAAGTTATTTAGTGCTATTGCATTTGAGTTTCTTAGTCTCCGGTGTAAATCCTTTTCAAGTCTCAAATTGTACTCACCTTTATATAGTTGGCCAAACTATTGAAGTACGCATCTGGTATCTTATTGGTGCAATCAACAAACATTCGCCAATTGACCGGCGGTAGAGTGGGATATATTAATTCGTCGACGAACTTACGCCCCGGATTGCAGTACGCCGTAGAAACGTAGACGAAGCTCTGTAAGACAAATCAAGCATAAGAGTCGCTAAGAAAAAATCAAATTATACGCTTCATTAAATAGACTACCTTCAACAGTGGCATTTCCTTGCATAACTCCAGCAGATGCCAAGTACCGATAGCATTCACGCGTGCGGCAACTTTCAAGCGCTCATTGAAGCGCACTGTGGCCGCGCTGTGGAAAATTATCTGCACACGCGCACACAAGCGACCACGGTCCGAGGGACTTAAGCCTATAAAAACAACGTATGTAATAAATTAATATGAAAACTATGAGACCACTAATTTATTAACGACACTCACCGAAATCGTCACACTCAATGTTACCCTTGAGATAGACCAGTTTTTCCAGCCGCTCCGGATAATGTGTGCGCAGGCGTTCAAAAATTTTATGCTGCACAAAATCGTGATAACGTTGCGCCACCGTCTGTCCGCTCTTTTCGCGTATTAAGATGTAGATGTGTGCGATTTGTGGAAAACTCCAAAGCAACTTCTCCAACAGTGTTTTGCCCACGAAGCCAGTAGCGCCTAAATGAAATGGAAAACAACACGTGAGAGGGTAGTTCGTTAAGACAGTGACTTCTTAAGTAAAGGTTATTTATTTTGAAGAAATATAGAGATTTAAAGTGTACAGCTGCTGGGGTACGCCGATGATAGGGAAGCCGCATGGATAGGGAAGCGAAGCGAACGGGTCTGGAGGTGAATGAGGACAAGACGAAATATCTCCTGTCATCAAACAAACAGTCAGCGCATTCGCGGCTTAGCTCCCACGTCACTGTTGACAGTCACATCTTTGAAGTTGTAGATAATTTCGTTTATCTGGGAAACAGCATTAACAACACCAACAATGTCAGCCTCGAAATCCAACGCAGAATCACTCTTGCCAACAGGTGCTACTTTGAACTGAGTAGGCAATTGAAACGTAAAGTCCTCTCTCGACGAACCAAAATCAAACTCTACAAGTCGCTTATAATCCCCGTCTTGCTTTATGATGCAGAAGCTTGGACGATGTCAACATCAGATGAGACGACACTAGGAGTTTTCGAGAGGAAAATTTTGCGCAAGATTTATGGTGCTCAGAACATTGGCAACGGCGAATACCGCAGATGATGGAACGATGAGCTGTACGAGTTATACGACGGTTACGCTGGCTAGGTCATGTTGTTCGAATGGACGAAAGTGCTCCAGCTCTGAAAGTGTTCGATGCAGTACCCGTCGGAGGAAGCCGAGAAAGGGGAAGTCCTCCACTCCGTTGGAGGGACCTGGTGGAGAGCGACCTGGTTACACTTGGGATCTGCAACTTGCGCCGAACTGCGAGGGAAAAAGAGGAGTGGCGCGCTATCATCGATTCGGCTATAACCGGCTAAACGGTTTCAACGCCAATCACATACATAGGAATCAACTCGATCGATTTACAGAGTCAGTTCGCAAGGTTTGGTGCGGTTTCCGTCTGTCGAAGGGACTGAATATGACGAGAGTTCGTCTTTTAGTGACTGCTATTGTATGTTTTCATCGATCTCTGTGCCATTACGGGTAGGTTCCGTTTACGGATAAGCAACCCACTAAAATCTGCTGCGTTTTCTATGCGCCTTTTGACGTTTCATAAATTATAATCTTACATTACGAAAGTTTATGTCCGTTGCTCATTATATTAATTTTATTCTCTAGAGTTTAGAGATACGAATTTTAAACTTTTTATTAACAGTTGGAATTTAGAGTTAAAAATGTCTCGCGAGAGTTTCAAATTATCACTGTCTTATCGAACTGCGCTCGTAGAAAATTCTCGATAAGCATATAATTTTGTGGAAATCACTTTTGTTTACTGTTAATCAAACAGTAATTATTTTATTTTTTCACCTTCAACTCACCCGTTACGAAAATCTCCGCGTTCTTGTAGAAATCTTCCGGTGTGGACATTCTGCTTTAGGAATACGCCTACAAACTGTTATATGTATGTACGTTAACTTTTCTTAAACCACTTTGTTGTTGTTGCTCTGTTATGAAATTTAAATAAATGTAAATTTTCCGCGTTGCTGCCACGTAAACTCTCCGCCGTATCGCGAATGAAAGTGAAAAGTGTTGTGTGAAAGCAAATTGTTGATAGTGATGATGTTTGCAAACAACAACGACATCCTAGGAAAACAAGTTTTCCAGTGACTATTGCATTGACGCTCAGCTACAGCGGCTCTGCGTATTTATTTGGCAACACACATACACACATATGAATTTCCGTGTTGTGGTGGAAAAATGAATGAATTTCTACGTTACAGTTATTCACAACATTTGCAAAATTTGGCGGGAAACACTTGTTGCAATAACGCTCTCAAAAACTTTTATGCGCTCTTTGCGTTTTGTTTATTTTATCTCTTGCAATTTTTCGCCTTTCCATTACTGCGACTCACCTGCAGGTTTCAATGACGCAATCTGTCGTTTACACATAACCGGCTCGTATTTTAATCTTTCTACGGATTGTTTACTATCATTGTAACAGTGGCGGGGAAAATATATGTTATTTAGCGCGGTTTAATATTTTAAAAGTCAAAGTTAAAACTATGTTGTATTTAGTTTATTCCGAACGTTTTTATAAAAACTGATCAGTTGTAGTTATAAACCAGGCAGATCGTTGACTTTATTGAGTCCTTCAAAGATTAGACCAACATTTATCTAATAACGTCGGAGTCAATTCATAAAACCTTGATGTCCAGTTGAACATTTCTAGATATTTTACGAGCACTAAAAGTTTGCATTTGCTTTAACACATTCAAATCTGGAGCGCTTTGATCCATTCGTACAACATGATCTAGCCAATGCTGATTTTTTATTCGCTGAACTATGGCAATGTCGTCGAATACCACATACAGCTCATACAGTATTCGCCGTTGCCAATGTTTAAGCGACCGTAAATCTTCCGCAAAACCTTTCTCTCGAAAACTCCTAGTGCCGTCTCATTGGATGTTGACATCGTCCAGCTTTGAAAGTGTTCGATGCAGTATCCGCTGGTGAAAGCCGAGGAAGAGGGAGACCTCCACTCCGTTCGAAGAACCAGGTGGAAAAGTACCTGGCTTCACTTGAACTTACAAATGGCGCCAAACTGCCAAAAGAAGGAACGAATGGCGTAAGCGGTTCCTACGCCAACTAAGAAGAAGATAAGATGATTGATTTTGCCGTAAAAACAGAAATTTACAAATAATAGGTAAATCTATGGACCAATAAAGCCAACAAAATTTTCTGCCTGAAAGGATGCATGGAAGTAACTTCACTTCAAATATGGAATTTTTGCTTATGATCCCATTTTATAATTCTAAAAAGCACCCTGTGACAAAAAGTATTGACCCACTAAATTATTTTCATGCATTTTTAACCATTTGCGGAGGGAATACTAGAGCCATTGAAGTAATACGAAATATAAAAGGTAATCCTCGTACCCTTGAAAGCAACGGAGTATGCGACAATACAGTGTTATTTGTAGTATCTTTGGTATTTAGCCAATCTTAAACTTTAACTTTTACAATATATGATCGAAGTGATGTTTTACGTTTTACGGCGATGATATTGCAATCATTGTCATCTACAGCCGCGCCGTTAGTTCTGCTTTTTCCAGACTGGATAGGGACGCGAAGCGAATGGGTCTGGTGATGAATGAGAACAAGTCGAAATATTTACCGTTAGTTCTGCTTTTTCTAGACAGGAGAAGAGAGCGAAGCGAATGAGTCTGGTGGTGAATGAGGACAAGACGAAATATCCCCTGTAATTAAATAAGTAGTCAGCGCATTCGCGACTTGGCTTCAATGTCACTGTTGACAGTCATAACTTTGAGGTTGTAGATAATTTCGACTATCTTGCCACTACCTCAAGAGATATAATTTTTGCGTACACTATTTGTAGAGCATATTAAATCCGTTGTGTTTTGGAACTCTCTGTATAAAGGAATTTATGTGCATGCGCGACATGGTTAATTATACGCCATGTGTGCAGCGATACAGTGTTTTTTTTTTATAAAAAATGCAATATTTATTACAAAGCTCAGTGAATAGATTTGATTTTTGTGCGAATTTTCGATAGTAAAGGCAAACTAGTCGAATTTGCATAGTGGATATTCAATTAAAAAAAATATAATTGCAAATTTGAAGTTATACTGGTTCAGCACATTGCAAATTTGCAATTCAAGTTTACAACCGAAAAACGCCCTATAAATTATGGGTTTAATATGCGCAAAAATGCTTTCAAGTATGCATATAAAAACTTGAACTCCACAATTTAACTAGTTGTCTCGGTTATTAAAAGTTAATTGAAGGTAAACACGCACAATTGGTGCACAGTGTTATTGGTTGTTATTTTCATGCAAATTTGAGTGACCCTGTAATATTATAAATTTTTGAAAATATTACAAAATGAAAATTTCAAGTGATTGACAAATTCTGTTCTGTATATAACCTATAGGTTAGGTTAACCTATAACCTTAAAGGTTTAAGATAAAAACATATTTTTTACATCAAAACTTTGTTTAAATGGAGCAACAGCGCCCGTCATCTTTCTTGTCGAGGCTTGTCACTGACTCACAACTACGTCAGCTATTTATGCTTTTCCAAACCTTAACCAATTGGGAGATTACTGATTTTGGAAGCATGAATATGCTGTTGAACTTTAAAGCTCTTTAGCTCTCTCAAAAGCAGAAATCTCGAAGCTTTTTAATAGCTTTTAATAAGTACCAGTTTAAATCGTATTTACAAGTGCATATATTTATGTACATTTCTTCGTGATTGTTTAAAAATGTGTCTTATCATATTAATATTTTTAGGATATAAGTAGGATTATATATACATACTCGTACATATACAACTGTATATGTAAATATCGTGCTCGTGTGTCGTTAATTTGGTAATAATACAAGTAATCGTAATTAAAACTTAAGTACAATTAATTAATTGACAATTTTAATTAGTAGAATAGAAAACAAAATGTCTAGAGACTGTGCTTGACTAACTCTGCGTGGAATTTCAACTGTCGATGTGAATCTACACATATATTATTATGGCTTTGTTAATCACAGTTTTATTAAATTATAGTTTTTTTTTTAATTTTAAGGTTAGTTATTAATTTTAAATTTATGCATAATAACAGCTGTTAACTACAAACTATTTATTTAATTGGTACATATATAATTAATAGAGGGAAGACTTTGTTTCCAATGGCACAGGCTAAATTAACTAAGTAATACAATTAATACAAATGTTTAATAATAAATGGTAATCTACTTATAGGCGAGTATTAGTCGTATCGCCCTCGACCGTCCAAACAGTGGCGGTTAACGGTGAACGCTCTTTCTTATTCGATTCATCGCTACCGATTGCCTCCGCCAATGTTAGATTAGCTGTATTCTTCTCTCGCGGCGGTTGCAGCAAGCAAGTGCATATGCCACCAATTACCGTTAGTACAGCGAAAAATGTGAGCGAAAGCGCGACATCGGTCTTTTTGAGTAGATTGATGAAAGGCGCGCTCAGTAGCCAAATGCGCGCGAATGTGACGACCGAGAAGGCGAAAGGTTGCTTCTTATGCGCCGGCATAACTTCAGCCATGCAACCCTGCATGAGCGACTGCGCACATGAGACGCTGACTTTCGGCACGAGGGCAATGATCATCCAGAGTATGACTTTGAAGTCGGGACTCACTGTAAGACGAATGAAAGAAGAAGAAATATAGTTGTATAATTGTTTAAATTCGTCTTACTGAACTTTAATACTTACAATTCGCGCCTGTAAAGGTCCAGCCGAGACAACCGACGAGACCGGCGACAATATTGAAACAACCAGCATACATAAATTTCTTCTTGCCCTGCTTCATCACGAAGTGTAGACCAATGAAACAGCCCACTATTTCGGCAACGCCTAAGAATTATGCAGAAAAGCTTTAATCACGAGAGCTTTCACATAAAAGAAAACACTTTCACTTACCCATCGCTATCGTATTCGGCATACGATAATCGCGCCCGAATGAGCGCAAGTTCAACAGCATGCCCATATAGTTCACAATGTAACAGGCAAGCGCGATATGCGCTGCCAGCATGTAGTGCGTCGCACGTGGACCACGCCACAACTGTATCCACGTGGCCGGTGGCTTTTGTGAACGCAGAGTTTCGCGTAGGTTTTCGATTTGTTGTCGAAAATCATCGGGTATGAGGAATGTACGCTCATTGATGTCCACAGCTTTGCGTATCATGCGCTCCACACGGTAGACATCGTGTTCGTTACCGTTCTTCAACAGCCAACGCGGTGCTTCTGGTGTCCATTGCAGCAGCAATAACAGAATCACTGTGGGGAATGTAATGCCCAAATAGAGTTGACTCCAGTTGTTGAAGAACGAGGAAATGCCCGGCAACAGTATGACACCGAGTGACCAGAATGTGTCGTACAGTATAATGACACCGGTGCGATAGCGACCGCCAGTGATGTCAACAACTAGTGAGATTAATATCAAAACATTAGCCTCAGTTTAAACCGTTATCAGGATCATTTAATACTTACAGATTGCCTGCGCCGAGGTGAACATCATCGCACAGCCAATAGCTGCGAGACAGCGAAAGATGCAGTGCATATTTAGATCGGTCGAATAACCGGTGACCACACCGAGTATGATCTGCAGCACGGCGCCAATGATATAGACCGTGCGCGGACTGAGTCTGTAAGACAAGAAACAATACCGTTAACTACTACTACTGCCAGAAATTTCACTAAACTATCGTCTACTCACTTCAACATCGCTTTGGTGCCGATGACACCGCCCACCAACACGCCAAACAGATGCCAGTACTGCGTCCAGGCCACAAATATCTCACGCAGACACACCAAATTGTATTGCATAACAAACGAGTAGAAGTAGTCTTCGTAGACGAATTGCGTGCACGGCTTCTGCGAGAGCATCTCACCCGTCGTGCTGCCATTCGGCGCCACGTTCGCGCTCCAATTCACTACGTAACACTGATTCGGCGTTATCGACTGATTCGCCGTCAGTTGGCTCGCGTCGCAGTGATACTGCGTGGGCGGTTTAATGTCGGGCGCTGTGTAGATAATGCAAGCCATGAACCAGGAGGCGGGTAATTTGCACAGAAAGAGTATGAGCACCGAACGCAGCTGCCAGATGCCGAAATCGCCCAATACGCTGCCAATAATGTCGCTGGCCGCTGTGGGTGGTGGTGTTGGCGTTGTCTTCGCTTTGGGCATTTGCGCCAGCGCTGCCTCACCGATAATTCTGCTGCGTGCGCTCGCATTGAGCTTCGGTGTGCGTGGTGGTGTTGTTGGTGGGGAGTAACCACCTATACTGTTGGCATCGTTGGGCGTCATGTAGAGACTGGCATTGTACGCTTGTGTAAGTGGTGGTGTTGTAGCGGATGTTAGTGATGCAGAGAGTCTGCTGCTGTCGTTGTCATTATTGTAAATGGTTGCTATATGCTGGTTGCTATGTATGCTGTGATTGCTGTTGTTGCGTTGAATGTGTTGTTTCAAGAATTCGGGAGTCATTACTGCGACGCTGTGTGTTTCTACTACTTGTTGTTGTTTGCTGGCAGTGATTTAATGTCAGAAAAGCATAATACTCGCACTTAATAATAAAAGAGTTGTTGTAAAAATGCTTGTAATTGGAAAGGGTAGTTGGAGAATCTGAAAAAATAAGAAGAAGAGAGAGTTGAATGTGAGGTTAGGTTTAAAGCTTGAATTGCAGTTTTGATCAAAGAATTTAAAGAATTTAATTAAATTTGCAACACTAGTGGCTTCATTCTACAAAACGGGGTGTAGATTTTGGAAAGGTCTAATGTTTACGGACTAACAACACGTCCAATAATATCTTAGATAAGCTATGTCTTGTATCTCTATCTTTAAAATAAGTGTTGGTTAGTTGGTTGTTAGTTTTGCCAAACATTAAGCGAGTGGCGAAACGAACATGTATTCAAAACATGAAAGTTGAGATCATGCAGTTTAAAAACCAGCTAAGATCATTTGAGTTTTTTTTTGTGATATTTCAATATTGGGATTCACATAAATGACTCATTGTCATTTGGATACGTCATACTTGTTTACAATACCGCAAATCTGTTGTAATTTTAAAATTCTTCGTGGAAAACGATGATGAATGGGATCCTTAAACGGAGTATGGATTTAAATTTAACACGCTTGTGGTTTATTTATGGGCATAATACGCCGCAAAATGCAAAGTTCGCAGCATTTTTTGTGTCATTTGCATTTGCTGAATGCATTAATTAATAATCGTGCGTTTAAAAAATATTCTTGGAAATTTTACAAGTTTTTTATTTTCCTAAATTTACAGTACATATGTACATATTGAACTCAATGGCACTTGTTGTGAAAGAAAAATACTTTTTCAAAATTTGTTAAAAATTTATGAAAAACTTCAAATTTGACTTATGAGATTTTTTGGCTTACTTACAATTTTATTTACGTCATACTATAATCAATAACTACAGCAATACATTTTATTTTTAAATGCACACTTCTTTTAATAATACCATTTCATATGCCAAGTTGTATAATTGGTTCAAACAATGACGTTTGTGAACTGTGAAAAACAACAATTTTTGCGTCATATATTGTACTTTACAAGGCATATAGCGAATTTGCGCAGTACTTAGTGGAAAAATAATAAAAAAGATGAAGTTTGAAAACTGTGACTCACATACTTTAATAACAAGAGTGTTTTTGTCTGCTGGTTTTAAGCTAATTTTAATTGAAAAATAACTAAAAAGGATTTAAAAGATACCCTGCTGTGCCACACCCAAAGGAGTAAATTAATGTCATTCATTTTATTAACTTTAAGCAATGACACTGTGCGACAAGTTAATAGTAACAAAGAGGAATTAATGTAAATATCAGTTGAAAGTAGAAATTTCGTAAAAAAATGTCTACACTTTTAATATATGGTTGTTATTGTAAATAGGGAAAATTTAAATAATAGTAAAATAAACAAGGTAAAGGATAAACCATAACAGGTGCAAAGATTTGATATATTATTTTTGATACATGCTGAGGTCTCGCAAAAGAAAATTGTTCGAAACAATCACCATACTTTCATCTCTTAAGCAAGAAAGAGAAGTTACGACACCGTTGGTTTTATTAAAAAAATTGTCAGTCATCTTAATCCTTAATTAATTCTATATGATGACAACAATTAGTTGTTTATGTAGTAAAACTAAACGAACTGATGGATAGATCTAGAGGTAAGAGAGGAGGCTTATCATCTCTTGATTTATTTTGCGCTTTTAATCTAAATACTTTCCTCTGTTATGGGAAATAGGAGGAAAGAGTACTTTTAAATCTTGCCTTAATCAAGGATTGTAGATGCTTTCGGTTTAGCTCGTTGGAATCATGATCATTAATTTAAATTTTTGACCTAGACCAAAACAATTAAAAACACCCCGGTTATTTACACTTTCTAACTAATGCATTTTGGGTGCGGTGGCGTGAATACGTAAGTACCAACTGCCGATATTAACTTTAGTAAGATAGCTCCGTTATCGATTAACTTAGTTTCAACGTCTTTCGAACAAAGCTGTTACTGTTTGAAGGGCTTGACAACATAAACGTAGAAAAGCTCTCCTCATTAATTTCACCCACATCATTATTATTATTTTTAAAATTCTTTTTAATGTCGTATGTAATGTCTTTTGACTAACTAGAAATGCGCGTGTAGGCGGTAACTAGGCTGACATTCCTGTATTTTGATTGATTACTTTTCGCTTTTGAAAACGCACGCAGTCGAGTAAGCAAATCAGACTCCCATTGGTCGTTTATTTTTTCTTATGTAATTGCTGACCAATCATGAGTGACCAAACAAATTAAGACGATAAAACAAGTACACTGTGATTTATTTCTTTCAATTACTCTCTCTATTGCTTTAATAACACTTTCTCCTTATATAGAGTTGTCAAATTTGTTACATATGTACATTCTTTTTGTTATTTAGGGATAATAATATAAAATTTTCTCAAAAACCATATATCACTTACTTAGTAGCACAAGAGGTTATTTTTTTTAATAAACGAAATTAATATTTTTTTAAATATGTCAAATATTATTTAAGAAAAAGAGGTCACGCTCACACAACACAAGAGACACACACGGCCCTAATCCGTTCAACGCCAGTAAGCAACTAACTTATTGTGTGCTCGTACTAACGGAAAGCGCGGTGTTAATTATCGAGTTTACTTCGAAGGTGACTAATTCGGTCTGACGATCGGCAGAATAATGCATTTTCAAAGAAACAGAAGAATTGGCATACAAAAAATTAAATCATTACAAGTAAATAAATGCAATGCGGTGATATGCGAAAAAGATTTTGTCATTATTTTGACGTAAGCAATAATCATAATATACACATGTTGACACACACCGAACGCAATTGCAGCGGTTTACAAATGCGTTACAAATGTACTGGCATACATACATATGTACATATGTAAGTAAGTAGAGCGCTTACTATATAGGCGCATGCTACGGACGCATGCTTGCAAGTGGGTAAGGTATGTACATATGTATGTATGTATGAATGCGCTAAAATTCAGTAAGAATTCCGGAATTTCACACGAGTAACTTACAGCTGCCGCTTTAAATTTGCCGGTTGCTCGCCCAAATATAGCGATAAAAATCAACAACAACAATAAAATAAAATAAAACAAAAAAGTGAAGCAATAAAGTGTAATATGTACAATGTATGTACATGCATGGAAAATATATAAAAACCACAAAGAAGAGGAAATAAAATGAGTTTTGTGTGTACGTTTGTTATTGAACTTGTTATTGTAATTAAATTGATAAGCACTTCTTGAAATCTTTGACTTTGATTGTGGTTTGCTCAAGTCGAGTCGATCGCAACAATTATTGCCTTGATTCATGTAATTTTGATACAAAAACATATATACACACACATACTTTCTGTTGTTGTTTATTGGGCTCGTTCGAGTGGGATTAATATATGCTTATTTATGTACATACATAAATATGTTAAATAATTATTTTCGGTTCCACATAAATAAGTCTTATTTTCGCGCTCAGCTTGCACATTGTACCTTGCGAATATTCTCATGACGTATGTATACACGAGTATGTTGACATATTGCACGCTTATTACATCACGTGAATTCAATGTCAATGTTGGCTGACTTATACGATCTTTTTAGATAGGAGCTAGGAATTATCTCATCTGCCCCCAAAAAGTCTAAAATGTACTTTTGAGTGCCGTAAGCGAGTTGGTTAAGGTTATGGTTGCTGTTAAGTGAGACTGCGTTGTCATAAAATTTCATCAGCTGTTAGTTGGAGGGCTGCTTTTCAGAGAATTTAGAATTATGCTGGAATTATTTTTCCAAAGAATGTGTTGGAGCACATGCAATAGTAAATGTGAGTGATGTTCCGAGAAATTGTCAGATAAGTTGGAAGTTTAACTTTCGTTCGTGTGAAAGTCGAATTTACTCAACCGCAAAGGACACGGACTTACATACATACATGTATGTATGTATATCCGACTATTCACCGCCAACTCGGCAGCATTCTTTTAAAATTATTTGTGGAATATTTTATGACGCTACAATAATTACAACAATAATGTTTAGCTGATAAGCCATTATTCATTTGAATATGCTTTAAGCAAAAGCGAGCGGCAGCTCATTTTATTATATTATATGGTTCTGTAGGGGAGATACGTGATGTTATGGAATAACAATAATATTTCAATAAGAGTATATTTCAAAAATATATTTTTAGAAAACATAATTCTTATTTTTATGCTAATTTTTTGTTTATTTTGTCCTCATTCTCTGCAGTCCCAAATTGCAAACTAACGAGACTGTCAAAACTAAATATTTGTTAATATGATTTGTTAGCTAAGAAAAATCTTTTGCTTTGTAAAATCTATAAATTTTATCGATCACAAATTTAAATTTATTTATTTTCAATTTATATTTCATCGAAAGTTATCGATATTTTTTAAACATAATTTGGACAATCTAAATGTTTTGTTATCAGCACGATTTCTTAAGCTCTTTAATTCCATATTAGCTTTTAATTTCTGCGCTGTTTCCGACCGTCTTGTTTATATGGAGATATTTCAAGAAAATTGAACTAATATAAACTGAGGTTAGCTCTTAATCAGTGTTTTGCTTGTGTTTATGATTTTGCAAAAAAAAATAATTTTGGTATTTTTCGTAAACACATATACATATATATACATATGTAAATACTGTATGTTTATGTATATATTGTAGACGATTTTGTATTCATGTTTTTTGTAATAATTTTTACAATAACATTTCCGCCATTTACGGGAGCTTTACAACTTCCAAAAAAAATCTAAATTCTTACTTTCTTAAAGAGGTCGAACGCCTGCAATATTATTGTAATGCAAAAATTACAGTAACTCAACACACTGACACAAATACACATACATATCAACATACATATGTTTACAGTTATTTTGCCTGCCTTATGACGATCGACCGTTAATTTGTGCGCATCTCGATCAATATTTAATTGAATTCAATTGGAGCATTGGAGCGCAATCGATTTGTGAAGTAAGCGAGTTAAGCACAACCAACCATTCACTTGTGGCAGAATGACCGTTTCACGCTTCAACTGGCGTCAATGTGTGTATGTATTCTATTTGAATATGTAGATATGTAAAAATATTCATATATCTGTATGTACAAATGTATATATACATATTGTAAGGAAACCTTTCGCATTGGCGCTTCTCGCTTGGCATTTGCGCTCGCACTTCGATTAATTTTATTGGTATATGAGCGTATAAAAATAGCATTTAACTGTTTTCTTCTCTTACTTTTCTTTGCTGTCGTCGATCGAAAACTTTGTAATTGAAGATTTCATTTGAGTAATTGTTTCCATAAACTGCTAAATTTATGTATTTACGCAGAAGAATAATATACAAATGTACATATGTACACATATAAATATATGTATGTAAGTGCATTTAACAAACGATGACAATTGAAGTGATCGAATTAAAGTAAACACAGTAAACACCACGTAAAATCATAAATAAAATCCGCTGACATGCGCGACAACTCAACACAAGACAACACAACACAATAAACGATTGCTTACGAGATTGGCGCTGTCGATTTGCCAAACATAAAAATAATAATGGACAAGATGACATCTTGGCGATAATGTCACTAAATGGTAGCACGGCATGACGCTCGAGTACCTATCTACGTAAGTAGACATGCAAGCCCAGCGAGATATTCGCTAAATACTCATATATTCATATACATATGTATGTACATAGGGACTCGTATGCGAGTATATCCGAGAGCGCAAGTGTCTAAATCAGCGCACGCGGATCAGTAAATATACGCTCGTGTGTGTGTGGTTCGTTGTAGTTTTTGGTCAAAAGTAAACATCCGAGTGCCGCAAATCAGAAACGGTGATAAGCGAGTAGCATCTGCTATATAACATACATATGCATATGTTGTGTATATGTGTATGTGTGCTCTATACTATGCGCACGCATAGCAATAACTCGTGGTTGCCCAGCGCAAGGTGCGAATCGCCGATAAGACACCTGATTGGTGAGATTTCAGTTGCATACACACACACATCATCAATTTACCGAGGCGCTAATCGTTCGGTAGTTTTTATTAGCGTATATCTAGTAAGTATGTTTATTGTATGCATATAAATAAAAGCGTGGGAATACAAAGTTGCGTATAAAATAGTAGCAGTTTGAGAACAGTGAGTGTGGATTAAAAAAATTATTATTCAGGATTGAATTTAATTATACCACCAAGTAAAAAATTCAAATAATCAAATTTAAAATATATTTTAGGAAAATGTATGTAAAATTTTTGTATAGTTAATTTTATATAGTTCTAGTTAATAGAAAAAATCAGTGTTTAAGTGTAATGAATTTTAATATTTATGAAGGGATTAGGCGGGTTTCGGAATCTAAAAACATGGTTTTAAATTTTTATTTTTAATATATTGGCATTTCCGCCAGAAGGTCCACCACAGACAAAATATTAAACATTATTAGAATTACAAAGTTTTTGCATATTTTCATAGGAGAATATTTAAATTTATTTATATTAAATTAATTTTAAATTAATTCATAACCAATTACGAGAAATACGAAAGCCAAGTCGTACAGGAGCTACTTTGCTCATTTCGATTTTTCTACTGCATTTGTTTTTTCGTCAAAATTGTTAAAGAAACATATCATGTATAATTTTTTGCTTTGTGTAAAACCTTTATAAGGGTACAAAGTGCAAAATAAAATGCATAAGAAAGCATGCGATTGCAAATAACTGTAATTTTTTGCTCTCTTATTATCCGATAGTAAATTTCGATATTTCGATAGTAAATGGATTAATCTAGTTAATGAACGACGGGAAAAAGAAAATATTGACATTTGAATTTTTGACAGAATTTTAGCCAAAAAATTAACTTTTTTGGTAAGTAAGTGGTTAGCCAAAAAACTAACTTTTTTGGTAGAATTTTCGCAATATTTTATCTCGAAAAAAAGTAGTAATAAAGATACAAAAAAGGTCTTCCTTCATTAACTAGATAATGTTATGTGTGTAAAATTTGAACAAAATCGCCTCATAACTTTTCTAGAAATCGTGTTTTCGACTTGAAAAAATGAGTTTTGAGATAAATTCGTTTAAAATTTTACTTTCTTACTGACGAGACCTGATAGGCGGAACTTCCAAAGGGTATACCTCTTAGAATATTACTCGGACTGATTGAACATTTTTGAATAATATTTTTAACATATTGCACTATTTAATAAGACCAATTTTTTTTCAAATTTTGAAATTTTGTAACACACCTAAACCTTTTAAAATACACGTTGAAATGTCTAAATTTCTTTAAACAAAAACAAAGTTAATTTTTTTAATGTATGCATAGAAATTTTTTATTTAAAATTGTGCAAATATTAGTTTTATTATTGGATTAGCAGTAGCTGTTATCTTGCTTAAAGGTAATTTCAATTCAATTCGAATATTTTAAACTTAATATGTATCTCAGGATCAATATTTAGTTTCGAAGTTCCAAAAAGTATATACACAACAAATGTTTGTTGTAGATATATAAAAAAAGTATAAAAACAACAACAAAATAAAAAAAAATTCCATATTACGTTTAACAATGCTATTAATGCGCACATGACTGTATGTTCGCTCGTACTGCAGTATATAAATATGTTTATATGTATTTTATTTTAACTGTATCAACGTTGATTAACTGTTTGCTTTTCATGAATTATAATTATGTAGTAATTATTTATATTCCTACGTTTTTATTGCATTTTTTCCACTATACTCGTGTTTAATGAACAATTAGTCCACTCATAGCAACTAAACACATTCATACTAATATACGAGTATGTACATATATATGTATTTGCTGATATACTTCTGTGCGGCACTCATTAAGCTTCTACACAGATTTATTGTTTGTTTAGCTACAGGCTTTCATACAAATAGATTTATGTGCCTTTTCACTTGTCTGAAGTGTGTTAATTCTTTTGCAAACAATTTGTGCAGTACTTTGGCAATTATTAATTATTAGACAATCTTCTTCTTCTTCTTCTTAACTGGCGTAGAAACCGCTTACGCGGTTATAGCCGAGTCCACAACAGTGCGCCACGCATCTCTCCTTTTGGCGGTTTGGCGCCAATTGGTATTACCAAGTGAATACAGGTCCTTCTCCACCTGGTCCTTCCACCGGAGTGGAGGTCTCCCTCTTCCTCGGCTTCCACCAGCGGGTACTGCATCGAAAAATTACTAGACAATCACAGTTCACAAATGCTAGTAAAATAATTGTTGATATTAGTTATCAGTTGCCTTTATTTAAACCAAAGTACATAATACAGTAATCCCCGCTTAAGAGCTACTATTAAAGATGTAACACTTTTGAGCCACTAAACCAGGGAAGGCACTTAAATTAATTAATTTAGAATGAAAATCACATTTACTTCTTATTAATAACAGAAATACAAAAAAAAAAATACATGAACCAAGTAAGGAAGGGCTAAGTTCGGTTGTGACCGAACATTTTATAATCTCGCAATTTATTTATTTAATATTATATAAGACACAATTTGACCCAAATATCAGCTGCCACACTATAAATGCAGTATTTAACAGAACCGATATATTCACTATTGCTTTCTTTATATATTGTAAAAAGTAAACGATTCGGATAGACTTCAAAGTTCTGGTATATAGGAAGTAGGCGTGGTTGTGAACCGATTTGGCCTATTTTCACAACATATTATTGGGATGTAAGGAAAATATTAAAAAACCAAGTTTCATTGATATTGGTCGAGTAGTTTCGGAGATATGGGTTTTGACCCATAAGTGGGCGGTACCACGCCCATTTAAAATTTTGTATACCATTTTGATTGCAGCTCTTCTGTACCTTTTTTATAATGAAATTTAAGGTTTCTGTTGGTTTTCTTTACTGAATTAAAGCATTTTTAGTAGTTTTAAACATAACCATTGTATGGGAGGTGGGCGTGGTTATTATCCGATTTCCTCCATTTTTGAAATATATAAGGAAATACCTGAAAAAAACACTCCTGAAAGTTTTGTTTATATAGTTTTAGTAGTTTACGAGATATGAACAAAAAACTGCCCACTTTCTCAAAAAAATTACATCCAAATATGCCCCTTCCTAGAACAATCGTTTGTACCAAATTTTGTTTTCATAGCTCAATTTATGGCTTAGTTATAACTCTTTATGTGTTTTCGGTTATCGCCATTTTGTAGGCGCGGCAGCGGTCCGATTACGCCCATTTTCGAACTTAACCTTCTTATGGTGCCAAGGAATACGTGTTCCAAGTTTCATTAAGATATCTCAATTTTTACTCAAGTTACAGCTAGGGGTGCAAACATCGTGAAATGAAACATCGATGGTTCGATGTATCGATGTTTCTTCAAAACCCATCGAAATCAAAAACATCGGCCATTAAAACATCGAAACATCGATGTATTTTTGAACTTTTTTAACTTATTCTAAATTTAGTGTGAAAAGCTAAGGGATACAGAAGCAGAAGCATAAATAAATGAAATGTAGTACGTCTTAAGTTGATACATTTTATTTCACTTAGCACTATATGTCTGTTAAAGTTGTTTTCTCAACAAATAACAGAATTTCAAAACAACGACATGGAAAGTTTTTTCACTGTCATTTCTTTTCGATTTTACTTCTGCGTGATAGTTGCCCTGGTTTTAGGTCGTTCACTCGGCACTGAAGTGGCCACAATGTGTAAATAGTATTTAATAAGCCTATTTATTCAACTGGGGGATGGGGTCATATGTAGAAGTTCACGCAAGTGAGGAAAGTTTCTGATTGCCATTCACTTGGGAGTGGCCAGGAACGATTCTTTTGCATATGACTCAAGCAGCTCACGACTTCCGGTTTTAGACCAAGTATCCCCTGGGTAGCTAACAGACATCCGTTTGGAGGCGAGCTAAAGTGAGAAGGCGAAGCCCGCTTGTGCGGTTGTGCGTAGGGCTTGGGACCCACCGGATGAGAAACCCCCCTTTTGATGACGACCACGGCAAACGTATAAAGGACTATGATTTGAGGGCATGCACCTGGAATGTCCGGACTCTTAATTGGGAAGGTGCCTCTGCCCAGCTGGTTGATGTCCTCATACAACTAAAGGCTGACATCACCGCCGTCCAAGAAGTGCGATGGACGGGACAAGGACGGAAGAAGGTGGGTCCTTGTGACATCTACTACAGCGGCCATATAAAGGAGCGCAAATTCGGTGTTGGATTTGTGGTGGGAGAGAGACTACGTCGCCGAGTCCTGGCATTCACCCCGGTGGATGAACGTCTTGCCACAATCCGCATCAAAGCGAGGTTCTTCAACATATCGCTGATTTGCGCCCACGCCCCAACGGAAGAGAAGGACGATGCGACCAAAGATGCTTTCTATGAGCGCCTAGAACGCATCTATGAGCGCTGCCCCCGCCACGATGTCAAAATCGTGCTTGGCGATTTTAACGCCAGGGTGGGTAAAGAAGGTGTCTTTGGCACAACAGTCGGAAAATTCAGCCTCCATGACGAAACATCGCCAAACGGCCTGAGACTGATCGACTTCGCTGGGGCCCGAAATATGGTTGTCTGTAGTACCAGATTCCAGCATAAAAAAATTCATCAAGCAACGTGGCTGTCCCCTGATCGAAACACGCGCAATCAAATCGATCACGTTGTGATAGACGGAAGACATGTCTCCAGTGTTTTAGACGTGCGTACGCTCCGAGGACCAAACATTGACTCGGACCATTATCTAGTAGCAGCAAAGATACGCACTCGCCTCTGTGCAGCAAAGAACGCCCGTCAACAAACACAAGGAAGGTTCGACGTCGAAAAGCTGCAATCACAACCGACAGCCGAACGATTTTCTACTCGACTTGCACTCCTGCTCTCTGAGAGCACTCATCAGCATCTCGATATAAGGGAGCTGTGGAACGGCATCTCAAACTCATTGCATACCGCTGCAGCCGAAACAATTGGTCTCCGGCAACGCCAAAAAACCAGTTGGTACGATGAGAATTGTCGTTCCGCAGTGGAGAGAAAACAGACTGCCTACCTCGCAACGTTGCGATCGACCACAACACGTTCGGGGTGGGATAGATATCGAGAACTGAAGAGGGAAGCGAGACGCATTTGCAGACGTAAAAAGAAAGAGGCCGAAATGCGTGAGTATGAAAAGCTTGAAAAGCTGGCCGACATGGGTAATGCTCGAAAATTTTATGAAAAGATGAGGCGATTAACAGAAGGTTTCAAGACCGGAGCATTATCATGTAGGGACCGAGAAGGTAATCTGGTAACGGATGTCCAGAGCACACTGGGATTATGGAGGGAACACTTCTCCGACCTGCTCAATGGCAGTGAAAGTACAACACCAGGAGATGGCGAACCCGATTCCCCAATCGATGACGATGGAATAGATGTTCCATTACCCGACCATGAAGAAATTCGAATAGCAATTACCCGCTTGAAGAACAACAAAGCGGCGGGGGCTGATGGATTACCGGCCGAGCTATTCAAATACGGCGGCGAAGAACTGATAAGGTGCATGCATCAGCTTCTTTGTAGAATATGGTCGGAAGAAAGCATGCCTGACGATTGGAATCTTAGTGTGCTCTGCCCAATCCATAAGAAGGGAGACCCCACAATCTGCGCCAACTACCGTGGTATAAGTCTCCTCAATATCGCATATAAGGTTTTGTCGAGCGTATTGTGTGAAAGACTAAAGCCCACCGTCAACGAACTGATTGGACCTTATCAGTGTGGCTTTAGACCTGGAAAATCTACAATGGACCAGATATTCACCATGCGCCAAATCTTGGAAAAGACCCGAGAGAGAAGAATCGATACCCACCATCTTTTTATCGATTTTAAAGCTGCCTTCGATAGCACGAAAAGGAGCTGCCTTTATGCCGCGATGTCTGAATTTGGTATCCCTGCAAAACTAATACGGCTATGTAAGCTGACGTTGAGCAACACCAAAAGCTCCGTCAGGATCGGGAAGGACCTCTCCGAGCCGTTCGATACCAAACGAGGCTTCAGACAGGGTGACTCACTATCGTGCGACTTCTTCAATCTATTGCTGGAAAAAATAATACGAGCTGCAGAACTAAATAGAGAGGGTACAATCTTCTACAAGAGTGTACAGCTCCTGGCGTATGCCGATGATATTGATATCATCGGAAGCAACAACCGCGCCGTTTGTTCTGCGTTTTCCAGACTAGATAAAGAAGCGAAGCGTATGGGTCTGGTGGTGAATGAGGACAAGACGAAATATCTCCTGTCATCAAACAAACAGTCAGCGCACTCGCGTCTTGGCTCCCACGTCACTGTTGACAGTCATAACTTTGAAGTTGTAGATAATTTCGTTTATCTGGGAACCAGCATTAACAACACCAACAATGTCAGCCTTGAAATCCAACGCAGAATCACTCTTGCCAACAGGTGCTACTTTGGACTGAGTAGGCAATTGAAAAGTAAAGTCCTCTCTCGACGAACCAAAATCAAACTCTATAAGTCGCTCATTATTCCCGTCCTGATGTATGGCGCTGAAGCGTGGACGATGACAACATCCGATGAGACGACTCTTGGGGTTTTCGAGAGAAAGGTTTTGCGCAAGATTTATGGTCCTCTAAACATTGGCAACGGCGAATACCGCAGACGATGGAACGATGAGCTGTACGATTTATACGACGACATTGACATAGTTCAGCGAATAAAAAGACAGCGGCTACGCTGGCTAGGTCATGTTGTACGGATGGAAGAAAACACTCCAGCTCTGAAAGTATTCGATGCAGTACCCGCTGGAGGAAGCCGCGGAAGAGGACGACCTCCACTCCGGTGGAAAGACCAAGTGCAAAGTGACCTGGCTTCACTTGGTGTTTCCAGTTGGCGCCAAAAAGCAAAAAGGAGGAATGAGTGGCGCGCTCTGGTGGATTCGGCTATAATCGCTTAAAGCGGTTCCTACGCCAAATATATATATATATATATTTATTCAACTCCGGAAACATAGTATTCATGTCAACCTAAACTCTATTGGCTTTTGATTGGTAGGGGTAACAGCAGAGATACACTTTCTCTACAACCTTCCTTCCCTGTAATTGTAGATAACTTTGACAGCTTACATTTCACCTTTTGGTGGGCCAAATGTTTATTCTGGTTCCAAATATCAAACGAGTATTCTCTTTCATACTCATCCGAAGGTTCCGTTGTATCAGCGCGATTCTTTGAATTTTTTATGAAACAAAAAAAGTATTTCTTTTAGCCATAGCATTTTTAAAATGCAGTAATTTGAATCTCTGATCTAACGCAGTAGCCTACGCCAGAATTCAATTGTATAAATAAATCATAAAAGTAACCGCAGTATTGTCCAAGCGCACATTCCCTTAACGAATTCTCCGTATTTTACAAAAATCGAATTCCAATGTAATAAAGCGTATCCAAATAGAAAAATGTGAAGGTGTGAAGTCAAATTTTTATGTAAAACATCGACATAAAACATCGTTGAAAGTGACATCGATGCATCGATGTTTTTAGATTCGAAACATCGATGGCTAACATCGATGGCTAACATCGATACATCGTTTGCATCCCTAGTTACAGCTTGCACGGACGGACAGACAGACATCCGGATTTGAACTTTACTCGTTACCCTGATCACTTTGGTATATATAACCTTATATCCAACTCGTTTAGTTTTAGGACTTACAAACAACCGTTATGTGGACAAAACTATAATACTCTCTTTAGCAACTTTTGTTGCGAGAGTATAATTAATACAAAAATTTACTTATGCAAATAATAAATATTTTTTTAGCATTTTATATTTCTATTTCTATTTCTATTTCTAGAATTGTAACTACAATTAGCTTAATATAACACCCAGCACACGTTACAAATATTGACTAATAATTATTTCCCATAACAGCTGTTTTATTATATTCCAGCTTTCTATTGTTTAAATTGAAAAATACAATATTCTGCGATGCGTTTAATTGCCGTCTGATTACTTGGATTGTTTACAATTATGTCGCTGATTGGTACACACTTGTACTTAGTTGTATAATTATGAAATTTATATGAGTCTGTTGTATTTAATTACATGCTGCAACTGAAACAGACCTTAGTTTACGGTATTGCATTATAAAATACTGTGAAAAATATTAATAACGGTATATATTATATACTAATTCGATGTTCTCAAGAAAAATAAAACATATATTGGAGAAAATTATATAAGAAGAACAATATATACATATATACATAGTGATTTCATTTCACAATTTTAGAAGGCGAATGGGTCGACTACATGATTGAGTCTGGAGAGTTCGTTTTTGAAATGCCGGATGAAGCATAATCTCCGACATACCCTTACTTTACTCTGAGGAATTTGAAACCTTTACGGAATATGATTCAAAGAAGATCAATTTATTGTGAGAGCTTAAAGTGCTTCATCTACAAACCGTTTGGACTTGATTACAATGTTGGCAAAGAACCTTTGGTAAAGAAGAAGCGTCTTTAGCATGATTTCCCAATTAAGTTTAATATTTAATATTTGTTTGAGCAGTTTTTTAATATTTTTTGGGCAGCCTCTGATATATAAATTCTAATAACTCTGTGCAATATAATAGAATTTCAAGTCTGGAAAGTTTTAAAATTGAAGGTCAGCAGGTCACTTTACTTACTATGATTATCTTGTTTTATGATTTTTTATGGGCTAAATTGCTTTCAGGACCTGTATTGAGCGTACTGAGCATGCTTTTGCAGCAATAATTTATTTTCATCCTAACTCGCTTTAACCGGTTATGACTGGATGATATAGAAATATAATATAATTGAAATGTTGGTTGAAAGGAGAAGTTGTTGAATACCTGACCGCACTTAAGTTAGCATAAGGCTTGTCGTGCTTCCCAGTGAGTCCCAATAACACACAATTTATAAGATTGCTCGGTTTGATGGATTTTGTTATTGTTTCTGTTAAACTTTCTAGAAGGCTCTTTTATTTTACTACATATATGTATACGTAAATATATATTTAAGGATTTCATACAGCGACTCTTCGAAGAAATTATTTATATTTATATATTTAATATAGGACGTCACTAGTAGTCATTATCAGTATAAATTACTTTTATAAATTTAAATTTAATTATCAAATAATATTAACACACTGTATATTTAAATTATGCAGTTATAATGTATTTTAAAAAATTGGGGTGAGGTTCATACACTGTGTACTAAAAAAATGGGTCATTTTTCAAACGTTCAGATCACCGAATTCATGACATTCTCTTCTTCTTTCTTGAAATTCACACCTAAATTAAGCCTGCACTGCGCTCAGCGCAAAAACAAAACCGAGAAAAAGCGAAAAAAAGTAAGTTAACTTGCTTAATTTTAGCGCACAGTGTTCGCTTCTCTTTGCGTTGCACAATTCAAACAGGTGTTTCAACGCGCTTATTTATAGCCACTACACGACAGGCACGCATGTATGTATGTGTGTGTGTATGTGCATGCAAGCGCAAGTCTTTTGTTTCAATGGAGTTTTGAAAAGGCTTTTCGAGTTCTTTATGCCACAAAAAGTGATTGGAACACTAATAGAATTTAACTAAACGTAAACAGAGCAGGTTAAAATTTTTGTTTTTGTTATTTAAATTTACCTGGATACCAGGATGCTGCAACGTTACACTTGCTTGTTATTTTTATTGCTTTGCGTTAAAAGAAAAAAATAACATTTTTTTACAAAACAGTTAGTCATAGCAACTCTAATATTCAAATGCGCGCTTTAGTGCCGTTACACAAGCTTTATATACTTTTTAACTATTTGACTAGCTACCGCAAACTGCAAGCGTTTTGCCGATTCTTTTTTCTTACGATTCGCGTCTTTCGTCTTCTTATTCGTATTTATTCTTAAGCAACTTAAATACCGTCCGTCCGGTTGAACGCCCGATGCGCAACTGAAACGCTTGAAGTGATCGACGGCGATCGACAGAACTTAGAACAGTAAGATTTGTACAAAAAACACAAAAACAGTAACAACAAATAACAAATAAGAACACAAGCGGCAAGCTCGCCGCAAAAGTATGTATATTTATAAGCATGAATGAAAGTCGATGAAGCCAGTCAGCAAGTATGTGTGTGTGTCTTTATGGGTGTAATTGGGTAGCGGCAGTTTAGGTTCGGTTGTGGCCGAAGTGGTCAACGCTGTTGCCGTCAGCAGAGGAGGTATGTATGTAAGCGAAGCTTTAAAGCGGCTCACACATACACATCATAAAAGTTTCGCATTCGTTCGGTTTATTTACTTCCGCCGCTCGCTTTCAGATACTCTTAGGGGATGATATCGAGCCTTTACCGCCATTTTAGCGTAAGCGACAAAAACCAAACTTTACAGGAGAAGGTTTTTTTAAATACTTTTAACCATTAATGTGGTATTAATTTAAGTTTGTTTTTCCAATTATATATGTAAATGTCTGAAAAGCATTAATGTATGAGAAATTTTAAATTACTACCACATTAAAGGTTAAAAGTATTTAAAAAAAACCTTCTCCTGTAAATTTTGGTTTTTGTCGCTTACGCTAAAATGGCGGTAAAGGCTCGATATGTCGAGGTCAAATGTCTGTGCGGCGGTTTTGGAATGGGCTCTGCGGTAAGGAAATAACCAAATGCCACTATCGCAATTTACCATTGTAAACGGAAAAATATCGAATTTTAGAAAAATGGAAATATGTTGGTGATTCTGTTTTATTGGATCGATAGCAGAATAGCAGAAAAAGAGCTTATCATTTGCCGAAAGAAAAGTGCTTTGCCGTCATGACTCAGATGACCAAATTGGTCTCAATTGAGACTGTGAACTGCGGCCCCAATCACCGTACTCTATGTATCTGTCTTATGTTGAGAAATAAATCTCCATTTTTCCGAAAAATTTCATATATCATTTATTGGTTTAGCCTTACTTATCAGACCGCTCTCGAGCTTATATACATATTTAATGTTTTGTTTTTTGCTTCAACTAAATATTTGTGGCTAAGCTTTAGTATTACCGGACCATTTTCTATAACAAACTTTTAATTCTAACCATGCTTATAATTTGAAACTTTACCTTTATTCCGAGAAAAACGCACTAAAGTGTCAAAATAGAACAAGAAAGAACAAAATTGCGCGTGCATTGGAGAGTTTATTTGACAAGTATGATATACATATGTATATGCATGTGTACATCAAGAAATTACGGAATTGAAACTTGATGAGTTGAGTTTCCAATAAAAGTGAATAAAAAATAAATTAAATAAAACACATACATATATATGTATATGTATACAGTATATCGGTTTGCATTTAATTGAGCCTTTATTTATTTATTTGTAATAAATCTATGACGCAAGCATGCCAGCGCGTCCCAATATAAAGGGGTTTTCAATAGAGACACTACAAAAGTAGACCGATAGGGACAGCAATATTTTTTCCCGCTGACATTTCTCTTTAGTAAGGTTTGTCAGTGCATAATGGAAAGATATACGACCTAACAACGAGCTGAAGTTATTAAAATTTAGTAACGAAATTCGGAGTCAGTGGTCTCGCTACGTTCAATTTATGGTAGGCTCATTTCTGGATGCATGACTTCATCAATAAGCGAAATATGAGTTTTTGGTCAGGCAGTAATCCACACGTACCCCATGAGTCAACATTGCATCCCGAAAAAATTACGGTTTAGTGCTGTTTATGGGCCGGCGGCGTCATTGGACCACACTTCTGTCTATGCCAACAAGCCAGCGACGATTTATGAACTTCGTACGAATATCGAACATGAAATTTCAGCAGTATCAGCCGATTTATGCCTGAAAACCGTCGAAAATTGGGTTCAGCGTTCCATTATAGTTCTACACATAATGGCATCGAATGTACTTTCACAGGAATAAAGACATTCCATATTTTTTTATTAAAAAAAACTTTGTAGCGTTCTTATTGAAAAACCTTTTACATAAATACATATATAGGGTGATTTTTTAAGAGCTTGATAACTTTTTTAAAAAAAAAAACGCATAAAATTTGCAAAATCATCGGTTCTTTATTTGAAACGTTAGATTGGTTCATGACATTTACTTTTTGAAGATAATTTCATTTAAATGTTGACCGCGGCTGCGTCTTAGGTGGTCCATTCGGAAAGTCCAATTTTGGGCAACTTTTTCGAGCATTTCGGCCGGAATAGCCCGAATTTCTTCGGAAATGTTGTCTTCCAAAGCTGGAATAGTTGCTGGCTTATTTCTGTAGTCTTTAGACTTGACGTAGCCCCACAAAAAATAGTCTAAAGGCGTTAAATCGCATGATCTTGGTGGCCAACTTACGGGTCCATTTCTTGAGATGAATTGTTCTCCGAAGTTTTCCCTCAAAATGGCCATAGAATCGCGAGCTGTGTGGCATGTAGCGCCATCTTGTTGAAACCACATGTCAACCAAGTTCAGTTCTTCCATTTTTGGCAACAAAAAGTTTGTTAGCATCGAACGATAGCGATCGCCATTCACCGTAACGTTGCGTCCAACAGCATCTTTGAAAAAATACGGTCCAATGATTCCACCAGCGTACAAACCACACCAAACAGTGCATTTTTCGGGATGCATGGGCAGTTCTTGAACGGCTTCTGGTTGCTCTTCACCCCAAATGCGGCAATTTTGCTTATTTACGTAGCCATTCAACCAGATTTATGTAGACCATAAATCGGACGTAAAGCGCGAAACACATTTCGAACCGAACACTGATTTTGGTAATAAAACTCAATGATTTGCAAGCGTTGCTCGTTAGTAAGTCTATTCATGATGAAATGTCAAAGCATACTGAGCATCTTTCTCTTTGACACCATGTCTGAAATCCCACGTGATCTGTCAAATACTAATGCATGAAAATCCTAACCTCAAAAAAATCACCCGTTACCATATAAAAGTAGTTACGTGGTAAATTTCAATTAATGATGCTCACATTTATTTTATACAATAAAAAATATATATAATTTATTTTAATGTCACTAAAGTGTATTACTCATAAAAATTTCCGATATCAAGTGATACCGCAAACCCCACATGGAACCTATTTCCGTATTTCTATTCACTTTCCTTGCTCCAAAATAAATTACCATCCATTATGTGTCATACTTTTCTTTTCATTTCTAGTTTAAATTTGTGATAAATAATATTTACGTAATATTTGTTAATTGTTGTTATATTAGACTCAGTTGTTTCTATCAAATTTTGAAGCAGCTGTTGAAGCACTCCTAATTTATATCCATCAACGTACTACTTCAAACTCCAAAATCGATCTAAAAATAAAACAAGTAAGGAAAGGCTAAGTTCGGGTGCAACCGAACATTTTATACTCTCGCCATTTATTGAAGAAACTTACAAACATACAAAATTTACTCATAAATTCGGTAAAAAAATTAATAGAATAACGAAAATCGTAATATATAGTATATTATATGAGGGCTGAGGTAATAATTTCATTTTCACCAGCAGCGTACACTATATCCAAGACTATACGCTCAATTAATTTTGCTAAGATATCTCACATATTAACCAATACATATGTATATGCGGAATAAAGCCCACCGTATTTTTGAAAAACTTATAATTAGGTATATGGGAGCTAGGAGATGTTATGACCAAATTTAATAATTTTGTTAACAGAACACTATTAGAAGAAAACAGTTTCCTCTACATTAAACTATCTGAGAGATTTATCCAAATTTTCGGTTAAAATTTAACCTTAGGCGCTGAGTTCAACATGTTCGATATCTGGGGCCTTCAAAAGTTATAGTCCGTATTCGACAACTTTTTCACAAGTGAAGTCAGAGATGATATGTACTATTTGTGTAAAGTTTTATTCCACTATCTTCATTGGTTCCTTATGTATACATGATAAAGTGAAGGAATCAGATGGAATTCAAATTTGAGTTATAAGGAAAGTAGTCGTGGTTGTGAACCGATTTCGCCCATTTTTTATCCGTGTTATCAGGGTTTAAAAAAAATATTATACACCGAATTTCATTGAAATTTGTCGAGTAGTTCCTGAGATATGGTTTTTGACCCATAAGTGAGCGATGTCACGCCCATTTTTCATTTTGTAAAAAAATCTGAGTGCAGCTTCCTTCTACTATTATTTCTGTGAAATTTAGTGTTTCTGTCGTTTTTCGTTAGTGAGGTAACCCACTTTTAGTAATTTTCAACCTAACATTTGTATGGGAGGTGGGCGTGGTTATTATCCGATTTCAACTATTGCAGACAGTTTGGTTTATATAGCTTTATTGGTTTGCAAGTTATATATAAATAACCGGTTTGTGGGCGTGGCCACGCCCACTTCCCCAAAGAAACTACACCCAAATATGCCCCTTCCTAGTGCGATCCCTTATTCCAAATTTTACTTTTATAACTTCATTTATGGCTTAGTTATGACACTTTATGTGTTTTTGGTTTTCGCCACTTTGTGGGCGTGGCAGTGGACCGATTTTGAAAGCAACCCTCTCACTGCCCCAAGGAACATGTGTTCCAAGTTTCATTAAGATATCTTAATTTTTACTCAAGTTACAGCTTGCACAGACGGACAGACGGACGGACGGACAGCCATCCGGATTTCAAATCTACTCGTCACCCTGATAACTTTGGTATATATGACTCTATATCTAACTCATTTAGTTTTAGGTGTTACAAACAACCGTTATGTGAACAAAACTATTATACTCTCGTAGTAACTTTGTTGCGTGAGTATAAAAATATATATATATATATATATTTCTTTTTAATATATATACTTCTTTTTCTTCATTGTCTTCTGTCTAAACATGTTCCATTTAGTACACATATGTATAATTCCTGGAAGACCCCAAATACTGCATATATGGGAAGTCATCATACTTTATTTATTCAAATTCATATTTGGCACCATTTGTGGCACTTGTGACGCTTCATTAAGTTTACGTGAACACATATATACATAGTTGCATATACATATGTACACATAAAATTATAGACTCTTCTAAACATTGCTGATAATTAGAAATATGAATTATAATAATTGAAAAATGCCTTTTATGCAAAAAGTACGAATTAAAAATTTGAAAAAATTTAAAAATATTTAAATATATGCGTAAAACATTTGGTCATCAAACGACCGTGACTGCAAAAATGTCTACGACCATATAATTGCTGACGAAAATACACAATTTCGCTGAATTTTTTCACAAATTGAAAAGGGAGTGTTATTGTGACTGCGTGTGTGTATGTATGGCGGCGTGTCTGCATGAAGTGTGACTGTCACACGCCGCAAACAATAAATAAATATGGCGCACAGCAAGCTATACAGATATTAATTATAACGTAGAGTGTTTTTAATTGATGACAGCGCAATAAAATATAATAAAATAAATGAAAAATTTATTATTTGCTTCTTGTTATTAATTATTGCTTGCTTTCTTAAATACCTTTTGCCAGTATATACATACATATTTGCTTTGCACACATGCAATAGATATCTATATTCATTCATTGCATACAAATGTTGCTCATACGCCCCGCTCACCCATTCATATACGCTTCATATTCTGCAATATATTCTAGCATCTTAATTAATCATGCTATGACTGTTTCATTAATTCATTTATTATTTATTCATGCTTCATTTATTTATTTTTTTAATTATTCGCTTTTCTTTTTCTTTTTTTTTTTGCAACAGAGCGGCACTTTTGCACTTATTAACGTTTAAATAAGCGTTCAACCACCTACGCACGCCCATATAAAAGTAAACAAACATGCATATATATGTATTTATTGGTTTGTGTATGCACGTAGTATGTGTGTATACTTAATTTTATTTAGAGCAGCGCTTCTTTCTATTGCGAATTTAGTTGCGTGCGTTCATTGTCAAGTGCAAAATTAAGAATTTCTTTACGCAAACTCACCGACACTCGCTTATGCTGCTTATTATGTAAGTGTGTATATACGTTATTTAATTAATATCTCAGCATACACATGCATATTTATCTTTTAGATCATATACACATATGTGCAGGAATTAATATTTAATATAGATTGCTAGAATTCTGTAGAAATTTGTTTACTTTGTCTAATTAATGCGACAGTGTCGCATACATGTCAACGGCATAATACACACATGACATTTTAATTGTTACAAGTTACAAGTTTTTAGCATACGATAAATGTATCAATTAAGTAGCTAACCACCAATCATAAGGCAATTGACAGCAGCTGACAGGTACCTGCCTATTAAAACTGGAACGAGAAAATATTTTAATATTTCGTTGTTGAAAGTGGGTGAGAAAGGTGATTGTGATTGAACCCAACGGCCTCTTTGTTGATTTTTTTCGAGAAATACTTTCGTGAATGGAATTAAATGTCATGCAGTAAATATGGTTAATTAACTAAATTGGGAGCTTTAATGGGGGGTAAGGTTTGTTTCGTCGAAAAAAGACCTTTTTTCATTAATTTTTTTAGAAAAAAATATTGCTGTAGGTTTATTTTACTTATTATTATATGAAAGTACAACATTTGAAGGATACTTAAAAAAAAGTTTTATCAAAAAATAACGAGGAATAACGGATTTATCGTCGATCTCTGCAGGCACCTCGAAAAAAAGTGTTTGTGCGGTGACCAGCCTACAGCATCGCTGGATCATCCGAAACCAAAAAATTAAACTGCTTTCTTTAATTTATTAGTTTATCTTTCAATTGACGTCGAGTTTTTTTTAATTTTTCAATTTTTGGTACCATTTTCAAGCCAAAATGACGATTTTAGACGAAAAAATCGACCTATTTGTTATTGTAAAATTGTTAGTAATTAAAATTTTTAGGAAAAACTCGACGTCATTCGAGAGCTATATGTATGTAAAATATTTGTTCAAAATTTCAAAACGATCGATGCTGTAGTTTTTCCTGTAGGCTGATCACCGACTTTAAAAATGACATATTTGGGAAAATCGATTCAAAGTTTTGTACACTAAGCGCTGGTAGCTGGAGGTATCGTTATTCAACCTGCTGTAACTTCGTTAGTTTTTCTCCGAATGACCTAAAACTTGTAACACAATATTCTTGAGAAGTTGATGGTTCAGAAAAAAAATATTAAAAAAATGAAAAAAAGTTGTCAAACCTTACCCCCCCTTAAGTTTCTCTCTTAGAGTGTTGCTTTCTATATATAATATTAACTATAAGCTATAACAGACAAATATATAAAATTTAATAATTTCTGATCCATTAAATATATTTTAAATGTAATTAAATGACATTTAATTGTCTACTCAGTTCACATTTGTACTTAAAATTTAAGCTACGCTCTCAGGTTGGACATTTATAGCGCATGCTTGTCAAGTAAATATATAACGTGATATAGGCTTGCTGATTTTATTGAGTAAATAAATAGATACATATGTCAAAATAAGACGCTATATATTTATATTTATATATATGCATATTAAAAGCATATTAATAGCGTTAATTACAGCCAAAAGACTTTTAGACATGCTGTCTACCAATTTCAGAAAAAGTGATCGTGGTATGTTTTCCCAGGAGTCCTTCAATATATTTGATGAGCTTATCATTCAAATATTGTTATAAATACCTAATAGGATTTAAGTCAGAGGATTTGGCAGGCCGTAGTAGGAGCTCTATCGATTTTAGATCGAAATATTCTTTCCTAACCCAACATGAATGTTTGGGTTCATTGTCCTACTGGTATATAGAATTATCTTCTAAGTCCATTTTTTGTGCTGAGGGCTCTAAAATTGTACTCAGCATCACTTCGTAGGACTCTCCCGCCATTTGTCTTCGATAAATACCAGATTTGATAGACCACTATAGCTACAGCAACCCCAAACTAAAACACTTCCACCTCCGAACTTAAGGATGCCTTGGATGTACTTACTTTGGAGCCTTTCATGACTCTTTCGTCAAACTTTTTGACTGCCTTTCATAGTTTTTAATTAAAGCTTGCTTCCATTACTTTAAATTATTATTTTCCAAAAACTTGGTAACACTTTTTGGAAAATTAAAATCAAGAAATATTGAAATAAGAGTAAAAAATGTGGTGGGTTATCCATTTATCTTATCCATTTAGCTTAAACTATATATATATATCACTCAAATTACTCTCAGAATCCAACAATGAATATCGAGAAGGTCTTTTATGACATAGAATCAGAAAACCTTACCAAGGTCTTGTTAAACTGTCGTACAAATGTTCTACTTCGAAGCCAATCGAGATGAATGAACTGTGTGGACCACCCTATATAACTCAAAAGTAAGGTTTATCAGTGTACATGTTTGATATTATTATAAATAAATTATCAATTATTATAAATAATTTTATTAGCTTTGAATAAATACAAAGTAATCATATATTAAGAGTTTAGAAGTGGTCAATAAATTGCAGAGTACCAAATATAAATAAAAATATAAAAAATATAAATAATGATCATTATCTGAGGTATATTTTAAAATCAACGAAATTATCTGCAGATTCCAAGGCTTCGACAAGGTCGAATATGTTACTAGAAAATAATATATTGAGATAACTCAGCATCTTCATTTTAACGATTTTCTATACAACTCTACAGCTACCGTTTAGATACCCGTTAATCAATTTCCGATTAGCCTCCCTTATATACACATACACATTTATCGTTATACCCAACTCCACGCAGCAACAATTGAACGTCATTCGTTCGCTTGTGGGCTAAATGTAATCAGTTTTTATTGTCGCGGTATGAAAGCTACCGTTCACAATTTAACGCCAATAAAATTTAAATCTAATTATAATTTATATTTAATCAAACCGTGTGCCAACTTATCGCTAATCTTTTTTGAATTGTAAATTGATTGAAGTGCTGTGCGATATGGCCACACTGTAAATATATTTCATGTCACTCCGTTTATTTATAGCGTTGACAGTAACAGCTGAGAAAAATGGCAACTAAATGTTAATAGCTGGCTAATATTTTACTTGAACAGTGAAATAAATAATTTTCATAATCTTTATTACACTTTATTTGGTATGCCAAATTCGTGAAAAAATTCCGCAAAAATAATTGAAATTTATGGTGGAATGTGAGATACCTATGTTATATAAATTGAGTTTATTAAATACAGGGTACACCATTCATTACTTTTTCGTACATAACCTGTGATATTGCGATGATTATGGTCCGAATGCCTGCCTCCAGCTCGCCTATGGGCCGAGGAATGCTATATTCAATATCAATGTTCTCTTTTTTGCATCCTGAATGTTGCACATGACAGTGATTTCGGTATACCTTAATGGAAATAATTCTGGAGATCTATATATGCCATCCTCAGCCTTCAATAGATCACTACTTCGAATGATCTTGACGTTAACCTCTACAAAGGTATATAAGATATATAAAACTATAATTAAAAAAAATTCTAATCGTAGACACTTCGACCTCAAATACACACTGTTTGTAGCGTTTAAATTCATTTTTTTGACTTAAGTGCTTAATTTGAATGACCACGCGTTGTCAGAAATATTTATAGCCCACTATAAATAATGTCCATTCATTCGTGCCTATTCATAATCTTATCTTTTATATTTTGTTTTTAATTAAACACTTCTTCATTATCTCAAATCAAATCAATTGTTTTTTTTATAACAAAGTTGCAGACATTTACTTTTGACAGTTCAATTCCCATATCACGAATTTCATGTTAAAGAACACGCTATCTTTGCCTGTTCACCATTTAGCTAATCGGTTATTCTTTGGATAGCGGTGCTGTTGTTGTACACAGTTGTGAATAATACGAAATTTATGATATATTTCTTAGAGTTTTAGTGGATAGTTTCTCCGGCTATCAATGCAAAATTTTGGCAGAATAATGAGTCGTCTTTAGAATTTTATTCCTACAACTTCTGTAATGAATCCATTTCAGTTTAGTGACCGATAAGAGTTAATGAGCGAATCGTCAGCTTAGATAAGTTAATATATAGATAATTGGTCATTAAGAAGGCAAAAGAATGCTGTCGCCTTTAAACTTACGTGCAATTTTTTTTTTTTAATTTTTTGTATACTTCTAAATATGATGGTGATCATATAAATGAGTTTTTATTTTGTTTTAATTTCAAAATTTCTATATTTAAAATAACTGCAAATTTTTTAAACCCCATAGTTCCATAGCTTCATATTGTGTTCAGGCCTAAATAGTAAGTTGGCACAATTCATGGATATTCTTTTGATCTTTAATTTTCTAATAGCAGAATTAATATCTATCTAGATTAATATTTACTGTAAGAATATACAACTCAAAGTATCTTTAGGCAATGAAAATGCATATAATCATTACCTTATGGGCAAACCTTATAGTTTCAGATTTACTTTGCTTAGATTATAAAATTCACTAGAAGATGATAATTATATAGGTACAAAAAGAATATAAAAAGTTTTCAAATCTTAGTTTCAACAGTGCTACTTAAAGCTTTTTATTCAAACCGCGAAATAAAATATAGAAAAAAGAGTAAAAATATTTTTTTTTAGAAATCACTGAAATTAACATCTTTTTTGTTTGATTTTCGACAAGTCCAACTAGTCTCCAACATTCACTGCTAAAAATAAATTTTAAAACAAAAAATTCTATTATATTTGCTAAACATTTATCATTGTTGTGTTGGTTTGGATCCGGTTGCGATGGATTCGTCTGCCTAAATGCAACCACCGACGACTAGTTTAATTCGCAGACGATAATTAGGTTACGCTTTCATGCCACTTAAGACAATGCTAATAGTCTAGAGAATTTATATTTTACCACTTGAGGCAAATGAATTTGCTGTTTATAATGAAATTCAACTGATAAAGTCCTAATTAATGCTAATTTGTAACGCTATAGAGCTGAAATACACGTGTCAATTAATTTTTCAATTACATCTTTAGGCTTTGCAAAAATTGGTAAATAGTGGCGACACTTTTAGCACAAAACCAAATTTCTGAAAAAAAATTATCTCATGATATACATATTTTAAAAATATATATCTCATGATATATTGTGAATATATTAGTATTCGCATAATGTCGAACTAAATAACTCAAAACGCTGAAGAAATTGTATCAAATGTCTATCTATCAGTGTTGCAACCCTCTTATATAACAACGCCTATATACGTACATATAAGCGTCCATATACTATGTATATACTAAACTTATCAATTTTAATTATAATATTATAAATCTATCAATGAGTACTATTAATTGTGATTACAAGTGACAAATAAATATTGTTCAAAATCAGTAAATGGCATTCAGACATTCAAATTAAAGTTTCCACCACTTAATTATCGTCCAAATGCAAACATATCAATTGATGGCTAAATAAATAAAATACACATACGAGTAGACGCAATGCTGACATTTAAACGCGCGTCTAGGCCGTGTCTGAACAGCGGAGAGTGTAAATATATAGTAATTTACACAAGTGCTTGACTTGAATGGACTTCTGACTTATAATTTGACAAGTACTTATATGACATATCCACATACATACATTTCAATAATACAAAGTACTTATATACATGAAATTACATACACATACATACATATAGAAGTAAATATGTTGGCTCATTTAGCGTTTTATTGTCGCTCATTCTTCAAGTGTGATGCAATGGGATGGCTGGCAACAGAATTGAGATCAATGCTAAGTGAAGGCTCTAATTGCATTTATTTAGTCGCTATCATTGAATCGAACCCGTCCTCCCCCCTCTTTCCATGACTCCGCATTGTCTCATTTCGCTGACATTTCACTTCCTCAGTCCCATACATACATGTGTATATATGTACGTCTGGAGATCAGCACTTGTCTATACCTTCTGGTAAATAATTGATTTAAGTTTCGAGTGTTCACTGCAACACAGTGTCATCATTTGTTAATTAAATACGCACTCGATTATGTCATTTGCACTATGCCATCTTTTTGTTGGTAATTTTGCATTGCTTTTTGGAAACCATTCTAAATCAACTGCATAGCAGCCAGAGTATAAACTATTTTAACTCCTAACTTAATATTTAAGAGCTTAATTAGATATGTATTATAATTGACTATAAATTGCTGTAAAACCCCATATGCAACTCTGCATAATTGATTCAACGAGTTGACCTCTCTTGCCGCTCAAAAGATAAACAAATTTAACCTCATGTGAATCTCCATATTTTAAACAAACAGGGCTTCACAGAAACTTTCAAAAAAACTAGCAATCCAAATTTGAAAAACTTTGACCAATGTGACCCCACAACATATAATCAAACTTGGCCTCATGTGACACCTCAAAATGTAAACAAACCCCGGCCAAAGATCAATGAGATCGACTAAAAAGGTAGATAAACCCCGATAAAGGTCAATGACCTCAGCCCAAAAAGTAAACAAACCCCTGTCAAAGGTCAATGACCTCACCCAAAGGTCAATGACCTTGGCCCAAAAGGCAAACAAACCCAGCCAAAGGTCAATGACCTCGCAAATGTTTGTTTACATTTTGGTCGGGGTCAGTGACCTTCAGCAGGAGTTTGTTTACCTTTTGGACGAGGTCATTGACCTTTGGCAGGGGTTTGTTTACTTCTTGGTCAAGGTCATTGACATTTGACAGCGGTTTGTTTACCTTTTATGCTGAGGTAATTGACCTTTGGCCAGGGTTTGTTTACGTTTTGGGCCGAGGTCATTGACCTTTGGTCGGGAATTGTTTACCTTTTGGTCGAGGTCATTGAGCTTTAACAGCGGTTTGTTTACCTCTTAGGCCGAGGTCATTGACCTTTGGTAGGGGTTTGTTTATATTTTGATCGAGGTCATTGGGCTTGGGCACCGTTTTGTTTACAATTCGGTTGAGGTCGGCGTTTTTGACGTCAAAGTTGCTACTATTTTAGAAGGTTTTTTTGGAATTTGTTTGCATTTCGAAAGGTCAAGTGAATTAAAACTAGCGTTCACGATATGTATATCTAGTTAATGAAGGTCAACTATGGAATGCCGTCAGTAAGGGTTGGTAAATATATTACCACAAGGCCTTGTACTAAATATAAAAATTTACGTTAATCTTGATTTTTGGTGAGACTGGAAAGGGCTGTTTTCAGTTGCGCATGTTGAATCCATTCAAAATCGGATGAAATCAATTGCAAACTCATTTGGTGTGACTAGAGAACTTAAATAAGTTTTAATACTGTTATAAAGTTAACTGTGTATAGCGCCACCTGGTGGCACACGGTTAAGACAAACTGTGAGAGTTTATTGCGGCATCTATTGGGCTCTTTTATTCAACGGCTTGCTTATTGATAATGCGACGGAAATGCAATGCTGAAGCATACTTTGGGGCTCTTCACTTTTTTCAATAAAAATCTTTATTTATCCACTACCATTTATTATTCTATAAATTATATTTATTTATAAGTAATTTTTCTAATTTAATATTTTATTATATAATTTACACAATCATTAATAGTGAAAATTTACATATTTTAAGCAATATCAAAATTATATTTAATATACATACACTTGAAGACTACTACGTATGTTCTTTTTTCTATACATCCATTACCACCAGACATACATATATGCATATTCAAAGATATTATACATATATAACTTTTATTACGATGAGAAAGCCTTAAAGCGTATCCAAAGTTCAGATTCTTCTAAACACCTGCTAACGCGACATAAATCTATATAATAGTATGTATTATTATCTAGTATTGACGTCAGAGTTGAGGTTAGGAAATCCGTTGTCGAATTTTTTGTTCACACATCCTAAAGCATACACATAATACATTGTCTGATCTGTTTCATTACAAATATGGCTCGCATATACGCTTTTCATTTTCTTTCTCACACTTCTCTCTTGGCGCCACCGCGACTTCCTGTTCCGTTATTGTTTCGAATTGCGATTTTACCAGCCATAGATCGGAGATACTTATCGTCAAAGTATTATCATAGAACTCCGATTTTGTGCCAAGTGAAGCACGACGTAAAAGCTCGGCGGAAGAGTTGCGTCGATATGTGTTCGGTGTGGGCACTTTGGATAAGCGTGGTTGCTCCATATTCCAGAAGGCGCGATTGAGAAAGCACAGCATTACACCCGTAATGACTGCCAATGAGGCTAACACTGTAATGGGGCTTAAATTGTGAATATTAATTGTCACCGCAATTGATGGACCGAAAATGAGCCAAAAGCGACTATGCGTCACCACCGAATACATCAGAGTTGGACGCTTCTCGGCTGTAACGATTTCACCAGTACAAGTGGCCAGCACGGCGAATGTGACGGCTGTGGCGAATTTTAAAAACATCCAAAAGATCATTTCGTAACCCACACGTCGACTTGGTTTCACTGTAATTACAAATCAGTGTTATTAAATATATTTTCTGGACTCTTATTTCTATAACTCACAAGTATTCGGCACAGTCCAGATTAGATATGTAATAGCGCCCGCTAAAGTCAGCAGCTGACCGCACCAAAGCCAACGTCGTCTGGTGTAGAGTATCAAATAGAGACCCATAAAGATGCCGAGCACCTCGGAGAGTCCTGCAATTGAGTGTTTGTTTCATTTATGAAATTTGATTTTAAAACACTCCGTGTCTTACAAACATACCCAAGCACACGGTATTGACGTGTATATACTCCATGCCCATTGTTCGGATCATCAGCAGCGTCACATTGTGTAGTATCATCGCGCCGACCCACGCGGCGTGCACACAGCAAATATACTTGCGTTCGGTCGTCTTATCCCAAATGGACCAATAGCGTGGCGCACTCGTTGCTTTTTGTTGTAGGTGTTTCGCTTGATTCGCCAACTTCTCCTCAAGATCCAGTGGTATGGAACGGTGATTGAGCGTGGCCGAATTTAGTAGCTGTTCGAGCGCTCGATCTAATTTATTGCAGCTTAGAAGCCAACGCGGCGAATCGGCGATCCATCTGTTGATATAGGAGATTTATTGGTTATTGATATTTTGTCGATTTAAATTATATGCTTTGAGGAAAGGGAGGACTTATATAATAAATTTCCTCAAGGGTTACTAATTCAATATCTTTATAAAGCTTCAAAAGTATTTAAAGAAATCTTCTAAATTTAAAATAAAAGGTGTTGAACTTTTTAAGTTATTTGGATAAGTTTTAGTTGAATCTGTTCTCGGACTTATAATGGTTTTAGCAAAGAGTGATATGTGCTTACCTATGCACAAAAATTAAAATAATCACCGACGCCGATATGGCCACATACAAATAACTCCAGCTATCAAAAAATATTGATATACCCGGTAAAAGTATAAGTCCAATGCCCCAGAATAACTCGGAAAGTGTTGTGACGATGGTTTTCGCGCGTCCGTCTGTAATATCCATTACTAGAAGATAGTGTAAGAGGCATAAGTGATTAGTAAATAGCAAAAAAACTGAATGCTAATGCTCAACTCACATATAACTTGGCCGGCAGACATTATAACGGTACAAGCGATGGATGTTAGGCAACGGAAATAAATGTGTAGTTGGAAATTTGTCACCAAGCCTGTTATGCAGCCACAAAAGACTTGGAAAAACATGCCGATGAGCATTAGGCGCCGTGGACTGACACTGTGAAATGTAAATAAAAACAAAAATAATAATTTAGTTAGGGTTGCCACCTTTTTGAAGTAAAGAAAATGACTATAAATGGTAATTTTTGAATAAAAATACATAAAACAAAAAACCTTTTCTGACTTCATTACAAAAGTGGCGTAGTGCTATACAATCCAATTCATTGCTCGTTAAAGTTTTATTAAAGCAACAATTAAGGCAGTAGTCTGCTTTAGAAGCCGAAAAAATCGTTTTTTTTAGCAATTTTTTTAAAGGGAAGGAAATAATTGCGGTAAACGGAATTTTAAGACGATAGTGTACTATATTTAAGGCTTAAAAAACAATATTTATTATTAAAAAATAATGCAATTTTTTCAAAGTTGTAAGTATTAGTATTCTGGAGCGCCTGGAGCCTGCACTTCTAAATCGGTGCCGGTGATGGAGGTCGTGCAATGCATCTGAAACAGTCTAACCAAGTTTTTTTTTAATTTTTATAAGGTTCTTTTCTTTATGAACTAAAAAAATACCTAAGAAGTTTTAAAATTACAAATTTTTTCGAAGTTTGAAAAAAAAAATCACTTTTTTAAGAAAAAAAAAAATTGACTTTAAGTTGCAAAACAAGTAGTTTAAATAATACTTTTGTCCAACTTTTTTAGTTCAAATAGAAGATAATTTAATACTGAAGCTAGATCATTTTGGTTTTTTTCGATCGGACATATATTCTTTTTGCTATCGCCGGCACCGTTTTCTAACACTTGTGAAAATGAAAACTCGAGAAAACGCGCTTTAAAGGTCTGCCTGAGCATTCGCACCTGCTCGACGCTCGGCCACTAAAACTGCTCTAGCATCGAAAATATGTCGAATTGGCCTCTGGAATTTTAAAGACATATTCTTGGATAGTTTTGGAAGAGATTTAAAACAAAATAAACAAACAGACTACTGCCTTAAGTCCTATATCCGCTTGCCATTCTATCTCCATTGAATTAAACCAATTTATTTAATTTATATCAGTTGTTTGTTCGATTCGTTGTCGTCGTTTTGTCATCTTCGTTTTGTTATGTTAAAAATCAATATTTGAATACCTTATTAAGTAAATTTGCTGGCAATTTGCAAAAATTTAAAGCGCTCTAGACTAAATATAATTTAAACGTTATATATGTCTAAATACTAAAAAAAAATATCAAAAAAAATTATGTCAACAGTAGATTACTCTCGTTGTTGTAAATAATCATTACTTATGCAAAATTATGCCTAAATAGCAACACATTCCTTTAATAATTGAGTGATTTAAGTCATCAACAAGCAGACAAAGTGTTAATCAGCGTATATTAGAGAGTCATGATTGAGGGAAAATTTTGCGAAAACTGCTCTGCATGGAAATCAGCTATTTGAATAAGCAAGTACAATTTGTTGAACGACTATCGCCTATCACTAGGAACAGGTATTTTTCAAGAGTTGATATCATATATTGTTCAGAAATATAATTATTTTAGACTAGTTCGAAATAGATACTGAACTAGTACGATTTATATACTCAAGAGCAATTAATTTTGATTTGGCTCAGTTTATCTGTTCGTGCTTTCATTGAAATAAATATTATTTACCGACTTAACTACAGTCTCTCTTCCTATCTCCCTCCCCAAAAATTAGGTCCAAATCTCTAACTTTTCTGACTATTTCGATTTTAAACAGAAATTCTTTGTGGTAAACACTTATTTTCTTTCGAAATTTTTTGTTTTTTTTTTTTTGCCGACAGCTAGCTTGCAGTTGTGTCCACGAATCTTTCGTATTAACAGTTATCACGTTTTTTATAAGAGGTTACTTATGCACTGAATGCATAATATTTACTTATATGAATACGTCCTCACTGTATTTCACTCACAAATTTACATACGCAAAGTCACGGCGCTAATTGCATTTAAAAACAGATTTTTTTTAAATAAATTGGGCAAAAATCGCACTTAACTGTTTTAGCGCGTGTCGCGCCACTAGCCCACCGATGAAGGCGCCCAAGCCATGAAACGACTGCGTCACCGATATCAACAACTGACGCGAACAAACCAAATCGAATTGCGACACTAACGATATGTATTCGGAATTATGCTCGAAATGTTCGCACGGCAGCACATTCACCTTCAGCTTCAACGAACCATCCGCCTGGCGCACCACATCCGGCTGCTCGAACGGATTCGTATAGTTGGCATGGCTGGCGACGAAATCGCGGTGTAATTGCTCCTCGTAAATATTGCAGGCGTCCACATAGAAGCGACGATCGGTGCCGCGCTCATCCGACACCGGATGCGACATGCGCACCCAGGCGGGCGTGTCGGACGTCAGTGGACCGCTGCTCAGATTCATGAGTGCCGGCGGGCGGCAGTAGTAATCGCCCTTCTTCGGTGTGGGCGCCGTGTAGATAATGCAAGCCATAAACCAGGCGGAGGGTATTTTGCAGAGAAAGATGAGTAGTATCGTGCGTAGCTGCCAGTGACCGAAGTTGCCACATACTTGTTGCACGATGTCGGGTGGCGCTGGCGGCGGTACAGCCAAGCTGATTGCAGGTGGCGTTGTAGAGTTTTGGTGTTTGTTTGCTGTTGTTGTATCGCTAGTGTTGTTGCTGTTGCTTGTGTCGTTTAGTGTAAAAATTACCGGTGTAACCGTACTTGTGCTAACTTTTTCTTGCATCTCAACCGCAGCCATTTTAGGCGTAATCTATTTTACTTCGTCGTAATTATTTTACCGTTCACCGATTCCTACGAGTTACTTCCGTCAGCTAGACCGCGCGACTGTGTGGGCACTCAGTCTGCTAAGCGAACTTTTCTACCAACCAGCATCCGCAATTCGCCGCAATTTGTTCGCTGTGGTGCTTCTGCGAGGTAGAGTCGCTGTGACAATTGATTGTGTCCACTCAATATTGATACCGTTAATTAGTAGTGTCGCCCACTCCATAAAAAAAACTCCATATGAAGTACACTTGTGATTTTGTTTGATATATGCGGGGAACGTAAATAATTGGAAGATTTGCACAAAGCCGATCATGTTTACTATTTACAATAGACGCCGATTTATGCATATATTAATTCACCTATACTATATTCATGTATAAAGTGTGATAAATATTGTTTGATTAGCTAATAATATCTTACACCAGTTATTTGTACTAATGAGTCGATGATTTATGGTTTGTTCTAGAATTATACCTTAGCTGTAAAGTTTAAATAGTGCCGTTTCGGGTACATACCGAATAAACAGTTTTACATTATACCAAGTATGACTGGATGACAATTTGCATTTCTGGGAACTAGAGAGAACTGTAAATGTTAAGGTTTCCTTAACTCTGAAGTCGTGTTTCTGCAGTTATGTAGCGTGCTCAGAAAAAACTTGGAACATTCATGGTGCTAGGGGCGAGCGAGGTCATGCTAGAGTTCGAACAAGTCAATGTGAGGTTTAAGGAGCTATACTAGTGTGACATTTTCGATTTCGAAATCGATTTTTTTATTTTTTGCTTATTCGATAGTTATTACTTTCAAAAATATCTTGTGAAAGCGATAAGGTCATATCTTGAAAAGTTTTTGAATGGCAGCGCTCTAAGCCGCTCGCAGGTATACATAAGTCAATATAATCGAATCATTAAACACGTTTTTCTCGAAATGACATATCTCAAAATTGTTGACTCAACTCAACGACCGATCGACTTCATATTGAAACTGAGTATTGTTGAATATATTTCCTACACAAGGATCTATGATTTGTTATTTCAATTTGGCATTAAAAAACGGCTATTTTTACCTAAAAAACGACATTTTTTAACTACGCCATTTTATTAATTTGGGATATTTTTCAAAAAATCGTAGTTCATTGTATAGGAAATACCTTCAACTTTCCACACTTTTCGATTTTTTTTTTTGTTTCAGCTACTCTTTCGGCCGGAATCATGTCAATAGTTGGGGAACTTTTTTTCGGTTCCTCCCAAGACAGCACATAACTCCCTTATTTTTCAATCCAAACAACTTCGAAACATTCGAACGAGTACTTTCTTTAAAAAAAAAATCCGAAAATCGCCAAATTTTTAATGAGTTATACTGGTATAACCCCGTAAGGTAGTAGTCTGCTTTACAGGCTTCAAAAAATCAATTTTTTTGTTTTGTTTTAAATCTCTTCCAAAACTATCCAAGTATATGTCTTTAAAATTCCAGAGGCCAATTCGACATATTTTCGAAGCTAGAGCAGTTTTAGTGGCCGAGCGTCGAGCAGGTGCGAATGCTCCGGCAGACCTTTAAAGCGCGTTTTCTCGAGTTTTCCTTTTCACAAGTGTTAGAAAACGGTGCCGGCGATAGCAAAAAGAATATATGTCCGATCGAAAAAAACCAAACTGATCTAGCTTCAATATTAAATTATCTTCTATTTGAACTAAAAACGTTGGACAAAAGTATTATTTAAACTACTTGTTATGGAACTTAAAGTCAAAAAAGTGAATTTTTTTTGCAAACTTCGAAAAAATTTGAAATTTTATAACTTCGTTATTTTTTTAGTTCATAAAGATAAGAAACTTATAAAAAATTTGGTTCGACTGCTTCAGACGCATCGCAAGGCCTCCATCACCGGCACCGACTTACAAGTGCAGACTCCAGCTGCTCCAGAAAAATACTTACAACTATGAAAAAATTGTAGTATTTTTTAATAATAAATATTATTTTTTAAGCCTTAAATATAGTACACTATCGTCTTAAAATTCCGTTTACCGCAATCATTTCCTTACCTTAAAAAAAATTGCTAAAAAAACGCTTTTTTTCGGCTTCTAAAGCAGACTACTGCCTTAAACGAGGTCAGGCTAGAGTTCAAGATGGAGTTTAAACGAGATGCCAGAGGTCAATGTGGTTCACCCTAACTTATTTCTACTTAAATTGTTTGTCTCTACAACAATACTTTCAAATAATATTTGTTTATTTTTGCCTATTGTGTAGAAGGATGGTTTTCGCGATATAACACGTGACATCGATACAAATTGTTTTATAGACGTCAATTGTAGTATCAGTGACTAAAAATATGAAGTGGCAAATTTCACCAGTGCATGTGACTTGCTGGAAAATGCTTGCAGTTAAATATTAAAAGTACAAAAATACACTTATTTATTGACTTTGTATGTATATATTTGCTTTTAGCTGCATCAACGCACATTTTAGTGAATTTATTAGAATTTCATATTATTCAATCTATAAATTTTTTGATAAAAAAAATATTTTTAATGAAAATGAAATACTAAAATAATATTTATATATTTAAATTATATAAATAATTAAAAAATTTTAATTTTAAAAATTTTAAATTTTATATTTTAGGTAATAGTTTCAATGACACACTTACCTGAAGCTTTTATAACATAATAAAAATAAAATATCCAAAAACTATATTTTCATAATTTTTAATGATTTATTTTAATTTTTAAGTTTTTTTTTTTTAATATTAAAGTATATCTGTATTCATACATTGTTTTCATTATTATAATAATTTTTTGTGGTTTATATAGCTAGAATTAATCGAAGTATGTCTACAAATTTTAATTATAAAAATTTTAATGGCCAAATGATATATCAAATTAGTAAGAAATATTAAAAAAAAATACTAAAAATCGAAAATTGTTATAAAAAAGTCAAATTTCTAATATAATTTTAAATAATTTTAGCAAAGCAATTAAAAAAATATTTTAAAAACTTTAAAATTTTTGTCACATACTATTTTTTAGTTACATATTTGTTGTTTTATTAAATTAGTTTTGGTCACTGGTTACGGCTAGAGAATTGCTATAATTTCCATAAATTGCTTATGTTTACTTTAATGCTACGATTTGTAGTTTTGGAACCAGTAATTCGCTTAGAGTTATAGGCAAATGCACACTATTTACAATAAATGTGTGTGAATTTCAGAAAATGTTTTTTTTTTCAATTTTTTTTCTGCTAATTGTTTTGTTGTTATTGGCGTTTAGTTGAAATTTCAATTAAAGAGGAAACAATATTTAATCAATTATTTTTAATATATATATTTACATTTTTCAAGTTTTTGTTTGTAATTATTAGCGACTAGATATGCGAATAAAATCCGTTATTTATTTACTATTGATATTTTTATAATTTTATTTGTAATTATTTATGCTTAATATTATTGCATAATTGTTTAATTAATTAATTTTTTTAATTTAATTTTTTTTTATATTTATTAGTTAAAATTATTTTCTTCTATTCATCTATTAATAACTAGCGCTAAAGCAATAGGAAACTTTTCACTTTATATACCAAAGTTTATATTACATTGTACATATTTATTTGATTTAATTAAAAATTATTAATTATATTATTAAATTGCTAAATATAATTTAATTGAATTTAGTATTGTTTTTGCTAGTATACATTAATTTTCCAAAATCGTATCTCATATTTTTTTTTTAATTTAATTTTTTTATATATTTAAATATATTGGTATACATTAGTATGCATGTGTAAGTGTGTGTGTGTGTTGGCATGTACTACCATATTGCATGCTTAATGTCGTGTATTTATATATAGTTTTATAATATTTAGTGCATAAAATTTACAATTGCATTATAAATTGCTTTCTTGTTGACGTGATAAACTCACAGAAATTTTGTCGTTTTAAATTTTTCAGTTTTACAAAACTTATTGCAATGCTTAAGATTTTTTATAGCATGCAAATGGAAAATTGGCGCTTTGTTTTTAATGTATTTTTGAATTTTTGAATTTTTTCAATAATTTCTTTTTTTTCAAATATATTTCTTGTTAAATATTTTATAAAATATATGCGATTTCAAAAATGATAATATTATTTTATTTTTTTTAAGTTCAACGCATGCACTTCTTTTCTATGATTTTTTTTTTTTTTTTGTAATTTATATTTAAGCTTAGTTCTTTGGTTGTAATTACAACTACTGTTCTCATCTTGTTCACCGTAAGTGCTGATATTTTTTGTATACTATAAAAATCAACTAAATTAGAAGAATAATTTGTGAAAATGGAAAGAAAAAATTATATTTCTTTTCATTAAAATTTTTTTTTCTGCAAAATACAAATTTTTTACTCAGATTTTTTTCATTAAAAAAAGTTTTATTTGTTATTGGCTGATATTATTATTATTGTTGTTGTTGTTTCTGTAGCATTATTGTTGGTAAAATGTTGATTTTTTTCTATTTTTCTAGTTGTGGCTTATTTCGAAAACTTTGTGAGTTTGGGAGAATGATTTGTTTTTTTTTTTTAATTTATTTTTAATTTTTTTATTTATTAAGGAAGTATTTTTTTGTGTAGCAAATATTTTTATAGTATTGTAAAATATATTTTTATACTCTCGCAACAAATGTTGCTAAGAGAGTATTATTTGTATAAGTAATTGAAATGTAAGTATTATCGAATGACTAATCTACTTTTAAGTGTAAGCACTGGCTATCAGCGCTTTGCACATTTGGAAAATCTATTGCTGACTGTATGTGAACGATTTAATTTAATTTTCTGTTTAACTATTTATTATTATTTAAAATATAATTTTTGTGTGAAAATGCACTGCTGTTTTTTGAATATTTAATTTACAACTTTTTGTTGAATACTCTTAGAAGAATATCACAGAAAATCATATAAACAATATTATTATTATTTTATTTCAATAAGTAATTTTCAGATTTTTATCAGCAAAGTAAATAGCATGTAAAATCAAAAGACTTAAGACACAAACTTTTTATGAGAATCATACTGTTCAAAGACGTTCGTGTCTTAAGTCTTTTGTTGAAATGTTGCAGAATGCAGATTAACAAAAAATTCCTTACTACTTGCTCTTCTTATAATGCGTACATCAGTTTTATTGTGCAATATTTATGGTTGTGGAAGATTTTTATATTATTTATATTTGGCAAACGGCTTTTTAAATTTTATTCACACTTTTTTTTGTCACACCGTCAGTTAAAATAAGTCATTATATTGGAAACTCGGAAATTTTGTTTATTTAGCGGCTCACCAAGAATCTTTGAAATTAATTTTGTTTATTTAGCGGCTCACCAAGAATCTTTGAAATTAATTTATTTTAATATATTTTTTACTTGCAAACTCTAACTGTCATTTATTTTTAATGAAAGGACAAGTTAACACAGTTATTTATTTGTAGGTTACGCTGAAATTAAAGCAAATATGTATACATATATATTTTCCAAAAAATTTTCTGAAAAGAATACTCTTTTTTTTTGTGTTAATAAGACTCATAGTAAAATTTATAAAAAATTTATATCAGAATTTTTTTTAACTTTCCTTTTTTGCACAACACTGTATCATTATAAAAACACGCATTTACTCATTACAATTTACGCATTACATTTGCCCAACCATTGGCCAAATTCCTGCCAATAGCTCCGACGAACCGCTTACTGATTCAGCAGCGTGTTGGTCACCTCCGAGAAGGAGCAAAGCGGATTTCCATTTGTCATAATGTGCTCACTAATGCCGTTGCTAATAATGCTGCCTTGTTGACTGTTGCCACTGCCGGCGCCAAGCACAGTCGGACCGCCGCTGCCGCTGATCAAGTACGTCGCGGTGGCGGCGTTGGGCGCGTAGGCCAGGGCTGTGTGCGACAACAGTTGTGCGGTGTGATGGTGCGACGAGGCGACGGAGCGTTGTGTTAGATTGTGATCGATGCCGTTTAGTGCTGTTGTAGTTGTAATAGCTTCGCTACCATGTATGGGCTGCAGTGCGGTGCTCAGCGGCAGCGCGCCATCGCCGTTCATCATCGATGCCGGTGTGATTACGATCGGCGCTATGATTGTCAATTGGTGATGGTGATGGTAGGCAGCGGCGGCGGCAGCCGAAGCGGCTGCTGATACGGCACTCGCGCTTTGAATGTCTGTATCGCTGCCATTGCTGCTGCCGCCATTCAGTAGGGCAATATGCGCTCCGGCGGCGGCGCCGACAGAGTTTGTTAGTGTTGTTGCGCCGTTGCCAGCGCTGGGGGAGTGGCACGTGGGTGATGAGCTAGACGAAGCTGTTGAATTGCAACCGGGTAGTATTTGCAATTGATTGGCGTAGCTCAGTTGTTGCAGTTCCAGTTGCTCCAACTGCTGTTGTTGGTGTTGCTGTTGTTGATGGTTGAGCAATACCTATGGTCGTTGGTTTTTTGTTTGTTATTTTTGTTTGTTTGTTATCATTTGAAATGGAGGAGGTAAGAAATTTGCATTGTTAGTAGCTGAGTTCGATAGTTTTCGGTACTAAAGTAATGTACATACATATGTACATATATATATGTATATATATATATACATATATGTATATATGTTGTATGTACATATGTAATATACAGCAAAGTGTCTAAATCTGTGTTTCAAGTGTCACATTAAAGTTGTAAGCAAATAATACTAGTGTTGGTGTGCATTGGCACATATTTTACAATAACATTTTATAATAAGTTTCGTGTAACAACAACAACAACAATAATAATATACAACAAAAAGCTACAAATTGGTTTTCTTTTTCAAATAAAAGTGAATATGGTTGAAATTTTACAACATTTTTTGTTGGTGTTTTTTTATATAAAATTGTTATGTGCTTATGTGCTGCAACTAATTTACATATTACTATAACAAAATTAAGCTAAGCGAAAGCAACATAAAATTTATCATCGAAAATTAATCAGAGCTTTGCATATGTACATTGTCCTCTGTATCAACTGTTTTACCTTTTCAAAATGTTGCCTGTGTTAATCTAAACAATTGGTGTTGCAACATTTTTATTGAAAATATGTTGCAAGCACTAATTCCCCAAAAATATGATTGTTGCCTTTATTCTTGCACGAAATTAATATTATGATAATTTTTCGAAATATTTTTTGGCAACATGTTGCTAGCAACATTTTAACAATAACCGATACAATGTTGTTGTGCTAAGATGCTTGTTTATAGTAATAAAGCCTTACTAAGAGGAATTACGTGCAAAATGTGCCCTCTATCGATGTACGGCAACATTGCATACTAAATTTATTTCATTAACAACCTTAATATATAACATGTTGCTAATAATTGCTTATGATAATTCAGCTTTCACCATATCCATATACTTGGCTCAAAACATATTTCCAGCAATATTTCAATTTCTACTCTGATTTTCTCATTAAGAAAGAAAACATAGTTGTACCATTACAAAGGACTGATTTCTGGAAAAATTTAAAATCGTTCAGCAACATGTTGATAGCAACATTTTTACTTAAAGCAACAAGTTGCTGGCAACATTTTTAAATAATTTAGTAAGAAGAAATTTATTTCCTGAAAAAATGAAAAGGTTAATTTAATTTTTTAGCAACATGTTGCAGCAACATTTATAGTCCGAAATTCATAAAAGAAACTAACACAGCAAAATAGTTGATGTCAAAGCGTCAATGCAAATTACATTCACAAACAAATTAATATTGCACCACAACAAAGTGACAATTTTATGTCGCCAGCCAATGCCTCTTTGTCTACAAACTACATATACATAGACACATTACGTTATTTGTGTATTTTCTATTAACTTGGCTCACAGAGCGCCCCCTACATGCTGCGTAGCAGCTGCAGCCGTCACAATGTGTGAGCCATTATGTGCAGTGCTGGAAGGAGAAGAAGAAGAAGAGGCAGGATTTGCAGTGCTGAATGTATTGTTGGTGGCATGGTGATGGTGGTGATGGTGATAAGTGAAATACGAATGCGAGTACGCAGGACTCCATACCTCGCTACTGTTCGCCGCTACATGAGCGGCGTGCGCATGCGCATGATGATGATGGTGATGAGGATGAGTGTGCGCATGTGCCGCATGTGGGTGTGTATGCGCATGCGCATGAGAATGATGATGAGCATGGTGGTGTGCTGCCGCCGCCGCTGCGTGTTGTGACTGTGCGTGCTGGTGTGCAGCTGAGGCAGCTGCAGCTGCTGCCGCCGCCGCTGCTACAGCGGCTGCTGTTGTTGGTGTCGAACCGACTTCTGACGACGATAGGCGCGTGGAGTGCAAGGGCAGGTTGTTGGCGGTAGCCGTGGAAGGAGTGCTCATATCACTGGCGGTCGTGTGTTGCATGTGGGTGTGCAAGTGCTGTTGCTGTGTCAGTGAGTGCGCCAAATGTGTAGCAGTGGTATTAGAGAGTTGTTGTTCAGCCACCGAATTGCCGCTGGATCGTTGTATTGATTGTTGTTGGCTTGCTGGCGCTACCTGTTGTTGTTGATGCTGCTGCTGTTGCGGGGAAGTGGTGTGTGAGGAGGAGGAATACAGTCCCGAATCATCGTGCTGCAGTTGATAACTATCCGGTGTGGCAGCATTTTTAACATCCTTCACGCTGGCGCTGCCATTCCATTTGGCGCTGACCACTTCATTTTCGTTATTGTTGTTGTTGGCATAGCTAAGCCCATTTGTCAGCGGTGTAGACTGTGGCGAACGTTCGGCGTTGCTATGGTGACGCCTACTGCTGCCGCCGCCAATGCTGTTAATGGGAATGCCGCTGGACTGTGAGCCCCACATCAGCACAGTTTGCCGCTCATATTGATCCTGCTGCGGCGCGGCTAGTTCCAACTTTGGCGTTGCGCTGCCACCACTGCCGCTGACACCATTCACTGTTATATTTGTGCTGCTGCCTATTCTGGCCGCATGTGCAGCAGCGGCTGCGGCGGTAGCGCTCCCATCTATCGGCGATGGTCCATCCGATGAACACGACACCACTTCCATGACGTGTGGCGAGGATTTCGGCGTCTTCAGTGGAACTTGCTACAACGAATCGTGCAACACATTGTTGTTGTGAGCGTGAAAATGGCCGCCAAAGTAGCACGGACTCACCTGTGGCGTCGATGTGGGACTTCCATACCCGCTACTATAGCCGCTATAGTATTTCCCCGTTTCCTGCCACTTGTCGTCTTTGGGCGCAATCGTATAGCCATCGTAGGGCAGAAAACCGTTAGTCACATAAGCAGAAGCAGGTGCACCGGTGTGATGATAGTCTGTGTAGTAGCTGCTTACGCCCTGCAGTCGATATTGATGGAAGAGATTCTCGGTCACAGGATAGAAATTGGTGGAATGTACCGAGGTACCCATGTAGATGTTATCTGCAGCGGTTGCATAGGGCGAGGTAGTGTACATGGGATTGAGATTCGAATAGGCGGCGGCGACAGCCACAGCTGGATCGGGTAGATACTCGACAACGGGCGCAGGTGAGGTCACCTACAATTGTAACTTTTGTAACAACCATTTTAAATTAATTTTAAATGCTGCACACTTACCTGCCCCAGAGAAGATTGCTGTGGTTGCTGTTGTTGCATTTTACGTTTGGTCCGACAAGTGGAGAGAAAGTCACGTAATTGCGTTTTATAGCGTCGATTCGGCCGTGTCGGTGTCACTGGCGGTGGCAACGCATTCGGTGAGGTGCTTGGCGGCACCACCAACTGTTCTGCCTCCGAGAAATATGTGGACGCAAGCCCGGTGTCTAAGTAGCTCACCTTAAAGTCCATAGTACGCTTCCCAAGCAGATCATGTCCCTCCTCGTCCATCAGCTGGCGATGTGTACAGATCACAAAGTCGGGTTTGGAATTTTTATAGACCAAGCGGGAACTGCAAGCGACATAAGAAATGTATTCATGATTTTATTTTTGCAGCTGCAGCTTTCTTTTAGCTATAGAAGGTCTAAGTTCTTCTGGGCTAAAGTAGTCTATTGTGCAATCTTTTAATCCAATCTTCCACAGAGGTGCTATAGAAGGTCTAAGTTCTTCTGGGCTAAAGTAGTCTATTGTGTAATCTTTTAATCCAATCATCCACAGAGGTGACATATCTCTGTGACCAAAAGGGTGTAAAGTTGGAGCGAATTTATAACGGGCGGCAGGAACGTTCTACTTTGAATAAGAAACTTTAGCTAATACTTACCTCGTCTGCAGCCACTGCCATTCGCCGTTCTTCTTTTGGTAACGGTAAGCGATCATACCGGAAGCGCCAGTTTTCAGTACTAGAATAAAAAATAGTATTTTTGTATACGAATTCAGCATCCAACCATTATGCTACTCACATTCCTGATGCGCACTGGCCACATAAGCCAGGTCATCGTAGTGGACCAGATCATAACCACCCATATTGCCTAGTTCGGCATCTGAATAACCCAGCACGTGTTTACCACTGTAATTAACAACAACAACATTAGTTTCATAAAAAACATTAAATTCAAGCCCTCACTCACCGCTGATCCATGGAGACTAGTGAAAAGTCCAATTTATGCTTCGACTTGAACATATTCTCCTTGTGCGGTATCTCCAGCAGACTGGGCGGCCCAAACGGTGTGCAATAGGCAAAAAGCGCCAATGGTGGCTCTTCGGTTTTGCGATTTTGGCCATGCAGTATCTTGATGCGTCCACGTATGTCCAGTCGCAGAAAGCCGGAAGTATTATCGAGCAGGCAACGAAAACGCACGGTGAAACTACGCTCCAGATAGAGCGCCTTATCGGGCGCCAATGTATCAGCCAGCTGTATGGTAGACATGTCGGCGGGAAGAAATGAGTTCCACAACAGTTGACGTTGCAGCTCCTCACGATCCTCTGAATGGACTAGCTCGTAGACGGACTGATGCACGATGTCTGACTGGAAGTAAGAAATAGAAAAGAACGAAAATCAATAAAGCAAGTCATGTGATAAGACATCAGGGGTCATTAGCCGTGTTTCTTTCTTCGTTTTTTACGTTCTTTTTTTAATTATTTGGCTTAGCTGTGATTCTTTGTGTGGCTTATTGATTTCTTTATTGGTGCAACGGTTTATAAATCATAAAACAGACAAATTGAAAAGCTGGGTTTGTGCATATCTGTGGTGGTACTGCATGAAGTGAACTTGTTGGTTTTGTTGTTCATCTTTTTTTTAATATTTTCTCAAAAGCGCCAAATTGAGACATATCTGCAAACATTTCTTTTTTTACCGTAGACCCTCTTTGTGCTTACGGTATTTGTTTTCTGCCGCGTCTTTGGATGTAGTATTCTTTCGATGGTTGGCTTGGGCTCAATACAGTGCAGAAAATTATTAATTTAGCAGACAGAGATGAAGATAGAAAAAATTACACCCAAAGATAAACTGAAATGAGTTCTTGGGTTGTTTTCTTCACAAATCGGTAATTCTAATCTGTTTCCAACTTTATACGAATAACCATTTTTTCTGGACAATTCTTGTAACCTGTCCAAATTGAATCTTTCTCAAGGTTCTTCAGTTTAAAATAGTTTCGGACACCTTCCTTAAAAATTAAAAAAAAATCTTTAAGGTAGGGATAAATTTAATGGTCCCAATAGGTCAGCTAAGGCTTTTGGTGACCTTTTGGTCTTTGAAGATGCCAAAAAGAGAGCTTTACGGAGGTCTTGAGAAAGGCAAGGAAATATACTTGAGACTTTGTTGTTGCAACCACAATTGTATTCTTTAAACGATTTCCGTCCCAGAAGAGCCAGTGAAATATTGACTCTGACGATGGAACGATGGAACGATGGAGCAATAACTAGAACCCACTGTGCGCTGCTGCACGGACTTATGAAACAGGGTGGGGTTCGGCCGGCCGCGAGACAACGTCTTGATTTGTTTTTGCAAGTAACTGGTGTTTGAAACCAAAATAACAACAACACAGAGACATGACCAGGCAAATCGACAGAACCAAACCGATCGACCGACTATAAATAAAAATCAGATCAGCGGGTGGATTGCGCAATCGCACTGTGCAGCAAAAACAACAAAAAACAAAGGCAAGCAGTAAGAACAACAATAAAACGAGATATGTGAAAAGTGAAAAACAACAAAAACAGCAAACCCCAGGCAGATGCAAACGATTGCTGTCTCAACAGGCCAACTCATGTGTCGTTATTAAATATGTATGTGTGTATGTATGTATGTAAGTATTTGCTTGTTTGTTATTATTGCCTTTGAATGGCGTTAAAACGAACGCATTTGCGGATTCCTGTTGCTAGCAGCGATCAAATTGAATCGAACTGAGGAATCAAATTGAATTGTATGTAGCCATAATGCTGTACGCATGTGTGTGTGTGTGGAGGGGATTCCAGCAAAGGCAGCCACTTGCTCCCGTTCGCCAGTAAAGCTGTATAAAAGCTAACTTGGCGGCGTGCGCATGCGCATGCGCCTGTTGATGTTGTCCTCAGCGGCAGCTTGTGGCATTTGGGCTGTGTTTGTTTGCTCAAAGATTTGCCAAAAGCTGCGCATACAAATATATAAGCACTTTGACTTAGCGCATGTAACCAAGAGCCGACGCTGTTAGTAAGTTCAGCGCACACTTTGTTGTTGTTGTTTTTCTTATATTGCGTACTCGTTTATTGCCAATGCATTTGTCTGATTGTTTGTTTAACTGTTGTAGTTAAAAAAGCGGAAAAAGTGTTGCAAAGTAAAAACAACAAAAAATGTTGCTACATGATTTGGGTTGCAACACATTTACCAAGCTGCCTGCGCTGCCACTTTCAGACAACAATATCTCGTTGCAATTCAATTGTTAAAACAATATTTGTATTGCGCCAGCACATACAATAACAACAAACATTGTGCATATGTGTGCTCCCTCTGCGTTTGGTTAGTTGTTTGTGCAATTTTTAATTTAGTTGTAAATGTGTAAATCGACATTTGCGCCCGCCCATTTTGGCATCTCAATTAAAAATTAAAACTTCGACTGCACAGACTGCAGCTGAGCGCTTGATTTGTGGACTTTTTTTTTGCTTTATATTGCAGATGTGAGTATATATGAATCGGTGAGTAGTACAAGTGTAGAAATTTTAAAATCAGTGTTGATTAAAAAAGTTAGATTTTTTTTTAATATTTTGACATTTTTTTTGAAAATAAATAATTTTTTTATTTTTTGTTTTTTTTTTTTTTATTTAATAATTTTATATCTGGATATTTTAAAAAAATATACAATTTTTTCTGAATATACATTTTTTAAAGAACAACTGAACAAGTAAAAACAAGCACGTTGTTGAGACCATCTTGGCTTCGTTTTTTCCTTTTTTTTTAGAAACGTATTTGGAGTCACTGTATACCGTATTTAGAAAGCAGAGATAATAATTTTTTAAGATATTATTCCTTTTTTAAACATAACCTAATCTTATTTTCCATTCAGTTATTCAAAAGCCGCAAGCGAAATGACTTCCTCACCACGTGTTGGAAGATAAATGAGCGTACATAAGTATATACTAATACATACTTAAAAATCTCTTTTCTATTTTAACATTCGTGTTTCAATTCAGTAGTATTCCAAAAACAATACAACGAAATTGTTGGCATTCAAAGTGTAATTAACCACAAATCAAAGACGGTAGCGCATTTGATAATCACCAGCAATTAGGAATTTTGAAAAGAGGAAAAATGTTAATTATACGGACGACCCAACAGACGCCGTTGAGTTACAAGTGCGTGTGAAGTAATGTCAGGTTGTTGCAACAAACGATTGGTTTCATTCACAAAATTGACACAAACGGCATAAAAAATAAAAATAAAAAAAATGAATACAAAAACAAAAAATAAAAATAAAAAATAGACAATAAAATCATGAAAGAAATACCAAATAGATATTTAATCGATTTGAGAAAGCAAAGGAAATATAGAAAGCATTCAATTGGCATTGGCATTAAAGAAGGGTGAAGGATTTTTATATTATTTTAAATTTCTGTTTTTTTGGTAGAATTGTAAGCTATTGTGCTATCAAAAATGTTGATTTATTCATTCTTTCGGTAACTGTATTTAGTTTGTTGTTGTAATCACTCACCTGATGAAAACCCAAATAGCTCTCGATGCTGTGCGTGGCAAAGAAGACCTCGCCTTCACATGTCAGAATCATTAGAAATCCATTTAAGGCCTGTAAGAGAAAAAAAATATTAAAAGAAATCATAAAATAAATGAAATGAATAATACATTTGATATTTGAGTGTTAGCAAAAGAATTGTATAATAAGTTTGATAAGATTAATCACTAAACTGTAATTGAGTAGGAACGAGAGGAAGTTGAGCGTAGATGTGACTGCAAAAGATTGGTAGGTGTTTCGGCGCACTTGAAGAAATAGTTGTATTTAAATAACTTACTGAAAGTCAGACGGTCATATTTAATTACAATTAAAATATGTTACAACAAAAATGTATAAAATTTATAAAAAGACAAACTGGTAGAACCAGCCAACCACGCAGTGAAATAGAAGTTTTATTACAAATATTAAAAAAAAAGCGAAAAATGTGCTGTTTGACGCACAAAAGACAAAATAATTGCCACAAAGAAACCGAAGAAGCCACAACAACGTCCAAGTGATCGCCGCCAAGCAGATCGCTACCGGCAAGAGGTGTGGCAAATCACAACGCCACTCTTCTACGATATTCTTACATATGTACATACATGTTGTCATAGCCGCCATTGACGGTTGTAAAAAGATTAATCCATCATTTGTACATATTCCAAAAAAATAAAAAACCAAAAAAAAAATATAAAAAAAATCAGTGAAGAAATGCTGCATGAATGAAAGAGTGAGGCTTAAGCGCCACAAGGCTCATCAAAATCGACGTTGAAAAGCCATGCGCCAGTCACTCGTCTACTAACACACGTACGTATTTATTTTTGTATATATTTCTGAGCAGAGACACCCTGTAGAGGTCTACATCAAACGGGGAAACCAGGAAATGGCAAGCAATTAAAGCAATGAGCACCACTATATATACATATACATATTACAGTGTGGAAGCTGCGGTCGAAATGCCTCTAATACAGAATTGACTTTGATGAGGGCAACGTGTTTATGTGGTTAAGCTTATTGTTGTAGTGGTTACTGTATAGACTTTTTTTACCTGCGCACTTGTCGTGCCAATTTTGAGTATTTTCTATTTGTCTTAGCATACACACATACAGACATACACTTTGTAATAAATATGAATTTTTTAATCGAAACCACCGATTTTATACATATATTTCCGACACTTGATTAAGCGTCTACTTCATTACATTATTATTCCTGTGAGGTTTCATTCATAATTTTTGGTGGTTTGCGATTTGAAAGCGTTTCGTATTTTCGCTGTTTTCTGTACTATATAATAGTTTAGGATCAGTCGAAGGTGAGTTGAATGTTAGAGTTAATGAAATTTTGCAATTTCCTGTAAGTTGTGAAATATGGTGTCCAATGAAAGTGAATTTATTTGAAAAGTACCTCTATGCGGATTTTAATACATGAAAAAATTGTAGGTTAGGTTTTTGTCTGATTTTTAATCGGATGATCAAAGAATGCCAAACTTGTATATTACTTGTTTTACTGAGAGCTTGTGGGTTTCACCTGTCAGAAATTCGCCAATCAGTGACAGAAGTTTCTTATATGAGGTAGCAAGCTCATTTTACCGTTTGCTTTCCGACCTGATGGCAATCGGATTCAAAACTTTCCCAGTATTGTTTATTGAAAACCGACTTCGGAAAACGCTTTGTTGATAGGAACACCATTGATAATATAACGGTTGTAAAGATTGCTATAGATTGTCCTAGGGCGACAGCAATTGCGAAGCTCATCACTTACGAGTATACAACTACCTTATATGACGTTCAGTAGCTAGTTTTAAATCAATATAGGGGGTTTCAGAGGTTTTTGTCATAACCCATTTATAATTACCGACTAGACCATAGTATATATATCAATGAATATCATTAAGTTTGTAGCTACTATACGCAATCTAGATAATTTTTCTATGTAGTTTTAGTCTATTTAAAGCGTTTCAGACCTTCTAATATGGTTAAAGCTGAGCATAGTTCAAAAAATCTATTTTTTATTGCCGTGTTTGAACTCCAACTATTCGCTTGACGATAGTGAATAACCAAAACAACACTAAAATTGATGCTATTTACAATAGCAATGGGATAGACGATCGAGGAGCCTCATTGCATATCTTTATGAGAGAAATAAAGCGTGGAAACCCCATTACATTTTCATTTAATAAGAAAAACCGTAACCCCTGCGTCGATTTATTTTCTTTTTCTGCTTATTTCACATGTGCAACAACGCACTGTCAGTCAACATAACCAAATTAAGGCGTATGGAGATTGCAAGCGCATGCGCATGCGCAACAGATCCAGCGCGCGCATCACACACGCACAAAATGTGTGGGGAATTGTGAATATTTTGTCTATTTTCATTATACGCAGCTTGTTTTTCAAACAGCATTGCATCTACTATGTGCAAAAATAATATACTTATAGGTGTGTATGTATGTATATATGTAAGTTTGACGCGCAGCTTGTAAATTTGCAATTTAATGCATACATAATGTGTTAGTGTTTTAATTTTCCGCCAGCAAGTGTATGCAAGTTTCATGCCACATTTTCATTGCAGATTTGTTGTTGCTTGTTGTTTTAGGCAGTCAGCGCTCACAACTTGGGCTGCTGCGTGAGACGCTTAGCTTTTCGGCACATTTTCGCAATATTTTTTTACCCACATCTTGTTGTTATTTTTTTATCTAATGATTTTTCACCTCAACGTTTTTCGCCTTTCAGCATTTGCACCGCAGCGCGCAATCTTTAAGTAGCTGTTAATTGGTTTGGCGCATGCGAATCGCACCATTGCCAACAAACAAACAGCTAGGACGGCAATAACAACAACATTGCCAACAATAACAACAAAAAAATTTTCGCAATAAAAACCAATTTATATGCTCGCTGTATTTACAAGCGTTCAAGCGATGATTTTCTATTGCTCTATATTTTTGTTTCCGCGCCTGCGCCGCCGCACCTGCACACACTTGCCGCAGCTTGTTTGCCACTTTTCACAACTTCCTCTTCATCTTCGCTGTGCAAATATCTGGCATGTATTTATTTTCTATTTCTTATTTTGCGCTTTGATAATTTTCATAAATATTTATATGCAGCAACAATTGTTGCCTACAATAATAAGACTGCAGAGATGTAGACATAGACATATACATGGGTATAAATATTTATAGCCTGTTTGCGCTGAAAATTGCAGAAGAATGCCAAAAGTAGTGCAAAGCCAACACAAATGCATTTCGTTGTTTCTTATAGTTGTTGTTGTTGATTAGTTGAACTGAAATTCATTCAAGTAAAACCAGCAAATGCATATATATACCTCTAAATATACATATGTGTTTATGTCACTGCTTTGTGAGGCGTTAAAAATGGGCGGCCCACTTGCAGACGCTGCTCGTGTGATTCTTCTTATTGCGCTCATAAGTTATGATTTTTATTTTAATTGTACTCATTGCGCATGTGCAACATTGCATTTCCAAGAAATTGTGCATATATTTCGCAAATAGCACGCATGCCACATGCACACATTGTATATATTTCACTAGATTTGATTGGCGCTGCGGCCTGATGAGTTCTTGGATTTACAAGAATTTAATTTTTTGATATGAATGCACAGGGTTGTTTAGTTGCAGCCCATCAGTGTGAATATAACCAATATTTTAATCTTTTTGATCATATTTGTAATCTCAGAAATTCTAAAACTGGAGAATTTTTGACGAGATGACAGATTTTTAATAGAGCAAATTAAGAAGAGATGATTCAAAGATACTTAGTAGCCAGTTTTAGGGTAAAAACATCAAAACTCTCGTTAAACTGTACAAAGTCCCAAGATTTTCATTTAAAATTTTCAGTTTGAAGACCCCGAAAAATACATTTAGTATAAGTAAAATTATGTTGTTTGAGGTTAGAGGAATTTTGGAGGAGCATTCCTATGATTTCATTACTCTTAAGGTATGAACGAAAAAAATCTGATTACAACTCCGATCTTACGTAAATAGAACTAAACTGGTTTATTTTCACCAATCAAGGCATTGCCAGTTTATATAGGGTGAGCCCGATGTCTATTTATATTTGAAATGACAGTAGCTAAATATTCAAAAGTCAAAATACTCCTCATAGTCCAAATTTATTTTCAAATACATTTTTTCGTCGGCGACATAATTTTTCTTAAGGAATTAACAAGTCGTTTACAACAGTAAACTCTCCAAAACACTTTTTAAATACTAATTGTGGTTGTTGTAGTGTTAAAAACATTTTCTAAATGGTTTTGAACAATCCTCAGTTGTGTACCGAATCGGGTTCGTTCGGGTTTCGTATACACGATTGCCGAACGAGTTGATCATACAAAGCGAATGTTAGAAATTATTAGAGTCAAATAATCAAAAAGATTTCAGTAAAAATACTTTTGTTGTACCGTGTAGTTTCGATTGAGCGTTACTGCCACTTCTTAGCGATTTTACTTGGTTAAAGAGGCATGCTAAGAAACTATCTATTTAATAAACTTAAAAAAATTTCCAAAATTTTCCATTTTTCGAGAGAGAATTCTAAGGTTTGGTCCGAGAATATCATTTTTATCTTCTCAAAACCGTTACGCACCACCAAAAGTTGAAGAAAAATAATTCTCTCCACTTTCTTCAAAATTTATTTAAAAAAATCATTTGTATTTGGACCACCCTTTACACCACGAATAATCTACTCAAGTCAGCATCGCATATACGAAATCGTTGATTACACTATCATATTTGTGTTTTGTTGTTGTTTTTGTACCTCACTGGCGTGTATTATTAAAATCGCATTAGAACGCGCTATCAAAGCGAACAACGAGCACAACAACAACAATGACAACGAGAGCAATAGCAACAGTTGCAGCAATTCTAATTAGCTCAACATTTGTATTTGTTGTTGCAACGAAGCGCTTGGCGACGAAGTTGGCGGATGTGGACGAGCAACCGACTTTTCTCAAATAAAAAACAACAAAAACAAATCTTAAGAAACAAGTGAGTAAAAGAGTTAATACATCACAGCTCGCATGCTGTCTGCAGTCGCAGTTGCCACAGCCAAAGCACATACAGTGCAGAGGAAAACAATTAACGGGGCACAGAGACAGCGCCAGCAATGACGATCACTCGACGAAGACGCGCAGAATCGAGTGGAATAGTCGTAAATGTTGGCAGGCAGGGATAGCAAAGGGCAGCCGACTGCAAGCATAGCGCGTCACGGCGATGAATAGGGCGGAGTAACGGAAGAGCGAATTGAGCGACTGACTGACAGCGATCCTTGTGATGATTATTGATGAGCTGTGTCCGCCCCGAAGCAGCCGAATTGCCTAGCATATGATATTTAGTGTGTGTGTGAGTTCCAATGTGAGTGTAAGTTAGCGGCGGCGAGTGGCTGACTTGATAATAAAACAAAAATAGCAACAACAAGATAGATTTTATGACAAACCAGATTGTTAGTGATGTGAAAACTAAGAAAATGTTATTTTTGTTTTTTCCTGGATTTTTATTGAGTTAATGTCTTTTTACACATATGTGAATATATATATGTACATATCATAGACTTCTTTAGAATATCGCCGCTCAGTATATACATATGTATGTTCATATGTATTATAGATTATTGTTATTATGGCATCTATTTTATTGTTGCTGTTTTTCTCTTCTTCTGCTGATGCATTTAAAATATGACGCCACTTAATATTTTTATGTGTATATAGTTATGTTTGTATGTATACATATATTTATATAAATGCCAGTCAAGGATGCCAGTTTCACACTATCGCTTCATCTTCTCCGCTTCCTCTTTTTTTCCATGCTGTTCTTCTGCAGTCACTAGCGCTTTATACAAACTCACTCCGCTTTTGATTGCCATCATTATTGCTGCGTTGCCCTTTGTCCCTCTCCACCACTGCGTTAATGACGCAAAAGTTGCAGTTAACTTCGCCCTCCACTCCGCTACTCGAAACTCCACAACATCTCCGTAGCGTTGCGTGTGGCATTTAGTTTTATTTACGGCTGCCTGTTCTCCACCTTTCACACAGCCCAACTCATCCATCTCTCCAAAATGTCCGTCTGCCTGCTTCTCGTGGTCAACTATGCTGCGGGCAGACGTTGCTAATTTGTCTCCTGCATTTAATATGCTCGGCACTGCGCCCGTTAAGCCTGCATTGAAGGTGTCTTTTCTGACGTTTGGCGAGTGTTTGAAGATCGCCGTAATTTGTGCCGTTATAAATGTACGCGTGTTTGTGTGTGTGTATTTGGGTATGTAACATCCATTTGCCTGGGCTTATGGGCGCTATAGGCAAAGTGATATTTAAATACACCCAGATTAATTACAACTACTTGAAGTTTTTTACAAATTACTCTCATCTTGCAATTAAAATTCATTAAATTTATCTTTAACTTTTGTGATGGATCCTCAGTGAGTCCTTTATGCTGATTGCGGTGATCATTCACGTTGTAGTCACATTGAGGATTACAGCGTTTGTTGACTGTTTGAAGCGCCGCCTGGTCTTTTTTCGACTCCTTGGGATCATTCGCTATAATTGAAGTGTAGTGAACTGTTACAAAAATAAGAACCTTTTAAGTAATTTAAGGACGACTTTCTAGATATTCGTATGACCGAATCGATATGTTCCCTATACAGAATATCCAGCAGATCATAAAATTCATCTCCGATAACCTCATTATGTCCCTAAATGTTCCCCAATGTTCTTTTTCCATGTTTGGTCTCATTTTCTGAATTATGCAGTTTTTAAGAATCTAATTTATATAATCTGAATTAAAATATAAAAAAAAAAATATTTAATCGCTTGTTAAAATGCTTCATAAACATCTCCTCCTAGGCAAATAGGCCTTTGTTAGCTGTTTTTTCTACCAACTTATATTTGAGCACACCGCACTTCTGGTTTGCTCATGCGTAGCTGAAAGCTGCATACTCAGCGAAAAACTATATTAAATCATTACAAGAAGAAATAAAATGAAGTAGCTTGAGAATTTCAATATATTCTTATTAAGTCTAAAGAGTTAGACACTTGAGAATGCGCATATTTTGTATAGCCTAAGGCATTTTAAGTTTATTTGATAGTTTATTTTAACATGTAATTTCCATATTGATAGTCGTCTATTACTCTTTATAAATGTGCTTCGATAGCTCCAAAAAAGCTCAAAATCTAAATGTTGAGCTTTAAGAAAAATAAGAGAACAGGGAGACTACCTTACGAAGGAGAAAACAAGTAAGGAAATTCTAAGTCGGGTGCAACCGAAAATTTTATACTCTCGCAATTTATTTAGAGATTTACCTATATTTTCGGTGAAAAATTACCCTTAGGCACTGAGTTCTTCATGTTTGATATCAGGGGCCTTGAAAAGTCATGGTCCCATTTTGACAATTTTTCCACAAGTGGTGTCACAGCTCAAATACAGTATTTGTGTAAAGTTTTATTTCGCTATCTTTATCCGTTCCTTATGTATACATTATCAAGTGAAAGAATCAGAAGGATTTAAAATTGAGTTATATGGGAAGTAGGCGTAGTTGTGAACCGATTTCATCCATTTTGCACACGTGCCATCAGGGTGCCAAGAAAATATTATATACCGAATTTCATTCGAATCTGTCGAGTAGTTTCCATTTTGTAAAAAAATCTCAGTGCTGCTTCCTTCTGCCATTTCTTATGTGAAATTTGGTGTTTCTGACGTTTCTCGTTAGTGAGTTAACGCAGTTTTAGTCATTTTCAACCTAACCTTTGTATGGGAGGTGGGCGTGGTTATTATCCGATTTCTTTCTTTTTTGGACTGTATAAGGAAACGGCAAAAAGAAACGACTGCAGAAAGTTTGGTTTATATAGCTTTATTGGTTTCCAAGATATATGTATACAAAAAACCTATTTGGGGCGGGGTCACACCCACTTTTCCAAAAAACAAACATTCAAATGTGCCCCTCTCTAATGCGATCCTATGTTCCAAATTTTATTTTCATAACTTTATTTATGGCTTAGTTATAGCTCTTTATGTGTTTTTGGTTATCGCCATTTTGTGGGCGTGGCAGTGGTCCGATTCCGCCCATTTTCGAACTTAACCTTCTTATGGTGCCAAGGAATACGTGTTCCAAGTTTCATTAAGATATCTCAAGTTTTACTCAAGTTACAGCTTGCACGGACGGACAGACAGACATCCGGATTTGAACTTTACTCGTCACCCTGATCACTTTGGTATATATAACCCTATATCTAACTCGTTTAGTTTTAGGACTTACAAACAACCGTTATGTGGACAAAACTATAATACTCTCTTTAGCAACTTTTGTTGCGAGAGTATAAAAATTGACATTTAAGGATACAAAAATGATATAGACTACTTTCCGCCATAAGCAACATCATCTTAAGTAGTTCTTTGTCTAAACTATTTTCAATTATCCTACTACAGCATTCCAGTAACGAGGTATATATATGTAGCTTTACTAATACATCATCCTCTTCCCTTAAGGATCTCGCTTTCAAGTCTCTTCGATTTATGTTCAGTAACTTGCTAAGTGAAGCTCGCAATTTACAATCTAGTCACTCATAAACTCTACATATCACATAAAAGCTCAAAATCTCCATGAATGCTACTCGTTTACATAATACGAAGATCCTTAATTGCCATTTTTTTAGTTTACAACAGTTAGCAACACAAAACAAAATCAGTATATTAAAACAACAACAGCAAAAAGCATACAACGTGAGCAACAGGTGAAAAGATGCAAAATCGCTACAAATGCGCATAACAAGTGCATCCGAAAGTTTTAAGGGCCCATAACCACGAAATGCATTCAACGTCAGTGGATCGCCACACATACAAATGCAACAAAAACAACTGTCAGCACCTAAGCTGATAGCTAAGCAGGCGCCATCATGAAGAATGCACTTGACCGTAGCAAGAAAATGCAATGCAACCGAACCGAATTGCCAAATGAAAAACTGCCGATGGCGGGTGGGGTGTGGCACACGAAGGCCTAGTGAAATGTATGCGCCGACGGAAGTGCACAATTGTGCAACTCGGCAATTAGCAATAGCGACAGTGCGCACACACGAACTTTAACGAATGCACAACCAACAACAACAACATATATGTGTGCTTTTATGTGTGTATGTGTGTGTGACAAAAAGGAAGTCACAAAAATATTGCACTTGCAGTAGTTTCAAGTTGTAATGGACTTGTGGCACACTCACGTGCTTAGCATGCGTTGCAATGGCAGTTGAAGAGGGTTTTGTAGGGTGTTGTATGCAATCCGCCGACATTTTAGCAGTGCATGCATGCAATTTTGGCACATTTCCATCACGTGCATTGTCGTGGCGAGTTAATATTTTGTTTTGTACATGGAAGTCACTCAATGTCTGTCACTAAGCCATTGACGGACTAGTAAATATTGTGGCATACGAAAAGGCAGTGGTCTCTTGAAGGGTTTATAGGAAAGTGAGCGAATTACGTATTACAAATTACGTAATGATTTGATATTTTAAACAGTGTTTTGAAAATGTTTGGAAGTAAATTAACTTTATTAACTTTATTAACTTAATAACTTTATTATTATAAATTAACTTTAATAATTATTCAATATATTAAAATTCCAATAAATCGAAGTTTTTTTATAAATCATTTTCTTCGATAGAAAGTATCGAGATCTAAACTATTATTTATATTTTCAGGTCGGATTTCGTCTCATCTTAAATCTATGCTCAACAATGTCTGCAAAATTTCTGTCTGTCCATTCTATATTTTAGGAAATGATTTGAATTAGTTGATTAGCTATCTACGTTATTGAAACTCAATTTCCCCTATATTTGGCAATAAATTAGTTAAATTCAAGCAAAATTAAGGTAGGTAGGATTGCAGCCCAGAAATTCGGGCGCCATTTTGTTACACTATTGTGAGACCTTAGTAATACTACTATCACGTTTCAATTCTACGTTCGAACCATTTGGAGCTCTCTTTGAAACTGCTTATTTCCTTTATACTTTTTGTGGACACCCATTCAAGATTTGGTGCCTAGTGAATACCAAGTGTTCTATGTCGGGTTTGTGATATGCCTTGTTATTGTGACTGTAAGTCTGTATATACTTTTCCTGGATCTATTTAATAGGTCCTTAGTTTTTATTCTATCATATCTTGGCCATTAGTTATTTTACATTTCGATCATTTACTTGAATAGTGTCGATTTTTCAGGAGAGTGGTTTAAAGTTTTCAATTGTATCTTATTTAGCAAATATAGAAAACTGCCATCAGTTTATTGACAAATCTAGTGGCCTGTAATATATTAAATACAATGTTGAGCAGAAATGGTCCAAATAGAGTGTATTAATGCTTTTCCTTGGGCATAAATGTGACCCATAAGTCAAATGTATCGTTTTTACTGAAAAAAATCAATATGAAAAATTTAATTAATTTTCACCAATAGATATCGTTCCAACACAAAAGATGTCGTTCTTTCTGAAAAGAAAACCAACTTCACCCTATGACAATATGTGTTGTAACACAAAATATGTCGTTGTTTCGTAAAAAAAATATAACTAATTCTGGCACAACTGAGAAGTGTCGTTATTGTGGCTAAAAAATATTGCAACATAACAAGTTTAATAACGGCACATTCTTATTTCTACGCTTATTTTTCTGCGCATCGGAATGAAATTTTTATACAATATGGACGCTGAAATTGCGCACATTTCTGCATACTCAACTCAAAACTCGTGGTTTTTGAGTTATGACACTATTCAAGTAAATGAGCGATTTGTTTTCAGCTTTCCATCTTTTTTGAGCAATTTGTTCAAAATAAGTGTAAATCTCTCTCTTGATAGATCTAGGATGATGATTGGATTTATCTAGAGAGGCTCCTGTTTTTGCCAACTCGTCTGCTTTTTCGTTACCGATAATGTTCCTTTGTCCGGGAACCCAGATTATGGATGGGTGGAGCTTTTCTGCTAGTAAGCTCAAAACCTTCTTGCAATTATTTGCAAAACTAAACTGATTAAATTGTCTCAGCAAATAAAATCTCAATAACGGGTGTGACACACGAAATTTTACTTAACTAAATTATTTCTAAATGATTTTTTTCGAGGTGTTTTTGTTTTTATTGGTAAGAAATAGGACACGGGACAGTTAGTAAGAAAATTGTCCTTTCTATTTCAATTATAACCAGACTTTAGAGTTTAAAATATGTTCGGATTTCTTCACAAATAAAATAAAATACATAGAAGAATATAGATGAGCTCCTTAATCACAATATATTAATCAGTTGAAACCAAAAAAGATCTAAATGCCAGTGATCTATATTTTTCAGCTGGATATACCTACATTAAATATAACGCAGAGCGAGTAATAATATCTAAGCACGTGTCATCCATTTAAGTATTGCCGCATTTCAATTGCAGTTGGATGCATGCAAGCATGTGTTTGTTGTTGCAATTAATTTTTGTGCACATTGCGCGCATAGAGACTTGTCAGTCACTTGAGTAAATAAACCCACCAAGATACTTATAAAATGAATTAACCCAACAACAACCAGACAATATAAATAGTTTTCATTGTAGTAGTTCGATAAACAAAAAAAATAATACAAAAGCTTTCTAGAACGAAAGTTCTTTGCTTAGTGGCATATATAGGTAAACAAATGCATTCAATACACGAATGTATATATGTATACAAATATATATACATATATACCCATAAGTACGTGCGTGCTTGTGTGTTTGCGAAATGCAAGTGCACTCTATACGAGCTTGTTTGTTTATTGCCGCGCACTAATAATTCAGAAATTGTGTGCCAAAAAGCCGTTATTATCTGCTGCACTGCCAGCACAAGCAACAACATTCGCACACACGGACACATACAAGCACACACATAAAGCTCACGAACCTGTACAAATTGCAACTTGTAGTGTTGAAGAAAAATTAGGTGCGAAATGCATTGAAAATGCAACATTGGTCAAATAGTACTTAGAAATGCAAGCGAATTCGCTGCACGGCGTCGTAGGCGGGGTGTTGTAAGGGTCGCGTAAACAAGCAGTTGGTAATGTGGGCAGGTGTGTGAAGTAAAGGTGTGTGTTAAGGACTAATTGTTTGGGTATGTTAAGGAGTTGAGTTGTTATCCGTTATATGTATATGTATATACGTACATACAAAATGTGATATTAGAGTGGTTGCGAGGTAACTCTACAAAAAATTAATATATTACTATAAAAGTGATTTTATACAAGAAAACATTGAAATTTAAGAATAATTTTATATAAGAGCTAACAGTTGGCAACCCTATTTGTGGCTTTTTAATATTTTTGTTTATAATGCTCTCATTTGAGTTCTGCCTAGTACAAATTGTTATCATATGTAATGTGAAGTAGAAAATTTAATTTTAATAAGGTGGCAACTCTGATTATGTTTTCTTTTCATCTTGAAGTTCTTGCAAATACTTAACTGATTTAATTTTTATGTATTATATATTACTTATTTACTATATATTGACGTAATTACTAATTTTCAGACTCAGACTTAGTTGGCAACTCTTTTCAAAATATCCTAACATTAAGCAACTCCCTGCCGGTTTTATGAAACTATTCGGAAAATACTTTCTGTATTTAAATTATTGTTGTAAAATATAAATTTTGAGTTGATTTGCACCCTAATGTACACAGCGCTTTAAGGACAGGTGCGTTTTTAGCTTTCTCCTCAGCCATAAAACCAAACGCTACAACGCAGCTGTAACGCTTTTACAACAACAATAGCAAATCAAATTTGGTAAGGGTTGGCAAACACCCCGTGTGTTTTTTGTTTTGCAAAAACAACTGCCGGTTTTTAGAAAATTTTAGTGAGCCTATACGCGCTACACCCTTCTTCCGAACGGAAAACGAAAAACCTAGCACTTGACATTGAAATGCAGCCGCCTAACAAGTTTACAAACTGCAAGCATGCAGCAAAAAAAAAAGAACTCTGCAAAAGTGTTGCATGCAAAAAACTAAAACAACAACGACAACATAATGAGGGAGTGCGCGGAAAACTTCGCATGAAAAGCGCGTTACTCGCCGATCGCCGACCGGACGGACAAACGCGTGCATTTGACAAGTGAACAAGTGGACATGTGGCTCAATGTGACAAACGCGGCAAATGCAATGCACTCGCATTTATTTTTATACATGTACGCTGCTGACAGAAGAAAAAAGCTTAACGCGATTTTGTAAAATTTGGAAATTATACACTTTAAGTTGAAATAATTATGCCTAAAATAACATTTATTGAGTTCACCGCTTGGATATCATATATTGAAGCATTAATTTTCGCTAGCAAGTTTGGAAATTTGTTGTTATTGTACAGCAAATGCAAATATTTAGTAAAAAACGCATTTAACTTCTAAATCGACTTTGCCAGTTTTGCATTTCATGCCACAGTGCAGTATTTGTTGTTGCTCTATGGCGTTGTGCAATTTGGTTTAGTCATGTATTTAACGGTTATAGCGGTACATAAGTACTTGCACTTTGAGTGCTTGCACAGCTGAATTGAAATTGAAAATTGCTCGCGCAATTATTCGCAAACACGCAAGTCCTTTTTAGCCGCACTTGCGAAAATATTTTTTGCGCATGAATTATGCACTGGAGAAATTGAATGATTTATAAATATTAAAGTGTGTGCAATGGCAATGTGTTGAAGTGCAACGATTTGCCAATAGATAATATATACATATGCTTTCAGGAAGAAGTAGTGTAATAGTTGAAGGTAACTTCGAAGTTTTGTAGGTGCAATTTGTTCAGCTATCTTAATGAAAGTTAATCTATTTTTATTTGAGTGTTTGGAATAATAAAATTGGCATCGATCTTAATGTTGTTTCCGTTAATAATGGTAAATTGTTAGATTCTACCTTGAGACAGGAGGATATACTGAGTAGTTTTTACTTCGTCTCGCACAAGCCGAACACTTTTTATGGTAGTAATTTACTCTACTTAATTATCTCGATTCCGAATGATGTCCTAACATTTCTAATTGAAGCTTATAAGATCAGATAAGGCAATATTGTAAGAAGCGCTTACAGTAAAGAGCTTTTCATGGTAGCAATCCAGAGCTTAAAAGTGAGGTATTTTGATAATCCGTAGTTTTCAATAACAAAAAATTTTATTTAAAAGGAGAAAATAAAACAAGTAAGGAAGGGCTAAGTTCGGTTGTGACCGAACAATTTATACTCTCGCAATTAATTTATTTAACTTAATTAATATTATATAATACACAATTTGACCCATATTCGTCATATATAGGGAATAAAGTCCGTTGAAAGTTGGAAACCCTAATATTAGATTAAATGCACCGAGGTCCTCAT